>NC_141688.1:65557013-66264513 GCF_964263255.1 Lissotriton vulgaris | reverse complement strand
ATCGGGACTTCCAGGAAAGTCCGGTCATCTGGTCGCCCCATAGGAAACTATTGCGGGCGACCAGATGGCCGAGGGGATCCGGGCGACCAGATGGCCGAGGGGATCCGGGCGACCAGATGGCCGAGGGGATCTGGGCGACAAGATGGCCGGGCACGAAAGGGAAGCCGTCTGGACACCCTGTGCGCCAACCAAGGAGTGAGCGGGCGCCGGGGCATGGCGGACCGGAGGCCCAAGGCCCCAGCTGGGCCCTAGCCATGGAGGCTGGCAGGGGCCCCCGACAGGCCCTCCGACCCGACGCCCCGGACACCTTGATGAGCAGGGGAGGCCTGCCCGGGCGCAACGGAACCCCGACCCGGGCCCTTGGCAGTGCAGCGGGCTGGGGGACAGGGCCCAGGGCCCGAGCACCTGACCCGGGGCCCGGCGGGACCCTTGGACCCTGCCGGGGCTCCCAGGCCCGGAGGCGCAGGGGAAGCCTACCCCGGGCCCTCCGGACTCCGTCCCAGGCACCCTTCTTCCGCGGCAAGACCCAGGACGGAGCCCCGGGTGGGGAGGCCACCCTCCCCGGGTCCCCTCAGTGGCCCCCGGACAGAGCTCCTGAACCCAGCCAAGCAAGGGGAGGCTCCCCGCCTGGCGAGGAGCCCGGAGGTGCAGGGGATGCCTCCCCAGGCCCTCCCGGACCCCATCCAGGGCTTCCTGCCACGCGGCAGGCCCAGGGACGGACCTGGGGCTGGGGCAGCATCCTGGCCCGTCCATCTGCCGGCTGAGGACCGCTAGGCCGAGAGGGGTCCCAGAGTACCTTGTCCCTAGTAATTCGGAGGAAGACTACCCCTCTTTCTGGGAACAAGTGCGCACCGCGATGCTCAGGGGACCCAAGGCGCGAAAGTACCTCCTGGAGCCCTCGCTGGGATCCGGGAGGCGAATGGCACCTCATCGGGACTTCCAGGGAAGTCCGGCCATCTGGTCGCCCCATAGGAAAGCATAGCGGGCGACCAGATGGCCGATGGGATCCGGGCAACCAGATGGCCGAGGGGATCTGGGCGACCAGATGGCCGGGCACGAAAGGGAAGCCGCCTGGACCCTCCGGACCCCGTCCCGGGCACCCTGCCGCGCGGCAGGACCCAGTACGGAGCCCCGGGTGGGTAGGCCACCCTTCCCGGGGCCCCAAAGGGGGCTCCTGAAGCCAACCGAGCAAGGGGAGGCTCTCCGGGCACCACAGAACCCCAATCCCGGGCATTTGGCAGTGCGCCAGGCCAAGGGGACAGGGCCCTGGGCCCGAGCATGCAACCCGGGGCCCGGCTGGGCCCCTGGACCCAGCTGGGGCTCTCATCCCCGGAGGCGCAGGGGAAGCCTACCCCGGTCCCTCCGGACCCCGTCCCAGGCACCCTGCCACACGGCAGGACCCAGGACGGAGCCCCGGGTGGGGAGGCCACCCTCCCAGGGGCCCTCAGGGGCCCGGGACGAAGCTCCTGAACCCAGCCAAGCGTGGGGAGGCTCCCCGGGCACCACAGAACCCCATCCTACGCCAGGGTTCCCAGGCCCCGAGGCACAGGAGAAGCCTCCCCGGGCCCTCCGGACCCCGTCACAGGTACCCTGCCACGCGGCAGGACCCAGGACGGAGCACAGGCGGGAGCTCCTGAACCCAGCCAGGCTCCCCGGGCACAACGGAACCTCCGTTGAACGGGGCAGTGCTGTTAGACGGGAAATCTGAGGGTCGGCCGAGCCAGGGGGAGAGGCCTCCAGGCGAGGGCCCTCTCCTAGATCGTGCAGCCGAGCAACCAACCCCCCCACAGATGGACACCACACAAAGATAGGTTCTTAACTCTTTTATCAGTATTCTTTGGCATGTTATCGTAACGATACAGAAGGAACGGGATTCTGGGATCCCCTTAAACTTAGTCTCTGTGGGAAGGGGGTAGACAGTCTTGGTACCGGCCTGGTACAGGGATATCTGGCGCACAGCTCTCAATCCTCGAGCTGGAGGGTTCTCCGGTATGGGCCGCGGCAGCACCAGCAGGACCACAAGGATGGTTCACGAAGATGAGCCACGGCAGCGCCAGCAGGACTCCAAGGATGGTTCACGAAGATGAGCCGCGGCAGCGCCAGCAGGACCCCAAAGGTGGTTGCAAGAAGATGAGTTCGTCTCGGTGTCTCTCGACTCCAGGATACAACTGCCGACCTGCTCCGGAGCTGCCCCAGTTATAGGTCTGGTGCCCTTTGATGTCCGGACCCTCGCACTTGGAGGTCGGAGGGTCCGGGATGTGCGAGTCCAGACACCCAGCAGGGGGGTGGAGCCAGCGCCCAGGGAGGCTGTGGGCGATCGAAACCAGGCGGATGGGAGACCATTGAAACTCCTTCCTCCATTGACTCGTCAAGTGGTCTCTTTACCCCCTGGTTGGATCGTGGTGCCTCAATGTCGGGGCTTTGCTGGGTCTGTGGCTTGGGTCAGGCCGAGGCCACGAGGCCTGGTTGTGGAGGGTCCAAGATGGCGGCTGGGCCGGAGACGGTGGTCTGGGAAAGGGTCCGGGCCAGCCGAGGGGGTTGAGGAGAGGAGGTCGAGTTTCACCGGGGAAGAGCTGGGGGCGGCCCGGAGGGGTGGCACTCGTGGAGGGTGGAAGGTGCTGCTCTTGGCCGGGGAACAGGGGCGAGGTAGTCCGGGACCCGCCATGCGGGAGGAGGGGGGACTACGCCATGAGGCCGGGTCCAACAAGTGCGATAGGCCGGGAGGATGGGGATGCCTCCTCAGGCCCTCCCGGACCCCATCCAGGGCTTCCTGCCACGCGGCAGACCCAGGGACGGACCCAGGGCTGGGGCGGCATCCTGGCCTGTCTAGCTGCCCGCTGAGGACCGCTAGGCCGAGAGGGGTCCCAGAGTACCTTGTCCCTAGTAATCCGGAGGAACGCTACCCCTCTTTCTGGAAACAAGTGTGTACCGCGAGGCTCAGGGGACCCTAGGCGCGAACGTGCCCGACCTCCTGGAGCCCTGGCTGGAATCCGGGAGGCGAATGGCACCTCATCGGGACTTCCAGGGAAGCCCGGCCATCTGGTCGCCCCATAAGAAAGCATTGCAGGCGACCAGATGGCGAGGGGAGAGGGGCGACCAGATGGCCGGGACTGAAAGGACTCCCCATTTGCCCATCCCGAGGCCTTCTTGGTAGGTCTCCCGCCTGCCCACGCTCCGGGGCTGCAGGGCTGCGGGGCTCCAGGGCTGCAGGGCTGCTGGGCTGCAGGGCTCCGGGGCTCCGGGGACTGCAGGGCTCCGGGGATCCGGGGCTGCAGGGCTCCGGGGCTGCAGGGCTCTGGGGCTGCGGGGCCCGGGACCCATGGAGCCCGTCCCGGGTACTTTGCTATGCTGTGGCCCGGAGGAGGGAGCCCAGGACGCCTGGGAGGTGTTGCCTGGGAACACAGCCCATCTGGTCCCCGGCAGGGAACCACCAGCCCCAGGAGGGTGTCTGGGCATACCCTTGCCCCTAGTAATCCGGAGGAAAATTACCCCACTTTCTTGTAATCCGTGCACTCGAGGTGACAGAGGGGACCCAGGGCGCAAACGTGCCCGACCTCCTGGAGCCCTGCCTTGGATCCGGGAGGCGAATGGCACCTCATCGGGAATTCCAGGGAAGCCCAGCCATCTGGTCACCCCATAGGAAAGCATTGGGCGCGACCAGATGGCCGGGACCGAAATGACGCCAATCTGCCTGCCCCGAGCCTCCGCGGGAGGGCTCCCGCCTGCCCTTGCAGGGCTCGGGGGCTGCAGAGCTCCAGGGCTGCAGGGCTGAAGGGCTCCGGGGCTCCGAAGCTGCGGGGCTGCAGGGCTCCAGGGCTCCAAGGCTGCAGGGCTCCAATGCTGCAGGGCTCCGGGGCTCCAGGTCTCCAGGGCTCCCGGGCTGCAGGGCTCCCGGGCTGCAGGGTTCCCGGGCTGCAAGGATCCGGGGATGCAGGGCTCAGGGGCTGCAGGGCTCCGGGGCTCCAGGGCTCCGGGGCTCCAAGGCTCACAGGCTCCAGGGCTGCTGGGCTCATGGGCTGCAGGGCTCCAGGGCTCCGTGGCCGCAGGGCTCCAGGGCCGCAGGGCTCAGGGGGGCTCTGGAACCCCACGCTGGGCCACAGGCATGGGGAGGACGGCCCGGGACACATGGTGCCCGTCCCGGGTACTTTGCAATGCCGCAGGCTGGAGGAGGGAGCCCCGGACGCCTGGGAGGTTTTTCCCGGTCATCGCCCATCTGGTCCCCGGCAGGGAACCACTAGCCCCGGAAGGGTGTCCGGGCATACCCTTGCCCCTAGTAATCTGGAGGGAGGCTACCCCTCTTTCTGGGAACCCGTGTGTGTTGAGTGACGGAAGGGACCCAGGGCGCCAATGTGCCCTATCTCCTGGAGCCCTGGCTGGGATCCGGGAGGCGAATGTCACCTCATCGGGACTTCCAGGGAAGCCCGGCCATCTGGTTGCCCCATTGGGAAGCATTGGGTGCGACCAGATGGCCGAGTGGAAAGATGCGACCAGATGGCCAGGACCGACATGACGCCAATCTGCCTGCCCCGAGCCTCTGCAGGAGGGCTCCCGCCTGCCCTTCCAGGGCTCCGTGCCGCAGGGCTCTAAGGCTCCAGGGCTCCGGGGATCCGGGGCTCCAGGGCTCCGGGACTCCGGGGCTCCGGGGCTCCAGGGCTCCAGGGCTGCAGGGCTCCAGGGCTGCAGGGCTCCAGGGCTGCAGGGCTCCGGGACTCCAGGGCTCCGGGGGCTGCAGGGCTCCCGGGCTGCAGGACTCCGGGGCTGCAGGGCTCGGGGACTGTAGGGCTCCGGGGCTCGGGGACTGCAGGGCTCCCTGGCAGGGAACCGCCCGCCCGGTAGGGTGTCCGGGCATACCCTTGCCCCTAGTAATCCGGAGGAAAATTACCCCCCTTTCTTGTAATCCGTGCACTCAAGGTGACAGAGGGGACCCAGGGCGTGAACGTGCCCGACCTCCTGGAGCCCTGCCTGGGATCCGGGAGGCGAATGGCACCTCATCGGGACTTCCAGGGAAGCCCGGCCATCTGGTCGCCCCATAGGAAAGCATTGGGCACGATCAGATGGCCGAGGCGATAGGGGCGACCAGATGGCCGGGACCGAAATGACGCCAATCTGCTTGCCCCGAGCCTCCGCGGGAGGGCTCCCGCCTGCCCTTGCAGGGCTCCGGGGCTGCAGTGCTCAGGGGCTCTGAGGCTCAGGGACAACATGGCTCCGGGGCCCTGCAGGGCTCCGGGCTGCAGGGCTCTGGGGGCTCCAGGGCTCGGGGACTGCAGGGCTCCAGGGTTGCAGGGCTCCGGGGGCTGCAGGGCTCCGGGGCTCCAGGGCTCGGGAACTGCAGGGTTCCGGGGCTGAAGGGCTCCAGGGCTGCAGGGCTCCAGGGCTCGGGGACTGCAGGAATCCGGGGGCTGCAGGGCTCCGGGGCTGCAGGGCTCCTGGGCTCCAACCGGCCCGGGGAGATCAGGGAGTCTGCCCAGGCATGAGGGACCCCTGTCCCGGGCACACGGCCCCCCAGGCGTGCCCCCGTTTTCCACTTTTTTTCCCCAAAATTCTGCGTAGTGTGCGTATTGGCGCTACGCAAACTACGCCCAGCCCTAGTATTACTGCTCTGTTAAGAAGTGTTGGTACTTCCTATTATGAGTATTGTAGGTCAGCTGAGTCGTGCAAGCACCTTAAAGTAATATTCAAAACAGTGCTTAATTTGGGCCGGTGATTTCCAGTGCTCAGCATCGGCGCTTAATTGTCAGCAACAGCACATTTGACATGGTTATTATTTAAAAATCCATTGAAAAAGAATAATACCTGCTATCAAAGCCATTCTTACAGTTTTTGAGTCATGGAATAGTCTGAAATGTCACACCTGTAGGAGTGTGATGGTTAGTAGTTATGTTGGCATTGTTAGTGGCAGCGCTGGCACAGGCAATGGGCGGTACAAGCTACAGTGGCCTCTTGATGAGGGCCATGGCACTTTTATTTTAACAAATGAAGCACTGAAACAGTATGGCAGCTATTCAGAGATATGACTTTACTAATGTAGTGATGACATGATGGATTCCTCAAGTACTTCTCACTTTGGCAGACCATTAGCTACCTGTCACCATGACATATTAGCTGTGCCCCCTGTGCCCTTCCCTGTCTCTCCAAAGCTCGATACCCCCTCCCATCTCACCCGCAAGTCTGTGAATTCCCGGAATACATTATTTCTGTTTCTAGAATTAAATAGACAGTGTATTTTGCCTTGTTGGACTATAATCCGGTTAGGTGCTTTTTTTTATTTTTTATTTATTTTATTTTTTATACCGGAAACAATCACAGTAAATTGCGATTCTTTAAAATGTCTTTGGTCCTCAAAACCCCATGAATTATTATTTTACTCCTCCAAGGAGTGGAAGTAGCAGAAAGGTGATGGCAACAGCCAGCCGTGAGGATGGTAGGAATAGCGTTGCCATCTCAACCCGGATGCTGAGTCATGGAAACAAGAGAGTAACATTTACATTTACGTGGACCTGCATCATTTATACGAATTCAAACATTGAAAATGCAGTACAGAATCCTGAGGTGCGAATTTGAAAATGTAAATGTCCATTTGTTTTAGGACTTTTGTGATAAAAAATTGTTCTGTTTTAATTTGAACGATAGCAAGGATAATTGATGAAAGAAAGAGGAAATAACTCGGAGGAAACTAGCAGGGGAGGAGAGGTGCCAACAAGGACTCCCCTGCTGACCTGAACTAGGTAACCGGGTTCGAATCTGGTCTCGGCTCGACAGGCTGCGAGTCTGCGAAAACCCTTCAGCCATATACAACTTTAAAAAATGAATAAAAGAAAAATACTTCCAACATGTTTAGAGCAGGGAGTTAATGTTTAATTTGAGCTGCTTATCATAGTGAATGTTATGCTGCTAGTTCACTCAAGAGATTAACCACTTACATGTCTGACAAAAATGAACCAAAAGGCTGCGAACACACTCTTGTCTAGTAAATGGCATAAAGTCTTGCATGCTGGATCGGTGGTGGCTGGTGCCTGTGAAAGTGGAGAGGTTTAATACCAAACCTGAATTGAAGTGTATTAGCAAAGCACGTGAAGCCTGCCTTCCTCAAGGGGGATTCTCCACCTATAAAGTTTGAAAACTTTTAGAAAAATAGTAATGCATTGTGCTGCACTAACATTTGCTAAAATGCTATAGGCTCAGAACGAGAGCTCATGAAATGTTATTTATGTTTAATTTGGATTACTCACGGCATCTTCTACAATAAACAGCTTCAACTCCACCAAGATTGTGGCCAGCTCCCTCTCAATCACCCCAACCACTCTTACCGGAGGTCAGCTCCATGTCTCCACTATTGTCTATGTGAAGAAAAAACTCTTGTCACCATTCCTATCCTTGCAAGTGTTGAGATCCTTATACCAGTGTGTGCTATAAGAAACCTAATAGTGACAACCGTTACCATCTCTGTGACATCAATCATGAACCACAGTAGCTGGCCTTGTAGCAGCTGTCCTAGTACAGCAGGTCAGCACATACATTTATTTAAGATTAAATGAAACTATAAATCCTCACTGGCAGACCTTTAATCTCAGTCTCCTTCTTAGGGGTGGATCCCGATGCAGTTTGGAAGCCCTCCTAATGGCATTTGCTCAGTCTGAATCGGATCAGGAACGTCTTTCCGAACACATCGGAAAATTTTCCAACTGACCGATTACGACGGGAGTTAGGCGTTAGGAATATCCTAATTCGAACCCGACGACCTTCAGAATGACCGAACCGTACAGCGCAGACTCGTACGTCTCTATGGGCCACGTTTCCGAACGACCGATTACGATGCTGGATTTGGAGTCTTTCCGAATCCTACCTTCCTATTCGAATCGCAATCAAACTTTGGGGTCCCCTAGCGGGCCCCCCTTCACCCACAGCCTTCCAAATCGGGCCCATGGGGGTACTCATGGATCCCCTCTTTCCAGCCATGCATAGTGTTGCAGACACAGGGGGGTGCCTGCCACAGGGTGCCCGATTTACCCCAGCCTCCCCTTTCTTCAATGGGAGGCTATGCATTCGGTCGGAACATGGGCTCCCATTGAAGTCAATCGGAGTCCGACCGAAGCGTATCTGGAAGCATCTGCATGCACCGCACTCGGTCAATCGGACTCTCCCAATCCGAGTCAGTTGGAAACCATTCATAAACTGATTCGGTTGGAATGATTTCCGTACTGCATCGGAATCGGCCCCTTAGTTGGTGGAAGGTCTGGTCACTGTCAGTATCTCATGGTTAGCCCGATTGTGGAGCTAATGATAAACAGGCTGCGCTGAATTTTAAACTACTGAAAGCTCAGGGCCACTAGCTAGGCCAGAGCTGTGTAGTCTCCTCCTGGGCAGGCCATGGGATGTCATGTCAAGGGGCACTGTTTTTGGCTTCCTCCACGTTACTGAGTGTTATTGAAATGCCTTGCTGCCTGAGGCCTGTACAGCTATAGGGCCAGTCTGTGCGGTACTGTCTGGGTGAGAGGTAGCACATTTTACAGACTGATTCCGCAGCCTGTAAAATTCAGCAGCAATTGCATGCAGCATCCAATAAATCACATTGATTGCATGTTGAAGCACACAGACTCGAACCAGGTAATGACACTCAAAACTCAGTCTGAGGGCGAAGATCCTGAAATCAGGACTCCATGCTTGGGCTGTCAGCATAGCATTGCATGTAGCCGTCAGTGATGTGTGATTCATTTAAACCATACTTGAAGCACAATCTCAGGAGGAGGATGACTGCATCGAACATGTTCAGGTGTGTTCTGGATTTTCATGGAATCAGTATGAAAGTGAATATTAGTTAAGATCCTTTCTGGGGCATGTAATTCCAGAATTGACAGTGAGTTAAATGAAAGTGTTACCTAGGCACCCACTTTATGCATGTATGTGGTATGTTTACAGCGCCTGACTAGGCAGTTTGGGCTGAATTGTTCAGATTGGAGCAGGGTTCATACTGATTTGAATATGGCGGGGTATAATCCTAGGTGGCATGGTAGGCAAAAAAATGAGGGGGAGCAACAGACAGAAGTTAGACTTATTACAAGCATCCCCATCACCTTTTGTGTGTTTGCTCTAGAGCAAAGCTATCCAAAGGGCAGAAAAGAGTACATGGTCAAAGACAATCATAAAGTCAACAAATGATTAGTGAGGTAGCTGTTTTGTGGAATGTTAGAGCATTATGGTGTAGTGCCCTTTCAAAAAGCACATCTTCAAATTTATCCTAAATTAGAGCAGCCTTGAGGCAACCATATCAGATATGGGGATGTTGTTGCAGATATTGGGTGCACAGATGGGAAATACCTACGATTGGAGTTTTTTTTAAATTAATTTTGTTACACTTCTTAATCTGCAGTCTGATGGTGTCCTATTTGTAGACTGAGCTTGTCTGCAAGATAAGCAGAGGTGCTGGTCATGATGGCATTGTGATGTTTTTGAACATGGTGTGGGACGGCAAGTGGTGACGATGCAGTTCAATCAAGAAGGAAGTGATATGATCATATTCCTTCAGGCCCTGGATGAGACCTGCTGCAGCTTGTAGGATTCTTTTTAACTCCTTTGCTGCAGCGGCTATTCCGCCGCAGTGCTAGTGGGGAGGGGGGCCGCGTGGCGCTCCCATACTCGTGACGGAACCACTCCGTCACGTGCCTCGGGCGCGCTGTGCTTGTGATGGAGCGGTTCCGTCACGGACCCACCCGCTCAATAGAATGCACCACGCAGGCGCGAAATCAGCGCGGAGCGGGCCGTGACGGAACCGCTCCGTCACCAGCACAGCGCGACCGAGGCTGGTGACGGAGGGGTTCCGTCACCAGCGCCGAAGGGGTTAAGAATACCAGAGTGGAGTAAGGAAGGCCATGAAGTAGAATGTTATCACCATCTAGATGTGACAGTGTGATGGCTTGAACATCAGTTTCTGGAAGAACAGTTTAACATTCTTTTGAAGAGAGAGCAGGTATCAGACATTTTTTTGTGGAGGTGTTCCTAGGGGGTGAGGCTGGTGCCCAGCATGACTCCACGTGACTTTGCATTCAGGGAAAGTTGGTGTTTGAATCCGTCAAGGTTCATGTCATTGAGCCAGGTTTGTACTGTTTCTTGAATGTTCTTGGCAACTAACAAGAATTCTGTCTTTGTTAGGTTGAGCTTTAGGTAGGCGCTGAACATTCAAATATGGATGACGTACAGGAAGTGGTTGAGGGAATGGATGTCTGAAGCAGAGAAGATTTTCAGTTTAAGTTATGTATAATCAGCATATTGGTGCATATTGATGCTGGTGAGCTGGACTGGCACTGTGCTGTCTGTGTGCTCCCCAGATTAGCATAGATTAACCCAGAGGTGTTATTTAGAAATAATAAGTACATGCTTTACAAATGTGAAATTATTTATTACCCCTAAGGTAATTGAGGTGCTGTGGGGGCCGTCGTGAAGATTAAGTGAGCTATTGCCCAAAGTCACATGATGCTGAGCTGCCGCCGGGGATCGTACCATAAGCCCTGCACTCCACAGTCAGTCACTCTTGCCGCTGCGCCACACCTCTCCTTATTTGATCATTCCCCCCTCTCCTTCAGAGTGCTCATCTAGCTAGCTTGGGTTGTTTCTCCATGCCTCATCATTTTGGGTCGTTGTGGTATCAGACTGACACAGTCTCACTGGTCTCAAAAGGTGTGCCACTAGTTTTAGCAATCACGCTGTGTTTGAAGAACTTTTAACATTCATAACAGCTTGTTGAAAATCCTAACCAAATCTGCCCTGTCTACTCTCTATAATATCACCATTGATGAAATGAGAAACGTTTGGTAAATGTCTCTACTCGCACCCTTGAAAATAGTCTCACTTTAGATATAATACTCAAGTTTTCCTGGGAGCGAAACTTCGATGTTTTTCATCCACAAACTTCGAGACGCTTTTGTCAAAAGGCAACTAGGCTTAATATACCAGGAAAAAAAAAAGAAAACAAACGTACTAAATTAGGTTTGACAGAAACATTTCTCAGCAAACCTCAATTTAGTGGAAGAGTTCCTTTGCTGCATAAAGATTTCCAAGAAAACTGCACACAATCCTTTTTATGCAAACATATTCATCTATATGCAGTTTTAGGAAGTTCGCAAAGTTAGTTAATTTTGCAGGCAAAACGTCAATTTCACCCACATTTAGACCAAATGACTATTAGTACATGGCTTCCTGGTGGGCTACTCCCTAGACCCAGATGGCTTCGGCTAACGCTATATCTAGAACCCTGGGTGGTCATGCTGCTCAGCCAGCAGTCCTGCTGTGATCTTCCATGCCCTGCTGTTTGTTCCTAGAGCTGCGGAGGGCCTCTACATTGTCTCCAGATGGTTCTTCTGACTCACCTTCCACTTGGCTTGGACTTGCATTATCTGTCACCCTGTGAATACAAACGAAACGCGAATGAGTCGAGTAAGCAAAGGGTTCCTCTACAGATATGTGTAGGAGGCTGCAGTCGTGTTGTGGGCACACACGGGGCTGATTCACAAAGGCATTTCTGAGTACAAGAAACAGTAGTCCTCTGCTACTACTTTAATACTTTTAAATGCTGTTTTGAATTGGCCCAAACATATACAATGGTACTCTTAAGGTAATATTAACCCCTTCCATGCTGGGCCGTTTCCGCCGCTGTGCGGTAAACAAAAGAACAGGGCGGGGCCGTGACGAACCCCAGCCGTCATCAGCACACGAGCGCCGCAGAGCGGCTGGGGTTCGTCACTAGCATGGAAGGGGTTAACATACAATTAGTACAAATAGAAAGTACAGTACCCTCTTTGATATTTTACTAATAGGTAGTTGGGCATTTAGGGGTGATTCATCAATGCTTGTAGGTGTACATAAAAGTTGTCCTGGGTGGAGCTCGTGGAGTACTGCACGTGGCAGAGTTCATTAGGTCGTGCCATTTTTGCTGATTTTTAGTGCCAGGTGTTTGCCCCCTGCTGGAAAATCCACTTGAACTGCACCATGTGCAGCGCAAGGGGGCGCTGCTTCCTTCTGCCACTGGAGCAGATTTTCTACTCAAGTGGCACTTTCTTCAACACAACAGGATGGATCCTCAACGTGAGCGGCCGTGGCCATCCACCCGCGTTGAGAACTCTTGCTGGGAAGTGGTCTAGCATTGGATTCCACTTGCTCTTGCTCACCAACGTAAGCGAAGCAAAGTGTTTCGCAACTCCCCGTGCTCCGTGGAGCGTAGAAAACTCTCAAAACTCTGCAAATGGAGCAGAGTTCACTCCCCAGGCCTACATAACGTTACTCGTGTAGTACAAATCCTCATAAATTGTTTCTGAATAGCCCCCAAAATATGCTAAGTTATCCAACATAAGCAGCAACTGATACACCCAAAGATTCCTGTTCTTCTGAATAACTTCTCTGTAATCAATACATTTCTGCACCTTCACTTCCTTCTTTTCTGCTTTTATCCCTGTCTAATCCACAATGTCTCTCAGAATTTGGACTGCTCCAGCTTTGGTACCCCGCTTGACCAATTCTCGACAATATTCAATAACCAAAAGCAGGTAGGATTTTCTAGTTTTAAAACCAGTAATTAACACAACTATTTTATAAGTGGAGATGACATCATAAGACCTCTGGGACACTGATGATAATGTGGGAAATGTCATCATTGGGCCATGCAAAGGACCGCGTGGCCTCTGATCCTGACGGCATCATAAATGTAGTGGCATAAATGAGTGGCCTCGGTGTCCTAAAGGTAGTTTTCATCGTCACTTGCCCATCTATTCATCAGCATAAATATAGATGCATTGATATCACCCAGTAACACCAGCAACATCCAAGCAATGCACTTCAGATCATAAAACCATTGTCAGAACCTGATTGGAAATACTCTTTTTTCTCAGGGAACTTAATTTCCACTCCTTACAATATTCGGATTGTAGTTTTATGAAAATTCTGTAGCCTACCTTCTAAATAAGTAGGATGCCATCTATGTTGATCCTCTGGCCTTACTCCCTCCCAACCAATTAAGGCCAGCACAGCAAACTCCTGCACACAGTGTAGGGACATAGAGATTAGAGGTGGCTGTGGGTGGCCATATTTATGGAGCAAGAGCAGCTGTTGCTTTTATTAGCTCTGTCCAGATCTCTGATTCTGTCAAACCAAGGTACATGATATTCATTCTGTGCTGTAGCAGACAATAAATGAACACTAACTTGACATGGCACATATCACTGAACACCAACAGAAACAAATCTGGTACCAGTGAGCCCTGGGCACCATCCCTGTGTCTGTGATTCTTGGTGACCAAGGATAGGAATCCAGTGCTCCTAGTAGCAACGTTGCATAACAGGATCATTGTTGTAGTAATCCAGCAATCGATCATAACCATCATCTACGAACATGAGGTGTCTCAATCAAATGAAAACATGAGCTTCCAAGAAGAAGCACCTGCCAGGGTAAAATCTGCAAGGGCCAAAACAATACCTGGCCTCAAAAGATGATGGTTGGTCATCTAAAATGGAAACGAACTGCAGCGTCACTTCTTTGCAACTGTGTACAGTGAGCAGGACAGTTGTGATAACGAGCAATTCGTTTTGTGCCCCAGACCCAGATGTACTCCTATATCTCTTCTTCCTCGAAGCACACTTCACACTCACAGCGGGGCGTGGTGTATTAAGAGCCATGGTGCTCTACGCGAACTGTCGTGCCTCCTGGCGATTGGTTAATGCGCTTAGAGTACATAGCACCACCACATCTTCCATTCTCATACACCTTCCACCAATGTAGAACGAGTTTTGGTTCCTAGTTACTGATAGGTGGCTTCTTGTGGTCCATACCCTCTTTTATTCTTTAATACTTACCGAATACACTCCCATTCACCACTCTCAATCCCATATAAATCCTAGTATGAAACAAGATAAAGAAAGCCTTTCCCATTTAGAAATAAAAGCATACCTTGGTTGTTCATTCTACCATTGAAATCCATGGCTTACAGTTCAAGTCCATCAGATACCCTGAGCCCACTGTCACTTATCAGAGGGTCGAATGTGGAGAAATATTGGACCAAAGAAATGATGCTGACACATGCACAGTATTGCTATCAAAGGATGTGTGACTCAACGAATATTTACTCATAAAGATGAATACAGCAAGTAAGTGAAAGGAAGAGGAGCTCTAGTAAGGGCTCAGGTTGCAAGAGGAGGAAAGAACTGTGTGACATTTTTCATCAAGATGGCGGTTGTGGGTGGGTTGTCCACTCTACTTATCCACATTTCTTCTAAAAGCTTTACCGCTATGTGTGTGCCCTCTGCTAGGCGGTAACTTATTAACATACGCTCCAAATACTCTTGCCACCATGTGACACAACTGGAAGGCAACAGCTGCCAGGGCGTAGTGATATTACACTTGACTCTCACCGAGGACCTTACTTCTGTCCAGCCAGCTACGGAGGAAGGATGACCGGGAGTAGAAACGCTGCCTTGGAGAGAGTATAGCTCTACAGATCTGCTTCTAAAACTTACTTATCTACCAACGTGCTGCACACAAAGGCTCATATCATCCTTACATTTGGGTTGGTGGGAGGAATTCCTCAATTTACCCAGTCCACCTATTATGCTTTTCACATCCTCCCCACTGTTGTTGGTGGCAGGATCTGCAGTTAAATGTTTCTAGGTCACCTTCCTGTCCACAGTGTAAGAAACACAAGGTCATTGCAAAGTCCGTATAATAAAGGAGGATCCATGGGAAGAATACACATGCAGTCTGTTAGTGGGCATCAGATGACATAATCCTGCAACCCAACATCTACATCCATTGAATGTATGATGGTATGTATGATGGTATTCCACATGTGCTCAGAACGCATGCATTCAGAACGCCGTCTTTAGTACGAACGCGGCTTTAGGACACAATTGTTCGTTCAGCACTCAAGTAGATGTCGTAATAGTTTAATTTACTATTCCAACGCCAGTCTGCGCAATAGTAGGGAAGGTGTTGCACTTTAAATCCAACACAATTCTGCCAATGCCTACCCTTAAAAGCAAGTCGTTGTTACAACTTTCGGTCTGAACAATGTGTGCTAATGCTTCGTTCATTCGATTGTCGGCTTTGTGTTGGCACAGCGTGATTCCGGCTTCAACTGAAAGGACATTTCCCACATCGATTTACAAAACCCTAATCTAAAACTAGATCATCCCCAACAAAACACTAGCCCATGTTTGATGTACCAACAATCTACTGCGAGCTCTCTCCTCTCACCTTCCCAAAAAAAGCCATAGAGCAAAATCAAGGACCCCATTCTCCAATTTACAGATGTTAAGCTGCTTAACATGCACCAGGCAGATGGAATGTCACTGTTCCGCCACGCGCTTGTCCCTACCTCCCAGGCAGCTGTTCCCTTGCTAGTCCCGTCTTCAGACTAAGATGATCGGTTTCAGTAACAGGGCTTGTTTTGTCTCCGCTCGGCTGAGGATGCTCCATAGATGCCTCATCCAATAAACTGCTTGATTAGGCAGATGTGCAGGAGACATTAATTGCTGTGTTACACTGCTGAAGTCCTGGGAAGGCAACGCGGGTGGCTCCACGAACGCTGACTTGTAATTGCAAGGTGCATTCCTTTTTGTTTGAACAAGCATTGGCCAGCCAGGTAGCATCCAAATTCTCACCTCTCCTCCCACAGCTTAGATGGTTCCTTCACAATTTAGAGGGAAACCTCCAAAATTAGTCAACTGATAAGATACCTTAGGTACAAATTAAGAATTTACCAGAAATGGTACTCCATCACAAATGTGACAGACAGGGCCATAATGGCCTTAGCGGGCACCGGGTGTTTCCTCGGTGGGCCGCAGGAGTGGGAGCCGGTTTTCTGCCCGTGGGGGCTGGTTTTGTTGGGAGCAGTGCTTTTCGCTAGCTCTGTACACCTTTAAGAGTGGTCTGAACTCTGTACACTTGCCCGATTGGCGATGCAGATGCTAGGACCTGGCATTTCTTGGTGACCCGTCTCCAGGACATCCTATATCATTGTGAGTTGGTCGCACAGGGATGATGGTGGTGAGTAGAGGATTGTGTGTCAAGTAACAGAAGCGCTTGATGTGAGAATCCATTAGTTGGCAGGTGCGGCTAAAATAGAGCACAGTAGAAGGCTAGGAACATGCTCAGGAGAGCTTAAGTTATTGCAGTAGGCAGCACCGTATACATCTAAGTAAGGAGTAGAGCTAAGGATGGTCAGTTCTAAGGGGGGGCATAGGTGTGCAATATTAATCACGACTTCTGACAGCAAGCTGTTCTTCCATTGGATATCACATGCCTGGATCATGGTGCAGCAAGCTTGGAAGGGCCTAGTGGCTGGCCTCATGTCTATGGTTTTAGGATGAGCACCTGTTCATCATTTTCTTGGATAATCTTTCGTTTGATGCTGAAAAGCTCTGTCCTTTCTTGATCCTTTAACGAGCACGTTGTGCCACGTAATTGCACTGTGTAAACATAACATGAATAACGTTCATAACAATAACGTAGTTCAAACCATTTTATCAATGTTGCAAAAGTATGGTGACATTGGGTTGGTTATTAAGGTCCTGTTATGGGATTGGCGGACACATCCACACCTCCATGAGTGGGCATCCTCCAGGCTTTCCCCCCAGGTAGCCCTGGTCTGCACTGCGTTCACGTGGGCTCCCCTGTATTATAACCGCTTCAACTTCTGTGAGTGGTTCAGTCTCCTCTCAAGCTGCTCAGCTCCCTGTCTAGCTCTCACCCTGAAAAGCGTCCATTAACCATCTCTTGTAACGCCCATCTGGGGTACATGCCTCCATTCAGGCTACCTGCAAATCTGTTGTCAAGAGCAAAGCCCCGATTTTACACTACTACTGCTTCTACCTTTTCTGTACCTTTTGTGTATGCGAGAGACGTGTACGCTGCTATTGCATAACGAGAGCCTGTTCATTGTGCGGGCAGGGGCGGCTCTAGGCTCATGGCGCCCTGGGCAGGAAGCGTAGGTAGGGGGCCCTGGAAGAGGGGGTCCGGGCGGTGCAGCAAAGAGGGGGGTCAGGGTGTTTGGAAGTGGAACAGAGCTGGAGGCCGCCAAATCCCTGCCAGGGGCCGCCACACAAATATGTATCCATCTTCAGTAGATTATTATATTAAGGATATATATTGGTGTGGCGGCCCCTAGGGTTTGGTGGCCCTGTGCAGGTGCACAGCTTGCACATGCCTAAGGCCGCCCCTGGTGCGGGAGGCTACTGCCTGCACTACAGTTGGATGTGTTTGACTACATTTTGAATCCGATGGCCTTCGTTGTATTGCGGTGTGTGTGAGTGTTACAACTACTACCCAAGCTGTGACTCTTTTGTGCATGTAAGGGAAGCTTGCACTGCTGTTGCCCATCAGGTATCTACTAGGTGTGCAATGCTGAAACATGAAAAAAGCTTTCACCATGGAAAGACTTGTGTGGCATTGGCAGCGCTTGTACTCTTGAGTCAGACAACGCATTCTCACCATACAGCCCCCATGGTGGTGCTCGCATCCAGCATACCTACTAGAAATGTCTACTGCAGCAACACTTTGCCCCTTGTGTGCAAGGCGGAAGCAGAACGTGTTTACCCTTTTAATTGGCCTGGGGTGCTCCATGTCCTTTCACTGCTGCCGGAAGTTCAGGGGCGGGACCATTATGCCTCCCTGCTGTCACTCTGGTGTGTGGAAGAAAACTCCGACTTCAGGTTTTGTCGAGTTTGAAAGAGTATTGATTAAGAATGGTCGAGTCTCAGAGCAAAACGGCATGTGGAGCCCCCTCCATCAGAAGTGGAGTCGAGATCCCCGAGGCAAGGCAAGCGCACGTTTATACCCCAGTGTTGACATTTCTAGACTCGAACATGCTTGCACCTCTGTGTCACAGAGATGCAAATGAAGAAGAGACGGGGGTGGATGCAGGTGGCGATCAGTACATATCAACATTGGTACATTGTTTAGGCCGAACAACTAAAAGCTTCAAAATCTTAACTCGAGTGCCAAGGGGGCTTCATATCTCTACTCGGAGCCGGGCACTTCCGATTAACAGAGCCACAAAACATGACAGAGACAGTTTACAATAACTAAGCAGTCACATGGGCTAGTTGTATTTTGCAGATGACATGGAAAAAACCCAAATCCCCGCAGCCTGGTGTACTATCCATGTTCCGTGGGGCATCCATTTGCAGGTAATGGAAGAAGTTAATTAGACCAGCATCCAAAAAGTTCGAGAAACCTCTTACTACTTCACAAAGTAGCAGATTCTCAGAATGTGTCCAATTATGAAAGCATGAATAAAAATCAGCCCACTGCTATGTCCATCTGTACTCCTATCCCTAGCTCCAATGTGCTTTATTTCGCAGCTTTGTCTTTCTACCTTATGCTCATTTCTAGGCATCTAAACAAGTGCTAGATTGCAAACTTGTGTCTGTAAACCACCTGGCCGATGTCTCTCATCTAGCCAGCAGAAGTCACAGTACAGTGACCACCTCAATCCATGCAACTGCAGGCACAGTTTGTAGTCCAGTCCTGGGCTTCTATGTGTCAACTAAATGCATTCTGGATGCTGTAGTCTTGGTTTGCTTCCATTGAACTGATTAGACTAAAACACCTGACAATGATCATTTGTAGTTGAAAAGTTAATTGTCGGGTGCACTGTCCATGATGACATGGAGTGAGGTGGTCTCTGTAGGTTAAAAAAAACTGTTGTTCTTCAGCAAAACTCCACTGAGCCATGCCACTGAAAGAGCAGCCAGTGCCCAGCCGAGAACTCCTACTGAGCCAAGGCAAAATATTTTATCTTTATTTTTTCCAATACAAAAAAAAATCTTCATTAAAAAATATCATATATAAATTTAACAATTATCATATCTCTTGCAAGTTTTAGTGCAGGGCATATTGTTAATATCTTGCTGCATAATATTAAATTACATTTCTCAGATTCCTCGCTTAAAAAGGCTAAGCTTTTTTCCTCTTGTGCAAAGCTTTTGTGATAAATTCTCCAACCCTCTAATTATTCTCTTGATTTTCATCCCTCCAAGTTCCCCTTTCCTGGTTTTTTTCTCCTTATCATCAATTTAGCAAAAATTGGTTTAAGTATCTTACTTCACAGCGCGGTGCATTTAGAGGAGTTTAGCATAATGGGCATCGTGTTCAATTCCACCTAAACCACACGAGCATATATTGATTATTAAATCATCCTCACTCCATTTCCAAGTCCTATCGCAAGAAGAAGCCAATTCATTCTCATCCTCGTTATGTGCCTTATCGGACTAGGAGAAACCATCTCATGCAAAAAAAATCTTTTAATATCAGAAGAGTCATGGCTAGCAAACATTTTAGGAGATACGCTTCTGAGTCCTTAACATATATCACCCTTACCAGTACTGAATGGGCAAGGTAAGCTGCTAGTCGAGATTGAGGTGAAATGTGGGATCAGTGAAATAAAACCTTCACATGTTTATATCAAAGGATGCACTTTGCCCCAGTGGGGTGTATGCATGGTTATGTACATAGCACAAACCTGGCTGAGTAGCAATATTGTGTTGTACATTAGTGTGTGGGGTCTAGAAGGCACAAATGGGGATTTAAAACCCATTTTAACAATTTAATCCACCAGGATTACTCGATTTACTCAGTTCCTGTACTAGTACTCAGGACACCGGGTTTCAAAGTTGGCACTGTAGCCGCTAGATGATCTAGCTGCGTATGGAGATTTAGTAGCTCTGACATGAATTGTATGACTAAAGTTTTGTGTCTGTTATATGCATGGTTTTCAGACGTTATTCGCTCCAGTTGCATCTTCAATGATTGCATTTATAAAGCGTGCTACATACCTGTGAGGGTCTCAAGGCGCTGGGGGGGAGGGGGGCCGCTACTGATCGAAGAGCCAGGTTTTGAGGAGTCCCCTGAAGGCCAGCAGGTCCTGAGTCTGTCGTAGGCTGGTGGGGAGAGCGTTGCAGGTCTTGGCGACAAGGTAGGAGAAGGATCTGCCGCCGGCGGTGGTTTTCTGGATACGAGGAATTGTGGCGAGGGCGAGGTTGGCTGAGCGGAGGCTTCGGGTGGGGGTGTGGAAGCTGAGTCGGTTGTTGAGGTATGTAGGTCTGGTGTTGTGTAGGGCTTTGTGTGCGTGGATGAGGAGTTTGAAGGTGATCCTCTTGTTGACAGGGAGCCAGTGCAGGCCTCTCAGGTAGGGTGTGATGTGGCTGCGTCGGGGGACGTTGAGGATCAGTCGTGCCGAGGCGTTCTGGATCCGTTGTAGTTGTCTTGGTTGTTGTTCCTGAGTATAGGGCGTTCCCGTAGTTGAGTCTGCTAGTGATGAGGGCCTGGGTGACAGTTTTCCTTGTGTCGGGAGGGATTTCCATTTGGAGATCCTGCGGAGCATGCAGAGGGTGTTGAAGCAGGACGCGGAGACGGCGTTGACTTGCCTGGTCATGGAGAGGGTGGAGTCGAGGATGACCCCCAAGTTGTGTGCATGGTCTGTGGGTTCTGGGGCTTTGCCTAGCGATGTGGGCCACCAAGAGTCGTCCCAGGCTGATGGGGTGGGTCCAAGAATGAGGACCTCCGTCTTGTCTGATTTCAGCTTCAGTCTGCTGTCTTTCATCCAGTCGGCTACGGCCTTCATTCCTCTGTGGAGGTTGGCTTTGGCGGTGTGGGGGGTCTTCGGTGAGGGATATGATCAGCTGGGTGTCGTCGGCGTAGGAGATGATGTTGAGGTTATGTTGTCGTGCGACGTGGGCGAGTGGTACCATGTAGATATTAAACAGCGTCGGGCTGGGGGAGGATCCCTGTGGGACGCCGCAGATGATCTCTGTGGATTTCGAGCGGAGGGGTGGGAGGCAGATGCTCTGGGTTCTGCCGGAGAGGAAGGATGTGGTCCAGACCAGGGCCTTCTCTTGAATTCTGGCGTCATGGAGGCGTGATGATAGGGTGCGGTGGCAGACTGTGTCAAAGGATGCTGATAGGTCCAGGAGGATGAGGGCGGCTGTTTCTCCTTTGTCCATCAGGATCCTGATGTCGTCAGTGGCAGCGATGAGAGTGGTCTTGGTGCTGTAGTTGCTGCAAAAACCGGATTGGGAAGGGTCCAGGATGTTGTTGTCTTCGAGGTAGCGGGTTAGCTGTTTATTGACAATCTTCTCTGTCACTTTTGCCGGGAACGGGAGCAGGGAGATGGGCTGGAAGTTCTTGAGGTCCTTTGGGTCCGCCTTTGGCTTCTTCAGAAGGGCGTTGATCTCGGCGTGCTTCCAGCTTTCCGGGAAGGTAGCTGTGTCTAAGGAACCCTTCATTGTTTTTCGGAGGAGGGGCATGATGGTTGTGCTGGCTTTGTTGAAGACGTGGTGAGGGCAGGGGTCAGATGGGGATCCGGAGTGGATGGAGTTCATGGTTTTGATGGTGTCTTCGTCGCTGACGTTGGACCAGGTGGTCAGGCGGCTGGTGCGGGTGGTGGTCGCAGGGGTGATGGACTCGGTGGTGGGTGCAGGGGTGTCGGAGTTGAAGTTGTTGTGGATGTTGGTGATCTTGCAGTGAAAGAAGGTGGCCCTTGGAGTCGCACAAGTCCTGTGATGGTGGGATGTCGTTGGTGTTGGAGCTGGGGTTGGAGAGTTCTTTCACGATGCTGAAGAGCTCCTTAGTGTTGTGTGCATTGTTGTCTAAGCGGTCCTTGAAGGCGGTCCTCTTGGCGGCCCTGATGAGTTGGTGGTGTCTGCGGATGGCGCTCTTGTGGGCTGTGTGGCTGTCAGGTGTTCGGTCGTGGAGCCATTTCTTCTCCAGCTTCCGACAGGTGTGCTTGGAGATCCGAAGGTCTTCGGTGAACCAGGCGGCTTTCTTTTTAGTGTGGTTGGTTGTGGCGGTCTTAAGAGGGACGAGGGTGTTGGCGCAGTCATTGATCCACTGTTTGAGGTTGGTCGCGGCGGTGTCTGTGTTGGTGGTGTCGGCGGGTGGTCTCAGAGCGAGGGTGGTAGTCAGTTGGTCCTTGGTGACCTTGCCCCAGCAGCGGCGTGGCAGCTGTTGGGTGCGGTGGTGGGTTTCCTGAAGGTGAAGTGGACGCATCTGTGGTCGGTTCAGTGGGGCTCAGTGGTGTGGTTGAAGGAGACGTGGGGGCTTGTGGAGAAGTCCAGCGGCGTGGGTGGGTGTCGTTACGAGCTGTTTGAGTCCGGGGTTGGCGAGGTTGTCGATCACGACGGTGGAGTTGGCGTTGTTGTTGTTCTCGAGGTGGAAGTTCAGGTCCCGAGGAGGATGTAGTCCGTGGATGCGAGGGCATGGGTGCTGAAGAGGTCGGCGATGGTGTCGCGGTCCGGGAGGTCTGTAGACGAGTGTTCCTCTGACGGTGGTGTTGGGGTCGGTGTGGATCTGGAATGCATGTGCTTGGAGTTGGTGAGGGTGTCATCTGTGTTGGTCGAGATTCTGATGGTGTCTTTGTGGATGATGGCGATTCCCCCTCTCACTCCGTTGGTGCGGTCTCTGCGGGAGATCTTGTAGCCCTGTGGGATGGCTATGGCGATGTCTGGTGCTGAGGTGGTGTTCAGCCAGGCCTCCGTCAGGAAGGCGACGTCGGGGCGGTAGAGTCTAGGAGGGCCCAGAGTTCGATGGCGTGTTTGTGAGCGGAGCGAGTGTTGAGGAGGGTGCCGCAGAGGTGGTTGGGTTCTCTGGTTGGTGGTTTGGTGGGCTGGATGCTGGTGAATCTGCAGTTCCGGCAGGCGAAGGGCCCTCGGGTGCGCTTCGGGGTGGCCCGCTAGCAGGGGTGGTCACGTCCGGTGTTGAGTGCGTGGAGGGTGCTGGAGTTGTAGTGCAGTTTGGCGTTGCGGGGGCGCGAGGACCAGGAGTTCTGGCGCTGGGCGCGGTCCAGGCGTGGACGGGCGCAGACGGGCTTGCCTTTGGCGTGCCTTTGGCGCGCCAGTGGCGCGCCCGCTGCGCGGCCTCCATAAGTGGCGTAGTGGGAGGAAGGAGCAGCTGGGAGGCGGGAGCGGGGGGCCAATGGGCGATGGCAGGGGATACAGAAGGAAAAAGGGGGCGGGCCGCGGGGAAGCAGCGGCGGTAAGCGGGGAGCGGGGGGGCACAGAGGGCAGGGGTGTAAAAGGAGCACCTAAAAATACAAATACAAAAAATACAAAATACAGTACACAGCAAAGGAGAAGGTCGGCAGTACAGAGGGTAAAAAACACAGTTACCAGTTACCAGGGGCGAACTCTCGGCAGCGGCGTAGCAGTAGGGCAGAGACTCGGGCAATCAGGAGGAGCCGTGCAGTGTGGGACAGAAACTTGGGCAATCAGGAGGATTCTTGGAGCGTGGGGAGCGACCTGGGGTCAGGTCACACTCACCTTCGCCGCGCGGCCTCCATAAGAGGCCAAGTGGGAGGGAGGAGCAGCTGGGAGGCGGGAGCTGGGGGGCCAATGGGCGAGGGCAGGGGATACAGAAGGAAAAAGGGTGCGGGCCATGGGGGAGCAGCGGCGGGAAGCGGGGGGGCACAAAGGGCAGGGGCGTAAAAGGAGCGCCTAAATATACAAATACAAAAAATACAAAATAAGGAGGAGCCGCGTGGCGTGGGGAGCGACCTGGGGTCAGGTCATCCACGCCAGGTCACCCATCAATGATTGATTGATCTTCTTTTGTCAATGGACTCTCTTAGCAATGGCTCTAAGTGGTATCTTCCTGGGCATTTCTTGTGCTTGCTTCGGCTAGGAGAGTTTAACCAATTAGGGATATGGAATACAGGTATTGCACATGAATCTTTGGTTAAGGGAATAACTGCAGTCCGGGTGAAGCTTCTTGCAGATGGCACCACTCCCCTTACCATTCCACAAGCATGCCTACATTTGACTCTAATAGAGATTCCTGTGAATCCCATTTAGCCCACTCACTTCCTTGGTTCCTTGAGGGCCGCCCATCATTGATTGACCTGCTGCCACAGCCCATAGCTGCATAATCTGGTCCAACGCATTGCGAACATCTTAGCCCTGACATCTTTAGTGTGGTATTCCCTCAAACAATTTGACTTCACTCCTCCTGTTTTACTGAATTTATTTTTTTGGGCATTAGGACTCTGTGCACATTACCACTGCCAAGCTAACCTGAGGGAATCCATTGGTCAGTTGGCTGAACTCCTGTGTGAACTACAGGGGCATAACAAGCTCCAAAGGACTCCCTGCAACTGCCCAGCTGCTGCACTCGACCTGCCTGGCCATGCAACAGGCCCTGTCTGAGCTCTGTTGGCCTCTGCTTGAAAGAGTTCCTGATAACCAAGAGGTGCCTCCCCAGGTCCTGGACCATTGGCTAGCATCAGGTTGAGCTCTCCCAAAGAAGAAAAGGTGAAATCCTGAAATTTGAACTCTTCACAGCCACAAATGGAGCCATTCGAGCCAAGACTTTGCTGCCAGCAATGACTAGCAAGGCCTGCTCTATGTGCTACAGCAGCCTCTGGCGATGACCGGCAACATGAGGTCTGCATTCCGCACTATAGCAGTGACAGCCTTCGGTGACTACCAACATGAAGCTCCAGCAGTGATGGTCCGTGTGCCCGACTGGCTCTTCGTGTGACTGCTATGGCAGCCCTTGACTCACGACCTGCTCTTCACACTACAGCGACAACCATTCACCACTCTTCCTACTCCTCGTAGATTCCTTCACTGCGAAGAGACTTCTTTGCGCCGGACTTTGAGAAGGTTACTTTTTCAGTGGAACTATCTTGGTCCCTGTATTCGACCCTTACTCCATCGTGGTCAGTCTGAACTTGTGATGTTCTTCCGGTCTAGTAAAAGCAGATGACCATGAGTGTCACTGTGCTTTTAGGTACAATATTCACTGAATAACTTGAAATTGCATAACTCTGGTTCTACTAATTGGATTTTCGTCATTCTGGTATCATTTTATTTAATAAAATGTAATCTCGTTTTCTAAATTGGTTTTGCGATTTTTCTTTTGTTGTGTTTTTATTACATTATTGTGTCTGTGTTGCATAATTACTTTACCCATTGCCTCTAATTTAAGCCTGACTGTTTTACGCCAAACTACCAGAGTGTTAAGCACAGCTTAATTTTGTGACTTTTGTGGTTCACACTGACAAGGTTTGTGATTTGTGCCTGAATGGGGCGTCCAAACCGCTCAACTAATAACCCATTTTTTTTACAAGGTAACTGTCAGGGAAATTGCTTACCCAAGACTCAGTGCAGCCAGAGATGTGACCGTCATGGAACAATTGCTGCCTATCCTCATTCGCCCTTTCCTCTTGTAAAAGCGCAGATTGCTTATCTTATTTATTCGGTATTTATGTGATGACATTGTCTACAGCGTCCATACTTTCTCAGTCTGCTTTTTTTCGAACATGGCAGACCCATACCCTCTAGAGCTTAGGGGACAGAACAACTCGCATATATCCAAAATAAACCCACCACTGCACTGCTGTTCTTAAAGGCTGCATGACTTTTTACTGTGTCCTTTGCTGAATTTTAAGGTAGAAGGTGGAGAAGTGTGGCTCACTGGTTAGAGGAGGCAGACCTGGAAGCAGAGGTCAGCCCGGGACCAGGGTTCAATTCCCGGCTCGGCGGGGTCTTGAGTCCTAAAATGTCCACGGACTCGACAATTCTCGCTCCGGTGCCTACTCGATTCACGGGTTCACACTCTGTGACTCTGGGCAATAGCTTGCTTAATCTCCACAACGGCCCCTCGCGGTGGGATGCCTGGCTTTCACCTTGTGGATACCCTGCCGGGGTTATCTCACAGGGGAATATCAGGACGGGTTCCCTAAGCAAGCGCTTAGATACCGGATCGGTGATTTGTGCTATATAAATACATGTACATTTACATTAACATACTGATTATTGTAAACTCTGCACTGTTTATCTTGCCTTACTTCTTCCCTCTGGGCCGCCCAACTATCGCTAGGCTTTACACAACAAAACACCCACCTGGCTGAAAAGCGGTTGCGTTTTTGTGAATAGTTGGCATCACCCATACCACATACCACATACACCACCCAAACAAAATTTTCCCCATGCACCCTTCACCCTTCTGATGTGCCACAAATAGCCATCAGACACCAATTAGCATCCACCCAACAATGCCCAAACCACAACTCCGCTTAAAACTCATCTTTCCCAAATATTACTCTGGTAAGATGACTAACACCCTTGTTTGCATAACACAAGACTAACAGCCATATAAATGGCAAAGCATGGTTAACTGAACACTTCACAAACATACATTTCAGAACCATGCAGATTAGGGTAGTTTTCGCATTCCAGTTCTTCGAGTGAGCTCTCTCGTATTATCTTAGAGATATAACTGTATACCACTGCCTGTTTAGAAAACAAACTACACAGCTGGACAATGAACAACTGAACACCTAGATCCACATAATAATGGCCAAGTGCTTCGACAAGACCATCCATAAAAAGAAAGCATTACAGATATCCTTTTCTTGATCTGATTCCTTTGCTTTCACATTCATCAACACGAGCTATTGATGAACTATTCTTTTAACAAACAAATCTGTGCTAACCATACACATTCATTTCTGAACACTCAAGATACAACCCAGACCCGCACAAACAGGGAGCACAATCTCAAAGATAAATAAAGACTTTCTCAGAGAGAAACATCATACCGAACATTGTGGAAACTCTCTGCACATTATATATGACTGACTGTACTAAATGTCTACACTACAGTGTATGCACTGTTGTCACTAAATTGCTTCACTTCATCGATGCTCCAAAACTGCTCTGTGTGCCTCGTTTATGCCTCATCTGCCTTTCTTACGTTCATTTCCTCCTACGGGATTTATCACTCACGCTTCAGAGGCGCCACTTAACATCTCACGAAGGTACAAAGCGTGTCTGGTTTGGAGAACAGCTAGTTTTACTTGTTTTTAGGTTGCACACATCACCTAAACTGAAGAGACACCACACAAGCATCAAATCAATATGAAATTGGCAGTCACTACCATGCACACCTGAGAGGTCCTGTGTATGGCTTTCATCTGGCATCCAACCAATAACACCAAACACTGGTCGTCCTCAGAGAGCACACACTCTACAGAACCCTTCCACCCTCATTCACACACCACAACACAAAGCTGCATGGCTGGGAAAGTATTGCCAAATCAAAAGCACTGTCATGCATCACACCGATATACACCCAGAACCACCCAGACAAAAACAGCACAACACATTTGAAAAAAAAATTATATATATATATATATATATATATATATATATATATATATATATATATATATATATATATATATATATTTCTTTTTTTCTGTATTGGCATTTTAAAATCGTAACAAAAGTGATCAAGATCTTGACATATAATAGTTGTCATATCCACTTTTAGAGCAGCACAAATCACAATAGGGTAACTTCAGGACATGAGGTGACATGGAGAAAGGCATATTACATGTGTAGATCAAATATCCCCGGTTCAGTTTCAGATCCCGTGCAAGGGTGGTGGGTTATATCAATACAATTCCCAATATAATGACATCAATACACATCGATTCTATAACAGTAGTCAACAATTATACATTCTAAAACATATGTAAACAATCAGGATAGCTGGGGGCGGCAGTGGAAATTGCGTGAAAGCGGAAACATGGGGGTAGTGTCAGGGCAGCTATAGGTGAATGTTAATGAGCTAGTGCTCTCTGCTTTGTCTAACATCAAAGTTTCTATGGGCGATGTTCAATCTTGTGTACGGGATAGTAAAATTCCAAGGTTTGGCAGATTGGTAGCCAACCCATGAAGGGCGAATCTCCGGCGACGACTGAGACTGTACCAATGATCATGAAGAGGCCTTTAAGTTGTCCTGCTGGATAAGTACATAGGTGTCCCATAAGGTGGCAGCACCCCCACCCCCCTCCTGCTAATGCGAGTCATGTGCCACAACATCTTCTCCGGCAGTCGCTCATCTAAGCACTATCGCGAGCCAGCAGTGAATTGAGGGCGCTGGGCTGCCTTCCATGACATGGCCATCAGGCCCTTGAAGAGAACCGTACTCAGGTGAACCAATTTCAGATAATGTTTGGTGTAGTTTGTGTGCTTGGTGATACCCACATCCACTATTGCAGAAAAGTGGGCCATAACTTGCTCCCCTCCCTGTGCCAATGGGGGACATTCCCACACCATATGGAGGAAGGTCACATCATGATAACCACATCTGGGGCACACTTAGGCCGCTCCTGGGAGCATTCTATGGAGAGAGTGCGGCATAAGGTAAGTGTGCCATAAATAATTGAACTGGGTAAATTTCAGGTAAGCCTTACAGTACACCCATTTTACCTGTTCGAGTGCCATCCCCCATTGCTTAGCGGTCAGGCCTGCTCCCAGGCATGTATACCATCGGGGTTTGCCAAGCAACGCAAGATCTGTGTCCGTGGCTTTTAGCACTGCATATCATACTGTGATAGCCCTATGACCCAAACCATGTGTCAGTATACATTGCAACCCGTGATGTAGGGCAGGGGCCACGTGACCTACTGTCCAGGTATCCTGATCTTCAGGACGAGGCCAGCTCCCAAGTTGTTGCTATCTTGCAGATCCTGAAAGAGCGCAAGCCTCCATCACTGTATAGGTCCCCCGAGCAGGACACCCCTGACTCCCGCCAAGGCACTGGGTCATGAGCTTCCAGTAGGGCTCTCATCCTAAGCATGCTCCAAAGTGGTAGTAGGGGAGTAAGGCAGCATGCCACAGCATGACTGAATGAATCTGTTCCAGCACAGTTTTGCGAGGTGTGCTAGCCTACTCATACCCCTTGCTGGGCCACCATGCAGTTACAGCCACTCCAGTATTTCCTAACCATCTAGTTTCTCCCTGACCGATCTACCTTCGCCATTGCATCTCCTGTCAGCCAACGCATGGGCCACTGTAGCTATGCCACTGTGAAGTAGAGCTCGAGGTCAGGTACTCCTAGATCACACTCCAGTAGTGGGCACTGGAGAATACGATTAGATGCTCACGCGCTCCGCCCTAAATTAGGTCAGAGATTAACCTCCTTAGGTCTCCGAATAAAGCCCAGGTGGAGACCACAAGCACCACTGTGAAAGAAGTAGAGGAGGCGCAGGAGGACTAACATTTCTGCTACAGAAGCCTGACCCATAGATGTTAAAGGTAGGAGTGTCCAGAAGCACACAGATTGCCGTAGTGATGCCAAGGTTCTAACATGGTTCCCATTGAGGTCTTTGTCTCTGTGATATATGTTCACCCCGAGGTAATGAAGGGTCTCCACCTGATAAGGCAGACGTCTGCCATATCCCGAAAAAAGGTCTCAAAGACCAGTAGGTGGCTGGCACGGCGGCATCCGACCCCCGCGGGTGTTGCCGAAAGGGTGAGCGGGCACGGCAAAGTTGTGTGGACGCACATAAGTATCCAGCAGTGGCACAACGGTGAGGACTGGAGCAGGGATTGAATGGCATCTATTACATCTGTGCGCACATCCCTAGAAAGCAGAATAGATACTGTTGCTTCGGAGGTTTCATTAATTAGGGCTGAAATACGCAACATGAACGATCGAATCAAAGAGGTGGAATCTACTTCCATGGCATTAACAACAGACAATGCCCTCCTCAAAATCCAAGTCACAAACTTCCAAACTAGCCAGAATAGAATGGAAAAAACAGCTGGACAACTACAGAGGTAGTATGCGGCGCAATAACGTTGATATACTTGGGTTTCGGTACGGGCAGAGGGGCAGGCGGTGGATTTATTCGTTGAGGAACTGGTGGTGCAACATCTTCAACCCAGAAGCCTGTCCAACCACTTTTCCATTGAAAGAGGCATAGAGTATGGGCGGAAGACTAAAACCAGGCGCGACGCCCAGGCCCATACTTACAAGAGTATTTTACTTGCGCAACAGAGACATAATACTTCATACAGCACGTGTGATTCCACCGGTCAGTCTTGAAAATTGCAAAAGAATTTTTTTTCCAGATATCACGCTTAAAGTGCAAAGACAACGTCGCAGCTTTCTGGAAGTGAAACGAGCCCTACGTGACCAGGAAATCAAGTGCGCCATGTTGTTTCCAGCAAAGTTGCGTGTCGAGTCAGAGGGCATGACATGGTGTTTTGATAGTCCAGAGGAAACATGCAACTGGCTCAATGGATGGCGTACTGTTGTAAAGTGGAATCTCAAGAAAGGAAGTGGCAGTGGAAACAAAGTCAGAACAGAATGCCATGCAGGAACCTCAGTGGATACCAAAGCATTGCGAGGCTCACTGGAGGCAGGCCACGAGGCTTGAACGCACAGCTGTACCACTCACAGCAAGACATTCTCCCCACATAAGCTCAACCTATGATCGAACTGCATCGTACTAGAACTTCAATGCCAAATACTGACACTAATGGACGCTCCAAAGGGCACAATACCAGCTTGAGGGGGGTGGTACAGCAAATTAATTGTTTTATTCATCATGATGTTACACTAAGCTCTATTAATGAGGGATTCCGGGAGTGGGGTTGGATCATGTACTCATATATACCAGGGGTGTGCGATACGCACAGTTTGTGTGGCGGGAGGTTCATAGCCCACAATGCAGGGAGACAGAGGGAGATGGGGGGGGGGGGGTAATTGTTTTTTTTTCTCTTTTGTTATTTTGTTGGAACAGAAGCGAGAGATGTGACGGCGTATATGCAGGCATAGCTTAGGTTAATGCTCCAATTGCACCATCAATCGAAAACTGCACATACACCCTGGATGAGAGGCAACCCACATCACCCACATACACCATGTCGGACAGTAAGATGAAGAGAACACTCCGTATACTTACATGGAATGTTAACAGGCTGGGGGACAAATTAAAAAGAGGGGTTGTACTCCAACACCTTAATGTAGTGCTTTTTTATATAGCGCACAAATCACCCCCGAAGGGGTCTCAAGGCGCTGTGCACATACCGCTGTGGAACCCTTCCTGGCCTTTCCCTGTGAAGTGCCCACGCCTGGGCACCCCCAAGGTGAAGCCAGGCATCCTAGCGCTGTTGGGGCTGTTGTGGAGATTAAGCAAGCTATTGCCCAGAGTTGCAGAGTGGGACCCATAGTTTGAAAAGGTACCGAGGCGAGAATTATCAGGTCCGGGGAAAATTGTGCCCAAGACTCGCCGAGGCGGGAATTGAACCCTGGTCCGGGCCAGACCTCTGCATCAGGGTCTGCCGTTCTAACCATTGAGCCACACTTCTCCACCCCAAGCCCCCGACATTGTTCTACTACAGGAGACACATCTGGTGGGCAACATGTGCAAAGCATTAGACAGATGGGGATATAGATTAGCAGCCCATGCGGGCTTCACCTCCGGATCGAGAGGAACAGATATCCTCATACGTAAACAATGCCCATACATAATAAATAACACATGGGTAGAGGCCCAGGGTAGATTTGGAGCAGTTGCGAGGATGTGGGAGGAGAGGCCACTCAATATAATTTCGATTTATATCCCCCATGCAATAAAAAAAACGACACTGGCCTAGCTGGGCAACTTCCTGCTGAACCTCTTTGTAGGAACTTTGGTGATGGGTGGCGATTTTAATTTGACGGTACATGGACAGGTCGACTGACGGCCCCCACGACGAGATCTGCATGACACCTCACAACTGGCAGAGTTCCTCTCAGCCTATGGCCTAGTGACATCTGGCGGCACCTCAGTCCCCAGACACTCCAATACAAATTTCACTCGGGCCCATGGTAGTCAATCACATATAGACTACCTGCTCACACACGTTTGCGATGTTTCTAACTTTACAGAGTCAAGATGCCTGGCGCTCGCCATCTCTGATCACTCCCCTGTTCTCACCCAGATAGAAATCCCACATGAGAATAGGCATAACCCCCTGATGATAAATCCTTGGTGTCTGAAAATCCCCCATGTCAAGGCAAATCTAATAAAAGGGGTGAATCACTACTTTGTCGAGAACACAAATACGGTTGACTCACACCAGATCCTGTGAGGAGCCTTCGAAGCAGTGAATAAGGGCTGCGTGTTTTCACAAATGGCAGGCCACAGGTAGGAGTTGAGGGCGCGATTGGAGGCCTTAGAGCAGGAGATTCTGGGGCTGGAGGGTACGGTGTCAAGCACAGATGATGATCCAGCCAGACACACCATGAACATAAAAAGACAAGACTAAACAAAAGGCCACTCAGAATCAAATGTATGAGTTGGGCGATAAAACTGGGAAACTGCTTGCTTGGCTGGAGAGGCACGGCAATGCTCAGAGATGGGTGCCCCTCGTAGAGGGAGAGACTGGAGAGTTGTTAAGAGATCCGCAAAAAATTGCTGAGGCTTTCGCCTCTCTCTTTGCTCAAATATGTTTCCTCTACCACAACGACACTCACTAACTCCAGAGACCTCCTGACCACCATCCCTGTTAACACCCTGACCCCTGAGGACCACGACTCCTAGAGGGTGACCAAACAGAGGAGGAATTTGCACTTGCCATAGGAGGGATAAAATCGGGAAAAGCCATGGGACTCAATGGGCTCCCAATAGAGCTGTTTAAACGTACGACTTACAAGATAACACCTGCGCTCCTGGCTATATACCTAGAGAGCTATCAGAAAGGTTCCCTTCCAATTGAATTAAGGCTAACCTCTACAGTAGTGTTTAACGCCACAAGAATTGTTTAAAAGAACCCTCACACACCAACCTGGTTGGTGTCATGCTTCATCATAGGGTTCCCAGATGGGTGGCCGAGTGCCACTCAACTGTGCTACGACACCTGATTACTGTGGAGCTGGTTTTTGAGTTTTGTGTGATGATGTAGTGAGTGTGGTGATGTTTAAAAATACCTCTGGGAAACTCACTATATGATACTTTATTCCCAGTGGCCCAGGGTATGTTTAAAATAAGGAGGATAATGTTTCAGAACTGTAAATAAGTGTCTGGATTATCCTTAGATCAGGTCGACATGTTTCAGCTCTTCAGAAAAATTAAATGGAGCTTTCTTCAAGACCTTTAAATATCATGTTTAATGTGCAAGAGTAAAAAAGTGAGTGGTAAAAATTAAACCATGTGTGTAACGGATTTTTACACGCTCCCTAAGGCGTGCTTACCATGCGGTGATTGACTAACCATGATTATTGGTCCATCGATAGTAAAAAATCCGTAAATCACGGAATTCCCATGGTCATACATTTCCAGGGCGGGAAGATCTCCTAACTTGAACTTTTGTCTCGGTGCTCCTCCGCTTCTGAACCTTTTACGGCATCCTTTGGAACGAGGTCCGTTCCAGAGGACGCCGTGGTTTGGTGTTGATAGATACAGGAACATGGTTTGAGACTCTGGGTGCATAGATGGAGAAGGCCTGTAGCCTTGATTCTTTCTTTTTTTTTACTTCTTCCGATAGTATCCTTGCTCCAGGTGTGCCAAACATCACCAGAGTTGGTTATTTAATCAAACTGATGGGGAGTTGATTATCATGATGGATTTGAGCCCAAAATGAGCAGAGCTTTCATGGGCGGTCATATGGCTTCGTGGCTACAGATACTGATCATGTAACACAAGGAACCAGGTTGGAATCCTGGCCTCGGGTCTGCATCTTGTGAATCCCGGCAAATCTCTTTGTGCTGAAAAAAAAAGTGTAGCATATTCTGTATCTCATGTGAAGAACGTGTATGTCCTTGGGCAAGGTTAGAGCTATGTGAAACTGCCCCCAATAAAATGTAGACTTTGTATATCACCCTCACTATACACTCATCCTCCAAGAATGAAGGACAAAGCATAGAGACACCCACCTATTGGCTGCATTGCTGATTGACCAAATAGTGTTACCCTATGCAAATACTTTATTTCACCACTATCGTTTTTGTTCATTATCACATATACCACCTTCAAGTACATGAGTGCAGGATGTGCGCTGCACAAACAACTCTCTTGTGTTTGACTGAATAAACTATGATGTTGCTCGGAATCTAGGCCACACATAGGCTAGGCATGACAAATGACTTGCTTCTGGGTTCACTAATAGCATTGTCATCTTGCTGGGTGCAGGAATGTTTCTGAGTACATGTTTCTCAGTTCATGTTAACAAACTATGGGCTAGATGTACGATTAGGAATAGCAATTTACTAATAGCGTTTTTTTGCATATCTGAATTAGGAAATTGCTATTCCTAATGTATGAAATGTATTGAGTTCATTTAATGATTCATAGAGGGTCGCAAATAGAGCTACCTCTCGAATAAGGTAGGTCGCAATTCGTGAGTCACTACGATTCGCTGGAATCACAGGGCTGGCGGCCTGCTGGGGTCAGCAGACCACCATGTCTGGGATTGCTTTGACATAAACCAATCTCTTTTTTAAACTCAACCCGTTTTCCTTAAAGGAAAACGGGATGCGTTTCAAACGGAAAAAAAGAAACATAATGTTTCTTTTTTTTAAAACTGGCAGTGGTCCTTTTCACCACTTCCTTCTCTTAAAAATGTTTCTTTCAACCATTCTCAAAGGGGAAGGGGCTCCTAAGGGGTCCCTTTCCATTTGTGAATGGGTGACCACCAACTTTGAGTTGGCAGTAAAGTGAGATTGTTTTGTGACCTCATTTCATTGCAAAACATTCATACATACCAATATGAATCGTATTTGAAAGTGACGCTCTAACCATCCCCCTTCCAAATACCTATTGGCAAACCCATATTGCGATTCAGTAACAGGTTAACGAATCGCAGTTTGGGGTTTGCATATTTGGAAACGCTTGCGATTCTGCGAATCGAGCCATTTGTGACCTCAAAAAGGCTTCATACATTTAGCCCTATCATTCCTAAGACAGGATTCATAATGCCAAGGTATTATCTGATGTATTATGGTGAAACGTTACTGTGTGCTAAAAAATATATTTAAAAAAAATCTGAAGACGCCTTATTATATTAGAGCATGGTGTTTGTTGCATAATTTACGTGCCAAATATTTTCAAGGCTCCGGTCATAAGGGCCCTTAGGGCAAGGACTTCCCTTGGTTTGGTTCTGGTTCGGGTTATAATGCAGGTCCCTGCGTCCGTCCATAGGGGAGCCCGCATTTAGCCCAAGACCAATGAATGCCTGTGATATATGGGAGACTCATTACATTCTGTAGGGGAGCCGAATCATTTGTAGCCAGTGCTTTGCTTGTGAATTTGTTGGCCTCACCCGCCTCTAGAGGTCGCTCAAGAGTGCGCCTACGGGACGGTGGAAGCAGACACTTCTCGGGTGCTGTGGACAGGCGCGCCTGGGGAGAACGCACACAACGTGGAGACCAGGTGCTGCTGTTCCGGGCTCTTGTTTGCTCGCCGGGATCAAATGCTCAAAGCTGCAGATCTAATTAGATTTCTCCCGTGTTCAGAAGAGAACAGAGTGCGGTTGGCTCCATTTGCACAGAGCGCCTTTGTCGGGCATCAGCAAAAGATGGTACAGGGAGACGAGGCAACATGGAGACCGGAGGGCGGGAGCCAGTCTGGGGCAGGAGCCTGGAGGGGTGAGAAGCGACGGAGCAAGTTTAGACTTCAAGTGATGGATAGACGGAAAGAGGAAAGGCGAAAGACCCATAGAAGAGGAAGGAGAGCTGTGGAGGGGAATGAGGGAGAAGGGTAGGGGGATTCGATGAGGAGGCAGTCACCGCGTGAAGAAAATCGAAAGATGAACAGCTGGGACGTGGAGTATGATCAAGAATCAAAATTAAAATGTGCGTCTTTTCTGCTTACTGCACGTTAATGTCGAGGCTAATGTAATGCTCCGGCATCCCGGCATCCCTCTCAATGAAAAGCCAGTGATGCAGAACACGTGCAGCCCAAGAGCCGCCCATGGGGCCTGGGACTGGAATTGGAAGACCGACAAAAAATAAATCATATACATATATATATACATACATATACACACACACACATATATATATATATATATATATATATATATATATATATCACCACAAAAACGGAGTTCCAAACGAGCACTCGGGTAGGAAATAACAACACGGCATCCGCATAGTACCCAAAGTATAGAGGTTTATTCACTCCATAAACCTTCCATGACGCGTTTTGCGCTCCAAAAAGCGCTTGATCACAGATAGGTGTGATCAAGCGCTTTTTGGAACGAGAAACCGAATTACTCAAAAGACCTTCATCTGGTGGAAGGCCACTGTAAATGGGACCTTATAGGTATCAATGTTCTGGAAGACATATGGATGGATAATGGGCTGATATCCTTCCCGACCGGCTGAGGCAATATGAGTTTACAGTGTCAATATTTGAGATTATCTCCAGGTTTGGCATATCCCACAAGGATATGGGGATCTACTACAGGATGTGGTGGTGGAGCCCCCACTTGAATATAAAGTACTGGAAGCCCTCCTGACGAAATACACCATCTCTCAGATCTACAGCAATCTGTTGTCGCACAGTCTCCATCCATTGACAAATCTGGCGGATAGGTGGGAGTGGGACCTTGGAGCAGTAGAGGACAATGTGTGGGCGGATGCCTGTCACCACCCTAGCGTGGTGGCTATAAGGGCGGGCTGCCGCTTGGTCCATCTGAAGATCCTCCATACAGCCTACTATACAACATCGAGGCTACAGGTAGCAAGCTCCGTCTGCGAGGCTGCAACCAAGTTGGGTCATTGCTACTCACTCAGTGGCACTGCCTCGACTGCAGAACTGCCGACGGTTGCACGCCCACTGTCCTCAATGATGGAGGAAGGCTTGCCCTCACCTAAAAATTGGTGGCTCTGTGAATATACGTTGAATAGATCTTGAGAAATAAACACGCCTCCTGTGCAATTTGGCGTTGGCCGTTGCGGGCGTGATGGCGTCTGTCTCTGGGTGAGTGTGGTAGTGACTACCCTTAACCTTTGGGAGACCGTTATGGAGTGGTGTATGAGGGCTCAAGTGATGGTGTACAAGGCCAGGGGATGCTCCAGGAAATTTGCCATAATATGGGACCTGAGTGCTCCTGGGAGGCCTTACTAAGCAGCAGAGGGGGCTAGGCCTGAGACAGTGGCCTGGGAATCTGCATGGAAGAGGTATACGTCTGAACCTCACCATGTGGCACCAACATGGGAGTCCTACTAGACATGAGGGGAACTTCCATCAGCAAATGGTATATTGCTTTCTATTTGCACAGCACACGGTTACGGTGTATGTGATCCGTGAGACGTGTCTCATACTGCACGCCTATTGTTGGATCCATCTGTTTCTCTTGGTTCATTCTTTCTTGCTCTGTATAACATGACAGCAAATAAAAAAAGAATAATTAAAAAAAAGTTGTTGGATAAATTAACGTGCATGGCAAGGTGCAGTTCATGTTTTATTTCTGTGTTGCCTTCTGGTACATCAGCAGCTGTGATGGTATTGCACAGGGCGGCAAGACAAATAGTGCTGGGGCATGGCCCCTGTCTGCCCCCCCTCCCCCCCCCCCCCACACTCCTATCACCTCCCTCCAGACACCACAGGCCATCTCTTTTTCCTCACTTCAGTCACGTTCCAGCAGAGTTCTTTCACGTTAAACTCTACTTTCTTTTTACCAACTTCAGTTTCCCGGCCATATATGCATTCTCAGTTTATCTGTGTTCTTTCTGAATATATTTGTACATTTTTTCTTCACTCATTCATGCCACCATTTATAACCCTTCAAATGTTCTCATTCCCGTCCTTTCTTCACCCTTTCTTCTCTTCCTTCATAACTCACTCTCTCTTATCCTCTACCCTGCCTTCATCATTCCACCTTTCTCCCTTTCCCCTCCCATCCCTACTGTCTCCTTTCTTTCCCTGCTACCCTTTTCCGTCTTCCCTCTTTTGCCCACCTCCTCTTTTCTTCCTTCCTTCCAGTCCATCGCCACTTTTTTACTTTACTTCGTCACTTCTTTTCCTCCCTTCATTTTCTCTTCATGTGGCTATTAATGTTCTGTTCTTTTCTCTTCTGTTTTACACTCCCTCCGTCCTCTCATCCCCTTCTTCCTCTCTATGTTAACCCCATCATATATTCAATCGTTCCTCTTTCAGTCTTCCTGCTGGGGCAGCGAAACGTACCGGAAAGGCGAGCATAAAAAAACACCGGTGGCTCCATTTTACCGCAGCTCCGTGCGTTATTGATCGGCGAGAGAAGTGAATGAAATGGCAGGGTCTGAACTTCTATTCAGAAGCTATCAATCAATCTGACTCCGAGTGCGGGATCCCCTCCTAGACCAAATAACAAGCCCCTCTCCCCCCCAGACGTATCGATCCCGGTGTGGGGGCACTTCACGGGCGGCACACCTGGAAGGGGGGTGAAGGGGGGAGGGGGGGGGGGGGGGGAGACAACAGGCCCATGTGTCTCATCGTGAAGTGACCTTCAGAATGCAGCTTATAGGACGCGAGCTAGCGAGCCGGCGTTCCACTCAAAGCATGTTCATACGCCATTTCTGGCCTCTGTTATTTTATGGGGTTCCAGTGCGCACGTGTCAACCTGCATGTATTCAGGGCTTTAAGTGGGCTGGGTCTCACCCGTGCTGAGCACCGGCAGTTTTTTTTATTTATTATTATTATTTTTTTTTGATTTCCGTAATTTTTTATTGCAAAAAGATATATTTACATGGAGCATAACATATACATGGGAGGAAGAAGAGAAAAAGAGGGAGAAAGAAAGGAGAAAAAGAAACGCTCGACCTTGTCGTTTGAGTCCTCCGTCCCCTTGTCTTGCATCGATTGTCACTCTTGATCCCTCGCCCCGACCGTGGATAGGAAAGAGAGATAGAGAAGGAGCAGCGCAGGCTTTTTGGGGTTTGCACTATCAAGTGGGCTGGGTACTTTTGGCACCTGTCGGGTTGGGTACCTGGCCCCTCTCAGGAATGTGACCCAGTTGAGCCATGTTCTAGACGTGGCTTTCCCTGTGTCCTGCCAGTTGTTCAAAACCGTTTTGACCGCTGCTGTCAGCAGCAAGTCAATGAGTTCTCTGTCTTCTTTGGTTGTGATTGAAGGAGACGTGAACCCCAGTGCTAGGCTGTAAAAATCCAGTTGTATGGCGGCCCCTGTGATGTCGTTTATCAGTGTCTCGATTATGTTCCAGAACTTCCTAACCTTGGTGCAGTGAAAGAGCAGGTGTGCGAGATCCCCCCTTTGTTTGTTGCAGTTCCAGCAGGAATCGCTGTCGCAGATTCCCACGGAGGCTAGGCGGGCGGGGGTCCAGTATGCCTTGTGTATCAGCCAGAATTTGGTCTGGTTTAAAGTCGCCGTAACCTTTTTCCTTGATGTGGATCTCCATAGATCAGCCTTCTTCTCCTCGCTTAGCACCCTTCCCCCTAGTGTTCCCCAAAAGGTCATGACTTTGTTGTTGAGTTTGGTGGATTTGGGGCACAGGGCTTTGTAGAGGTGCGCTACTTGGTGTCCTAGTTTATTAAGGTTAGTGGCGTATTGCAGGATTGATGGTGTTAGTCCGTTCAGGTCAGCTTTCCTTATTGCTACCTTAATCTTGAGGAAGTTGTACAGTTCTGTGCTGTCTAGTTTGTGTTCTTCTTTAAGTGTGTCGAAAGTAATGTATGCGCCCTGCTCTTGTAGATGGCTTGCTGTGGAAATGCCGTGCTTGTACCATGAGTGCATGTCCAAAGTCTTGTCCCTGTATTTGATTCTGGGGTTGTGCCATATGGACTCAAACTGTCTTTTCTTTATGCAAGTCCGCAGTAGCTTATCTACACTTAAGAGTGCTGTCTTGGTGTTCCTTAGGATGGGGTTGTTTTTGATTACTGGGTGTCGGGTGGCGGTGAGCAGGGCGATGGGGTTCATCCCTCTCAGTAGTCCTCTTTCTAGAGTGAGCCAGGCTGGGGTGTAGTCTTGCTTAGGTGTGAGCCAATACAGTCCCTGTCTTGCTATGCATGCTTTTTGAAATGTTTTGAAGTTTGTTATGTTTAGGCCTCCTAGGTCTTTCGTCAGTCTAAGTTTCTGTAGGCTGATTCTAGGCTTCATCCCTCTCCACTGAAAGGTGTTGAGCATTTTATCCAATTTTTTGTGGAAGTCTTCTGTGTTTACCAGTGGCAGCATGTTAAGCATGTAATTCTCCATTGGCGTGAGCATCATTTTGATCGCCTCCACTCTCCCAGCCACATGGTGAATTTGGGCGACCATCCCTCTACTCTTTCCTTTATTTTGCGTAGTACGGCTTGTTCGTTCTGTTCTAGTGTGGATCTAAGGTCCCTCTCAAAAAGGAGGCCCAGGTATTTGATTGGTTTCTTTTGCCATGTCAGGCCGGATGAGCCTAGTACTGTCTTTGTGGTGTGGACGTTTAAGGGTTTGCACTCTGATTTTTCCCTGTTTAATTTGTATCCCGAGACCTGGGCGTATTGTTCTATCGTTTCCATCAGGGCCTTGATTGATTTCTCTGGGTTTTCGGTGATTACTAGGACGTTGTCCGCATAGGCCACTAGTTTGAAGGATTCCCCCTCCACCGGTATCCCCGCTATGTCTGTGTTGGTTCCAATCATGTTCAGTAGTGGTTCTATCGCTAGAAGGAACAGGGCTGGGGAGAGCGGGCACCCTTGCCGGGTCCCACGCTCAAGGTGGAGAAGGTCTGATGTCCCCCCATTGACTACCACTCGTGCTTTGGGATCGTTGTAAAGGGCTAAAACCATCTTCCTGTAGTTGGGACCGAGCCCGAATTTCTGCATGCACTGGTCTAGGAATGGCCAAGACACTCTGTCGAACGCCTTCTCAGCATCTAAGGCTATCATCACAGCTGCATTGCTGCTCTTGGAGGAATGGTTTATTATGTGGCAGAGCAGCCTTGTGTTGTCGTGGGACATGCGGTTTTTAAGATAGCCTACTTGTGAACAATGTATGAGCTTGGGTAGGTGTGCGTTGAGCCGGGATGCGAGGACTTTGGCATAGATTTTACAATCTACGTTTATAAGTGAGATTGGCCTGTAGTTTTTTGCCAGGTGTGTTCTTGCCCTCTTTTGGGATTACTATTATGTTGGCCTCCGCCATTGACGGTGTCATCCGTCCATTCTGGACGCAGTTCGTGAAGACTTCCGTCATTGTGGGCTTGAGTATGTGGAGGTACTGTTTGTAGAAACCGGCCGTAAAACCATCTGGCCCGGTGCCTAGTTATCTTTGAGACTGGCTGTGGCTCTCCCTATCTCGTCCTCTGTGATGTTTAGGTCAAGCATGTCCCGCTCTTTGTCTGTTAGTGTTGGTGTGGACATGCGTCCTAGGAGTTCCTTGCCTCCGTCCTCTCGTAAGGTGGCATCCCTCGTATAGAGTTGTTCGTAGAAGTCTTTGAAGACCTCAAGTATCTCTTTGTTTGCAGTCTGGGATTTATTATTTCTGTCTTTGATGGCCTCTATCGAGTGTTGTTTCTGTTTCCCCTTAAGGTAGGATGCGAGATTTTTCCCTGCTTTGTTTGCGGTACACAGGTTGATGGCTTTGTACTTGTTTATCCAAGTTCCCGCCCTTTCACTCAGGATTTTGTTCAGTTCATATTTTCGTTTAGTTAGGGTCGTGAGGGTGTTCCTATCTTCTAAGTTTGCTATGTGTCCTGTCTCTAAGTTTTTGATTTATTTTTCTAGTTCTGCAATCTTTTTGTTTCTTTCTTTATTCAGCCTTCCCTTGATGGCAAGTATTGTCCCCCTGATAGTGGCTTTTAGGGCGTCCCAGAGCTAGTTCCTGTCTGTCTCGGGGGTGTCATTAATTGCCAGGTATTCTCTTATTGCTGTCTCGATCTCTGCCTTCGCTGTCGTGTTGGTAAGCAGGTTAACGTCGAAGCGCCATCTACGAGTTTGCTTCTCATTGTGTTTCCCTGATAGGACTAGGCTGATGTGTGAGTGGTCTGAAATGCTCCATGGGCCAATCTCGGTCTGTTCTATGAGGTGGGTGTGTGTGTCTGATATGAGGATGTGGTCTATTCTGCTGTAGGAGTTGTGTGGGTTTGAGTAAAATGTGTATTCTCTGTCGTCCGGGTTTTGGAGTCGCCACGGGTCTTTAAGATTTAGTTTGGAGCACAGGTTCTTCAGGATATTGCCCTTTTGTGATGTTTGGCTCAGTCTGTGCCGGTGTCTATCAATGGCTGGGTCCAGGACCTGGTTCATGTCTCCTGCAACTACTAGAAGCTCGCCTAGTGGTAATGAGTGTAGTTGTGCTCTTACCTTGTCCCAGAAGGACCTGTCGTCAGTGTTAGGGCCATAGATGTTGGCCACATGTATTGCTTCTTCGCCTCTCTTTAGGCTGGTCACTAGCATTCTACCCTCAGTGTCCGCCTGCATATTCCCCAGTGTTAGCTTGGATTTCTTGCTAGTTAGTGTTACCACCCTGTTCTTTTTGTTCTGTGCGGGTGATCCCATTACCTCGCCTATCCAGCTAGCCTTGAGACACCCTATGTCTTCAACTTCTAGCCTGGTTCCTTGCAGTACATAAATGTCGCTTTTGAGCTTCCTCAGGTATTCTAGGACTTTCCTTATCTTCACCGGGCTGTTAAGACCTTTAACCTTCAGGGATACTATCTTGATATCCATTGCGAGGTTGGTTTGGTTGTTGTGTGTCATTTGCAGTGTTGTCATCTGGCGGTCTGTCTTGCCTCATTCTCTGTGCCTCAATGTGCTGGCCTCCCCCATGTTCTTCGCATACATGTGAGTGGCTGTACTTATTCCTGCGCTGACAGCTCCTAGGAAAAGGTGTGGAAGAGTGATAGATAGAGAGATAGAAGAAAAGAAATAGAGGTACCCCATGTATGTGCTCCCCGCGCCCTTCTCCCTCCCCTGTGCCCCCTTCTCCTCCCTCCCCCCACCCAACTTACTTGCTGAGTTGGTGTGCGACGACAAAGTTCCTTTGCTCCGCATATTCCCTGAGGTAGTGTTCATGGGTTGAGTCAAACAACCTGGCTATCACGTTTTCTGTCTCTTTTCCTTTCGTGGTCCTGGTCGACAGAGAGGTAGTATGTGTCTTGTGTGTCTGTTTTGTCTAGAGGCCGGGATCTCTATTTCGTCCAAGATTCGCAAAACTAAAGCTGATGTTTCTTCTTCGTAGCGTGTCTCTTAGGGCTAAAAAGCCCTTCCTTGTTTCTACCATTGTTTTGGAGTAGTCCTGTGTCAGCACAATCTTGCTGCTTGCCCATGTGAGGTTCTGATTCTTCCTGGCAAAGAAGAAAATGGCCTCGGTGTGGCTCGCTCTCAACGGGTTGGAGATTATTGGTCTTGGACCTTTCCCTGTCGTTGGCTTCCCTGCCGGCACTCGATATGCTTTTTGCACTTCAAACTGCCTGTCAAATTTAAGGCCAGTGAGCTTTGGAATCATATCTTCAAGCATGGCCGCGCAGGAGGCCGCCTTATCCTCTGTTCCTTCTGGGACGCCTAAAATCCTTATGTTTCCTCTTCTGGTCCGGTCGTCCTGTTCTGCAAGTTGCCTTTGTATGGCTTTAGTGGCTTTTTGGTACTCTGATATCGCTTTGGTATTCTGCTCCGTTGCGTCCTCCACGTTACTTATTCGCCCCTCTGTGGCTTCAATTTAGATGTTGGTGCTGTGCAGATCAGCTCTTATTGCCACCAGTTCCAGCTGCATATTGTCTATCTTGCTTTTCGTTTATTTCGCTACTGCGTTGCCCTCGTTGATTTTCCTGAGGATGGTCTTTAAGGTGACTGTCTCGTTTCTTGGCTTTATTGGCGACTCTGTGATGTCCTTCCTTAGTTTTTTTGAGTCTGCGGCTGGCTTGCCATCGTTGCCTGCCATTTTGCCAATGCCTCGTCTTGTTAGGACACTGCCCAGTTGCCCTTCCTTCTGCGTGGATGTCAGCGTTTTTGAGGCCGGAGCGCTTAAGTTTGTTCTATACCTGCTCGGCTCTCTGATGTGTCTGGTCCTTGTCTTGGCTTTTGCCCCTGCCAGCGCTTGCTTCGTCTCGTTTGCAGCCAGGCCCGGCTGCTTGTTGCCTGCATGCAGTTCGCGGCCTTGGATTTTTTCTTTTGCTGCGCGGTCACCTCCGCTGGCTATGGGCGGTTATGGCTCGAGCTCCCTGGCACTGGCACTACTTGTTGGGAGGGTCCGCCTGCCTTGCGGGATCATGCTGTTTGGCCCCGGCTGCCGATACTCGGTTCTCGCCACACATCCCTCGTTGTTTGTTGCTCTGTCGCTCTTAGCCCTCCTTCTTTGCTGTTGCGCCGTATCGGGTGTGCTCGTCTTGCTGGGTTTGGTCTGGGTATGGCAGGGTTTTTAACAGCTGCCCTTTGCGCTTTCAACTCCGTTGGGTTCGTTTCCGCTTCCTGCTCTTTGTTTCCATTCTGTGGCTTCCGGTAATGGTGGCGCCCTTGCAGTTGGTATTGCTTTCGTTGTCTCTACCGACGGCTGTCGTTATTCGCAGTTTCTGGGCCCCCCCTTACACTCGCTTCTTCATCGGGTGGGTGTTTGCTGTGTCTCCCCCTCCTTTGTGCTCCTCCGCCCCTCTCGGCTGCTCTTCTCGGCTGCTCGCGCTGCTTTAGTGTTTCCCCCACTACGGGGCGCGCAGGTGAGACTGTGCCTGGTGAGCGTTTTCCTTTCTTGGGGGGGTTGTTGGCCTCGAATTTTGTCTGCTTTCCTCACCGCCTTTACCGGGTTCGCTCGGGTTGTGGGCTCCGGGGGTTGGGGTCCCCTTACCTCCTGTTGGGCGCCATCTTGTCTCCAACTTGCTTCTGCCGCCGAAGTGCATGAAGTTCAGCAAAACTTTGTGAGTGCGCTTCTAATTCCACTCGCTGTTCAGCTCTTCTTGTAGCTTAGATCTTCCCATGCATGATTCTTGCTTCCGATGCGGGATCGGATCAGTTTGGCTGGTTGTTTTTGCCGTAGTTGGCCTCAGGGGAACGGAGCTGACGGACTCAGACGACCGTCCACATTGCCGTCCAAGCCACACCCCGCACCGGCATTTTTTTAATGAGTGCCTCGAAATCGGTCTCTATCGGGCTCTGTTTTGTGCTCTGGCCCAGGCTCTCAGTTTTTTTCCGGACTGCAGTGGCAGCAGGCACATCGATGTGCGCTGCTCACACTGCTCACCTCTCTAGAAGTAATGGCATGACGTCATGCCAGATGATTGTTGTAGGTGAAGGGAAATGCTTTAAAGAGAGTAATTTTCTCTCTGGATTTCCCTTCTCTTTTTGAAAGTTAGGAGCAGCAACACTGTTGTGGTGTAACCAGGGGAAGCTTTTTCAATAATATATACTAGCAGGCGCGCAACACCCTTTGGGCTCACCGTCGTGTGTGTCAGCCCGGCAGAGACTGCTACGTGGGCTGGCAACCCTCTTATTGCAGCCGCACCTGAGTACTTCACAGGTCTTTAAAAGACCATTTGCTCGTTAAGGAGACTTTTGTTGTGTTTTCACCCCTTCTTAGAGCTACTCTGCCTATGGCTGGAAAAATTACCCCCCCGCCCGCCCCCCCTAAATCTTTTTCAGCCCACCCCCGTAATTTGGCTGTAGTTGGTCCCCCAGTATACAAGCCATAGTTGCTGCTTATTTATCTCATGCAACTAACAGCCATTGACAAAGCCAAATATCCTGACTTGTTATAGGTATGATGTTACCTGGCTGCTGTATCATATATTTGGATGCAATGACAGAAACCGTAAAATACAAGTTAGGCGGCAAACTATGCTAAGCACAGATTTTTAGCTTATGTGTGTTTAAGCCATGCCTTAATTACATTGGTCACACCCCTTTGAGAGATCCCCCAGTTTTTTCATCCCACTTAAAGCCCTGCTTATATTGTTCTTGCACACCCAGTACATTTTCTTCTGCTGTATGTCTTGTTATGCAGGAGACCTGCGTCATAAGCCTCCTGACAAGCGTGCTTTTTGGTGCTAGGATGTTCATTATGCAAAGTAGCTCTTTTTTTAATCTCTTTGGCCAGGCCGTTACTATTCTAAGATCCTTCCTACAAAACCAATCACAGAGATTCTTAATTAATGGTAACCTGTCTGCTTCCTCTCCGGTCACGGTCGGAGTCCCTCAAGGATCATCCCTATCCCCCACCCTCTTCAACCTTTACAGCTGATAATAGGAGTGGGAGAAATGCCTGTTTAACCTAACCCAAGTGAGGTGAATGGAAATCCATGTAGTCTTTTGTGAGGGACCCCCACGTCGACCTAATTGCATGTGAAGTAAGCCACTGTCCGTGCAGATAACAGCAGTGGGGCCGTGTAAGGGGGGATTCCGAGGGACGATGCAGAAGGAAAATTAATTATTTATTTAATTTCCCCTTGGCATCGTCCCTCTGATTCCCTCCTTACACGGCCCCACCGCCACGCAGCTGTTATCTGCATGGACCGCGGATGTGTGAAGTGTGTATTGGGACTGGAGGCTGACACCATAAACACTTGGAAGGAGGAGACCCCTGACTGCCTCCAGGACGTATGCCTCTGTCCCTGAGTGATGATAGGACCAGTGGAGAAAAAGCTGGGCTTCTGCTCAGGGAGGAGAGAGGCAGGGGGAGAGCATGGTGAAAGTCTGGCACAGGGAGCCAGCTCCCTGCAAACGTCATCACTCTCTTAAGTCAGGAGGTCTGAAGAAAGTGCCCTTGTAGGTAAACGGGGTCCAGGACCTCATCCCTGGGCCCTGGAAAAGAGAAGAGGAGGGAGAGCGCTGCTCTGCTCCCCCATGTGGCCGCTGGCCCATCTGCACATTTAAGGTCAAAGTATGCTACAAGGGATTTGATTCAGAAAACAATCGGTCTCAGTTAGGAGTCGTACAAACGTATCAAACTCTAGATTATCCACAGGATATCACACTTAAAAGTTAATTAGAATAAATCAGAGGAAGGAAAAAGAACACACAGAAGAAATAAATTATATTCAAAGAACGTTTGTATTTTGTAATAAAGCATCAAATGTAAGTCTGGGGAGATGAATACAGAGAAGTAAATTCAAGCAAAGAAGGTCATGAACGGAGGTATATGTAACATCTACTCATCAGTTCACAACTGAACATCAACTCCTTAGTTTTTAACAGACAACTAAATTAATCAATAAACAATGGTCGTATGTTGGTGACAACGCAACGCTTCTGGAGATGATGGAAGTGTCGACGTTTCAGTCTAGTGTGCAGTCGTCATGTAGACCATCATCAGGACAAAACAATTCGTTGCTGGGAAAACCCCATGAAATTTCCGAAGAGGCTTGCTTCAAATTTCAATGGACAGCAAGGAATACAAGGAAAGAGATCCAACAGATAAATGTGAATCTGCGATAAGGTATATAACAGCTCAATGATGAATAGTTCTGGAAAGGCTGGTAACTGAACACTCAGTGTAACTGTGGCAACTCGCATCAGTCGGGTTGAGTAATTGTAAATGCAGCGTCTTCCGTCGGCATGCCGGGTCATAGAATGCACAGCACCCGTCTGCCCGCAGGAGTGGGCAGACCAGAAGAAAAGTGCCGGCTCTTGCACTGTGTGGCTTAAATCATCACAAGTGAAGAAGGACATTTTTGTAGCGCTGTGTTCCCGCAGGTGACTGTGTCACCTTGTCTGTGCAGTGGCTGCTACCTGGAACAAAGTTATGGTACACACCCCAGCAGAAGGTCGTGGGTTGCCTGCCCATCCTCTACTACTGTACTTTGTGTTGTGAAGCACAGAGAGTGTGTCAGTGGAATCTACAACCTGAAACCTGACAGTTTTACAGTTGTCATGGATCTGTGGCCAGCTAAAACGAAAAGTCACACTGTTGTGATACGTTTCCTAAAAAATTGTGACCAGCTTTAATCTGACGGGATATTGATCAAGAGTCAAATGGCCCCAGGACTGGATATAAGGTGACCCTGCTGCACCTTATAAACATGAGCGGCATGAGTCAACCTCTATATATGACACAGAGCCCCAAGTTAGTGCCACTTATGGTAGCAAAACTTTGCATTCAAATGTCTTGCAGGCATAAGGCTGACGTAAATGCAATGCAAATGTATTTGTTTTATAAAGCGCGCAATTACCTAAAGGTGTCTTGGAGCTAAGGGTTAGACGGCAGAAGTCAGTGGAGAAAAATGAAACCCTAGAGCTTACCTAATTGATTCAGCAAAAAGCCATGTTTTTGACTGTTTTCTAAACTGCATCAGATTGGACTGAGATCTCAAAGTTAAAGGCAAGGAGTGCAACTGCAAGCCTTCATCCTGACTGGTGACCCATCACTACTGAGAGTCTCTGCACATAGCGAATAAAGGCTTTTATCCCATGATGTGTACAGGCATGAGGACGCTGGATGTGGCACTGAGTGGTACTCCGAGCAGAGTGCGGTCATTGCTGTCAGCTCCAGTAATTCTTCAATAGCATCTTATCAGGAGTCGATATTCCGCCTGATGACCGGGGGATGCAGCGAATGCATCCTGTGATAGCACCATTACTTGCAATCATCTAATAAACCCATGTATCTCCCTCAATGCTGCACTCTACAATCTCACCATGTAAGCATCTGCTCCCCTAGCAGCACAAACACTCGATTGAACCACCTGGACGGTTCGGTCATCACAAAGCCTTATGTGCCAACCATTGTCCCCCATCTATGCAAGCGTTGGTGGGCTTCGAAGAGATCATGAACACTCATAAATGACCCTGAATACTCATAACAGATACTATGCAAAAAAATCTGCTATAGCAGCAAGGTATATGCAGAGGTATATGCATCTTCCGTAGACATTACACTTGTGTTAATACCAGGTTAGATGTGTGATTGTAACACTGATTATCAGGTTAGATGTGGGTTTGGAACACTGATTTATCTGCAGTTATTAAACAGAATGAACTAATGATAATAAAAATATTGTATTTTTTGGCAAGAATAACACTGCTTAGACATGATATTTATTGTGAGTGATAATGTGGAGGCCCAATTACTTACTAATCTAATATCAGGAGAGTGGAAACCTGCACTTTTTACCTCACCTTTGCCAATGCACTTCACCCCTGGCCAGGATCCCAACCACCTGCTCTTCGAGGTTCAGGAACCATGCTCTGCTTTGACGACAACGACTCTCATTCCGGCCAGCATTCCACCCATGCTATTCAAATATCAGAGAAGGTGCTGTATGTGGGTAAAACAGAAAAAAAGTTCTGTGAAAACGAGTAATGTAGAATTTTTAGGAATAAACATCACTTTTCTGCGCTAAACAAGCTGGAAAGTCAACCTCAATAAAGCTACAGCACTTTCATTTTTTCCAACAGCCTTCGGCCAGGCTGTTGTGTTCTCTCAGCACTCCCATCCTATCTGTCACCCATCTCTGGGAAGGTGCCTCAACGAGTTAACACTCACCCCTGCCATTCGAAGTAATCTGCAAGGCCATGACCTCAAAACATAGTACAAAGGACCTTTCATCCTTTTGATGTCTCTAACGCCATCTAGCGGACCATGTACAGGAAGACAGCACAGCACAGCAGCAGCCCTTGTCTCTGCTGGTGCAGCTGGTGAACCACTCTCTCTTCACAAGTTCATGGGCGTTGGACATGTGCAGGGGCGCAACTAGACATGACCTTCAAGGGGGTGGGGCTAACACTTTCAACAAGTGGTTCAAGTCAAGCAATTAAAGCTATGGAGCAGAGTCTAACGCACTACAACTTTAAGTATTATGGTTGGGGGAGCCCTTTCCCTCTTAACTCTTCTAGTGGGGCTGTTGTGTGTGACCTTGATGTCCCTCACCAGGTCTACAGGCCCAATAGCTGGCCTCCCTCTTCAGATTTCTTGTCCCAGTTTATGTGCTCCTGACCACTGTCTGCTCTCCAGGTTGCGTCTCAGCTCTCTAGGACATAGGGCAGTCTCCCTGAACCAAGTCTTGCGGTTCATTAACTTTATCCACAAAACATCAGATTTACAGGAGTCAGATACACATGTACATAGTGAAAATACCATAAGAGAAGCTATTAATTGAGAAAAACATGATGTTGACTCAACATTTCATTGTGTCAGGAAAGTCCCCTGCATGGCGTTTAGACACCTTGCCCTATCCCGGGTGCCAGTTTGTAAGTACCTGGTGCGGGGAATGAGATTTTGATACCTTTTCTGATCACTTAGATACCTATCTCATTCATCTATTTGGATCGATTATTTTCTGTCATTGAGTAAAAGACAAACCCCGCATAGGTTAAATTAACCCCATAAACTGACGCAACTCTGAAGAACCACTTACGACTGATGAAGTTTTAAAAGTTTAATATAAAATCAGAATAAGTTGCATATACAATCCTCTCAGGATAAGATTCAACAAGTATACCGGAACTAGAAGGAACATGAATTCCCTAAAGAACCTCAATCTACAAAAGAATACAATCAATATCAATTCCAATATCAATAGATTTAAAAGCATAGACACAAAGTGGTTCCGTTGCGTCATCTACAAAAAGAATAAACAAGTTAATTCTGTCCCTACTCTGTACTAGGTGACATCCCTACTTCGCAAGTTCCTTACCTAAAAAGGTGTCAGCAGTTTGACTTCCAAAGAAGTTCAAACTCTCTTAGCCTCTAATGGTAACTTATATCGAGAAGCAGTACCCTCTCTGCCTACCCATCCGCTCTCTAAGGGTCCTCGGCCTACTGCTCTCTTGCGCTCTGCTCTTCCTCTGCGCTCTGAGCTCTTCGCTCCTCTTCCCTTGCTCTCCTCCCCAGGGTGCTGTCCCTAAATACACAATCACAGTATGGGTGGAACGCCCCTTTGACGCCCACCACGTACACATACATATGATGTTATTTCTAGCTCTTTCCATAGCTTCATCTCTTCGCGTCATCCGTTAAGTTGACCTTGCTTCGTAGGCACCATCTTCGTCTTCTTGCTGGTGACTTCATTGACATTCCATTTGACACTTTCGGAGCAAAGTCTATCACCTCAACAGACCTTTATTCTTTACGACTATGTTCTTAACCTCATTTGGTCCTGTGAACGGTCATTTCTAAACAAGACCCAAATTCCAAGCGTCTCTTATCTCACTTAGGCCATAAACTTCGTCCAGCATTGTCACCTTAAATCTAGCAAGACCTTTGGCTCTTGTCTCGCACATTCAGATCAAGGCTATCCACTGTTCCTGTGAGCCCACTAAATTACATACAGCGGACTACACTCCTGCGAACTCTTGGTCAGTTAGGTTAAAATCACACATGACCAAATCGTTCTAGCATTCCTACAAAAACCCTTCTACACAGTATAACCTTTAACACACATTTATATATAATCGAATTTAGCAAAGCAATGATTATACGCGAATGCATTTTACATAGAATACAACATTTATATTCTCGTGCTTACATAGTGTTATACATACTCTACACATTTCTTCGCTTTACGTTTCGCCGCTTTCTCCGTTTAATAATTACACACGTATATTCAGTTTTGCACGTTCTGCTGTTCTTAAGCATTACTATACATTTCTATATTAGCCCACTATGTATACGGGCCTTCCTAATTCTAATACACTTTATAGAGTAGATACAGATACATTTCCTATTACATTGGTTACATCGGCTAATTTTACGCTACAAGTGTTCCTTCATGTTACAACTTCTACGTTTATGCGATATGCTTGTGAATATGGTACAGATATACTTTTTATTCAAATTGCGCTCTCTCAGTTCCCCCCTTTGATGACCTCTAGGAGTCATCACTAAATGCAATTTGAATAACACCTTACACAGAACTAGTTACAAGATTCCCTCTTTTTATCGTTTCAAGAGCTCTTAAACTTTTGTACTGTTGATCTTGTAAAGCAGCTAATCTCCTTTCTTGCTCTCTCATGGATCTTTGTAACCGGTTCGACCAATACCATTTATACAATTTCACTAACCCTAACAATGTAATTATGCAAATCAATATTATTAAAACAGGTTTTAATATGTACCACACAATGCTTTTACCAAGGTTGGCAAACCAATTTCCAACCTTTCCTACTCCCTGACCTACTTTCTCCCAAACATTTACTTTTGTTAAATCTTCGATTTCTTTATGTATCTGTGTAATGTTTTGTATGACTTTCTCAAGTGGTTTCGAATTGTCTGGAATGTAAGTACAACATTCTTGGACCTTCAAAGCCTTGCAGACTCCGCCCTCTTTTGCTAGCAGTACATCTAAAGCAAGACGGTTCTGAAGAACCATTGCCCTAATCGACTGCATCTCTCCTTCTACTAGCATTAATGACCTTGCAGTACTTGCAGATAATCTATCTACAACTGTAGCTAGTCTCCTGATCTTAACATCGTTAAGTATTAAACCTAACATAGGAAACATCGCTCCAAATATGTCTCCAACTACTTCAGCATCTCCTATTTCCCTTTTCGTTCTTGTCGAAGCCTTTCCTTCTATGATCGCTAAATCCTTTGCATGATATATTTTGGGGAAGACAATTGCCAAGTAACACGAACCATACCAATTGTCAGGCAGTTTTACATAGGCATTTCTTCCACATACAAAATATACATTAGGAATCGCTTGCATCCCTTTCATAAAATCTTTCGTATAGTACTCTAACCTAAAAGCATGTTCGCAATTTACTTCACCTACAAATACACTCTCATAATACGTCTTGCTTCGAGTTAAACATAACTTTCCTTTCTGCGTTCTATCCAAAGCTATTGGACCATTGCTACCCTTCTTCTTGTGTGCTTTTTCTTCTTCGGTCCAATCAGTTTTCCATTGTCCTGACATTTTTAGAATCTTCTGCCTTCTGTACCGGTCATCTACTTGTCCTATGAACTTTTTCTCTACCTCTGACACTTTGCAAGTCAGATTATTTCTGCGTGCATATGAAGTATCTAGTGTATCCCAAGGAAGAAAGAATTTGGCTAATCGATCTTCCTTTTTATAATAGTCCCACTTATTCATTTGTTTATAATTCGGGACTTCAGGCAGTACCGAGTCATAATTTGAAAAGTAGTACTCGAACCCTTCTCTACCATAAAATATACTGAGCAATAAACTACATGTTATCCCATATGTCAGTGGGAGATGATGATATCTGATGCCTTCATCTACGGAAGCCGGCAATTGCATGCATACATAACAATCCTTGGCCTCCATGGCATCAATATACTCATATAATAACTTGGCATATGCGTTTGACCTAAAATTTCCCTGTGACTCGTCTACGTGTAACCTACGAGCTTCATTTGCCAGTAACGTCTTTTCACGGATGGCATTGCTCTCCTCCTTCTTCCCAACAAGAGCAGGTTTCAAAGTCGTTACAGGCTTCACATCTGTTGTCTCTTTTTCACTTGTATGTCCTACCATGTATGATGTGGTAACTACTGTAATAATAAGAAAAATTACTACTGCTATTAGTGTACCTATTATGCATTTGGCTTTTCGGTTTGGGTTGCCATTCTCCATGTTATCAAAACAGCGTAGCTCTTTCCTTCTCGAAGAAAAGTTTTCTTTCCAAGTCTTTGTCTTGCCTTATTTGCTTTCTCAGTCTGTGAAGCGCTCGTAATCAACAAAAGTCTCTTTTCATAACAATGTCTTTTTATCTTCAGCAATAGACAACCCTAACCCTTCTCCGTCCTCTAAATGTAATCCCTAATTTTATTCTTCTTTCCAGTCGGCGCTAGGTTATCTTCTTCTTTATAGCTTAAACACAAAAGTCTTTATGCATCTACAATGATTCTCGTACCTGCAGCTTTAATAACATGTTCCAATAATTCCAAACAAATGACTTTTTCTTCTTGTTCTGGTATTTGATGACCAAAAGTCGGAAACTCTAATCGATTCAGTACTAGATCTTTGATCCGACTCAGGTAAGGGGGTATGGGAAGTGTGAAAGTCAGTAACCCCTCAGTCTCGATTCCAGGCGTCAACATCCATATCTCCACTGCCACAAATGGATCGAGATTGATCACTTTCACTTCTTTCACTCTCCCAGATTTCTGTCCCCAAGACATCTGCTAGATAAGTCCACTCTGGGGTGGCGTACCTTCTGCAGGGCACACGTACCCTTCTTGATCTTCTCGGACTCTCAGAGCCTGAATCCGTAGTTTCTTCTTCTTGATCCGACTCTTCAGAGATCGGGACAAGGGTTCTCTCTTGATTTGCTTTTAAGCTTGGCCTTCTCCTTCTCTCCGGCCAACTAGCTTCGTCACTCCTTGTCCTCCTGCTCCTTCTTCTTGGACTTGTCTCTTGATCACTCACAGCTTGTTCGGTATCTGATTCGAACTCCCAGGTACTCTCTTCTTCTGAGACGACTTCGGTCTCACTGGTGTCCTGACCGTCAGTAGCCTGCTCCGACACAGGCTCAGCTTCTTCGATCACCTCTACAGCTTGGCTTTCCACCTCTGTGGCTTCTCCGCTTTCTGCTGGATTCTCATCCGAGAGAGGAGCTGTTTCTTCCAGAGGTGTTGGCACTCTTCGGGTGTGTGAGGCGTGTATCCAGTTGGGCAAGCCTCCACACTTTACTGCAGTGTTCATAACTAGTTTGACTTGGAACGGTCCTCTCCAGCGCACGTCTAGACAGTTCTTCCTGACATGCTTCTTCACCAGGACCCAGTCCCCCGGACACAAGTCATGGCACAAGTCTTGTGCTGATGGAACCTCTGCAGCCTGGACCTGGAGGGACACAGAATGAATGGCATCAGATAGTCCCTTGCAGTAGTCCAAGATCAAATCGTCTGTGATGTTCAACAACGCTGCAGTCGGAACCGATGGCAATCTCATAGCTCTTCCCATTAGCACCTCGTGTGGATAGAGACCTGTTCTTCTATCTGGTGTGCTACGTATGCTCATAAGAACCAATGGAAGTGCATCTGGCCAACTTAGAGATGTCGATGAACAAACTTTAGCAAGTCTGGATTTTATCGTACTGTTGATTTGCTCTACAATCCCCGAAGCTTCTGGTCGATAACTACAGTGGAGCTTCTGGTCAATACTCAAGGCTGAACATAGCATCTTCACTATTTCGCTGTTGAAATGAGTTCCTCTGTCCGATTCCAAAGAGGATGGCACCCCGAACCTCGGTATCAACTCTCTAAGCAACAATTTTGCAACTGTAAGTGTATCGCACCTACGTGTCGGGTAAGCTTCAACCCATCTAGAAAATATACAGACAATCACTAAGACATATCTGAGTCGATTGCACTTGGGCATTTCAATAAAATCCAGCTGCATTCTATTGAAAGGCCCCCCAGACCTCCCTATGTGACTCAATGTGACTGGTGTTCTCTTTCCTACGTTTAGTTGCTGACAGATCGCACAACGCTGACATACTGCTTCTGCCGCTACTCTAAACTTCGGATTAAACCACGTTTGTCTGAATACTCTCACCATAGCATCTCTACCTATGTGTGCTGATCCATGTAATTTCCTTGCCATTGGACTAACAAGTTCGTTTGGTAAAACTGCTCTCCTATCTGCAGAAATCCAAAAATTCATTTCACTTTTGGTACATCCAGCTGTTTCCCAGCCCTTTTTCTCATCATCTGGTGCATTTTCCTGAACACATTTTAATTCGTCCCACGTATCTACAGTGTCTAACAACATAGTCAACTCAGTTTTTTCCTGTATTCCCCCCACTTCTACATTGGTGTGAGAATATCCCTGTTCTGCACAATAGCGTGCAACTTCGTCGGCATATCTGTTGCCTTGCGACACAAAGTCGGTATTCTTCGTGTGCGCGGCGCATTTGACAACCGCTATGGCTGTCGGACCTTGTAATGCCTCTAACAATAATCTCACGAATTCTCCATTCCTAATAGGAGAACCCGAGGAGGTCATGTAACCTCTTTGAGACCATAACTGCCCGTAATCGTGAACTACCCCGAAACCATACTGGCTATCGGTGTATATGGTGACTCGAATTTTGTTACCTGCTAAACAGGCACGGGTCAAAGCAATAATTTCAGCTACCTGAGCGGAATGTACTCCTTCCAGGCAGGCGGCTTCCACAACTCTGGTAATTGTACAAACTGCATATGCTGCTCTCAGCTGACCGATATCGTCTCTTACGCATGAACCATCAACAAAGAATATTTCATCGGGGTCAGTCAATGGCTCATCTACGATATCTGGTCTCGGTTTGGTGCATAGTTCAGTCACATCAAGGCAGTCATGATCTGTACAAATTTCATCATCAATATCATTTGGAAGTGGCATCAAAGTAGCAGGATTCAAGACGGAGCATCTTTTTAGGGTCACATTCTCGGCAGCCAATATGACTTGCTCGTAGCGTGTGAGCCTACTATTTGTCAGATGCTGAGTCTTAGTCCTGGTCATTAACAATTCCACAGAATGCGGTACGTACACCACTAACTGATGTCCCATTACCACACTTTCACATCTTTCAATGCTGACACCCGTTGCAGCTACGGATTTGAGACATCCGGGCAACGCTGCGGCTACTGGGTCTAATGTAGCCGAAAAGTAAGCAACTGGCCTACGCGCATTGCCGTGTATCTGGGCCAAAACTGCTAAAGCGCAACCTTCTCTTTCGCAGCAGTAAAGCAAGAATGGCTTTTCGTAATCAGGCATTCCTAAAGCCGGGGCACGACACAAGTCCTCCCTCAGCTGCAAAAATGCCATCAAACAATCTTTGTCCCATGGTACCGGATCACTTACTCCTTTGTGCGTCAGTTGTAGTAAAGGTTTTGCCTTCAGTGAAAAGTTGGCTATCCACTGCCGACAATAACCGACCATGCCTAGAAACATCCTGACTTCTCTTTGTGTTTTAGGCGCGCTCATTTTCATGATCGCCTCTATTCTGTCTGGAGACACCTTCCGTTTTCCCTTTTCAATCCTGTGGCCCAAGTATTGCACTTCGGTGAGACAATACTGCAATTTACTTGGAGACACCTTGTGTCCGTTCTCGGCCAAGTGATTTAATAAGGTAATGGTGTCTACCTTGCAAGCTTCCTCAGTTTCTGACGCCACTAGGAGGTCGTCTATGTACTGGACTAGAACCGAGTTCTTGGGCAGTACTAGACTTTCAAGATTCTTCTTCAGCAGCTGGTTAAAAATCGATGGGCTTTCTGTATACCCCTGGGGAATACGACACCACGTTAAAACGCGATTTTCCAGCTTAAAAGCGAAAAGATACTGACTCTCCTCATCTAAAGGAATCGAAAAGAAAGCCTGGCACAAGTCTATCACTGTGAACCATTCAGCTTGGAACGGTATCTGAAACAATATCACTGATGGATTCGGTACCACTGGACAACATGAAACAACGATATTATTAACCTTTCGAAGATCCTGCACTATTCTGTATTTTCCACTAGGCTTCTGCAAACCCATAATCGGGGAGTTACATGGACTTCCCACGATCTCCTTCAGTATTCCCTGTTTAATCATGGATTCGATCACAGGCTTTATTCCTGCAATTGTCTCCGGTGTCAACTTGTATTGTGGTGTTCTTGGATACTCAGCATTGGGTTTTACCATGATCTTTACCGGTTCTACCCCTTTGATCAGTCCTATTTCTTCTCCAGTAAAATCCCACACTTCAGCTGACACTGTCTCCTTCAAGTCCTGTGGAAGCTCCTCCACCGTTAGGGTAGGATATAGTTCCACGCATTCCTGCGAGTTTACAACCTTAAAATCAGCTTCATCATCATTGGTCTGCACTTCTACTCCTTCAGGCGTGCAATATATTGTGCAATTTAGTTTACACAACAGATCTCTTCCTAACAGACACACTGGGCTAGAATCACAAATCACAAACTGATGTTCATCACTGTAGTTTCCTATCTTCACTGACACTGGTTCAGTCAGAGGATTCGTCATTCTCCTGTTTGCGACTCCTACCACCTGAATCGTTTCTCCCGACATTGGCAAACCTGGGACTACCGCCGATCTCAAAGTGGATCGAGTGGCCCCCGTGTCTACCAAAAAGGTCGTAGGACATCCAGCTACTTCAGCCTCTACGTATGGTCCTCTCTGGTCTACTTCCAGGGCTGCTCCTAGAGTACAGTCTTCTTCCCTATTCACTCGTTGCCCTGTAAGAGGATCAATGTAGTAGCATTCTTCTCCTCCTACGAACAGTGGCAGTTGTCTATAGGTTTTTCCTCCATTTGTAATGCGAGGCGGTTGAGGGAACGGTGCTCGAGGAGTCTGAGTCCCCCCTTTGATAAACTTTCCCTTCGGGACTGCTGTTCCCTTTACCATGCTGGTTTGAACCTCATCCTCCTCCTGTTCTAATTCCCCTGTCTCGACATTATAAGGACACTCGCGTCTCCAATGTCCCACCTCGTTACACTGATGGCACCTCGTTGTCTTTTTCAGTGTTGCGATATCTACCCTCGGTCTCGGTCTTTCTTCCTCATCTCTGCTTTGATTATTCTGTTTCTTTACTGGTGTTCCTGTTCCCTGCTGTCGCTGTCCACCCTTTCCAGCTGATTGCATCTGCACCAACATCAGCTTTTCCTTAAGTTTCTTTGCTTTTGAATCTATTTCATCGCTACAGTACCTTGCATACCTCAGAATCTCATCTAAAGGTTTGTTCTGCCAACAAATCAAATGCTGTTGAATCATCAGGCTTATGTCTGGTCGCAATCCCAGGACAAACTTCGACACAAACTGTCCTATGTCTTTGGGGTCCATCAAATCCAACCCACTGTACTGTTTGAATGCTTTCAGCAATCTCTCATAGAACTCGTGAACTGTCTCTTTAGGTTCCTGAGTTGTTCTATCTATCTTAACCCAGTGTATGTCTTGCACCGGTACTTTCTCTTTTAACCATGCAATTACCCTCTCGCACTTTTCCATTACTCTCTCTGATGGACCGTTTGTCTGGGCATCCCTCGGGGGTTCACAAGCGGGCCATTCAATACTAAGTTTGCATGCCGTCCACAAATCTCCGGGTACTACGATATCAAACAGAGTGTTCAAATCGATCCAGAGTACCTTAGAGATCTTCACGAACCTCTCTACCTGCTTATACCACTCAACGGGGTTCTCTCTGAGTTTTGGAAAGGAATTGGTAAATGCCGCTAAATCCCCCCTACTCCAGGGTACATGCACGTAGCTTCCGTTCGCGATTTCTCGCAAAGGGAAAGCTTCCATTCGCATTAGCTCTCCATCTTGGGACCTCGCAAGTGTACTCCTCCTGACGGATCCCCTCTTAGACCATCTTTCCTCCCATTTATCCAAATCCCTCCATACTCTGATACTCAGGATCAGTTCCTTTATGTGTACTTTCAGCCCAATCGTCCTACGATCATCCAGATCTTGATCCGTGCAATTTAGCCTATGGTTACCCTGTAACGCTTTAGTTCGTGACATATACCTGTCCGCCAACTCGGATAATTTTTCATGAACTGACCTCGCTTTTCGAGTAACGTCCTTAGACATAAACAGTATTTCATCATGATCATACAGCTCTATCCTTTCCATTGGCAATGTGCCGTCTATGATTTCATCCAAGTCTGATTTTAAACTCATTACATTGAGCCGTTTTGCCTTTATCTCAGCTTTCAATACCTCAGTCCTAGGTGGTTCGCTTACATCCCTCTCACCCCCACTACGAGCCCTACGTCTCGGTGCAGGTGAGTTATGAGGCGTCTGTAATGGCCGGATTTTCTGTTTAGATGGGATCAGCCCCCAGGGGCCCCTGTGACCCAGCCAAAACGTACTCACCATCCCTCCTTAGATCATATTCACTATGAGTAGATATACAGATAAATGTACAGATCACACCTAAGGATGGGGAATGACAATATACATATACGGATTTTCTACACTATCTTATTCACATTAGTTGGTCTCGCGGTCATCCCAACCCAGACCGTTCTACCCTAGGGCAGATATCTGACACACAATCCGGTGTGTCTACACATGGGCCTGCAGAACCCAATGCTCCCTTTTCCAAATTGTTCGCGATCCTGCGAAACTAAGCGTCAGTATCCTCCCTGACGTTCTCACTTCTTCAAGCCACAATCTAGTGGGTATAGGCACTGGTCTCCCACCCAGTGTTCTCATTAACGCCGCATATCAACGACGACCACATTCCTATGAACCATTATTGGGATGATATCTCAGCAATCTACTCGGGACAAAACTAAAATAACAACTTTGAATATGGTTCCAGATTGTATAGTGTACTCCCTGCTCTTGGCATCAAAGGTCCACTCACTCCCTCTTTATTCGATCACCATTTATCTGATCGGGATTTCTCATCCGTTCACTAAACAGCTATCAACTAGAAGTGCGGTTTACCTAGATTGAACATGAACACCAGGTACACAATAATTCCATAAGAATTAGGGTATTTATTAACAATAGATATAAATCACATTACTATGCAGCATAACATTTGCAAGGAAAAAAAGGTAAAGATTAGAGTGCACAGTCTACGAGCAATGGACAGTCATCACCTGGTTAATATGAAGTTTGGACTCGGCAGTCATCTAGGTTCCCTTCTCGTCTCTGTGTCCTGGCTCGCTTTGCAGTCACCCTCAGCCGTCACAAGTACACGTCTGCACCGCTAGGCTCAACCTCGTCTGCTTCCCCTCAGGACACCGGAACCTTGCTGATTATTTGCTACCGTCTCTCTCTCTCTCTGTATCAGTGCGCTCCGCGCCACTTCTCGTTCAGTCTATCTCAGAGAGTTTCGGTCTTAAATCTTTCTCGAACTTCAAAGATGGCGACTTGTCCACCATGAGATGAATAATGGCAGAGATGCTAACGGCTAGGTGCCGCCTACGGACTAACTGACAAACTGACTAACACCTTCGCTAATATCAAAGCCCGTTCCTTCATGGAAATTCACGGCCAGTAACCTGCCGCCCACCAAATTCTTGTACCTCCCCGTACCAAGGACACTTTCCCAGCCGGCCGGCCTGAAGTTGTGTCTTCGGAGTGGAGAAAAATACATTCCTTCGATAAGGGTCAGCCTGAACCGGTTCTCTCCAAGCGAACAACAGCTTAAAACTAAAACATTACTCTTCACCTAGAAAGCCTTCTTGAGCTACCGGGCAGAAAGCAAAATGGAGTCTGTCTCGTTTAAGGCCTACGGAGCCCATAATATGCATAGCTCCATGAAAAACAGATCGGCATGTTAGCAAATGAGTGAATCATGACTAATACTTATATATCTATCCCCTAACTTAAATTCATAAGCCTTACTCTAAGGGAAATAATACGAAAATGCCTTTATATATGTAAGACAGGGTCCCTGTCTATCGGCCTAATCCCTATGCTATGGGGGTGATAGGCTGGAGTCACTCTCCATCATTCTCCTTCTCCAAAGAGCTAGCAAAAAGACAGCCATAACAGCGTCCTTCTTGTTTCTCTTTGTTCCCACCTCTCTAGATCCCAAGCTCTCCCATCCTCCCTTGGGGTATGGTGGAACATTGATCTATTCCCCATTACTACATTCTGTCTTTTCGGCTCGGTCTCTCTAGATGTAAGATAGGATCTTCCGTTCTGTTCTACATCACTGCAACTCCCTTGCTGTCTGGTGTCACTCAATAAACGATAAGGTCCTTCACGGTCCTCCATGTTCCCGCGATCCCGTCCGTGATCACTGGATGTATGGCGAGACCTTTCGCGACTCTCTATATTCTCGTGACTCCAATGTCGCGCATTTTCTCCCGGGGCATGGTGAGTGCACCTGAAGCTATCTCGGTACTCCTGCGTCTTTCGTTCTCCCTCACTAAGGATGAGACGAGGCACTCCCCCACACCCTGCGCTCCTGTCGTCGCACATTTGTCTACTGCCACTAGTGATATGGCAAGTATCTCCCTTGCTTCCTTGACTCCCTCTCTCCCACTCTGGGCTGCTTTCGCCAGCTCCGCAGTGAGAGAGGATCCTGTTATCCTGATCTCTCCATTCTGCTTCTGTTTCTAACTTTTTATTCTGAGTCTCTTCGGCAGCATCCCATTCTCTCAAATACTCCCTTAATTCCTTAAAGGTTTTCGGTTTCGGTCCCCTCAGATCCATCTGGCTTCTCTCCCTCTGTTCTATCCAGGGACCCGTTGCCGAATCCAATGGGGTACTCCGACTCCTTGGTCCTAGCAACTGCCTTTGGGAATTGATCGTATTATTCCTACTCTCCATCTCTGCCCTTTCCCTGTCCCATCGTGCCTGTTCCTCCTGCTGGACTCCCTCTGGGTTGTAGATTGACACTATAGGACCTATGGTAACAGGTACTTGTAGAGCATCTGGCAATTGATACGACCTTGCATGCTGTGTGTCTGGCACCTTCTGGACCACGAATCTTCCTACTACCTTCTGTACGGGACTAGATTGAGGTACTTCCTCACCTTTCTTGTGATCCCACTCTGTTACTGGGAGCGGTTTATATTCCCCCCATCTAGCTCCGTCCCCTTGCTGTAGTTCGGGACTTTCGGCTTCTCTGTTGTACGGAGGTGGTCTATCTAACAATAGCCTATCTATCAGATCCTCATCTGGCTCGCTATCCTCATCTTCTTCTAGAGGTTTCTTTTCTCCCGTAGTCTCTAGCATTGTGAACAGTTTGTCTGCTTCTATTTTTTGCACCCTCCACTTTTTAGCTTCATCGTCCCATTTAGCATCCTGCACTGCTTTTACCGATCGTCTCACTCTTTCTTGGCGTCTATTCAAGCTCTTTTCGTGTGCCGTTCTAAACCATGCACTAAGGGCTTCGAACTGTGTTGGCCTCGGTAGAGGTCTCGTTGCGAGCATTACCGCTTTCAGTTGATTCAATACTTCTAGCTTAAACGTCCCGTATCTCGGAAACGTCAGTTCCTTATTCCCTTCTGTTAGCTTATTCCACTCAGAGATCCATAGTATTGAGTGTAAGCCTACATTCACTGCCATATGGTAAGCTGGTGTGCCTTCTGGTGGAGCTTCTTCTCCTGCATACAAGTTTCCTCTATCTCTCCTAAAGATCGCCCTTAAACGTTTAAAACACTTCATTCTCGATAATCTACGATTTTCCTTTTTCTCTTCCTTGTTTACGTCCTGATGACAAAACACCCAATCCCTACGCGGCTCTCGCTGACCAGCCTATCCCAGCGCGACCCTACGCTGACCGACCAATCTCAGCGCGGCTCTACGTTGACGTCACTCGTCCCCTCTGCAGCAGTTCCCCTCCTTTCTCAGCTCGTCTCACGGTCTTGCATGCGTTTTCATTCATACGCCGAAAAATGACTACTTCCGTCCAAGCGATCACTTTTCTCTGACTGTACGTCCACAGTCTAACTGTAATTGTCACCTCAACTGACAAGACGTCTTGCTCTCACGGTCAGACGCTCGCCTTAACTGATAGGTTACTTACACACAGTAAACGTCCGACCAGCGTCCGTTACTCATACACTCACTCTATCACTCCCCCTATCATCGGTCCTTCGGGCGATCAATGGTACCTCATGACCCCCTTTCAATGGTAGACAATTACTCTGGGTGTTCGATACACCCGAACCACTTAAGCTCTCCTTGAACTTAAGATTTTATCCGGTTGCGCGTGCTCACAACCTTCCCTCAATCACACTACAGGCATTCAACTCCGCTTGACATTACGACACAGGTACAACACAAAACACCGCAATCTGGCAACGCATGACCCTTATACTCACCCTCGACCGACTCTGCTGCTTTTCTCTCGACGCACCATCAGCACTTTCTTCGGCAGGGATTCTTCTTCTGGTCGTCGATGACTAGGGACCTTGGGGTAATCTAGACCTGACCTAGGTTGTCTTCCTCAAGAAGAAAACCATCTTTCTCTGCTACCAACTGCGGGGAATGAGATTTTGATACCTTTTCTGATCACTTAGATACCTATCTCATTCATCTATTTGGATCGATTATTTTCTGTCATTGAGTAAAAGACAAACCCCACATAGGTTAAATTAACCCCATAAACTGACGCAACTCTGAAGAACCACTTACGACTGATGAAGTTTTAAAAGTTTAATATAAAATCAGAATAAGTTGCATATACAATCCTCTCAGGATAAGATTCAACAAGTATACCGGAACTAGAAGGAACATAAATTCCCTAAAGAACCTCAATCTACAAAAGAATGCAATCAATATCAATTCCAATATCAATAGATTTAAAAGCATAGACACAAAGTGGTTCCGTTGCGTCATCTACAAAAAGAATAAACAAGTTAATTATGTCCCTACTCTGTACTAGGTGACATCCCTACTTCGCAAGTTCCTTACCTAAAAAGGTGTCAGCAGTTTGACTTCCAAAGAAGTTCAAACTCTCTTAGCCTCTAATGGTAACTTATATCGAGAAGCAGTACCCTCTCTGCCTACCCATCCGCTCTCTAAGGGTCCTCGGCCTACTGCTCTCTTGCGCTCTTCTCTTCCTCTGCGCTCTGAGCTCTTCGCTCCTCTTCCCTTGCTCTCCTCCCCAGGGTGCTGTCCCTAAATACACAATCACAGTATGGGTGGAACGCCCCTTTGACGCCCACCACGTACACATACATATGATGTTATTTCTAGCTCTTTCCATAGCTTCATCTCTTCGCGTCATCCGTTAAGTTGACCTTGCTTCGTAGGCACCATCTTCGTCTTCTTGCTGGTGACTTCATTGACATTCCATTTGACACTTTCGGAGCAAAGTCCATTTATATATAATCGAATTTAGAAAAGCAATGATTATACGCGAATGCATTTTACATAGAATACAACATTTATATTCTCGTGCTTACATAGTGTTATACATACTCTACACATTTCTTCGCTTTACGTTTCGCCGCTTTCTCCGTTTAATAATTACACACGTATATTCAGTTTTGCACGTTCTGCTGTTCTTAAGCATTACTATACATTTCTATATTAGCCCACTATGTATACGGGCCTTCCTAATTCTAATACACTTTATAGAGTAGATACAGATACATTTCCTATTACATTGGTTACATCGGCTAATTTTACGCTACAAGTGTTCCTTCATGTTACAACTTCTACGTTTATGTGATATGCTTGTGAATATGGTACAGATATACTTTTTATTCAAATTGCGCTCTCACTGGCATCCCTGTGTTTTATTTTGGCACTAGCATCACCCTAATCGAGTGTAAGCACAGAGGCCCTATAATGCTGTCCCTTAGTGTGACTGAGGTTCTGGGCCTGTCCTATGGCCTGGAGGGGCCCATCAAGCATGCCTTCTTTTTCCTATTATCCGTGTCACTGCAATGCAGGCCGGTCTGCCCAACTTGTAGAAAGTTCTGCTTCAATGCTCTAACCCTATTCTTTGGGCTAACATCACAAATCTACATTGGGCATGTTCATGTATGCACTTATGTTGAAAGTGCAATATGTGCACACGTGTGCCAGTGTAACTGGCATGCAGGTTACATTTTGGAAGTTCCTAGCCTGCTTCTGTGCACAATATGGAGGTAAGATATGTTCCCCAGAGAATGGAGGCGTTTTGCTGACATTTCTGAAGATGGAGGCAGGAGGCAGACAATGAAGTGGGAAAGGAGGAGGAAAGACTGCTTTCGAAATCCACTTAGGGCTCTTTGTCCGTTTGCTGAGAGGAGCTGCTGAATAGTCTTTCTGTAGCACTGCCACTTGGAAGATGGTGGGGATAAGGGTGGGATTGAAGTCTCTGTTGTTAAAGGTTTAAAGGATATTTTAGATGACACCAGACTTCTGTATTCTCCCTGATCACTGTTCAGTGTGGCTGTGGATAAACCAGGTAAAAAACACAACCTCATGCTTCTTTGTGCCTCTGTTGTGGGAATTACAATTTAGAGGCTGTCCTGCTTCGAGGAGCATCACGCCAGACAAAGGCTGTGTCTGGAGAACAGATTAAAAATACATTTGATAGGACGACCCCAGGGCCCGTTCTAATATTGCAGAACAATTCAAATCCCTGCTCTGCTTTGAGTGTATAAAAGTTAGAGCCACTGACCTCCCTATTGTTCCAGTTCCAGTTCCTCTTTGGCCAGGGAAGGGTGTGCTGTGCAGTGCACTCTGACGTCTGCTTCTTGTTGGAGGCCCTCAGCTTTCCTTTCACAAGTCTTTGTTTTCTGGAATGTTTGGTTATTTTTGTGATCTCGAGGAAATAAAGATTAAGAGCCTTATTTGGAGTATGGTGGATGAGATACTCCGTCCCACACATAGCTGGTGTCTGGTCTGCCATATTACAAGTGCATCTTGGGAATAGGTTTCTTTTTCATCTAAAACGCATGCCAGAACAGTCAATCATTTTTGCTGAATGTGATTGTTAGACCTGTTGGCGGTATGGATTATGGTGGTGTTCGATCTGGTCGGGTCTGGCTCTAAATAAATGGAGGTCACGCCGGCCTAAATCAGGAGGACAGTGTTCCTGTGTTAGCAAAGGCATTTAGTGTGCTGGCTGGCTGGCTTTAGGTACTTCTCGGGCAGCAGCAAACTTGGCATTGCAGCTGAATAAGCCCAAGAAAACTATGCATACCCGAAAGTCATTTCATTGTATTTGTTACATATATATATTGTATCAACCTGTCTAACACAGGATGCTCTAGATCTCCACAAAGTCATCTGAGGTCAGTGCAGGAAATGAGGGGTTCCAGCAGGAGCCAGGATCTGGCAGCTAATATTGAGCTGGGATCTGGCTGGACCAAGTAAAATATGCTTTCATTTGACCCAGTGTAACTTGCCAACACCGAGATGCATTCACCAGCTCCCACGAGCTGTATGTTTTCGATGATGAATTTTCCTCCCAGATGGGTTTAAAATAAAGGCTTGATTTAAAGAGCACTCAGCCCTCCTTTTGCTTGAGCATCAGCCTAGCTGGTAGCTATCTGGAGCTTAAGACCTAGATGTCAGTGCAATAGAGGGAAACAAGACATGCAGCTTGTCATCACTACACAAGTACATAATGAAACTATGGTTTGTAGGCAGGTTTTTGACTAGTTCAACCCTTGTTTATAGGAGAAACGCATGCATTGTAACGTCAGGTGTGTAATTGAGTAATTACACCAATAGTGATTTAGATAGCATTCACTATTTATTTTTTCATACTTTTACAGCTACTTATCCCCATGCATGGTGTCGGAGCACTTTGATTTGCTCTCCGTTGGTACCCTTTCCCCCCAAACTCCCAGAGACACATGGATCTGATTTCTAGCCCCTGGTGCAAAGACTTATTCAATGTGCCAACACAAGCTAGCAATACAGTTGGACTGCACCCCATACATAACCGACTGAGGAATACTGCGTTTCAAGTGTTTCCTGGCAACGATCAGTCCCACAAGATGACTTCAGATACTCTGTGAAACTCCAAACCCTCTTTTGTTTATGAATAACACACTCAAGGATGCAACTAACAGACAGGAAGTGTATTTAAAAAGTTTATTTTAAATTCCTATCCTAGCAAACCAGGACTCACTAATGCTTTGAATTGGGACTGAGTAGTTTGATTTGAGGGCAACATGTGTATGCCTATGAGTATGGCTGTTACCATGATAAAGAGACTTTTTACATTCATTTAGAAATTTAGGCATGAAGCCATTTGGCATCTGACCTGAGTATTGACAGTTGTGGGATACCTAGGCCAAACTCTGGGTCAGCACTGACCAGATTGTTTCAAGAGACTTGATGTCAATGCCACTCCTGGAGGCTAAACCTGCGGTTCTTATTGTGTTAGCATGGCACCTTTCTCTGCACTTTTCTTTTTTGTAAACCTAGAGAATGCTACATTTTCACAACTTTGACATGGTGTTATAATGACAGGCTTCGTGAATTTCTACATGGAGATCCCAAAAGTTGGCTGTGTGGATAGCAGTGGTGCTATCGACAAGCGAAAAAGTACCTCCGAAACAGCCCTATAAAATTGTTGTTGGATAAGGACATGACAACTCTTCTGCAAAGCTTTTTGGTGGTACAATTAAAGCAGCTCAATCAGCAATGAACACACAAAAAGCAAGGTCCAGAGAGATCAACTTAAAAAAGCAAAAAGAGAAACTTGGTTAAGCTAAAACGTCTAACTTCCATGATACAAATATGTCCTACCCCTATAATAAAACCAAGTGAGCCTTTTTCAAGATGATGCATGGGAGAGGAATATATTGGGCATTAAGGTTTGAATCCAGCATTCCCACAAGGAAGCTTTTTTGTTTCGTTTGCTCTTCCAGGAACCAGGCCACCCAGAATAAAAGGAACTACAACCTCTCAGGAGAAAAAGAAAGCAAAACGTCTCGAGAGTGGGACAATGTTGAAGTACATCATATTGTTATCTCTTGAATATCTTCTTGATTGGTACCGTACAAGGTACCGTGCTTCCCATGTCCACAAGAGGAGCCATTCTTTCCTCTTCATGAAGTTAACCTGGTGCCCAGGTTCATGATCACAGGAACCACAGGTATGACCTCTTTTTGTAAGGATACTTGACCTCCAGTGGTGGTGGTGCTCTTCACTACAGTTCAGTAGAAAGCGGTCTCTCAGAGTTAAGAGGAGGGTTTTGGATGCACGCAAAAGTACAACGTCCATGAAAGATGATGGAAAGTTTCCCATCAACCTCTGCGAAATCTGATCAGATGCTGCCGAATGGTTCTTCTGGTAGTTTGACAGTCAAGGAGAACATGTAAGCAGGCTGGCAATGGAGTGTATGAAAGGAGTCAGCATAAAGTGACCCCACCTTAATCCATATTAAATAGCGTATATGGACAGGTAGGGTGATGGCCATTGTGCGGATTTAAAACAACCTATAAGGTAGCTTTCACACACTTGTAACAGGGTGAAGTGCATTAGACTGAAAGAGTCACAGTGGTAGAACCTAGAACATTTCCTTCCAATATAATGATATATCTAAAGTGCTAAAGACCTTCAACAGAAATCCATGATCTAAACAAACAACAGCAAAGGCGGTGAAGAACAGTATTCTCTCAGAGTGGTCTTGACATGATGCTGAATGGTCGGAAGAGTTACAATTTCCAACACATCATCTGTAAAACTGCTCTACATCAGAGCCACCCTTCTGCTACTAGTTCTAGTTCTTTGGGTCTAGGGACAACAATAAGTACTTTATCCATTGTGCACAAATGTCTTATAGGTCTGTAGTAAAACAGTATACTCTTTAACACTGCTAATGTTTAAAGAGAGTCCTATTGGTAAGATCAATTATTTTATAGGTAGTCTAACCCTTCTGTCTAAGCATTTGTAGGTGACAGAGAATGGGGTATCCTTAATTATGTAAACGAAGTCAGATATCTAAGACATTCTGTAAATGATAGAAGTGTGCTTTAAGAATATCGGTAACATAAACATTAGAAAGATCTGAAGCACAGTTGTACCAAAAGAGTAGCTTAAACAGTGATCATTATGAAGATCCTCACCTGAAGGTTCGCTTGGAGAAAGGTTACAGCTGGAGCCCAGGAAGGTGACCCATTCTGCTAGAGAGGCAAGTTTAGGTTATCCCAACATGCAATACTTTTCTCCATTACTACCCCATTTGCACTATAGCTACCATAATAGTATGCAGCAAACTTGTACTTATGACCCACATAAGTGTGATAAAGAGAAGCCTAGAGCCCAACGTTGCTGGTGACAATATGGAGGCATCACCGAGCCTGCTCCTTTACAGATAGTGGAAAAACATGCCTGGCAAATTTGTAAAATTGTAACTCACTTTGTAAAGTAGGTTTGCTTATGACTTTCTATGACTTTATGGTTCCCACATTTTGGTATTGATTTTATATCCCACTATCATGGCTAAGTGTCAGGAAAGAGACACATTCATGTACCAGGTTATTTAAAAACACATTTATCAATAATTTGTCCCATCTCCACTTGGAACTGTGGAATTTGTTTTATTGAAATGTAGTGGTTAATGTACTAAGCCTCAAGCTTTCACTAACATAGCCAATATTCTGCTTTCTTCCAGCTTTTGAAATGGCGACGTACTACACCATGTGTTCGCTATTGCTGTTGTTCTCTTCACTGTAATAATACATTGTGAGATCGCATTGACAGATTGAGGCTTTCCCAGCCACACTGAACTCGGTGTACATAACCAAGGGCAACCTGGCTATCTCAGGCCATCTTACATACTATGTATCAAATCATGTTACCTGAATGGACTCTGAGAACCGCTGAATCGTATTAGCAAAGAATCTTCAAATGTATTCTGTAGAAAATTGTTTCTTCTTCATTGTTCCCCACTGGTGCACATCCTGGAAACCATGATTTGTGTAGGGAATATGTGAAATCCTTTGTCTAAAGCCCTATAAAAGGGCCTGCGTTTTCACTGTTAAACTCCTTTTTTCTCACCTTAGAGGGTGAATCTTTGCTGGATTTTGTGCTGAACGTTTGTGAGTTATTTGTACTTATGATTTATATGTCTATATGCTACCTGATTGGTGGCCCAGCTTTTGTAATTCTACTTTATATTCTTTAAGCAAACTTTTTTAACTTTATGCCATATCTGTCATTCTTATTGCGAATGTTATAGCTTTGATCTAAAGTGTAAGATCTGCAAAGAGAGACGGGTCCAGTCGGGAAGCACCAAAATCTGTACAGGGACTACTTCTCTCATGGCCCTAGTAGTTGGCGTCATTTAGGTGAAGACAAGAGAATCAGATTTGTGTGCCGACACAACTGATCAGCTCTGACAGCAATGGGGCAGTCACTAATCCTCGCTTAGCAGTCATCGATCCCCCATCGCTTAGAAAATCTCAAACATAAATATGTTTGGGTATGAACATTGATTCCCAGGTTTATCCCTCTTTCTCTCACTTAAAAGCTCCTGGAAGAAATGCGGACTTCAATCTCCAAAGCCATTTCAGTAGTCGCAACTCTCTTTGGAGTACCTTTCATAGGATGATTCTTCCCTTGGCTTTTGTAAATAATATGATGTATTGAAATGGCAGAGCTTACCTCTGAGTGCTGGATCACCCTTAAAGAGCATAGAAGATTTGAGTGTTTTGATCACTGTAGCTTCTATTTTAATGTGTGTGTCTACCGTGGTGAGGCGGACCCTCCCTGTGGCTGTTCATCAGTCGCTCTTGGAAAGATTGGTTGTGAGGTTGATATAAGATTTCTTCTGCTGTCATCCTTCAAGTTTTAGGTTCTCTATGGTAGAAATGTGTAACATATATAAATAACAGCATATCGCAAGGCACCCCTGTTGTTCTTAAGAGACACTGCTCTGCATTACCATTTCTTTAAAATTCAATGTATCGTTTCAAATCCAAAGACATATTTTCTTTAATTTTTTTGTGAAAAAAACACCATCTTCTGACACACAGAATTTGTGGGCACCTGTGTTTAAGATCGCTCCTATTCGCCATCTTGGAATACAACTCACTTGTTGCCTGCAACTGGAACTAAAATAGCTTTGTCTTTGTAGTTATTTTCGATGTCATTGACAACAGTGCTCTTTTTGTGAGCTGACCCATTGTTTTGCTTATTGACTGTGGTGGGGCCATATCTGCTTCTTAAAGCATTGCATGCTTCATGCCTGGCAGGCAGCGAACACAGCAGCAAATATGTATCCCCTTTAAACAGGTTATTTTTCCCTTATAACCCACCTTTAGGGGAGATCGTAAACAATGAAAGGTCTAGCAGGTATTGTTAATCACCTGAAAGGAATGCAAAGCACATTACTCAAAATAGTATTTTGATTCCCCAATCGAGTTCTTGGACAGAACAGTGTGTTTTTCAAGCTGAAAAAGCTATTTTTTCTCTGAACAGAAATTCATGTCATTAGGTCTCCCGTGCGAACGCAGCGCATGCGCTCTATCGCTAGCGAGACTATTGTTGCCGCTTTGGTGCTGGAAGGGAGACAGGAGGTGGCACACGTGGACAGGAGATGTGTACTCCGTACGCGTGCACATCTCCTGTCCGCGCGTGCCACCTCCTGTCTCCCTTCAGCCGAGAAAGCGGCGGCACAGCGCATGCATCGGGTGCTTTCGCTTTTCCTCCTCACGTCAGCTCAGCGTACAGTACATTTATATTGGCACATAAGATTTAGCATGTAAGCTATGTGCAGCTTTTTGATTTTTAAAAGAAAACTGTTCTTACTACACATTCTGCTCGGTAGTGTGTGCCTGTCACCGCTGTAATGTGCGCACCGCTGCCACCCCCTGATTTATCAAAGCAACAGTGTGACGTCTTTGGCAGCACCCTGGATTATTCGAACACGTCGCCTAGTTATCTATTTGCTATTGCAGTAAATCCGGTCCTATTTTCTTTCAGGAACAGAGATCTGATGCCAAAGTATTTCAGCGCGTTGCATCTCCCAGATTGCACACAGCTTTGTACATTTTCAGACACACAGGAATATTTGTGCCGGGTACAGTGACAGACTTTATTACGCTGGAAATTGGTGCGAGTTTAACGTCCACTTTGACTGTCTCGGGACAGTTGTGAGTCTGTCTCTCAGGAATGAGGAGTACTATGAAGTGGGATTGTTGTCTGCCTCAGGGGGTGCAAGTGTGTCCCTCCGGGGGTGCAAGTGTGCGCCTCAGGGGGTGAGAGATCATGCGGGGGGAGGGGAAGGGGGCTGAAAGCATGATTCCTAGGGGGTGCGGGAGTGCGCCTCACGGATTTACAAGAGTGCGACTGGGATGTGCGATAGTGTGCCTCAGGAGGTTGCCTCAGCGAGGTGCTAGAGTGTGCCTGAGGCGGGTGTGAGGGTGGTCCTTTGGGGGGGTGTGAGGGTGCACCTTGGGGGGGGTGTGAGTGTGCCTCGGGGGTGTGAGAGTGTGCCTCAGGAGCACACAAAGCAAAATATAAGTCGAGCGGCACACTATGCTAACCAGATTTTTAGCTTACGTGTTTTTATGCCCCGCACTTAATTACATTGGCCAAGCACCTTAGAGACCCCCCCCCCCCCCCCCAGTTATTTCATGCCATGTAAAGCCCTGGGGACACCCCACCGCAAAAACACTGGGACAAGCTCTAGAGACTCCACGGCGACTGGATCTGTTCACCATGCAACAAAGGTGAAAGGACGAGCAGCCCTGCGACAGTGTTAAACCTTCAGTGCCCACGGGCAGCAATGTATGTGACAGCAGGCACCTGACCCCAGTGCAAGTGCAGCACAAAAAGGTTCCCCCCTCAGCCATCTCTCGTGCCTCCCAGTCACAGCGCGCCGTCTTGCTCTCAGACTCGCTGTGGTGCCGGTGATTGGGTGGGGAGAGAGGTTCCTTGATGATTGACCCATAGAATTTGTGTCTTTATGATGAGTTGAGAGGCGCGGGGCAGACGTGTGGTTGTTAGTGGGTTTACGTCGGTGGTCCACTACAGGGCTTGAATAAAAAGGTTGTGTAAAACCAGGACACCTAATGTTCCATTTCCAGCATGCCTACTTGAAAGAACAAGCATTTTCAATGCAATAGGTCTCACATTTAAGCGAGTTTGAGCTATTGGCTTTGTAAATGGCAATGCTTTTATTTATGCTTTATTTTTTAAAACCTAAATAAAAAGCGTTGTCCTGTACAATGCCAATAGCTCAAACTTGCGTAAATGCGAGACCTATTGAATTGCAAATGCTTGTTTTGTTATGTCATGGCTTCTTTCTTAAAGCTCTCAAACACAATAGTTAATGCAGATAATTGCTAGATGGAAGTGGACTTGATACCTTTCCAGTAAATGTAAATAAAACAAATTAAAAAGAAAAAGATTTGGCCAATATGAATGAATAAAACAATTGAAAAACAATTCCATTCAGTGGCATGACACTGAAGTATGTGCATCTCTTCTAGCATGCATTCATTAGAAGGCCTCGACTATGGGGTGCTTGATACAAGTGGGTTTGTAAATCCATATCTATAATAAACAGGTACACTGAGCTAAAACTGTTCACCAACTTCATCATCACCATAGAATAACCATATAGACCCAGTTCAGAATTCCACGTGATATTCCCTTTTCTGTGGGAATTATCTTTCTCATTTACCGCCTGCTCCGAGCAAGTGGTAAATGTGAGCAGGGGGCTGGATGGTGTTAAGGGTGGGTTGAGCAAAGGAGATTTAGCCTGGCAGCGAGGGCATTGCGAGCTCGCCATTTTCCATGGAAGAGGGTCTGACATGGGCACAAAACAGGTGCCAGACACATTACCGGGTCAGTATAACCATCTCCATTGTTCCTGCATCCCAAAAATCCCGGTGTGGGAACAATGGCTCCCCCATTGAGCCGATCATAATTCCATAAGAGAATTTTGATCCACTCAGCTCATAATTGGGGCACAACAGGCCAATTAATTGGTAAATGCTGTGCTCTATTAATGATGATCATTTGTTTTTTATGCATACCACACTACTGTCTTTACTAAAACCCTGTATTGAGCAGATATTGCTATTAGTCAATTTATGATAGAAATCTTAAACACCTCAGAAAAATAAAAGGCTGAGTGTGCCTTGCTGGTATTCAAACTTATGTCCTTATTGTCAGTGGTGAGCGTTTAACTCGCTGATCTGTCCTGGTAACTGTCAATCAGGACATCTTAAGGATTTTGGGGTCCAAGAGGCGCACACATTTTGGGGGCCCCTGTTCGAAACAGCTTTTAATTTATGATCTATTTCAGCTCTTTAATGCCTTCTTTGACCAGGTCACAGACAGTGACAGGCACATTGGTCCAAATTCTAAATGTGTTTACATCTAATATTCAGGGACAGTACCATGTTTCAATTTGTAACACAGCAACAGCTCACTAATATTATTGCAAATAATCTCTGTGAACCCCTCCCATTTCTCATAAGTGAGGTCCTGTTTTAATCCTAATTTTTTTATGGATGTTGCATCAACCATAAACTAAGCATGAGCGGATTTTGCGGATTGGCAATCCGCGAATTTGCGGATTTGCAAACTCGCAATCCGCAAAATCCGCGAATTCCCGCGAATTTGCGGATTTTTTTTTTTTTTTGTGTTCGCCCGTGTTTCTGCCAGTTCGCGAGGGTTTTTACAATTTCGCAATTTGCGAACTTACCTGTCGGGTCGCAAGTTTTGCGAACTTGTTGTTTCTACGTGTCCAACCTGTTTGGGACACTCTTCTTCATCACTGCCACTCTCTGTCACCACTGCCACTCTCTGACTACTCATGCCACCCTCTGGCCCACCCATGCCACCCTCTGTTTCATCACCACACCCTCTGGTTGTCCAGTGTACATTATTTTTGGCAAAGCAAAGCACACCTTCCCTGCCTCAAGTGACCTGAATTAATTTGGGGCTGATTAATGTGTCACAGAATATTTTTTTAGCTGGCACCTGCTTCCTTAGTGCGCCCTGATTAGTGATCTTTTGCACTTGCTAAGTGCTTTCATTGTTGCAAAATTAGTTACAACACCTGCCCTGCCCCAACTGACAATAATGAATTAGGGGCTGATTAATGGATTTTAACTTCCAGCCTGGCTCCTGCTTGTCTCCCTTAGCTGTAATTCAGGACCTTTGTGGCATATGTGTAACTATTCTGAGGTTCAGAGCAGGGTCACATAATAGTTGCAACTGGCAACTGAACTCTGGAGGGGCCCCTCAGGAAGCACTACAGGAAATGGCTACTAATGATGAGCCTGAACTTTTGAACCTGGTAAGTAGTTACTTTCAGTTTTGCTAAAATCGTATTTCTGCAATTTCGCACTTATTCGCGGGGCGCGAACTCACGCGAACAGTGCGAGCAGTGCGAGCAAAATCCGCTGCTCGCGGATTTGCGGATTTTTCAGGAAATTCGCAAATCTCGCGGATTGCGGATTTCCCGAAAATCCGCAAAATCCGCGAGCGGAACGGATTTTCCGCCCATGCCTACCATAAACACAACATTTCACTGCAAAATGTCTGGAACAGATTCCCACACACCACACACATTAAAAATAAGTTAAAGGAAAATGGTATTTAAAACAGTCTTTTTAAGAATTAATCAAGGCTATCTGTGCAAGATTTCTGCAGACCAGGGGCCCCCTTAAAGGCTGTGTCCCACGGACATTGCCCACTTTGACTATGCTTTAAAACAAATCTGCTGTTAATAGCAAACACCCAAGGACATAAAGATTCATGGACTGAAAAAGGTTGGTGGTTGTTGAGCCACACAACTGTTTGGTATTCGTTCTTGATTACAAATGAGAAAATATTTTTGACATCACAATTTAAAATAAATGTGTTTAACACAATCAATGAATCACAGGCTTGTAAAGCGTGACTACTTACCCGTAAGCTTATCAAGGCGCTAGGAAGAGGGGAGAGCTGCAGGTCTGTCGAGCACTGTGGTTCAGCCAGGTATTGAGGTCCTTCCTGAATTGAGGCCATGACAGAGATTGCCTGAGGTTGGAGAGGCAGGGTGTTCCAGGTCTTTTCTGCAAAGTAGGCGAAGAATTGTCCTCCAGCTGTGTTCTTGTGTATACATGTGACGGTAGTCAGGGCCAGTTGGGTAGAGCAAAGGTCTCTGGTGGGTCCATGGACTGCGAGGTGGTGGTTGAGGTACCCCGGTACCGCATCATGTAGGGCTTTGTAGCCGTGTGTGAGGAGCTTGAAGGTGATTCTTTTGTTGACAGGGAGGTAGGTCTCTAAAGTGGCTGGTGATGTGCTTGCGACGGGGATCTGACGGAGAGGTTGTGGATGATCTGCTGTTTCTTGAGGAGTTTCTGATGATGCCGGCGTAGAGTGCATTGCAGTAGTCGTTTATGCTGCTGATGAATGCATGGGTGACCGTCTTTCTGGACTCTGTGGGCATCCATTTGAAGATCTTTCGGAGCAGGCATAGCGTGTAGAAGCAGGATGATGAAACAGCATTGATCTGGCAGCTCATGGTGAGCAAGGAGTCCAGCATGATACAGAGGTTGCGCGCATGGGCTGTGGGTGTGGGACATTCCAAGTGCTGCTGGTGGAGCCCATGATGAGGACTTCGGTCTTCTCTGAGTTGAGCTTGAGGAAGCTGTTCTTCATCCAGGCAGCGACATTCATCCCATTGTGAAAGTTGTTCTCGGCGACTGTTGGGTCGTTGGTGGTAAGAGAATCAGCTACTTGTCATTGGCATAGGAGAAGATGTTAAGTCTGTGGTTCCTGATGATGGCTGCGAGTGGGATCCTGTAAATGTTAAAAAGCGTGGGGCTCAGGGAGTAGCCCTGAGGCACTTAGCAGCTGATCTCTGTGGGTTCCGTAAGGAACGGAGGTAGGCTGGCTCTCTGTGTTTGACCGGTGAGATAGGAGCGGATCCATTCCAGGATTTTATCGCGGAGGCCGGCATCGTGGAGTATTGTGCATAGGGTGCAGTGGGAGACCGTATTGAAGGTGGCCGAGAGGTCCAGGAGGATGAGGGTTGCCGGTTTGCCTTGGTCAAAAATTACAAAGACATCGTCTGTGGTGGCCGGGAGGGCGGTCTCAATGATGTGGTGGCTTGGATTGGGAGAGGTCCAGGGTGTGGTTTGCTTCGATGAACTCAGAATGGTGGGCGTTGATGGCCTTTTCTATAACCTTGGCTGGGAAGGGGAGAAGTTAGATGGGTCTTAGGTTTTTGAGGTCTATCGAACGGCAGAAGGCTCCTTCAGCAAGGGATTGATCTTTGCGTGTTTCCAGTCTTCTGGGTAGGTGGCGGAGATGATGGAAAAGTTGACGATGTGGCAGAGTTTAGGGGCGATGACTGCTCTGTTGAAGATTTGATGCGAGCAGGGGTCTGAAGGTGCTCCGGAGTGGATGCTCTTCATGATCTTGAAGGTGTCGTCCTCTGTGAGGGGGGTAACACTGAGTAGGGTCTGTTGGGGTCTGGCACCTTAGGGTGTGGTGGTTGCTGTGGGATGGGAGGGTGCCAAAGCTGTAGTATATCTCCCTGTTCCTGTGGTGGAAGTAGGTGCGGAGATTGTTGCAGAACAGAGAAAAATAGCATCCTGAAAATAAGTCTCTGAGAGTCATATTTTATCACGTATGCCTTGCTGAGGGGTGCATGCAACAATATGGTGTTGAAAAACAATTGAGCAGTCACAGCCTGCAACAAAGCAATTACAACAGCCTTAATTTAAGTGTGAGAATATCTTGTTTAAATGATATTGGTACCAATTACGTGCAATGATTGTAATCACTTCCTGTGCCGTCATTAGTGGGTGGTGTGGAAAAAGCACATCCTACTTGTTTTCACAAAACCTCACATCAGAAATCTTAACAAGAAAAGAAGAATGCTATGCTGTATGGAGATGGTTACAGCTAAATGGAAACAATAATTGGCAAAGCCTATAGGTCTCGGCAATGTGAGAGCTATAGGTGTTGGCAATGTTAATGCATCTGTGTACAGCTCTGGGGCTGGTTTTATTTACATACATAAATGCATTAACACTGCCAACACCTATATTTCTAGGATTGCCATGACCTATTGTCTATGTTTTGCAATTGGAGAGCTATTGGCTTTGTCAATTTTCACACTTTCTAAAAAGAAGATGCAAAAACTGTATATTGAGAGAGAAGACCTTTGACTGGACCACGTCCTTCCTCACCGGCAGAACCCAGAGCGTACGCCGCCCACCCTTCTGAGCCAGAGCCACCAACATCATCTGCGGCCTCCCCCAGGGCTCATCCCTCAGCCCGACGCTGTTCAACATCTACATGGCCCCCCTCGCACTAGTGGCCCGCCATCACGACCTCAACATCATCTCCTACGTCGACGACCCCCAGCTCATCCTCTCCCTCAGCAAGGATCCACACACTGCCAAAACCAACCTCCATGAAGGAATGAAGGCCGTCACCGACTGGATGAGGAGCAGCCATCTGAAGCTGAATTCGGACAAGACGGAGGTCCTCATCCTTGGATCCACCCCCTCAGCCTGGGGCAACTCCTGATGGCCGACCACACTGGGAACAGCACCAACACCCACCAACCATGCACGCAATATAGGATCATCCTCGACTCCTCCCTCTCAATGTCTAGGCAGGTCAACGCCGTCTCCTCCTCCTGCTTCAACACCCTCCGCATGCTCCGCAGGATCTACAAGTGGATCCCGACCGAAACAAGAAGAACGGTGACACAGGCCCTTGTCAGCAGCAGACTGGACTATGGCAACGCACTCTACGCAGGAATCCCAGCCAAACACCTACAACGACTACAACGCATCCAAAATGCCTCTTCCCGACTGACCGTCCAAATCAACTGCCGCAGCCACATCACCCCCCACCTGAGAGACTTAAACCGGCTCCCCGTCGACAAGAGGATCACCTTTAAACTCCACACCCACGCACACAAAACACTGCACAACACCGGACCAGCCTACCTGAACAGCAGACTCAGCTTCCTCAACCCCACCCGCCAGCTCCGCTCTGCCAGCCTTGCCCTCGCCGCTGTCCCCCACATCCAACGAACGACCTCCGGCGGCAGATCCTTCTCCTACCTCGCCGCCAAGACCTGGAACACCCTCCCTACCCACATACGGCAGACCCAAGACCTGCTCACCTTCAGAAGACTCCTCAAGACCTGGCTTTTCGAGCTGTAGCAGCACTCCACCCTTCAGCGCCTTGGGACCCTCATGGGTAAGTAGCGCGCTCTACAAGTGCTTTGATTGATTGATTGATTGATTTATGTTATGCTGCCACATTACGATATAATGCCACATACTACATCATTCACTAATACACCCTCCTCTCCAGGTACACTACATGGCATGCTCAAACAGGGTCCAACCCTCAGCTGTTCATACTCCTACCTCCCGTGAGCTAGATGGAACTGAAGTGGGAGCATAAACAGTGTAGTTGGTGTATGTGGTGGCAATCCCACACCAATTTAGAAAAATAGAGTGAATGCTAATAAATTATTTCCCACCAAAACTTCCCTCAGGCAGGGCAGCAGGACAATCCTTCATATGCAGTATTCACAGGTCCATGCTTGTACTGAACAGTACGACTGAGGGTCCTATTTTATACCTGGTTCCCCTATGAAATTGACGACATTTCTGGAGTTTCCCCTTACACAAGTATATAGATTTCCCTTCCACCCTGCCCTGGTCCTACTCTGTCTACAGGCACAATAGGCTAGTGTGAGCTGAAGTAGAGTGTTTTTGAAGTGCACGAGGGGCTGTGCACAGCTCTGCCCTGCCATCCTTCCTTGGATGGTCCATCCTTCCAACAGCCAGGCTCTCTATTATGTGGCTGTCTGAGACAAATAGACAAAGGCTGACTGCCAACTACACCTTTTCATGTGACCCAGGAAACAGTCTGCTGGCACCAAATGGTTAGGACAGGAAAAGAACAACTTTAAAGTGGAATTTTCAGAATTGGGACTTAAAATCTGACTGTACCATTACAGAGCATTTAAATTGCAATTCACCAGACACCAAACATGAGATTTCTGCTGCTCCAAACAAAAGTTATCACTTATTCAATGTAATAAGCTAACCCCAATAGGAGAAAGAGGCCTCATACTGCTGAAAAAACACATTTGAGAGTTTTTCACTACCAGGGCATGTAAAACAGTACATGTCCAAAGTTTAAGTACAATGCACCCTGCTCTATTGCCTGTTTAAGAGCCTATAATAGGGGTGACATATGTATTAAAAAGGGAGTTTTTGCCTGGCAAGAGCTTTACTTTTCTGAGTCAAATCGGGAGTTTCAAATTGCGTACAGGCTGCAATGGCAGGCCTGATGCATGTTTTAAGGGGTTACTTTGGTGGGTGGCACAATAAGTGCTGCTGGCCCACGGGTAGCTTTTAATTGGCCAGCCCTAGGTATATGGTATACCACCTTGCTAAGGATTTATAAGTAAAAGAAATATGCCAACCAGGTTTGAACCAATGCTACCATGTTTTAGAGAGTGAGCACAGGCAGTTTAGCACACGTTAGCAGTTGTAAAGTGCACAGAGCCCTGAAGCCAACAACAACCAGATCAGAACAAATTAAGGAGTAAGGCAAAAAGTTTAGGGCTGACCATGCAGAGAGGCCCAAGTCCCACATATCATATCATAGGTATTGATTGAGCTAGTGAGGTTCTCTTCAAAATAATCTGCATTAGTAAATCAATAGACTGCCCACTGACTAACTCACAGAAAAAATATCAAAGTCCTATGTCATTCACATAACAAAGTGTAAAGATCTTTAACAACAACAAACTAATGTCACTTTAATATTAACCAATACAAATCGTTACTAAACCAGTAATTTAACAAATCCCTACCAACGTTCACAAACAAATGCAGGCTTTAAAAATGAATCAATTAAGATTCCAGAACCTTACTAAAGGTGTGCCCAGAGTAAGGAAGCTCTGCTCTGCCATACTAATGACAGAAGGCGCTATACAATGATGATAATCTAACTCATGGGTGGAAAACATAGTACAAGGTGCAGGGACAGACTGATCCTCCAAATCTCTCAAACCAAGAAAAGAAAAACTGTGTAACAAACATTCTAAGCCTGTGCCACAAGACTATAGAACTCCATGCAGACCTAACTCGGAGCCTCTGACACTACAATAAGAACTGAAAACACAGCTCTTCAAGCTATGCTACACTGATTAAGGGCTACTTGACAACCTCTCCTTCAGTACTGCCTCCAGGTTATCCTTTCCTGAAACGTTATAGACGGATGTGTGTTGATGCCCACCGGGCTAACTTTGCGCGGTACAAGATTATTTTCATTCATTCATGTAAGTCACTAATAAATCTATATTAGCCGCAATTATGTTGCAAGTAATGAGCTGTGTTGTCCTAGGGCTGGGTCCACTCTCTATAATGGGCTGCTGGTCGGGTATGAATTGCATGGTCAGACCGGTATGTGTTGCTCCAGAGGTGATTAGCAGGTGGAGTTGAACGTTGGAAAATTGGAGTTGCACTCAGGACCAGACTGGCCATAGCGGGCATCGAGCATTTGCCAAGGAGGCTAGAAGTGTGGGGAGGGGCTGATTTTGGAGCGGTGGAGGTTGGTTTTGTTACCGGGGGCCGGGTTTGCAGCAATGCAGCAATATCGGCCCTCAGTAACAGAAACAGTAGTGCTAGGGGACGGTTTTGTGGAGAAGCGTGGCTCAATGGTTAGAGCGGCAGACCCTGATGCAGAGGTCTGGCCCGGGACTAGGGTTCAATTCCCACCTCGGCGGCTCTTGGACTCAATTTCCCCGGACCTGATAATTCTCGCCTCGGTGCCTAGTCTAATCATGGGTCCCACTCTGCATCTCTGGGCAATAGCTTGCTTAATCTCCACAATGGCCCCAGCAGCGCTGTGGATGCCTGGCTTCCCCTTGAGGGTGCCCAGGAGTGGACATTTCACAGGAAAGCCAGGATGGGTTCCATAGTGGTATGAATACAGCGCTACGAGTCCTCCGGGTAGAAGTGCGCTATATAAATACTCTACACACACTACATTTTGTCATGCAGCAGTGTTTCACACTTGCACTCCCCCCCTCCTGGGGTGGGGTCGGTCTGACAAAATTGCAAGGGCTGCTTTGGGTTCCCAGTCTGGCCCTGGTTACACTGGCCGAGCTGTAGGCTTGTTAACTCTGAAATGGGATAGCAGGAGTCGTTACTGCACAGAGCTGAGGCATACTGTCAAACCTGCTTATGTGCAGCTTAGTCCCAGAATGCAGAGGAGCTGAAAGTGAGGTATAAGATGTGTTGGCGGAGCTCTGAGGGGAACAAAACTAGCAGAGAATGCTGTGTGTGTTGATAGAGGTGGGTACAGCCTCCACTCAAGATTTCCTCAATGCCTGAGGTACATTGCCAGAGCTGTGTGCAGGAGCATTAAGATGCAAGGCTGGTCTGAATGCGGTCCTAGTACTGAAAGAGGGGCGTATTGGTTTACAATAACGGGATCACTCACTGCTTCTGCGCTGTTCCAATATTTGTCTTTTGTTTGTTTTCTTCCTTCCGGTGCGAGTCATTGTTTCTGTACAGTCTGACCTGCTTCCGAAGGCTTATTGTGCCAAAAGGTACATTAAAACAAAGTGAATTAAACCATTCTGTTTTCTTCTCACTTCCGAGTGCTTTATATATTGATTCAAAGAATGAAGAAATGTCAGTAGACAGTGTGTTTTGGGATCTAAAAAGAGATATTAGGCTGAAGTTGTGGCACAAAAAGTACAGATCTGTCAGAAGCAGACGGTAGGGTTCGCTCAATAAATGTCAGGGTGGGCACGGGCTTGCATGCCGCACAAAATACCTGCTGTCTGAGGTGCTCACAAACCAACATGTACATTAGACCAGAGAACTAGCAGGTGAAAGTGCAGATCGCAGTACTGCGTCAACCTAGCTGCCAAGTTTACCAGGTCCATGCATGACTAGGTAATCCATCCAGTCCAAATTTTTCTTAGAATTCTGGGACCTGTAGTCCTAGTTTTACGCTGTTTAAAATAAGACTACAAAACTCGGAATTGTAATAAATTAGGACTGGTCTAATTAGTCATGCACTGGACCTGGGAAACTCAGAGATGTTTTAAATTGGTAATATGGATATTGATATATTTATGGATAAAAATGAACTATCGTCTTTATTAATAGAATCACCCGTTCTGAACACCACATCTACCTCGACACGCAAGTATGTCGTTCGGCAGGTCCTGCGATTAAAGCCCGGGTTTCCTGATTGATGAGTCACAGGTGGGAGTGTAAAGCTGGCAGGCAAACACACTGAGGTAGGAAACTCTCAATCAATTCCACAGATAGCTGCAGCAACATTACAATGGTTAGGGGAGATTGCCCCAATAAAGCACACATGGCCGGATGACTTATGCGCGCTCCTAAAACACCATAAAGTCAGATGCCACATGAGTTAGGAACATTTAGCCAATCAGGACCTAGCACACATAATGATCTTGCTCTCCCCATGCCGGACTGCTGGACACATTCACCATTGGCCTCACTGTGTTCATGCAAGGTGAAGACCCCCCTGTAGTAACCATTGTCCATTATTTTTAGACTTTAAAGGCAGCCTTCCACAATCCTCACCATATATGGTCTGCCAGAAACCTTTTATTGCTTGGGGTAAATTTTTTTTTAATAAGAATAGCACAAGCACAATGTAAATTGAGACAGTCCTCAAACCGTGTGCCTGAAACTGTTCTCCCAGCCAAACTATTTAAACAAACTGTTCCTGTTTTGAAAAACACTTCTTGTCTTCTGTTTTTTAAGGAAATCCAATTTGAGCAACAAAAGCAGGGAAGAAGTGGTCAATTGTCCAGGACCCCCACCTTCCAAGGGGCCCCTGGTAAAGTGAGTTGGCAGAAGAAATTCCTGCCATAGTAACATTGCTCATAAAAACAGCTTCTTTTTTAACTTAACTTTCCAGTATCCTTAACAGAAACATTTACTAAGGAATTACCACAGGTAAAGTCATGCAAAGTGACACAAAGCAGCAACAACTTTGAAGGGTGTTTACATTCCAGTGCAAATGTATTTTTCTGTTATCAAAGAGTGCTTTGATCTGCTTTGTCTCACTTTGCGTCAGGAGAGCGTTATATGGGTGGATTACAGCAAGCACCCATAGCTTTTTATTTTGATGCAAAGCCTCATCTACTAAAGATAGCCAGATTGGAATTTTCATTAAAAAAGAATGCCTACTTGAAGCAGTCACCAACATGTCGAAATGTGTTCTTTTCTGCAAACATTCCTCATATTACATTTGCTGAACTGCACAGCGCATTTAAAATGTGGGAAATGTTTAAGAATTTGCCTATGCATAGGATTTTTTACAGGAAGGATATGCCTACAGTTGGGACAGAAAGTCTCCTTCATGTCTCTGGAGAGAGTGCCTCCCCTGCGTTATGCTAATCTCCAGGCAAGTCACTCCAAAGGTACTGTAAAGTTTCTAGATCCCTACCTCAGTGAGCATGACAATCACACATGTCCACTGAGGGTCTCCCTGTTTACATGGATTGAGACCCTAGAGCTCTGAAGTCGGGGGGGGGGCATGCCTAGTGCATCCATATTTTTCAGAGTAACTACTGCCCTCTCTACCCAGTCTGTGGTAGAATGACAGTGGTGGCAGCAAAAAAACTATAGTCAGAAAGGGGGAGTCACTAGCCACCCTCCTGACCTGTGCAGTCTGCCATGCCTGTAGTCATGTTGCTTTTGTCTACCTGACGTATGTTTCAGAGCCCATGGGTGTACTGGGGAAGAATGGTGAGTTGAGCCAGGGTAAGGAATGCGATCTGTTCTGCTGTACATCCCAGCTCCCCCGTGCCCCTCCACATTTCCTTGGAGAGGCCTGGTGGGCTGGGGTAGACATTCAGCTCTTATCTGGGTTTAGCTACACTAACTCTGCTAAGAGGACCCTCCCCCACTGGTCAGTACCTGTGGGTCATCTCTGCATGCTTTAGCCATTGAACATGCCATGAATGGTTTGTGACTGGAGGTGTATTCAGGATGCAAAAGTAGCAGACCCTCTGATTGGATGAGCCTAGTCTGATTGGATGACAAGTCTGGCCTGAGTGGTCAGCTGTTGTTCAAGACTGGTTTTATGACTGAAGAGGCGGCCACAACAGGTCTGTCTGAAGGTAGCCAGGCGCGACCCACAGTGTGAAAGGCAGGAGATAAGACACTTGCTCACTGCGCCTGGAACTTAAGGAAGTTTTCTCTATGATGGAGGGAGTCTGTTGCCAAGAGTTCAATGAGAATCCAGGGCATCAGCAGCATGGGAAAAGACCAAAAGCACAAGCTCCACAAGTCACACAGAAACAGTTGAACAAGGAAATTGCAGACAGCTGCCCAAGGTGTGGAAAGGAAGCTTACAGAACATCAAGGGAGATGGTGTGGAAAGGAAGCTTGCAGTAAATCAAGGAAGCTGGTGTGAAAGGAAGCTTGCGGCACATCAAGGAAGGTCGTGTGGAAAGGAAGCTTGCAGCACATCAAGGAAGCCAGAGAGGGGGAAACTTGATTCTAGTCATTGGAGGTGAGATCAAATACTCTCTAATCTCCTCCCCTGCGCTGTGGGAGGCTGTACAAGCAGTAGCTGGGAATAGAGGCCAGTGAAACAGGCCCCCACCTTTCTTTATGTGATCTCTGGGGGTATCAGGGTGAACTGGCATTCTGTCCAGCCACTACCCTCCTACAGCTAGCCAGTGGCTACTGGACTAGAGGGACTCCAGTAAACTGTGTCAAGACATCTGGCGCCTGTGGTCAGATCCCTGACACCACTAGAGCAGTGTCCTCACCATGGCGGGAGGGCACTTCTGTTGCTTTGGGTGGGGGTAATGGGGCTAATCAAGAACATTTGATTTCACATCATATGCTGAAACGATATCTTTTCAATCCAAAGATTTGTATCAAGGCTCCAGCGAATGAGAGCAGCCCTGTGAAACATGGTCTGTAATATGCAATGCCAATTGTGTGTTTTAATGTTAACAATGTTTTTATAGTGCTCGGTGTCTAGGCGCTATAATAGTGTTTGGGGTCAGAACTCTGGCCCAGAGGGTTGTAGAGACATCTGTTTTTCACAGTTTATCCTAGTTTTATGTTTAGTATAATTATATTGTATGTATTAAAGTACTTTTCTTTTATAAAAAGTAAAGCACTGACTGGACATTGAGTTTATCAGCTGGTAGTATGGTGTGCACTGTATTCTGAATGTCTAACCCCACCTCACCTCCTTGCTCTGTCTCGCTACCCTGAGAGAGTCAAGTGCCAGGGAGGAGTACTTGCTTATCCAGTTTTGGGTCCACTAGTACTGAGGCCCCAGGACACCAGTGGGGGAACACTAAAGGCGATGCGATTGGAGCGCAGTAACCCCTGAGTGCCCTGGTGCCCAAGAAGCCGGGTCTAACACCTACAGTACAAATCATACTCTATACAGCAGTTACACACCTCTGCACCGTGATGCACTTGTTGTGTGCTATAGTAGTAAATAGAGCAGAGTAGGGCAGTGAGCACTTGCAGGCTATTTTTAATATTACGGCTCTGCACTGCTTTCTCCCTGTTGCACAACTCAGCATAGCCAATTTTTGTCGATGCCCTGGGTCGTACTAAAAATTAAACCTGCCCTTTTGTGTGCATGCCTGATCTGTCCAGACTTAACCCTTGCACTCAGGCAGTTGGTGACTTTTCCCCAATACTCTATGTAATTTCTCTCTCCTTACTTCACCTCACCTCCATTAACCCTGTCTCTTAATCCCTCTCTATTTATCTTCACTTCTCTATGTACTTTCATCCTATCTCTATGTCTCTCCTTTGTCTACCTCACTTCTTTCTCAATATACCCAGTGGTGGCTGCATTCAATAGAAAGGGTTGGGGCAGTGTGGGGGGAGGTGGATTATATAAAAAAGGACTTACTTGATTCTGCTGAGGTCCAGCTTCTTCCATGAGGGCTGTCCAGCTCCCAGACTCCCCACCCAATTCTAACCCTGCTCTCATGCTATTACCGAGCATGAGAGAGGCGCTGGGATTGGCCTGAGCAGGCAGGTTTAATGGTCGCTCAGGCACAGGGAGTCTGTGGCTTTTCTCCACCCGGCTGTACAACACAGCTGGGTTGGAGAAATGTAAATGTACATGGTTTGTCCATCCTAAGTCTGCCAGCCAAACCGATGTGCACTTACAGTGCCCACCTCTTCTCCTGCCTGCTACTGTCTTTAGAGGATAGACACACCCATCCTGGAGTCCGGCTGATCAGCAGACTTGGCCTAGACATGGAAAAATAAAATAATAATTAAATTGTGTTATTATAATTTTTTTTCATCTGCTGGCTTTTAGCAGTGGGTGGCACTCCTCCACCATTACGCAAGAGCCGCTGCTGAATATACCTAAAATACCTTACTCGTCTTCATCTCAACCACGTTCTCATAACCTTGCTCTTTTATCACTCTCTGTGCCTATATCTATATCTATCACTTTTGATCCCGTCTCTTTACATCAGCTCTCTCTCTTTCTGATACCTTTCTCTCTACCTTACTGCACCTTTTCCATCTGAACTCCCAACATGTCTCCTGTATCTACTCCATTTCCCAGATGACCACATTTTGATCTTTACCTCACCTATCTCTCTCTTCATTTCTATGCTACCTTTTCTCTTTTTAGCTATCTCTCAGCTCTTTCTCTACCTCACTTCACCACTCCCCTCATCTCTCTATCTCATTTCTCTATTTACCTCGCATCCCCCTCATCACCTCACCTTGCTGTGCCTCATTCCTGTCTCTCTTACTACCTAGCCTCACAATTTTCTTCACATGAGTCCACTACCTCACCTCTACACTTTCTTTTTCTCTCGTTCTACCTCTGTCCTATTTCCGTTTCCTCACTAAATATCATACACCTTTCTGGCTGCCACTATTTCTCTACCTCTTTTTCGCTATCGTCTACTCCTTTACCTCTCCCTCTCTGTCTCTCTTTCACACACACAAAGCCATACCTCCTTCTCTATTCACCCCTCCACCTCTTGTTATCTCTCTCAACTCCCTTCTTAACTCATCTATCTCATCATCACTTCCTCTTTTTCTATTTCAACTCTCTAACTTTGTATAAGCCTTACATCTCTTTCTCTATTTCAGGTATGTCTCTCAACTTCCTCTTTTCACTCTACTCATTTCTTTTTTTCATATACATTTTTATTTGCTTTTACATAGAATACAATCACAGCCACTGTTGCAGGGTTAGCCCAGCTTGGGTAATAGTAGTTTACTCATTGGAGTACATATAGCTTGCCCCTTTGTCTATAGCGTGTTTGTGCTTCCTACAATGGGCGTAACAATCAGTTTCGTCATGGAATTCCACATAAATTGTTGTTGCTGCACGTAAAAATAAAATCTAGATCCAAACACAAAAATAAAAAGCTTGCTAAAGCTTTCTTTGGTACTATTGGGCTGGTGGACACCTGGCAGCAATAGCTTTTGTCTGCTTTTCCACATTCTTGTTTCAAAGGTTTACATATAATGCAATATTGTTTGGCATCACAAAGGTTTGAAGAGTGTAATCAATTCAAAGTTGCTCCAAACAGGGTGTCCCTTAGGATGTCCCTGCGGAAACCTGTGAGCTATGCTTGAGAAAAACATAGCATGGGGAATTTGATAGACACACTGATCCACTGGGGCGTGCTTGAGTACTTGAGATGCCTCCCCACCCAAGGACTATAAAATGCATCAATTAATTGGGCTACCAATGTCAACACATGCAAATTCTATAGTATTACATCCGCTTTTTTTATTTGTGTCCACGTGTGTAGGATAGAGGGGGTATGACAGTTGAACTAGCAGTGAGAGTCACATTGATCTGACTGTGACCCACAATGTACCCTGTTTAACTCTACATACAATGAATGTACTACACCATTTCTGTTAACCATCATGTCTGTGCCCCCACCTTCCTTCCACCCTCCTCCTTCCCTACATACCTCAACCTCTGTCTCTCATTCAGTGGCGGCTCGCAATGGGAGTGCCGCGGGTGGTGGGCGGGGTGGGGGGTAGTGGTGTTGGACATACAACATCCATGGGTAAAGTAAGTAAATAAATAAATAAAACTATTTACCTTGCGCTCGCTGCATCGCCAACTCGTCGATGCAACGAGCGCAAAGTAAATAGTTTTATTTATTTATTTACTTACTTTACTCGTGGACGTCATATGTCCGGCTTCACTACCCCCCGCCCTGCCCCTTCCTCACCCCGCAGCACTCCCACTGCGAGACGCCACTGCTCTCATTGTTGCTGGGTTATTACTCAGGCCTGCTGCACCACAGCCTACCACTATTGTGTTCTTACACTAGGTAAGTGGGAATATATAAGAAAGGTTGAGAAAGTGAGGTGGGGCAGGGAGGCTGTGTATATATTGTGTGAGTAGAGTACACATATTTTATTTATCCAGGCTCTTCTGTACCTGTGCCTTCACAGGTAGGGCCAGAGTGTATCACTAATCAGGTAGGGTGTAGGCAGATGATGGGAACCACAGGCAGGTTTTAGGCACAGGCTGCTCACCACTGATGTCTGTGCCAGGTGGTGATCTACTGAAAAAAAGACGAACCCGACCTTGTTGAATTTGGCACCTACATAAGCATGAGTGAAACATGGCACTGCTGACCCCCTACCTCGCGCAGCCCCATGCAGAAGTGTCTGACCTGTGCATTAACACTCCGCAGAGCGCTCTGGCATGAATTCTAAAAGCCTCTGCTTTTAGAACCTCCCCATCCCGACAGAAATAAGGGTATGGTTGTCCTACTTCGCCTCCCATAGTTTCCATGCACCATTGCACAACTTAGCACTGACAAAGAGAGAGAAAGCGAACCGCTTTGATGCTTCAGCTGCAGTACTTAATTTGAGCCAGTGGTTTCCGGTGCTCGGCACCGGTACTTAATTGTTAACAACGGCACTTGGTACAGTCTGCCACATGGTGGCACTGTTTGCCTAAATTAGATATGAAATCAACAACAGTTTATTAATTCAACATACATTACAATTGACTATTACCTGCAGTCCAAGCCATTCTAATAGCTTTGGGGGCCTCGAATAGACTGAATTATTGCACTTGTAGGGTGTGATGCTTAGTAGTTGTGTTGGTTCTGTCTTTCACTGGGCTGGCAGGGCCAATGGGTGAAGTGGCCTCCTAAAGAGGGTCCTGCACTTAATTTTGTCTACAAATTAAGCACTGTTCAGTGGCATCATAGATGAGGGGAGTGCAGAGTGGAGGGAAGCAGTCAATCCGTCCTCCTCAGCTTCTAAACCATCTCTCTCCATCTTGACAGCTACCCTCTTCCCGAGCCAGAAATGCTTGCGTTACTCAACTTTTATTTACTTTCTCAGTCCTAAAGTACTTCTACCTCTTGTATTTTTTTATCACCTCTCTGTCATTTCTCGCCTATCCCCTTTTCTTAACGCCAATCTTTTTATTAAGATGTTAGCATGTCATTCAGACATGCTCATCGCAGATCACTGCAGTCGTTACCGAACCTGCGAGTCCATTAATCTTTCAAAGTGCAGCGAGACACATTTCTGCGGTAGATAAAGCTTGGCCGATTACAAACTTATGCAGGGAGCTGCAGAGAGGAAGGATAAATCAAACTAGCCAAAGAAAGCCCAACACAATCTAACACAGCAGTATCTCCCAGTTAAGATGAGCGTCCGTTCTCTCGTTCTGCGCCTTACATATTTCATAAAGTTATTTTTTAATGTGCAGGGTGTTTTTTTCTGATGTTGTTCCTGGTCTGATAAGAGGTCTCCACTTACACAAATAGTAAATACATGCCTTCTCTTTGTGACACACTTCATTTTCCTGACTGCCACCGAAATGTCTGCACCTGCACGCCTAAGAATTTCCAATAGTCAAAATGTCTCCTAGTGAACGCCCTTCTGCACCCAGCTCGAGAACTAATTCAGATAACCTCGTCATTATCTCTTTTCAAATCCTCTCATTTTCAAGATTCAGGGGCATATGTAGATAGCCGTTTGCGATTCGCAAACGACGGAATTCGCAGAACTCCAGCGTTTGCGAATCACAAACAACGTTTTGGTATGTATGGGCCACATAGCAAAATAAGGAATCACAAAAATTGCGATTCCTTATTTTGCTCAAGCATTTAAGGAATCACAATTTTGCGATTCCTTAAATGCTGTGTAGGGGTGCCTTGAAAATTGCGATTTTGGCTTATGGAATCGCAAAATGCCACCTACTCCAATTAGATGGTATTTTGCAATATCCTGTCAAAGTGCCATGTGGCGCACAGACATGCCCTTAGGGCATGTATTTGCGCCACATGTACTTACATGCACGTTCCAGGAGTGCAACAGGTGTCCTTTGGACACCCTGGCACCCTTGGAATTGCGATTCTCAAATTGCGATTTTCTCATAGAAAATCGCAATTTGAGAATGTATCCTCATTCATTCCTATGGGCCTCTTGGCCCATAGGAATGAATAGGACACTCATTCCTTAATTGCGATTCGCAATTTGCTAATCGCAATTAAGGAATTTTACAGATTCGCAAAAAAATTACGATTCATTACATACTTTCCATTTTGCAATTCTCAAATGGCGATTCCTTAAAAATCGCAATTTGAGAATCGCAAAATGGAAATTACCGACATATGCCCCTCAGTCCCCAAAATCTTCTGCACAACCAATAATAAAGCTCTTGAGTGCACATCCTACCACCCACTACCTCTCTTCCACCTTTCTCCTATCCTCATTGCCTGTCCTCAATGTTAAGCTAACATGACACACTCACCTCTCCCCTGCGGCTACTCTGGAGAGCACATGGCCTCCAGTCTGTCTTTCTCCTCTATATTCCAAAATGGTTCTGTTGATTATCATTGCTTCTCTTGCCTTTCTCCAAAGCACTCCTCAGCCGATGCTGCTTTATTTCATCCTCACCCTCTGATCACAGGGTTTCCACATGAAATCCACACTCAGATATTCACCAAATAGTGTGCACATATCAATTTGATATTTCAAAGTATACAGTTGTACATATCATCTATCATGTACCTCTTAGACAAATTGTGTACTTTTTAGATCATACTCTTCCTTGTGAGTTTTCCTTCTTATTTCTCTATTACTAAACAATGTCCCAACTGTTTTTCTCTGTTTTCCATTTTCAAACCAGTCTCTGTTTATATTTTATTTGACCTTTTGTTCATATGTCCGCATATCACTCGCTATCTTATTCCCAATATTTTTCATTTGTTTCTATGTGCTTTTTCCCAGTTCTCCTGTGTGTCTTACATTCAGGGATAGCTAGTGATACCCATGTGTGGCTGTTTGTATCCCATATGGACCCCTGAAATTTAACCAGTCTGCCTCTTGGTCTTTTAAAAGTGAGCATGCATTCAGTTTTTTGTTAGTAATTGTCTGCTTGTGCATGTTATCATTCCCTGGTTTTCAGTATGTTGCTGCTTGAGATGTTAAAGGGAGGTTTAATAAAAGTAGAATGTAGATTTAATAGGGCCACATTGTATGTGATTTTGCTCTCTAAGAAGCTGTTTGCGCATGTTCTCATTCTGTTATCCAGTTTGTTGTTTCCTCGAGGTGTTCAAGATTTGTTTATCAGGGCCGAAGCTTATGTAATTGTTCTGCCTTTGAAGCCATTCATTTTACACAACGGCTGCGGGACGCCAGCAGTCTGTTTCAGCGCGGGTCCCGCAGGTTGCAGTTAACGGATATATCCATACCGTTAAGAGAAAACAGGAATCATCCTTCCTATTCCGAGTGCCATCGGCACCTCTGACATACCTAAAGCGGCATTCCTTTTCTATTGAAATAATTACGAACCGCCCAGAAAGAAGCCTGTATTTTTAATCCCGTCTGACGGATATACCATTTTATCTACGAACACCTAATTCACCGGCTTTTATTACTCACGCTACGAGAGTACAGCTAGCAGTTTTTTTCCGAAACTGAATATGGAGGCATTACATGCTAGATAGACACATCATCTATCCAGGCTAGTCGCATAAGAAGCCATCCACATTACGAAAGCCATTTTCTGACCGTCCTGATAACATTGTGGTTCCTGAAGAAGGCGTTCTAAACAACGCCGAAACGCGCGTCGAACAATACTACCTGTTTGCCACAAAATAGATGTTATGTTACAAAAATAATTTTGTATGGGATGTATTGAATACTACATTAGTTAGTTGTTTTTAACAAATTTACTGTGTACTATTTCTGTATTTTATTAATTGCTTTTAAACATGGATTTTTGGTGGATTAATTAAATGAAATTTCATACTTTTTTAATTATTGGTTTGGTGTCTTTTTTACTTTTCTTCCCTGATTTATGTAGATTATTAGCCAATTGTTTACACTGTTTGAAGCCATTCAGGACAGCTCCTAAGGAAGGCACTGACTGAGGTAGTCTTGTTAATTGAGCATCAATGTCTTTGTGATTCAGATTAGCTGCCCGTGAATCCCCGGTAAGAGATAGATTCCGTTCTGACCCCTACAGTGACTTCTAAGCCCTTTCACTTGGAAACTGGATGGGCCCAGTTGCGTCTACTGTCCCTTTACTAAACAGCTAGCCATCTTGTGTGTGGCAGGTGCGGTCTATGTAAGGGCAAGATGGCTACTGCTTATGAGTGTCCCACCATTGTATTGCTAAAGGGCAACCTCAAATTATGTGAACTTATGACAGTCGGTCCCGTAGAGCTGGATCAATGCCTGGTTTTAAGATAACTACATTTATCGAAATGGGGATATGCTAAAAATCTTGCCGGGATCTGACCCTCCATTACCGATTTTGGAGCACCCTGCTTTATGACAATAGTGCCATTCAAGAGGAAGGTGACCTTCACCGGAGCTCTTCTGGTTTGGTTCACTTCTGATGCCCTCAAGGTACTGCTAACATAGGGTTTCTTTGGGGTTCCTAGCATCTAGATCCGGACTGGGCCTGACAGATCCCCATGATTGCTAACTTTGAAGATCATGGGCCTGGTCTGCTTAGCATGCTTCTCACTTTCCTTGTGATAGGCCATCATTTCATCTATAATGATCATCTGTCCGGACAATCATTGTGGTACCTGTTGGCATTAGGGTAATGTAACCCCACCTCAATAAATTCCATTTTAATAAAGCAAGCATTGGCAAAGTCAATAGATTTGGCTTGTGTTTTCAGTTAGAAAGTAGACCTATTGGCTCTGTTAATGCCACTAAGCACAATGAATTTGCAATAAAGAATTGAATTTGAGAAAAAGTGAGATGATTTCTGGAACTTTTCAAATCAAAAATAATATCCCATGCACCTCAGTTGGAACCTCTTCCAAGGAGGCGGAATTATACTTTAAATAGTGAATAGTTGCAAGAGTTAAGAGATGTATACCCCTCCCGACCAATCTAAAATCTGATTGATGCTACCTCAAAATAGTGGCTGAAAGGAACTAATCCAAATTCTACTCTACATTATAATCAATAGGTCGTGCTGATAGCTTTACTCGGGAGCTAGACCTGAAACTGGCAGAGTACTGGCATGGAGTTACCTGCATTAAAATACATGGTGTAGCAAGAGCCTTTCCCAGGCCCGGACTGGCCAAAGCGGGCACCGGGCACCGTGCAATCCCCCGGTGCGCTGCACGGGTGGGGGCCAGTTTTGGGTCCCAGGGGCGCCGTTTTTGCAGCATAGCTGCAAAATCATCCCTTTAACAAAATCGGCTGAAAACCGGCCCTGGCAAAGAACTCGGCAGTACCCCCAAGCCCCCTTTGGGTGGTGGGGATGCGGCCGAGCACTTTCCTAGGGCCAGTTTTAGTTCTCAGTCTGGCCCTGGCCTTTGCCACCCGGTGTGGTCCCTGAGTTTGTCACCCAGTGATGGCCAGTGTGGGTAAATGCGGGAGGGCGAGCGACAGACAGCAAAGGAGAATAGCATTTTAAAAAACGAAAACTTACCTTGCGCTCGCCACCGCCCCCAAAAAAGTACCGCCCGAAGCTGACCGCCCCCTCCCCAGCTACGCCACTGCTTACAATGTACATGTGTCATCTAGGTATCTGTGAGTATAGGGATCGATGAGCTGAGAGATGTAATGACAAATGTATTTTTGTTTTACATCTGAGTGTTCTGAAATGCCGAATTAGCATTTCAAATCTGCCTGATAAATGGAAAATGCTTCTGCAATGCCTTTTATTTGCAAGTGATCTTTCTTTCCAATTGCCTCGGGACCGTTGTGGGATCGCCTGAGACATGCATGTTTGTTAGGTGCGTCTTTCTTACTGCAAGGATATCTTGCATAATTGGGGTGTTAAGTTTTGCAGAAACCAGGTTTATTTATCAAGTGGCTAAGATAACAAAGGTTGCTTAAACATATGCTTTCCCACAAAAATAACTGACATGGAATAATTCTTCCGACTTTCAGTTAATTCATTGGAAACTATAATGAGGTGTGAATTGTCCATTCAACTGAAGCCTGTGTGGGCGGTGGAGGGGGCTGCATGAGATGTCTCTAGTCTAAACATCTCTTCTTACCAAAAGGAAACCTGCTGTGCATTTAGCTGAAAATCTTTCCTAAAGATATGTGCACATTTTCATTCATGTTGGCTCACAAAATGTACAAGTACAACCGACTGTTCTGTTTTTTTATACGGTCCACATTGGGGGCAATTAGTTCTAGGATTGGGAGTAAAAACGAGTTTAGTAGTGAATAGTTTTTGATGCCAAGGGGGCATCCAAAAGTTAGCACGAAAAATTTGCCACAAACAGCCTCTCTCATTCAGGGGGTTTGCTTTGTTCCCGCTTTATAGTCTTGCTGTGAATGGCGGAAAAATTAGGCGACCTGGCTTAATGGCGTACTTTCAGGAATGATTGTAACAAGTATACCATGAAATTCCCAAACTGATTGGACTTATACTGACAAATTTAAATGTTGCTGGGGCCTAATATTAAACAAAAAATAGGAATAGCAAATCCATAGACAATGGTCGTGGTACTCGTTCCAAACCATAGTAAATTCATTTAAAAAAATCACGGAATCCATTTTAACATAAAGCAAACCAGCTTATATTTGTACAGATGATTTTTACCATGGTAATGTTATGCATGTTGGTAGCTTTCATGAGAATCCATGTCAGGTAGCAAGATTGGAAACTGATCGCTGATAACTTTTAACACTTTGCTACAAAGAAAAAACTAGAAAATCTGCCGCCGTTTATCATCAATTCAATATCTGAACAAACTTTACTAGAACGAGTAATGATGAAATGATTACGTCGTTTGGATGATGAAGTCAATGTAAAATATAAAGCAACATGGACCAAGGTGGAATTGGTTGACTCCAATCATGTAGTGTCAAGAGCGATCTAGGCTTACTTATGCACATGGCCATCAGATGCCTTTCAAAGTCATGTATAGATGTGCTTTTAAATGCATTATGTTTTCCTTTAAGGAAAATGGGCTGCATTAAAAAAAAACTGCTTTATGTAAAAAGCAGTCTGAAAATGGTGGTCTGCTGACCCCAGCAGGCCACCTTCCCTGGGCGTTCTAGCCATTCCGAATGGGGTCGCAAATTGCTCTTGCCTCATGAATATTGATGAGGCACGCAATTTGCGATCCCATTGGGGCTCGCTAACAGTGTCTGTCACACTGTTTTACATTGCATTTTGCGATTTACAAATTGCGAGTCGCAAAGTGATGCAATTTGCAAGTCGCAAAATGCAAGCGTCATACATCTGGCCCAGAATTCCTTCTCAATTATTGCGTCCAGTAATGGCGCACTAGCGACTTTAAAAAAGAAAAAAAAAACTCCACTCCTCCCTATTCTAATAAGTGTAATACAAACAACAATGTGTTGAAACACATAAAACAAAAAAAAAACTAAATGATAGTAATGTTGGAGTGGGAAGAATTCTTTATAAAATAAAAACAACAGCCTTACCTTCCTATGTGATGCAACATCCTCCTTCGGTCTTCTGGCAGTCTCCAACAAGGGACCCAGCAGCAAGCTCCCCTAACCAATCCTAGTGCTGCACTCACCAGCTGTTCCCACTAGGAGCGATGGAGCCCTGTGCTTTTTCTAACCCAGCTGTCTATGAGAGCTGGATCAGAGAAGTTTAAAATGTGCATATCTGGCTGACCATCGCAAGACGTCCAGGGAAACAGACTTGTGCATTTTGAAGCCCATAGCTCCCTGCTGCTGCCACTCAGCACAGCAGCACTGGCCCTGCCCCTTCCGGTCACTCAGTTCAGGATTAGTCATTTGCTTAAAAATAAAACGGTAATAAATAAACGTTATTACCATTTTTTTTCAGCTCTGGCCTGGGGCTTTTCTTAGTGCAGTGGCGTAGCTAGCCTCCCTGCCTCCTCCTAGCTATGCCACTGTCTTAGTGGGGCAATGCAGAGCTTTTCTTAGTGGAGCAACGGTACTCTACTCAAACGGAGGAGCTGCCCCTGCCAAGAAGTACATCTGTAGTCTAGGAATAAACACAGGTTTACACATACCTATGGACCGAGGAATACCAGTGGCAGACAAGTTCAAAAGATGGCCACAGTCTTTTCGAACCAGTTGACAAAAAAATCAGTTAATTCAGCCAGGGAGGAGGAGCCGGATAGTAGTAATATGCAAAGGTTCATATCAGTGAAAGACGAAGCATTGGAGATTCCAAAACTCTTGGGGAAATGCAGTATCACTAACTTAAGGACGTCTCTAGGCTTGTGGTGAAACGAGTGGTTGTGCCTCTCACATAAATAAAAGTTTGAAATTCTTTCCCATTTTTTGCCAACCATATGAACCTATCCTTTTTTTTCGAATGCAATATTTGATGTCAATTATTGTGTGCTTTTTAATTTGTTCATGCTTTTTGAGATCTTATTCAAACCATGGCTTTCTTTTTCATAAACAGATATTCTAAATGTCTACATCCTAGTATCTGCTGTATCCGAAATGAGCAAGCAGTGAGCGCTGAGGCGAATTCTTGGATTTTTACTACTGGAGTGATCGGAGAAGGAAAAACAGAGAGGCTGAACCTTCTGGTGCGTTTTCCAGGTGAGGCTAGTGCACTCTAGCTTCTGAAGTGTGCTCTGTGTATGGTAGCAATGCTTCTGTGAAGGCAAGCATGCTTTCTAAAGGAAGGCAACAGCTTTGTTAATCCATTTATGTCCCCTTTTAAAAGGCATGTCATCTGCACTATTTTTAATCACCCTCATTTCTTCAGTCAGGCCTGAAAGAACGTATCTTATGTGTATCCTGGAGTGCTTAATAATTGAAATAAACTGGTGTACAAAGAACAAAGGGAGAAGGGAAATATGTCCAATGAAATCATTAGATGCCAAACGGATCAGAAATGTAAAGTTTTCGTCATCAGTCCTATTTCATTATCACAAATTAGCTCCATCCAGTGCAGAATTTGTGAAAAATAATAAGTTGAAGGACGCAAATCTTTTTGCTAAGAGTACAACACCAACGCTGACAAATATTGTTGTTGGAATATATGGAAGTCTTGACTAGACATGATTCCTCTTTATTCAACCGCACTCCATCTCCTATCTCTTAGTCTCGTTGTCTTTTTCATTCCTGCATTTCCCTTTGTTGCTGTTTTTCAATATTCCTTCTTTTTAATTTTTGCCCACTTCTGTCCTTCTTTCTCCTGGTCAAAGTCTGATGATGAAAAATGAGTGTGAGTTGCAAGGATAGAGGATACTTCAATTGAACCTAGGGTTCTATCAGACCACTCATGCATATCTCTATCCATCACTAACATTAAACCGTCCCCTAAACAAACGTCTTGGAGACTCAATGAGGAAATCTTGAATAAAGAACAAAACAGAACTGAAATTCTATCAGCTATTAGATCTTATTTGGAGATTAATGCGAAAGGGGACACTTCGGACCTAGTGCGTTGGGAGGCTTTGAAAAGTACAATTAGGGGGGTGTGCATCAAAATTCGTTCAGCAATGAACAGAGATTGTAATGCAAAGCTAGAAGGGTTAGAGACGGAAATAGCCATCCTAGAGAGCAAACACCAAATGACGAGAGACCGGGAGACATTCAATATCATGACCAACAAAAAATACGAATATAACAAGCTAGTGAGCGAAAGGGCGGGGGTGTGGCTAGACAGAAGGCAAAGGTTTAAGCTATGTGAATCTAATAAAGCCGGCAAGAGCCTGGCGGCATATTTGAAATTTAAGGTCCAAAAGAATGCTATTAATGCTATCAAGGACTCGGCGGGAGTTACTCACTCGGATCCCCAAAAAATAACCGAAGTCTTTAAAGACTTCTATAAGGACTTATACGCCAAAAACGAATTGGTGGCTGAAGACAAAATTCAAGAATATCTTCAGGAGTGTGTATTGCCAAAGTTAAAGCCTGAGGAACAACTCAGTCTTAATGAGCCGATCTCGGCTACTGAGGTGGAAAAAGCGATAAGGGGATTGAAATGTGGGAAGGCACCGGGCCCGGATGGCTTTACGGCCAAATTCTATAAAATCTTTCAATCAGATTTGGTTGACCCTCTTCTGAGCCTCTTTCACGAATTTACTGAGTCGGGGGAAGTGAAGGGTACGTTAGCAGAGGCGACTATTGCAGTTCTGCCAAAGGACGGCAAAGACCCGTCGCTACCAAAAAACTATAGGCCGATTTCCCTGATTAATTTAGATTGTAAATTGTTGGCCATGATTCTGTCAGCTCGCTTACAAAAGGTCCTTCCTACTCTCGTACACCCATCTCAGGCGGGTTTCTTAAAGCGTAGACTGTCTAGTGATAACACCAGGGTGCTAGCCCATGCCCTAGAGAAAGCAGAACTTCTGAATACTCCCACGGTAGCTGTCACGCTGGATGCCGAAAAAGCATTCGACAAGATGGATTGGTCCTTCCTTAAGGCGGTGTTACACCATTTTAACTTAGGAGAAACGTTCACTAAACTCGTAATGGCTTTGTATGCCGGCCCCACTGCAAAAGTCAGAGCAGGTGGCTCCTTCTCATCTTCTTTCTGCCTGAAACAAGGGATGAGGCAAGGTTGCCCATTATCACCATCTCTGTTCTTACTAGCAATAGAACCCTTTTTGTGGCATATTAGACATAACGAAGCCATCGCTGGTATCCCATTTGATGACTGCACTGTAAAATTGACGGCCTACGCCGACGATGTGCTGATCTTAACGGAAAAAGCGGACGAGGCTATCCCGGCCTTGATGGACACAATCGAGGGGTTCTCTAGAGTTTCAGGATATAAACTGAATAAGGACAAAACAGAAGTTAAGTTGTTAAACAATATCGGGAGTAAAGACATTCTAGGCTCCTCTGGCCTTACCTGGCAACCGAAAGCTTTTAAATATCTGGGCTTAGATTTTGAAAGGGATTTGATTACGACTCTGAAGTTAAATGAAGACTTAACATTAAAAAAGATATCCACATTGCTAGATAGCTGGTCACCAACATTTTTATCCTGGTGGGGTAGGGCTGAGACCCTTAAAATGATGTGCACGCCTCTAGTTAACTATCTAGCCTGCATGCTCCCGATGACTTTTTCAGACGAATTCATCAAGAAGGTGGACAGGTTGTTCGGAGAATTCCTGTGGCGAGGGAAAAAAGCCAGGATATCACTAAAAAAGCTGCAATTAGCAAAAGAAAAAGGCGGCCTGGGCCTGCCCTCGTTCAGGAACTACCAAACAGCCTTCCTCTGTAAGCAAGGGGCCCTTTGGCTAGTTGATGATACATCCTACACTCCAGTGTGGCTAACTATCGAAAGGTCGTTAATGGCGCGTGCACCCCTCTCGGCTCTCCTCACCATGGATTTGGCCCATATACCTCACTCTAAATACATTCTACTAAATACTAGAAGAGCACTCCTCCGACTTGACCAATCCCATAAGACTGCTTCGGTGATTAAGAGATCTACTCTACTCTCATTATGGCATAACCCTATGCTCAGGATAGAGGGGAAGACCCTTTACTGGGAACTGTGGGCGACTAAGGGTATACATATAGTGAATGACCTCTATGAAAGTGGTAGGCCTCTACCCTTTTCGATATTGCAAGAGAGATTTAACTTACCACCCATAGAATTTTACCAATTCCTGAAATTGAAAGCTGCTATCTCCAAACGTTCCCTATCTACAGACTCGCCTTGGCTGGTGACCCGCCTCCGATTACTGTACCATGCTGGTCATTTTGTTTCCAGAGTATATAAACTGCTCCTCCCCCTGCCCAAGAAGCCACATAAGTTGACCGAAAGCAAGTGGGAATCAGAGCCTAACTCCACAGGAATAGTGATTGATTGGGAGGTCATACATAACACCGCACTAACAAACAAGGTTTCCCCGATCCTATGCCAAACGAAATATATGTTGTTGAACAGAGTGTTCTGGACCCCTCAGAAATTGTTTAAATGTAAACTGAGGGACACGCCTAACTGTTGGAACTGCCAGGAAGCACCAGGTGACTTGGCACACATGCTTTTTAACTGTTCCCTACTACGACCATTCTGGAGTAAAATATTTACATATATTCAACAAATATTTGGAATAACTCCTACTCAAGAATTTATATATGTCATTCTGGGCCCTCTAGAGGAACAATTGCCAGACATTCATGATAGACAACTGCTTGATATCATGTTGACATTGGCGTGCAAGGTCATACTTTACAAGTGGAAAATTTTTGCTGAAGTCAACTTTAAAATGTGGCTGGAATGGCTTTCCTTTCTAAGAGGGGCGGACAATCCTGCGCTACAGTCAGCCACTTGGAAGCCTTCGAACAACAAACTCTGGTCATCCCTGGATGCGTCATCCTACCACTTTGAACCCCCATGAAGCACATCTCAATGGTCAACTTGTTCAATAGAATCAATATTGCATTTTAGTGTGTTCAACCATATATGCTTACTGTATATTTCCTACTACATGCATACCGAACCAGGTCTGGGTAAACTGGTTGTGACTGCTCTATGGATACACCTGTCCTCTCTCTTCTCTACTCTCTTCTCTTCTCTCTCTTTTTTCCTCTCTTTTTCTCTCCCCCTTTTCTTCTCTTTCCTCTTTGACTTGATTTGATTACTGTAAGTGTCTTGGTGCCATCATTCTATTCATTTGTACCTTGGAAGATTCATTGTATTGTTTTTATTTTCATCTTTGTTCTTCAATAAAAAAGATTTGAATTAAAAAAAAGAAAAAAGAAAAATGAGTGTGAGTGCCTACTACTTGCAATCACCCGTACACATAATGAAAGAGCCCACCACCAGCACACATAACCAAAGTGCCCACCACCTACTACCACCAGCATGCGTAATCGAGGTGCCCACCACCTGCAATCACCAGCACACATAATCGAAGTGCCCACTACACATAATTGAAGTGCCCACCTCACATAATCGAAGTGCCCACCACCTGCAATCCCCGCACTCATAATCAAAGTGCCCACCACCTGCAAACACCAGCATACATAATCGAAGTACCCACCACAAACAATCGCCAGAACACATAATCAGAGTGCCCACCACCTGGAATCGCCAGCACACATAATAAAAGTGCCCACCACCTGCAATCACCCATACACATAATCAAAGAGCCCACTACCTGCAATCACCAACACACATAATGGAAGAGTCCACCACCTGCTATCACGGCACACATAATTGAAGAGCCCACCACCAGCACACATAATCGAAGAGCCCACCACCTGGAATCGCCAGGACACATAATCGAACTGTCCACAACCTGGAAATGCCAGCACACATTATCGAAGTGCCCACCACCTGCAATCGCCAGCACACATAATCGCAGTGCCCACCACCTGCAATCACCAGCACACATAATCGCAGTGCCCACCACCTGCAATCACCAGCACACATATTCGAAGTGCCTACCACCTGCAATCGCCAGAAAACATATTTGAAGTGCCCACCACCTGCAATCACCAGCAGACATAATCGAAGTGCCCACCACCTGCAATTCCCGCGCACATAATCGAAGTGCCCACCACCTGGAATCGCCAGCACACATAATCAAAGTGCCCACCACCTGGAATTGCCAGCACACACAATAGAAGTGCCCACCACATGCAATTGCCAGCACACATATTCGAATAGCCTACCACCAGGAAATGCCAGCAAACATAATCGAAGTGCCCACCACCTGCAATCGCCAGCACACATAATCGCAGTGCCCACCACCTGCAATCACCAGCACACAAAATCACAGTGCCCAGCACCTGCAATCACCAGCACACATAATCGGAGTGCCCGCCACCTGCAATCGCCAGCACACATATTTGAAGTGCCACCACCTGCAATCGCCAGCGCAAATAATCGAAGTGCCAACCACCCACCATCACCAGCACTGATCATCGAAGGGCCCACCACCTTCAATCAATCACCAGCACAGATAATCGAAGTGCCCACCATCTGCAATCACCAGCACATATAATCAAAGTGCCCACCACCTACTATCTGTGTTGATCAATGCCTATTTTCCTGTACAATAGACCAATTACACTCCCAGCCGCTGGTTGATTCCTAAGCCACGAATCTTCTCTGTATCCCCGTTACAGCAAAGTCTCTTTTAGAGGAGGTTGTTATCTCTACTGGCCCCCCAACTGTGCCTGTAAACTTAAAAATCCACTTCCTCACATCAGCATTTTGGAAGAAGCTTATCTTTTCTCAAGTATTTTCTTTGTTTTACACATAGGTTGCTTTTTTTAGCATCTTTGGGTATTACAGCACTCTACAAATATTTTTTTTTAATTTTATATAAAGATGGGATTCGCCTCTGGTACAGGTAGCTGACCGACCATTACCTAACACAAGAAATGCAGCATTGTTGTGGCCGAAACCTGATGCTGAGAGTGGCCTTGGTGTCGCAGTATGGAAGAAGTAATGTTGACTGGCCATGCAGAACAGGCTGGTTGGACAGCTTGCCCCTGTGGGCCATCACTGAGTGGTACCCAGGAGCTGTATTATTGAAGTGCCTCGAGGGTGCTACTGGCATTTGCACCCGCTTTGCTCACCTCCCCCCCGGCACTTTGTTATTACAGAAAGGGCTACAGATGCTTGTAGGTCTCCTTATGTAATACCGATAGCACTGGTGCACATATAGCGCCAGAGCTTTTTCAAGAGGGCATTTTCCATCGCAATCTCGGAAAATGCGCTGCATCCATAAAATGGCCCCAGGAGAGAGACCAAACAAATATGCCTGTGAATGTGGCTACTGGCTGCCGTGCTTTAAATGAGATGTACCTTTGAGGGTACTTCTTAGGTGCTGTGGCTACCACAGGGATGCTGTTTGCTAAATGGCCCATGAGAACTGACACCCTTCAATGGGATGAGTAGCTTAACAGCTCTATAAAAAAATAAAAAAATAAAAATAGTGGCATTTAAATTACTTATGGAAAATACAGGGACTGACCAACACATCTGACATTCTTACAGTCCAAGCATACGTCTTATATACAGGGACTGAATAAAGTCAAAAGAATGCATCTCCTAAGTACTGGTTACAGAGGCAGCTGCTTCGGAACAGGGGTGGTAAGACAGGGGATGGATAAAAAAAATTAACTTACCTTCACTGCTGCCACATACCCCTGCTCCATCCTCACTCTGCTGACTGCGCCGGGAACACCCAGGCTCCCAGACTCTCCCAGCCAATCACGATGCTGCATCAGCAACGTCGTGATAGGTTGGAGTGGCCTGCTTGGCCACTCATGCAGTGCCTGGGAGCCTGGGCATGTTCTCCACCGGGCTGTGAAAGAAAAGAGGGGCAGACAAACATTTCTGCACACTTGGGGAGTGCAAACTACTCTTTACTTGGCTCAGCCCTGCCCTGACCTGGCTTCAGTTCTGCACAGAAAAATATAATGATAATAAGGCTTCTCGGAGGAGCCGCCACTGACCTGTTAGGTGATAAGCTGTGTGCGTTTGTTTCTCCTCCGTTGTGTTTAGGTGTACGGCTCCGAATAGCTCCCAGCCAGGAGCCTCCAACAATAGAAGAACTGATGGCCCCCTTAACTTCATCCTTTGCTGGAATCCCATAAGCTCCCTCTCTGCCAGCTGCTGTCTGAACAAAAGCAGCCTACCTGCAGGTGATGTTGGCTGTATGTGCAGGCGCAGCTGACTGTGGCCCAACCTCTTGGCAGGGTGGATGGCGTCCGCCCTGTGAAAAGAGTGGGTAGACGGCGTCTACTTGCGTGTACCCTCGACTTGTGTCCTGCCTTACTGTATGTAAACATGCACATCAAGCGCTGCATATGTCCTAACACAAATGTTCCTTTGTAAAGCCAACTCTGCCATCACAGCCATGCACAGAGCCAAAGAAGCCTGAGACCCACCGTTCTATGTCCAACGATCAATACAGCGATTGGTCTGAACCTCCAACCCAAGGCCCAGTTGGAGTCACATTCTCTTGAGCAGCGCCCTCTCCAGGGCTTCTCTCTCACTATCCTCCCTGGCCAGAGGATGGCAGTAGAGGTGTGGGAAATTCCTAAGTGATAAGTAAAATGCAGGAATTTTCCCTGTTTGAGTTTTTTACGCTTGCAGCACAGAAGAGCATTCCATGGCGAAAAAAAGGTCATTTGCTTTTGGATGCAATGTGAGGTACTCACTCACTGCATTAAGGTCATTACTCCTGACAGTGCTTATGGAAGAGATGCCACAAGAATTCCTTGTTACTTACATTCCTAAATGCCCGGAACAAGGTGTTCTTTTTCTGCAGTGCATTTTACCTGCATTATGCTCTTTTTAGGTCAAAACCTACCAGACAGTGCAATCAGTGTACCACTGAGAACACTGGATAGCGAAGGGAAGTACATTTGGTACTCAACATAGCTAAAACATTCCTGCAACTTGCACCAACATAAACTGTCATATATTACAGAATCAGAAATGCAGAAACACCAAGACATCCATCATTACACCAACACACTTCATACACCACACAGAACATCATACACCACCCAGACCTTCACACACCACACAGACCATCAATCACACACACTGTTGCATAATATCAACCATTACAATGACACCTTTATATCATAACACGCACACCAACAAATATTGAACCGGATAACCACACATCACATTTAGCATCCCTTGCAGCCACACAACATCACATAATCAAGCACTGTCACACAGATAGATACAAACATATATACACACACTGTGATGGAAGCCTATAGTGCTTCTGCCTGTGTTGAACCTCTTCTGTGAGTGCATCGTTGATGCTCACGTGCTACTTGTTGTTTCTGTTTTTATGAATCTTGAGAAATTCTTATCACTATGCAAGGGCCACAGCGATTGACTTTGTCAAGGATTGGTTTTAGGGGGTGCTCACTTTCATGCAATTTATTTCGAAATTGCACAGAATCCTTCAACCTGCGGCCAGTTTGCACGTAGGCCCGCCTCAAACCTGATATATGACCTGCTGGAATATGACAAAACAGATCTAACGGTGATCCCTTCCTCTAGAAGCACCTAATATTCAATCACCCTTTTTAAATTTCTAGTTTTTCCCTAAAGTTGAAGAAAGGGAACTGTGTGCACACTGAGTAGCACCCACCATCCCGGTGCCTATTCCCTAAGGAATTCAAACTTGGTTTTTACAACAGCTAAGGTGCACAACAAACAATAATATATACAAATGAATTTTATAAAAAGTCGCAAGCAATGATTTTCATTTTATGGATTTCCAATCTTTATTCAGCAAAATGGAGTACCACACAGCCAACGCGTTTCGTCCCACGCAGGGGACTTCTTCAGGGCTTGTTATGATTAGAGCTGACCTTCAGATGGATATGACCGGTGTTCTATAAAACGGTATTCATAAGGCCTCAATTGTCTAGTAATATCTTGAACATTTTTTATATGTATAGCCCGAACTACTATTCAGGGATTTATCTTGACTTAAGAGGAGGTCACAGGCTAGTTTATAACACCAGTCACAAGGGTGAGATCGAAAAATAGTGGTCTCTTTAAAACTTAGTTCAGGTCCTTGGTGGTTATTGATGCTTATAGAAGAATATGGAAACGTGGTATGTCACCAGATACGAGCTGATTCTATATTATATATTCTTAAACCAGTCTTAGTAGAGCTGCTCTGTAGGTATCAAAATGGAATCTTCCGTCTGAAACATGATAAGTCCTCCGGAGGCCCGTTATGTTTCAGACAGAAGATTCCCTTTTGATTTCACCATAACTGCTCAATGCACAATTAGAAAATGTTTAGGTTTCCCGCTGCGGGACCAACCAGTGTTCTGTGGCAGGATGCAGTAGCCCACCTTATCATTTCCACCCTTTCCTGATGAAAAGGTACAGAAAATGTATTTTGAATAGGAATGTGGAACAAGCAAACAGAGACCATCTCCTCATCCAAATTGCCTGTTCCCACTGTAGGATGGAATTAAATCTTAAGGAAATGTGGTTTCCCAGGTTGCATCCTTACACTGAAAACCAGTGGGTGTCATGGAGGTCGGCTATGCCAGATGCCACCAGTCCCCCCCATTTGTTTATGGCCCCTCAGGCCTTTCTTAAAACTACACAGAGTTGAAAGCCATGAGACTTAAAAGTTCGCACACCTCCAGGGTAGGCGTGCCGCACTCTGTGCCTCTGACATTCTGTGCGGGCACAGATAGTATGTAAACCTTGCATGGCACCTGAAGCTGAGTGCGGGCAATCCAACAAACAAACACAGCACCGGTCAGCAGATAAACATAAACCTTGTACTAGGAACAAACACCACTATGCTTTACTCGCAAAACGAGTACGGGTGTGCATAAGACTAAAAGAAACAAATATGTACAGTCGCCGAGTAACTTTGGGGCCCAATGTAATCACACCTAAACTTCAGTGACATAATACTCAAATAATATAAGTGCATACATAGGGTCTTTGCTGCACAAGATGGAGTCCTGGGTGGTGAGTAGTGTTGTAAGGGCAGTGGCTCGAGCAGTCACGTGAGTCAGAAGCCAATGGCTGCACAGTACTATCTAGCAGAGGTGACTCCTTCATGGGGATGTTTAGTCTGGATCTACACCAGCATGGGTGGAAGTGGAGAAAGAGTGAGAGGAGATAAGAAGTTTGGAGTCCTGTACTGCCACTGATGAGTCTGGCAGTAGACGTGGAGCCAATCAGTGTCTACGCATCCTCTTTACACACTCCCACGCCGGGTCGGAAATGAGGAAAGGTGTTATATTCAACTTGGAAATGAAAGATCATCCCAAATTACATGTTCAGTTTATTTGTAGTACCATTTAACTTTAGGTTAAGGAAAATTACCTCAAGAAATACAGTTTCACTAAGGTGTTAATGGGATGAACCTCCCAGCAGCCTTGCTGAGGTTTAGTCCTGCTTGGCAGACCAGGAAGGCCATTGAAATATTTCAGAATTACCTCCAAAACTACTGGCTTTTAGGCAACATTAAAAAAATACTGTTAAACATAAGAGGTAGACTCATTAGTTTAAAATGATCTTGCCCAACATAAATTGCAAACCTTGCTAAGGAGAATTTGGCTTGCTTGATCACCCAGTGCACCTATTGATACCCATCAACTGCCCCTGCTGATGTACTGGGCTCCAGTCCAGGGAAGGACTACAGCGAGGCAAGCACAAACATGACCAAAATGTAGCACAACAGTATCAAAAGATATGTATCCTTTACATGATTCTCTTATGTATTTATTTATTTACTTGAGTTTTATATAGCGCTGGCTAGACCCGGAGGTATCAGAGCGCTTTACATGAGGAGAGTTACATAGGTTACAAGTTAAACATTGTTACAGTAGGTACGTCAATTACAAGTTACATCCGTCGGTTCAAGACGTGTAGAGGGTAAGGGGTATGTAAAAGGGCGACGGGGAGGGAGATTAAGCGGAGAATTAGCATACAAAAAAATAGAGAAAGTAGGGGGAGAGAGATTCAGCGAAGAGAGGAAAGGAATGGGAGAGGCAAGCAAAGAATAAAGGAGGCAAGGGATGGGGGGTAGGAGACACAGCGAGGAGACGAGGAAGTGACTGTGTCTGATGTCCAGCTGGGTGGGAGACGGCTCCCCGCGGTAAAGGGATCATTCCCAGTCTTCCATTTTGTGTGATTCCCTTGTCACTGTGGACTCTCTCAGCGGGGTCGCTGAGACTCCAGGGCATAGATGATGTATCCCTCCCCAACAAGGGGAGAGTAGTGCTTTGGTCAGGGGCACACTTAGAAGAATGAAGAAGAGAGGAGGAGAGGGAGGAGGTAGAAAACCCAGCGTGAACACAGTGTCTGACTTCCAGCAGGGTAGGAGACGGTTTCCAGTGGTAAGGGGAACAATCCCAGTCCTCCACTATGTGAGACTCCCTTGTCACTGTGGACTCTCTCAGAAGGGTCTCTGAGACTCCAGGGTAAAAATGCTGGATCCATCCCCAACAAGGGGAGTAGGAGTGCAGTAGTAGCATACTAGAGGGGGGCATAATAGGGAGTGGGGCTGGTAGGGTTGCATAGGTTACAAATTACACATTATTACAGAAGGTAAGTCAATTATGAGTTACATCCATTTGTTCAAGGTGTGTAGAAGGGTAAGGTGATAATGTAAAAGGGTGGGAGATTGAACTGAGCATAGGCACGAGGATAAACAAAGCAGGTAGAGGGAAAGAGATTCAAGGGAGAGAGGGAAGGAATAGGGGAGACAAGCAAAGAGTGAAGGAGGGAAGAGGTGGGGGAGTGGGGAGGAGACACAGCGAGGAGAGGAAGAAGTCCAGGCTAGACCCGGAGGTATCAAAGCGCTTTACAAGAGGATTAAGGCGTGTTACAGCGTTACATTAATTACAGTTACATTACAGTTAGATCCATTGATAGTATATTCAATAAACATAGAAAAACAAGATGATGAAGAAAACAATGTCTGATGTCCAGCAGGCCCCTCTGCTTACCTTTGTGGACCACACAGGGCGTAGACCTGAAATCGCCTGACCAGGGCCATTTTGAAGATAGGTAACATCACCGAGTATGTGATATTGGGCAAACATAGCAGGGACCAGGAGTGTGAGTATAGATAAAGTGAATGACCACTCCAAGACGGCCCCCATAGTTGTCTCTGTGACTGAACAATAGTTTGGCAGTCTGTGGGACAAGGGGATCTCTCCTACGTGAACAACCTTTCATCCCATGGGTGAAATATGTAAATGCTTTTCTGCTGGGATGCCTTGGTGTGTAGAACACAACTGAAAAGTTCTTAAAGTCTCTCATAATCTGCACTGAATGCCAAGTGGTTCGCAGCACACGCAGGGTGGGGAAAACTGGGAATCTCAACATTTCTCGGTTTCAGGGGGTACAGTAGGTAGTCACCCAAGGAAGTCCCAGTCCTTTGGACGTACCATTCTGAACGTTAGGTGTTCAGGTTATCTCAGCTACACACCTTACCATCTCCATTAATGTACAGGAACAGAGGTATGCCTAAAGAATCTGGGCTCGCTATAATCCACAATTTCAGGGTGACAGCCAGCAGTGATAATTGATCCCCAGTGGAAATGGACTTTCTTGCTCAGCGAGTGGCTCTCTTTGTGTTGGTCAAAGTCCCATCCTTTCTGTGATGTCTTTAGAGCTGCACTGAGGTAGCCTGTCCCTCTACAGATATGTGGGCTGACTTCCTGTCTGCCTATGACCTTTGCTAGGGAGGAGTACGACCTGGATGGGACCCTCAGCCCTTCGACTCCCAGGCCTGTTTAAGGCAAAAAGCAAGTCAAACATTTGATTCCATCGTTCCTTAGGATAACAGAGATACTTGTCGGAGAGGCGCAGGCATTTGGAGCGGACTGTGAGCAGAGAGACCCCCCTTGGAGCGTAAATATCTCCCATGAACAACAAGAGTCACTTGTACTATGGAAAAACTCTGCTCAGACAATATATTAAAGTGTTACCTCCTCTGCTATTGAGAAGGATATCTCAGGTTTCCATCAGTGCCACTTTAAATATTCTGTTATAGAATTTGGGCCAGATTTAATAGGGAATTGGGTTGTCCTTGCGTCACGCGAGAGAGCATATTTCCTTAAATCAGATTTACCAAGCCACGCAAGGGACGATTTGTGCTGCCTTGCGTGTAAATAAATGCAACGCAGCTGCTAGTGCTGTGTTCACCTACAATTCATGCTAGTAGGCGTTCATTGGGTAGAAGATGAGTGCTCTTGTGTATCCACCATGGATTTGAAGCAATTCTAGATTTGCAAAAGTTTGTAAACCTGGGATTGTGTCAGATCCATATTCTGCTTCATGCATAAAAAAAGGAAAATTCCTCTTTGCATGATTTTTGCACATTAAGGTACTTCCTACTGGCACAAAAAGAATCCTGCCCGCAATGCAGGCACCCTTGCCCAGCCTTTTCTCAACCTACTATCACCACACTGTCTCACAGCCTTCTCTCACATCATTTTATCAGACTCTCTTCTCACCTCCTCACAGCCGCAGCTCACCTATTATGCCACCTTCTCACTTCATCTCACAGCATCTTCTCACCTCATCTTCTCAAAGCCTTCAGTCACCGCATCACCTCATTTTTTCACAGCCCAAACACATCTAATAGTAGCAAAGCATCTTCCCATACCATGTACTGACAGTCTTCTTTCAGCTAGTTTTATCAAAGCCCAACTCATTCATTTGACAGCCTCCTCCGCTCGCTGAATCTTCTCACAGCCTTCTCTCACCTCCTGGCGCTTTATCTTCTAACAACCTTCTTTTACTTCTTTTTCCTATAACATTATTTTACCTCATCTTCTCAGAAACTCCACTTGCTCGACTTCTCACGGGTTCTTCTAACTTAATCTTCTCAGATCTTTCTCATACCTTCTAACAGCCTCTGCCAGCCTTATCTTCTCAGATCATACTCTCTCCTTGTCACAGCCTCTGGTAGCATGATATTCACGGCCTTCTCTCACCTTCTTCTCAGATTCAACTCTCACCTTCTCACAGCCTTCACTAACATAATCTTTTCACATCCTCCTCTCACCTCCTTCTCACATCCTCTGCCAACATAATCTTCTCACATCCTCCTCCCACCTTTGTCTCGCAGCCTCTGACAACATAATCTTTTCACATCCTTCCTCTTACCCTCATCTCACAGCCTCCATTGGCCTGATCGAAACAACCTTCTCTCATCTCATCTTCTCACACTATTCACACCTCATGTTCCCACAGCTGCCTGCTTTCACATTCTTCTTACAGCCTCTTCTAATGTAATCTCTCATCCTCCTCTCACCTTTTACTCACAGCCTCTTCTAATATAATCTTCTCACATCCTCCTCTCGCCTTCTCACAGCCTCTACTAATGTAATATTCTCACATACTCCTCTCATCTTCTTCTCACAGCCTCCACTAATGTAATCTTTTTGTATCCTCCTCTCACTTTCTTCTCTCAAACTCTGCTAACAAAAACTTCTCAGATCCTCCTTTCACCGTCTTATCACAGCCTCTTCTAACACAATATTCTCATAACCTCCTCTCACCTTCCTCTCCCAGCTTCTGCCACCCTAATCTTCTCACATCCTCCTCTCATCATTTTCTCACAGCCGCAGCTAATGTAGTCTTTTTGCATCCTCCTCTCACTTTCTTCTCTCAGAATCTGCAAATGAAATCTTCTCACTTCCTCCTTTGACCTTCTTCTCAGACTTTTCTAAATGTAATATTCTCACATCCTCCTCTCACCTTCATCTCACAACTTCCTTTTGCCTACTCTCATCTCATCTCTATTCACATCTCATGTTCCTACACCCACTTCTTTTCACCTTCTTCTCACAACCTCTGCTAATACAATCTTCTCACTTACTCCTCTCACCTTCTTCTCAATTACTCTATGAATGTAATCTTCTCACATCCTCCTCTCATCATCTTCTCACAGCTTCCACTAATGTAATCTGTAATCTTCTCACATCCTTCTCTCACCTTCCCAGTGGCGTAATGAAACTTGAGGGACCTCCTTGCAAATTACATGAGGGTCCACCTTACGTACTTACTCAGGAACTCTCATACCAGGAGACTGTGCTGAGGGGGCCTGCTGCTACTTGGCCCCCCTGCGGTGCGGGGGCTTTTGTTATGACACTGCACCTTCCTCTCGCAGCTTCTGCCAACGTGATCCTCTCACGTCTTCTTCTTATCATCTTCTCACAGCCTCCAATAATTAAATCTTTTTACATCCTCCTCTCACTTACTTTTCTCTGAATCTGCAAACAAATTCTTCTCACATCATCATTTCACCTTTTTCTCAGAGGTTCGTCTAATGTAATCTTCTCACATTCTCCACTCACCTTCCTCTAACAGCTTCTGCCAACATAATCTTCTCACATCTCTCTCTCACCTTTTTCTCACATCCTCCTCTCACCTTCGTCTTACAGCCTTCTTTGGCCTCATCGACACAGCCTTCCTTACAGGTTAGCAGTCAGCATCATCTGAATAACATTGGAACACATAGGTAAGAACACAGTGTGTGAACTCTATATGGTGGAATGTGGAATGAACACAGTTAAAGGTGTATAACATGTATTACACAACATAACACTTCTCTCATCTCATCTTCTTGCTCTATTCACACTGCATGTTTCCACTGCCCATTCGCCTCACCTCTTATCACAACCTCCGCTCACCTTCTTCTCATGGACCTTTCTCATGTAATGTTCTCACATCATCCACTCTCGCAGGTACAAGTCTTAAAAAAAGAAGTGGGGGTATTAACGAAGTAAAGCAGTATGCAAGAGACCTCATGGGCCGTGACATCACGGCATCACAGGAAGTGACATCACAACCCATGGCCTCACCATAAGTGAAATAACAAGAAGTGACATCAGAACGTAACACTTCACACATGTTTTGTAAGTCTATCATGATTACATCTGAGCGCATTATGAGATTTAACAAATTAGATTTTGGATCTGGGTTGTGTCAAAAATGTGACACAACCCCACTGCAAAATGTGAATCTCAATTTATACATTTCTTTTTTTTTATTTCAAATATTTTTTATTTTTTTATATTTTATACATACATACATAAAAAACATGAAACTTTTCCTGAGGTATAGGATGACAGCTCGCCCTGGCTGTGACTTTACAGGGATATAGTTACATAGTATATATGGGTTTTGCTGTCCCCCCCTCTCACCTGTTCCGATAGATTAATGGAAATGGGTGAGAAAGGAAAAGGAAAGAAAAAGAAAGAGCGGGGGAAAGAGGCCTTCATGTCCCAGAGGTACGTATACTTCGAGTCTCTATAGTGGTTACGTGGGGGTGTTGTATGTGTTCCCCTTGAGCCCTTTGTATGCTCCATTCAAGGGGGTTCATATTTTAAACTCTGCCACAAAGAAGTTGCGAAGAAGTAAATCTATTCTGCTTAATTTGTTGCAAAACCTGCATTTTAAAATATTTTATGTGGATAAGCATCCTGATGTACAGAGCTTTGTGTGCCTAGTAAATCACAGGCAACAAGAAAATGGTAAGAAAACATTGGAGGGTAACGCATTTGCTGGAAAAACCTGTTTTCTCTAGTCCTAGTTTAGGATCAAAGAAGCGTAGAGGGTTAATGCGTCTCCAGCAAAGCAAATCATGTAACATGCAAATGACAGATTTTTATTATGTGTAGCTAGGTAAGTGAGTTACTGCTTTTAACAAAGCGATCCATTTTTGTATTTGCTGTTCATAAATTATAATCCTTGTAAAATAGCTCAGCAAGCTATGAAGAACATGATTCCTACACCTTATAGCCCTCACTGTCTTGTGTAGTACATTGATTTACACATTTGTAGAATTTATTTTCTTTTTTTTTTTTTTTTAATTTTTGGAAGACCTTTATTTATAACAGGTTGTACACAAAGCCCAACAAAAAAGCCCGAAGGCTTATCAGTACAGTACATAGCAATACATCAGTGTACAGAGGATTAGTTACAGATTTACTGAGGTCAAATTTAAAATTTCAGTTCGTAAGGATAAGTGGAATCAGGACAATTTAAATCAGAACATTGATTCCGGCATCTAAGGATCAGGAGAAATAAGTACACGTTTCGTTTGTTCTACCAGTACCACGACTATCCTCATAGAAGGAAACATCTAAATAAACAGTAGTACACACCATTTAAACTTCAATAAACGGGGAGTCAGTCCACTCTAAAGCTCATAAGAAAAAAGAAGAAAGAATAGAAGGCCCATAGAACAAAAAGAAATAAACGAAAACCCCCTCCCACCCCCAGCCTGCATCCCTGCAGCTGGCTACGGCCTACCCCCCCTAGCAGTGTGCCTGTCGCCCCAAAAAAAGGAGTCCCGAAGTATGGAAGGTAAGAAAAAGGTCCTAATCTATAACTACAATGAAAGTAGTGGGAAGCGGGGAGGAGCCCACCACCAGTCCCCCGGCATCTCCCTCCCGTAGTTTCAATAACAGCACAGGGTGTAAAGTCCGGTAACAAGAACCATTACTAGCAAACAATTTTCAAAGCACAAATTCGGCACATTGCGCAATCAGGGAAATCAGCACGTCGCACATCTATCTCGGTCAGCAACGAAGAAACTGTCAGTCTGTAGTAGGCAGCATTCATCCCTGTCCCGTCTTATCTTTTCTGCCACTGCTTACCAAAGTGTCCCAAGCGGGCGTGAACAGCAGCCCAAAAGCGTCAATTTGATTCAACCACTCGATCATATCATTTTCACGCTGATCCAGTGATCCCGGCCGGGGCCAAAAGTACACCTTCCACATGATATACAGCGGAGCTGAGCCAGGGAGGAAAGTCTCAATGTCCAACAACAGCTGGAGCGGCCCCCGTGTAACGGGGAGCATGACTTGGGGCGAGCACTTCCGTCGCGATTCCAATCCAAGGACTACACGTCGTCCCGGGCATGCAATATCTTCAGCAAGGGACGTTTCGGGGCTAGGGGTCTCAAATCCGTCAGTGTCGCATAGGGCCGTCATCTTGTTGTAGACGGACGTAGAGTGAGGCATGCCGCTATGTACCTGCTGACCAGCCATTCTCGATCGTCCCAGTGCACACACGATATCATCCACCTTGCTGGCCAGGGTTGGAACAGATTGCACCATGTTGTGGCGAAGGGAGACAATAGCTGCCAGAAGACCGCCATAGCACCGGTCTCTTCCGTGCTCCCCCTGGATCATGCCCCCCTGCTCCATACGTCCACGATCCCTTTGTGGCTCAGTCTCCTCGAGGCTGCACTCCATCGTGCCCGTTGTGTTCATTGGCAGGGACACACTGATTCGGGCCAAGTTACACACAGTGGGGCATCAGATATCTGTGTACCGAAATAGCGGCCGACAAAACCAATATGGTGCGATAAGCAATTATCCATGAAGAAGCAGCCCTGCTCGATGTTAAAGAAGCAGAAATTCGGGAGCCTCCCGCCGATAGCGGGACAATGCGCAAGCAGTTTCTCAGCAGCAAACAATCAAAGCTCCTGCGATCGTGCAATTCACCCCAAACAAATCGTCAGGCACGCCTTGGATTCGTACCTTCAGTCCAGCAGGACATGCGTTTCGAAAATCGCCGTTTCTCGCCAGAAATGATCCGACCGGCTCCCCACAGTCGCAGACGCCCGTTGTTATTCACTTGGTGGCCAGCCTCGATATCTACTCGAGGCCCCGGTCACAGGGCTGCTGCGGGCCGCAAACTGTAGCTGGATGTTTCTCCCGATTGCGAGGAGGCGCGAGCCTCAGGATTTCTCCGTGGGTCATCGGAAGTTGTCATTTTCCACAATATGCCGTTTCAGTGCAGGATCGCCGGCAGGATATTAGCGCAGGAGGAGATGGTCTTCGGAGCCGAGGGACTAGGCGCCCGTCCCGGACGCCATCTTGGCTCCTCCCCCTGTAGAATTTATTTTCAATGTATAATGTGGAAGTGTGATGTAAAGCGACCGGACACCCTGCATTGGTATGAGTAGTGCTATAAAAGAGATAAAACAAACTAGTGGTATTTCATTATGTTTTTTGTAAATTTTCGAGCAGACCTACACTTCTAACGTGCTTACAGTGCATGCATAATCTCATATACAGGGATTAAAGAAATTAAAAAGCATGCTTCTCAAGTATTTGTTAAGTGATAATAACAACAAGCAGTGTGCCTTTATTACCCCTCTGCATTTGCATCAAGGCAGGAGGCTCGGATAGCTGCCAGCCAGGATACTCCACCAAAACGAGGCCTGGTTATTCCCTTAAATGTGGCTGTTGTTATGGGCTCAGCTGGAGTCTGAAGTGTGAAATCCCCGTCTCCGCCTGCAAGTTGCTGCAGGCGCGTGCTGCATGTGTCCCGGTGTCTGAACACTACACAGGGACAAGTTCAGCGTATTTCAGTGGAGCCCACTTCTTGCAGCATGGACGGCGTCCACCATGTGAAAATAGTGGGTGGACGCTGTGTACCAGCCTGGACGCCCGACTTGTGCCCTGCTCTGCCTCTCACCTCTTTCTTGCACCCTCCCCCCTCGCACCAAGACAGTCTTCACTCATCTTCTTACTCTCTTCCCACCTCGAGTTCGCACAGCCGCGTCCCCTCACCTCTTCTTCCCATCACTCCCTCCTCTTTACATTTCCTCCATTCCCCTTATCACTCCGCCCATTCCCACAAACCCCGCGTCTGCTGTTTACATTCCGTGACGCAGATAGAAGGAAGAGTAAGCCATAAATCGCGGGCGCTGTTTCTTCCCCGTCACGTTGAGTGTCCGGGATGGGTGATGGATGGGCCCCTGTCAGCGGGGTCTCCCGAAGGGCCGCCCCGCTGCCGCCTCTCGCTGCACTGGCGGCGTCAGCATCTTTCTGGCTCTCCCAGGACGGCCCCGGCGAGTGCTGAGCTGGTTAACCAGGCTGCTCTCCATCCGGCGGAGTCAGCGGGTCATTAGTGTTAGGAGGCCTGCGTGCTCCAGGTATCGCTCCGCGCAGGCGGCCGGCACTCCATCTTCCGTCCAGATGACGCTCATCCCGGGCCTCTCAGGCTCCGCGGCCTCTCTAGCAGCGCGAGGCGGATGCTGTCTGGAGCGAGGCCAGGTGCGGTCGGTCCACTGTCTGTCTGTTAGCGCTGGCACCTCTTCCCGTGCACCACAGTCCTCTCCCGGGGGAGAGGGGAAGCTCTGCTTTCTGCTTATACAATATGCAGTGCGTGGTTTGTAAAATAAATCAATAAATGTAGAAAGAAGTGCAGGTCCTCTTGGTTTTACTTCGGCGCTCGTCGTCGGCGCTGCCCAATGCCTGGGCTGCCAAATTTCAAGGCCCCCCAGTCTGGATTCCATCTTATGCTTCTTTTCCCAACCACCCTACATTTCCTGTCTCTTATGTCACTCTTGCAGGCTCTGCTTTCATCCCTGTATCCTCTCTGTTTTACTATCTTTCCTATCTGGGTCTTCCTAATTCTTTCTCCATTTTACAGTTTTTATTTCTGTTGTTCTGGGTAAACGATGGATGGTTAGAAATAATTTCCGATCCCCTACACTGATTGCTGGTGCCCAGGATCTGGAAATCACCAGCACAACTTAAGCATTGGCAGTGTAGCTCCACTTAAACCGTTGACTAAATAATCTGCAACTCCAGTTTGAGGATAGTATTTATTGAAGATGGCACCTCCCACCTCCGGCTCACAGGCCTATTGTTCAGGAAAATCTGTACGCCCACTGCCTCTGGCCACAATGGTTCTAAGAGGTGACCGGCCTCAAAGAGGCTTGGCCATGCCAACCTGGTCAGAGGCCTAAGACAGTCTTCTATTGCATCGACACAAACCCCAGCCGTGAGCACCTCTGGGTTCTTTCCTCCTTCTACCAGGCTTTACCAACTTGGAGGGCCGCTGCCCCTTGAGACGTCACACAGATGTGCTTTGTAAGCCTTTTATCCAGTAAGTGTAACTCCTGGCCCCCTTCTTCCACAGCTAGCCCTCTCCTTACCTTTTCAAAAAATCTTTTTTTCATTAGCGCTTCAAGGTGATTGAGAGGAAACATCTAATACTTTCCAAAAACTATAAATACATAGATAACTCAAAAACAAACAGTCGTATTGTCCAAAGATACAAACAGAGAGCTCTTTAACTCTCCATGTTACACCATGGCATTCAGTGATGCAAGTCGAGTGGTGTGTACAACTACACACAATGAAATCGCGGAAATCTCTAAACATCCTGTGTTCTTTGTGTCTCCTTCACGAGTTGACCCTCTGGGGATCGGAGTGTACCCAGGCTCCATGCCCATTTAGTGGCTTCTTCCGTAAAATCCACTCTAGCACAGTAAATGTACCCTTCTTGCCCGCCCATTCAATCACTGGCCTCTCCCTGGAAGGCTCAAGCTGATCCGATTAAAGCACTGGCTGTGCTTGTTCAGACTTTCACGCTTGTCCAAAGACATGTACTCCACTGATGAAGAGGAGCCCACTCAACCTTTGACCTCTCGAGGTAAGTGGAAAGTTCAAGCACCAGGATATGGCCTTTGCCACACCGATCTCCAGAGAGCCTTCCTGTGTGGAATTAACCTTTAAAAATACTACCTTACATCCGATGTGAATCAAAGCCCTGAATTAAAGCGTTACCCGGCAGATCCACGGCGCCATCCTGTCCTCCCCCCTGCTTCCCTCTGTCCCACGTGCCTTGGATGATGGATGGTGCTCGCCCTGCTTCCAGTATGCTCCTATTTAATAGGATAATTATTTACATATGTAAAACTCCTATTATTACAATCTGCAGACTCGGCACATTCTTCATTCTGCCTCATACCTGCATTGGTCCCTGGCAAGGAGAGGAGGTTCTGCTGAGCAGCAGAGAGTGAGTTGACTCTGCTCTGGGGCTTCAGCTGGTGATGGAGGGAACTTGGAGGGGCGGGAACCACACTGCAGGAATACATCACTTATTCGTTTTATTAGTGAAGTGCCCTGCGACGGGCAAGGCGAGACATATGTCCCATGCCCACTGTGCCACCTACTGCACCACACCCAGGAGGCTCAACAATCCCCAAAACGGCAGAAGATGCTTGTATTCCCATCTGGAGGGGGTCTGGCCTAGCAGGTCTTTCAGGACTGACCCTATCAGACCGGGGCAAAGCCTGATTTGCATATGCCTTTACTTTTTGTTTTATGGCCTAAGCATTTGAGGTTCTCTGTGTTTAAGGCCAAGGAAAACATTATCAGTAGTGCAGGAGGTGTAGTGGCACTGGGTCCCAGAGGAGTAAGGGTCTCACTGAACCCCAGCTGTGGTTGTTTTTCTACAATCCAACAGTAGATCGAGTGGCCCAGTTTCCTCCTTGTATTAAGGCCGAGGCATCTTTGCTACGCCGCTGTTCAAGGGTCACTGGGCCCAGACCAGGGCTAAATTAGCCTCCTCTCCTCATGGTCCAGTCCCCTCGTCACATGAAGTGCTGTAATAAGGACATGTTAACCAGGTGTTTTAAAACTAGCCGCATATTTATTTTATTATAACAACGTAATTATTAACCTGCTCAACACTTTAACCAACCAGGAAATATGAACAATGTTGGGGATGCAAATGCTCTGGTGTCAGGTTTGATACACTTTATGGGTATCACAACACGGTTGTGTGTCCGAATTATTGTGATGCAAGAATATCATATATATAAAAAATATCGACGTCCGAAATATAATTGAGATAAATATATACGTGTAAGTGTAGATTTAGCCTTCTAAAGTCCAAAAGTATATATCATGACAATATGTGTATTAAAACAAAATGTAATGGATGTCCCTTCAGAAGAACGCCAAACGTTATTGAGGAAACAGAACAAGGGGGGGGGCTAAGGTTTTTTTTTTGTATATGTGATGGTTCACTCTTAAGTGGAATGCACAGAGAGTTCCTATGTCCTATCTGTAACCAACCCGAATCTATGGGTGGGAAGGGAGAGATACCATTTCCTTTATATAGCCCTCACTCACTCTATTGGTGACATGCTTCCTCATTGGGCTCACCCTAACACCTACAGGTCGGGGTGGGCTCTACCATATTTCAGGGCGCATTTGAAAAGGTGTATGGTGAGTAACTTTAAAGATAACATTCCTCACCCACTCCTAAAGCATTCCTGTATTGGTGGAGAGGGAGGGAAGACTAAAAACACTATAGCAGGGTATTTTAGGATATAATTGGTCCTATGACCCTAAACTAGGCACCAACTTGTTTCAGCCCTTCCCAGTGGCCTAAAAGAGTCCTGGTCTTTCACCATGGTGGGATGCAATGAGGTCACTTCCCCCAGAGACATGAGTGCACTTTAAGTACGCCATTAGCATAGGGCACAATGAATAATCGTGTAGGAACAAGTCTAATACTTGCAGCTGGTTTCTTAAGAGGATTTTTCCCACATGAACAGGGCATCAGTTCCCAGGGGAGCACAGGGGGGAGGCCTTTTAGTCACAGATACCAATGCCCACACCCTCACAAATAATAGCCACAGTCTTTCTGCCCACGTAAGGGGTATATCGGGGCAAACCGCGATTTCTCCCCCCCCCCCATTCCTACCAGGGAGGCAGAAACCCCACTAGGCACCAGCTTTTTTTTTTTAGCAATGTGCCTACCTGTCGATTTTGGGCCCTAGCGCAGCTGGCACATAGGGAAACCTAGCAAACCTAGCAAACCTGTACATTTTTTAAAATTAGACACCAAGGGGAATTTAGGAAGGGGTGGCTTGTCTGGCTGTCACCAGGGTTCTGATACCCAGAATCCCTTGCAAACTGCAAACCTCAAACTTTGTAGGAAAAAAACATATTTTCCTCACATTTATGTGGTGGAAAGTTCTGGAATCTGCGTGGATCCACAAAATTCCACCCACCCCACATACCCCAAAGCCTTCTGAGAAAAATGGTACCTCACTTGTGTGAGTAGGCTAGTGCCATCAACAGGAAACAGGCCAAAACGCAACGTGGACACAACACTTTTTCACAGTGAAAACGGACCCTTTTTTTGCAAAGTGCCTAGCTGTAGATTTTGAACCCTAGCTCTGCCGCCACATAGGGAAACCTAGCAAACCTATATACTTTTTAAAACTAGACACCCAGGGGAATCCAGGATGTGGTGACTTGTCTGACTCTCACCAGGTTCTGTCACCCAGAATCCCATGAAAACCATACATTTGTAAAAAATAAATAAAATAAAAAAACACATTTTCCTGATATTTCTGTGGTGGAAAGTTCTGGAATCTGTATGGATCCACAAAATTCTACCCACCCCGCATTCCCCAAAGTTTTCAGAGAAAAATGGTACCTCACTTGTGGGGGTGGGTCGGGTACCCGCGACAGGCAAGTGCCCAAAACTATTGAGGCAACATCAAAATTACCTATCACAAAACAACCTGGTTTTGCAAGGGGGGTCCCAGTGTCGGCGGCCATCTAGGGAAACCTACCAAACCCTCACATTTCTAAAAACTAGACACCCTGGGGAGTCCAGAAAGGTATGACTTGCGTGGGTCCACCAACATTTCCCTACCCAGAATCCCCTGCAAAGTTCACATTTTGTTGAAAAAAATTTTTTTGCTCACATTTCTGTGTGAGAAAGTTGTAGGATCACCAGGCTGACACAAATTTTCTACTACCCAGCTGTTCTACTAGTCTCCCTATAAAAATGGTACCTCACATGTGGGTAGGCATAGTGGCTGCAACAGGAAATGGACCAAATTGTACTGTGGAGACTTCAAAATTACCCATAACAAAACTACCTGGTTTTGCAAGAGGGGGCACCTGGTTTTTTGGCCCTCGGCTAGCGGCCATCTAGGAAACCTATCAAACCCAGACATTTCTGAAAACTAGACACCCAGGGGAGTACAATGAGGTATGGCTTGTGCGGATCTCCCAATGTTTTCCTACCCAGAATCCCCTGCAAACCACAAATTTAGCTAAACAAATACAGTTTCCACATATTTCTGTGTGGACCGTGCCAGGCACAAATGTCCTACCCCACAGCTTTCTCCATAGGGTCCCGAGTAAAATGATACCTCACTTATGTGGGTGTCCATTGCAGTATTGGCTAAAAATGCATTTAAAAAAAAGTAACGCTTAGAATTGTCGGAGCTATACCCTAAATCCCTATGTTTTGGCCTCTTCCCAGTCACAAGCCGTTGCCCTGCCCATACAACCTTAAATTTAGCTGAAAAAAAACACTTTTTTCTTAAATTTCTGTGTTGGAAAGTTCTGGAATCTACGTGAATCCACAAATTTCCTACCACCCAGCATTTCCCCAGGTCTCCTGATAAAAATGATACCTTACTCGCGTGGGTGGGTCAAGTGCCCGCGACAGGCAAGTGCCCAAAACGTATTGAGGAGACATCAAAATAAGCTATCACAAAACAACCTGGTTTTGCAAGGGTGGTCACCTGGGTTTTTGGCCCAGGGCTCGGCGGCCATCTTGGGAAACTACCAAACCCAAACATTTCTGAAAAATAGACACCCAGGGAAGTCCATCCAGGTATGGCCTGTGTGGGTCCCCCAACGTTTGCCTACCCTAGAATCCCCTGCAAACCTAACATTTAGCTAAAATAATCACTTTTTTCTCAAATTTCTGTGTGGGAATGTTCTGGAATCTATGTGGATCCACACATTTCCTACCACCCATCGTTTCCCCAGGTCTCCCGATAAAAATGATACCTCACTTGCATAGGTGGGTCAAGTACCCATGACAGGCAAGGGCCCAAAACATATTGAGGAGACATCAAAATGACCTATCCCAAAACAACCTGGTTTTGCAAGGGGGGGTGACGTGGGTTTTTGGCCCTGGGCTTGGCGCTATCTTGGAAAACTACCAAACCCACAAATCTCTAAAAACTAGACACCCTGGGGAGTCCAGAAAGATATAGCTTGCTTAGGTCCCCCAACGTTTTCCTGCCCAGAATCCCCTGCAAACGTCAAATTTAGCTGAAAGAATCACTTTTTTTCTGTAATTTCTGTCTGGGAAAGTTCTGGAATCTATGTGGATCAACTAATTTCCTACCACCCAGCGTTCCCTCAGATCTCATGATAAAAATGAACTCTGGGCGGAACACTACGCTACGCTCGCGGAGTGTGCGTAGTTTGCGCAACTACGCGCTACACAAATTGCACATAGCACAGTGCAAAAACGCTTAGCGGGCATTTTTTGCTCGCGGTTCTCAACAACAAGTTGGCGACCGCGAGCGAGCAAAACACAATCCCAGCGAGACTTTTTCCTCGTTCGCTATCGGCAACATCAAGTTGCCAATCATGAGCGTGGAAAATAAACCTCCCGGCGAGATTCTCAACGTCGGGAGGTTAGGTTTCTCATTGCGAATGGTCGCGTATGCTCGCTACCGCTTGCAATGAGAAACTACCAGTCCGCGTTGAGAAAGCTGCTGCTCGAGTACAAATCTACTCGAGTGGCAGAAAACAACCTCTTGCACTGTGCAAGATGCTGTTTGCAATGATTGCACAGTGCAAACAAGCATCCAGCACTGTGCAATCAGTGCAAACAACATTTTCCTTACCGCACTACGCAGTTCACGTAGCTACGCATAGTGCAAAGTGCACTTCGTATAGCTACACGTAACGCTACTACGCAAACTACGCCCAGGGTTAATAAAAATGATACCTCACTCGCATGGGTGGGTCAAGTACCCGCAACAGGCAAGGGCCCAAATCCTATTGAGGAGACATCAAAATGACCTGTCAAAAAACAACCTGGTTTTGCAAGGGGGGTCGCATGGGTTTTTGGCCCCGGCGGCCATCTTGGGAAACTATAAAACCCAGACATTTCTGAAAACTAGACACCCGGGGGAGTCTAGTGAGGTATGGCTTGCGTGGATCCCCCAAACTTTCCCTACGCAGAATGCCATGCAAACCTTTGATTTAGCTGAAAAAACACATTTCCACATATTTTTGGGTGGAATCACTGTATCAGCAATATTATCCTACCCCACAGCATTCCTCTTAGTCTCCCGAGTAAAATGATACCTCACTTGTGTGGGTAGGGCAAGGGCCTGTGACTGTAAAGATCCCAAAAGCTAGGGATTTAGGGTATATCACCGACAATTCTAAGCGCAAATTGTTTTTTTAAATGAGTTTTTAGCCAATTCTGCATTGGACACCCACACAAGTGAGGTATCATTTTACTCTGGACACTAAGGAGAATGCTGTCGGGTAGGACATTTGTGCCGGCACAGTGATTCCACACACAAATATGTGGAAATGTGTTTTTGTAGCTAAATTTGAGGTTTATAGAGGATTCTGTGAAGGGAAACGTTGGGGGATCCATGCAAGCCATACCTCGTTGGACTCCCCCGGGTGTCTAGCTTTAAAAAATGTGTGGGTTTGCTAGGTTTCACTAGATGGCGGTGAGCCCGGGCCAAAAAACCTGGTCCCCCGCCCAAACCAGGTAGTTTTGTTATAAGTAATTTTGAAGTCTCCACAGTACGATTTGGGCCATTTCCTTGCAGCCACTATGCCTACCCACACATGTGAGGTACTATTTTTATTGGGAGACCTGGAGGAATGCTGGGTAGTAGGAAATTTGTGTCAGCCCGGTGATCCTACAATTTTCTCACACAGAAATTTGAGAAAAAAGTGATTTTTTTCAGCGAAATTAGAGGTTTCCAGGGGATTCTGGGTAGGGAAATGTTGGGAGACCCACGCAAGCCATACCTTGCTGGACTCCCCAGGTGTCTAGTTTTCAGAAATACATGGGTTTGGTAGATTTCCCTAGATGGCCGCTGCCCCGGGGCCAAAATCTCATGTGACCCCCCTTGCAAAACCAGGTTGTTTTGTGAGTAGGTCATTTTGATGTCGCCTCAATTGGTTTTGGGCCCTTGCCTGTCGCGGGTTCTTGACCCACCCACACAAGTGAGATACCATTTTTCTTGAAAGACTTTGGGGAATGCATGGTGGGTGGAATTTTGTGGATTCACGCAGATTTCAGAACTTTCCACCACAGAAATGTGAGGAAAATGTGGGTTTTTTGACAGATCTTTAGGTTTGCAATTGATTCTGGGTAACAGAACCTGGTGAGAGCTAGTCACCCCATCCTAGATTCCCCTGGGTTCTAAGTTTCAAAAATGTATAGGTTTGCTAGGTTTCCCTAGGTGCTGGCAGAGTTAGGGTTCAAAATCTACAGCTAGGCACTTTGCAAAAAAGGGGTCCATTTTCAGGGTGAAAATGTGGTGTGTCCACGTTGCGTTTTGGGCCGTATCCAGTTGTGGGCACTAGGCCTACCCACACAATTGATGTACCATTTTTCTCTGAAGAATTTGGGAAACATGGGGGCGGGGAGGACCTTTGTGGATCCACCCAGATGCCATAAGAAATGTGAAGAAAATGTGTTTTTTTTTACACATTTCTAGGCTTGCAAGGGATTCTGGGTAAGAGAACCTGGTGCGAGCCAGTCAAGTCACCCCATACTGGATTCCCCTGGGTGTCTAGTTTTCAGAAATGTGAGGGTTTGTTAGGTTTCCCTAGATGGCCGCGGACCCAGGGGTCAAAAACTCATGGGACCCCCTTTGCAAAACCATGTTGTTTTGTGATAGTTCATTTTGATGTCTTCTCAATTGGTTTTGGGCCCTTGCCTGTTGCGGGTACTTGACCCACCCACACAAGTGAGGTACCATTTTTCTTGGAAGGCTTTGGGAAATGCGGGGTGGGTGGAATTTTGTGGATCCACACAGATTTCAGAACTTTCCCCCACAGAAATGTGAGGAAAATGTGTTTCTTTGGACACATTTTTAGGTTGGCAAGGGATGCTAGGTAACAGAATCTGTTGAGAGCCAGACAAGTCACCCCATCCTGGATTCCCCTGGGTGTCTAGTGTTTAAAATTTATAGGTTTGCTAGGTTTCCATGGGTGCTGGTAGAGTTAGGGTTCAAAATCTACAGCTAGGCACTTTGCAAAAAGAGGGTCCATTTTCACTGCGAAAATGTGGTATGTCTACGTTACGTTTTGAGCCATTTCCTGTCGCCAGCACTAGGCCTACCCACACAGGTGAGGTACCATTTTTCTCAGAAGACTTTGGGAAATGCTGGGTGTGTAGACCTTTGTGGATCCAACCAGATTCCATAACTTTTCACCACAGAAATGTGAGGAAAATGTGCTTTTTGGACGAATTTCTAGGCTTGCAAGAGATTCTGGGTAACAGAACCTAGTGAGAGCCAGTCAAGTCACCCCATCCTGGATTCCCCTGGGTGTCTAATTTTCAGAAATGTGTGGGTTTGGTAGGTTTCCCTAGGTGTCGGCAGAGCTAGGGTTAAAAATTTGCAGCTGGGCACTTTGCAAAAAAGGGTCCGTTTTCACTGTGAAAATGTGGTGTGTCCATGTTGCTTTTTGGGCCGTTTCCTGTTGTGAGCACTAGGCCTAACCACACAAGTGAGGTGCCATTTTTCTCGGAAGACTTTAGGGAATGCGGAGCAGATTCCAAAACTTTGCACCACAGAAATATGAGGAAAAGTTTTTTTTTTTACAACTTTTTAGGTTTGCAAGGGATTCTGGGTAATAGAACCCGGTGAGAGCCAGTCAAGTCTCCCCATCCTGTATTCCTCTGCGTGTCTAGTTTTAAAAAATGTATAGTTTTGCTAGGTTTCCCTCTGTGCCAGCAGAGCTAGGGTTCAAAATCTACAGCTGGGCACTTTGCAAAAAAAGGGGTCAGTTTTCACAGTAAAAATAAAGTTTGTCCACGTTGCGTTTTGAGCCGTTTTCTGTCGCGGGCATGAGGCCTACCCACACAAGTGAGGTACCATTTGTGTCAGGAGACTTAGTGTAACACAGAATTGTAGAGCAACTGTTATTACCTATTGACTTTTAGTGCATTTCTGCCTTTGAAATGAAAGACAATGTGTAAAAAATGTAATTTTGAAAAATGACCTATAATTCTCATGCTAGTATGGGTATTCACAATTTTGGAAATGTGCAAATATCTACTGTCTCTAAACTCTGTATTTTGTTTCAATTTCAGAAATACATAGGTGTCTCTCATACTCTGTATTTTGTTTCAATTTCAGAAATACATAGGTGTCTCTCATACCAATTTTTCCATAATTATATTTTTCAAAATTAATTGCTATATACCCGGTACATATAAAAAACCATTGCAAGACGCTGCTCAGTTATTGCCTCTGGGTTTGTGGGGCTCTTAGTGAACCTACAAGTCCTACGTATCCCCACAACCAGAACGGTCCAGCGATGTAACAGTTTATTGCTTTCAAACAGCTGTCAAAATTAGTAGAAGTTACAGGTGAAAACGTTGACACAAATGGTTGTTTTTTTCAACTAATTTTCAATTTTTCCTTTATTCAACGTTTAGTTTCTATAAAGAAACCTTGAAGGATATACACAAATCACCCCTTGCCGAATTAAGAATTTTGTCTACTTTTCTAAAATGCATAGCTTTCCAGGATCCATTATTGATTTCATACCCATTTCCACCATTAGCTGGAAGGAGGTTGAAAGCACAAAAATTAACAAAAATAGGCTATCTTCCAGAAAAAGGCCAAAGCTGTGTAAAAAATGTTGGTTTTCTGACAAAAGTCTGCATGCCCCTAAAAGCTGGGAAGATGGTGATTTCAGCACCACAAACCCTTATTTGATACCATTTGCAGGGAAAAAACAGACACTTTCATTTGTAGCCCTTTTTCCCATTTAAAAAAAAAAAAAAAGTTTAGCTGCATTGTGGCTAAATTCTGGGTCTTCTCCAGGGGAATCCACAAACCCTTGGTGCATTTAGAATCCCCTTGATGTTGGAAAAAAGGACACAAATTTGGTGTGGATACCTTATGTGGTCAAAAAGTTACAGGGGCCTAAGCGCAAACTACCCCTAATAGCCAAAAAAAGGAATAGCAGAAGGGGGAAAAGGCCTAGCAGCGAAGGGGCTAAGGAATGCCACCTCAACAACACACCCCTTACTCATGCAACAGTCCTGTGCAGAACTTTCAGAAATAAGTGTAATAATTTGGGAGGACACTTCCCTTGCCAACTCAATAAATCCTTCCTGGTTTGGTCAAAAACACAGTTCAGAGAGTATCTCTGCTCAACGCCTGGTATTTATGGCACAAGCAACAAACAATCCCCACACAAGTGTGTATTGAGTTCAGGCAGTACAGACTATTTCATAGTAAAGAACACTGCACAATATAGTTTTCAAACAAATTTAGAAAGATAGATTAAAATGCAATGAACAAAATTATGCCAACATCATTAAAATAGTTTAAGGGGAGGGTTCCTGATTCCTTCGCCTCTTCATACACTTTTTTCAAAAATGGAAACTAAATGCCCTTTGTATGTTTTATAAAAGTCAGTCAGCAGGTCATCTGGCCCAGGGGCTCAGCCTGAGCGAAGTTGCATGATCACTGCCTGAATCTCATCCTTTTCAATCTCCGGGGAGAGGGAGTCTATCTGTGCCTCCCCCAGCCAACCCAACGCAACCTGTTCAAGGTAGGGTGACAATGTGATTGGGAGTTGTCGTTTTGTGGTGAAAGCGAGGAGATTTGGTCAGCTAGCGCCTTACCTGGTCTTTCCCATTCAACATATCTGCGAGCTTTGAAATATTTACCCCGGGATAGTAACTCCCTGTCCGCTGTATCTCAGTATTCCGATATTTTATCTCTTAACTCTAATTGTTCTACTGCAGTCTGTGTGTGGCTGAGCCTTGGCTCCATTTATTTAATCTCTCCCTCAAGGTGGTTAAGCGTTGACCGCAGATCTTTTCAACACTCTGCTGCCTTCAGCAATACAAATCCCTCCTATAGTGGCTTTAAAGGCCTCCCACACCGTTGATACCTGATCGACTGTACCTATATTGCGTTGGAAGTACTGTTGTATTTCTTGACCCATTTCTCCACGTAACACAGAGTCTAGTAGCATTGTTGGGTTGAGGTGCCAGGCTTTATGTGGAGCATATGCGACAGGCGGAGCGAGTCTCATCTTAACTGGGGAGTTGTCTGAGTAGGTGCATGCAAGGTGCTAGACCCATGTAAGCCACGGCCCAGCCCTCTGATTATCAAGCAGTAATCTAGGTGCGACCATGTAGCGTGTGCTGAGGCATAGTGGGTGCCTTCCTTCTGCCCTGGGTGCAGAAACAAGCATTTAAGAGGCAATTCTCAGTGAAAATGTGTTGGACGTGCCTTTGGGTATTGGTCTAGTGACTGAGGATGTGTTCTATCAAGTGCTGGCTCAAGAGTTGTGTTGAAGTCCCCCCCCCCCAATCACGTAGGTCGAACCAATTGCCATTATTTTACCCCATAAATTAGCGAAAAAAAGTGGGTTGTCAGTGTTGGGCCCATAGCAACTAACCAATGTAAGAAAGTGAGAGACCAGTTTGCTCCACATGATCCTGAATCAGCCTTGCAGGTCCTGTAATATCTCCATACGTAAGTAAGTGTAGCGTGTTTCTTTTGACCAGGATTGCCGTGCTTCTTGAGTATGTAGAAAATGATGCAAAGCATCTATGCTCCGCCAAACTGGCAGTGAATCTCTGGGGCCCTTTGGAATTGAGGTGGGTTTCCTGTAGCATTGCAACTTGGGCACCCTGCCTACCTAGGTAGGTCTGAATTTGTCTGCATTAGCGTGAATTCCCTAGTCCCCCTACATTCCATGGTATAAAGGGTATCTCTAGTTTTTGGGACTCTGTCATTCAAGCATGCTCGGCATCTGGGCTTTTGCATTGTAGTGGCAATGTTGGCCTCGTGTGTGTATTGTAGTGACTGCAATGCATTTCTGCCTGTATTTAGCTCTATGTACTGATTGATACAGACCCTATTTCCTTCACACACCCATATCGATAACTCAGACCTGCTGAGGACATCATACGCACCCTCTTGAACCTGAATAGTAACAAACAACAACTGCCTTAGCATGTAATTTCGATCACTTGTATTAATCATGAAATAAACAAGCATTTGCAATGCAATCAGTCTCGCCTTTGGGACCTTATATGTATTTAGCTGTGCAGCACATTACCCTGGGTGCAGAAACATCTACTGTTCTTTAACATGCAATTATGTGGCAAGGAAGCCCACAACTGACTAAATTATGCGGCATAATGCAGCACATTCTATGGCAATATTAGTCTAAAGACTGTTTGCTCAAGTTCCATCTTATAAGTACCGGTTCAACATCTCAATACAGCAACTGAAAGGGTTCCTGTTAACCTTTGCAATGGGTCTCCGACTGAGCGGACCCACATTTGGGCTTTTTTTTAGTAACTTGTGATCCGTTTGCAGATGTAACAAAAAATGTTTGTTTCTATTTCAATTTACACTGCAGATGGTGGATTATGTGGCAAGGATGGTTATTCTATAATTGTGAGTTAGCGCCCAGGCATCGCATTATTGCAGTGAACCTGGATACAGAGTACGTTACAGAAAGCACCCACAAATATAATAGAACCCCTTAGGAACTAACACTAAGTCTACCAATTAACATAAACATGAGCTATTATTCCTTTGGTCCGGGAACGTGCCATTTAATATTAGTGTTTGGCCTCTCCCCAAGGGGCCTTCAGGCCCTTTGATCCCGGCCGGATAAAGTTTCAAGGTGTGCTCTAATGGGAAAGTATTGAGTGGGCCATGTGGGGGTGTTGACTGTTGGCAGGGTGGGAGCCCTTAGTGGTGCGGCCTCTTTTGAACCCAGGATGTACAGATTTCTAACCGTGTTTTGTGCAGGTATATTTTAGCACATGCTCTTAGGTAGAGACTGCCGAATTTGGAGCTGGGAAACCAAGGTTCGAGCCTCGGGGTTGACTCCACATCCTGTGATGCTGAGCAAATCACTTAATCTCCCCATGCCTACCCAAAAAATGTTGTGTCCTTGTGTAACGTAACTGGTGCTCATCGAAAGCATTCCAATACCTTCTGGTCGAGTTCCTGCTATATAAATCCGCAAAACAATATATATATGATGCACTGTACATTCCTTACGCAATGCTCTTATAAGTGCGGCCTGAGAGGTTTTTCTCCAACTAAATAAAATGTCTTGGTCTCGGGCCGTTCTGTTGTATTTTTGAGGTCAATCGTGGCGCTCGCCAGGTCCCTCCCACTAAACAAAATTAATCATTTACTACAACTCAAAAATACCTAAATTGGTGAAAAATGAATAATGAAGACTGCACGTAGGGAAATCATTTGAACTGAGATCAAATATGTTTGTGATGTTCCTATTTGCAGGCGCGCCGTTGCTCGCAGCGCCGCCGCATAAATAAGGCACAGGACACTCCGCTGATGTTCCACGTGGTCCCGACTAACTTGGTCGGCCACGCCTTCTTTATTTATACAGAGCGCGCGTGACGTCATGTGTCCGTGTAAACGTGTCCCCGTCGGCGCGGGCAGACTAGACCGCTACCCGGCGCCTCAGGACACTACATTCCTTCTAACCTTTATTTAAACTAAGATGAAACAAAACAAACAAGTACAGAAATGTTCTGGTTACCAGTCTCTTGTTCAGTGTCCAAAAATCATCACACCAGGAAGTCTGCCAGCTGGGAGGAGGGTGCTGGATTCCTCCGCAAGTCGTACCCCGACTGCTCACCTCTGGACGGGGCCCTCTGCGTAGTTCTTCTCGGAGTTGGGTTGTTCTCTCGTCTGGTGTCCTAAGAATTTGGCAAACTTGTCCCCGGTGTTGCTGGTGTCGGTGGGCTTCTTTGGCTCCCCAGGTCTTCATCTTCCGGAAAGTACTGCTCACCCGGCTCAGAGTCTTCCGTGTCGCTGGGTTGATTGTGGGTCAGTCTTACAGTATCCGACTCCTGAGGATGCCTCGTGTCAGTGTGTGCCTTTTTGAAGAAGGAAATGTTGCGGGTGACTGTTTCAGACCCTCTTTACGCGGTCACCATGGTGCCTGCTTGGCGAAGGACAGTCCACGGCCTATGCTCAAATGGGAGTCGGAATTTGCTTCCCGGATAGCGGTCCTTGACATATACCCGGTCTCTCGCTTAAATATCTGACTCCTTGGCTCCCCGCCGTTGGCTGGCCTGGTCGTTGGAACGGGCCCGGTTGGCTAAGGTTCTCTCCGCATCTACGTGGTTCGGGGTCCAGTTTGGGTGATTTGGGATGGTGTCTCTGAATACTCGACCCATGGTTGCTGCGTCTGGTGCGGCTTCAGTGGTGAGATGCGGGGTCAGCCAGTATTCTCGAAGAAAACTATATATGGCCTTCTCCACTGGAGATTCATCAGCGTGTTTAATGCGTATTGTCTTATTCAGCGTGCGCATAAATCTCTCCACTTCCCCATTGGCTTGGGGCCAGCGGGGAGTTACCTTCCGGTGGTGGATCCCCAAGCTCTTTAGGTAGTCAGCAAATTCCTGCCCCTGAAAGGGGGGACCATTGTCTTTTTTGACCACTTCAAAGATACCATGCATGGCTATTGTCTTTTTGAACTTGGCGATGACCTCAAAGGCAGTCTGGCTGTCGACAATTTCCACTTCTGGGTACTTGGTGAAGTCGTCTATGATCACTAGCGGGTAGCGCCCGTCTGGAAGGTGCCCGAAGTCTGCACTTACACACTCCCACGGCCTCTGGGGGTTGTCTTCTGTAATGAATGGGTGAGAGTGTTCCGGCTGTCCTGCAGCTTGGCACCAGGTGCACGTTCTGACGGTCTGTTCCACCATTGTGTCCATGCCCGGAAACCACACCTTGGCTCTTAATCTGCTCTTGGTCTTTACCATGCCTTGGTGTCCTCTGTGCACCAGCTCTACTGCTTGTTGAGTTAGGTTCGCGGGCATGACTATCCTCGGTCCCCGCAGTAGGCATCCTTGGCTGTCGAGGGATAGCTCTTCTTTCACCCTCATGATTGCTTTTAGTGTGGCTCTAGCTTGCGGTGTCCGCTTGCTCAGGGTGGCTTGGATGGGCTGCCAGTCGTTGGATCGGATGGCATTCGCTGTCAATTGCAAACATTCATCGCTCTGGGTGGCTTCGACGATCGTCTCTAGACTCATGGGTAGGGGCCTTGAACTTTCCATTACCAGTCGCACGTATTCCTCAGTCTCTACTGCATCTTCTCTCTCCCCCTCGGTGGCTGCTCGGGGGTGTCTGGAGAGGTAATCTGCGGGATTCGTCGCCCCGGGCTTGTACTCTACCCGATAATCATACTCTTGCAGTTGAAGTATCCACTTCTCGGCGGAGGTTTCGATACTGACCCCCGAAACAGGGGTATGAGTGAGGGGCTTATGATCCGTAGATACTGTGAAGGGATGACAGTATACATAGACATGGAAATGTCGGCAGGCCCAGTGAATTGCGATCGCCTCTCGCTCTATTTGCAAATATCTTTGCTCAGTGTCCGTTAGGGAGCGGCTGGCATAGGCGATGGGTGCCCATTCTCTGTTGTTTTGAAGTTGCATTAGCACAGCTCCTAGCCCGTTGGGGCTGGCGTCCACTGCAACATTGGTGGCTTTGATGGGGTCAAAGTAGGACAGCGTCGTGGGCAGCTTTGGTGGCTCTGAACGCCTCCTCTTGTTCTTGACCCCACTGCCATGGGGTGGTAGACTTTGTTAGCTCCCGAAAGGGTTTTGTGAGGTTCGATAGGTCGGGCACAAAGCGCCCACAGAAGTTTACCATGCCCAGGAAACTCCTCGTCTCAGATGTTGGATGGGGCTGGGGCTTCTTGAACGTCCTTAACCTTGTCGGGGTCCGGTGCTATTCCTTGGTCGGAGAAGGTGTATCCCAAAAAACTGATTTTGTTCTGTAAGAACTGGCACTTCTCGCGGTGCAGGGTCAAGCCTGATTCTTTGCAGGATTCCCCTTAGCCTTTGGTGGTGTTCCTCGGTGGATGTGGCATAGATCAACTGGTCATCACTCATGTTTAGGACGCCCGGGAGTCCACTGAGGACTTCCCGAATAGTATTTTGAAATACTTCGGTGGCGATCGAGATTCCAACGTTTAGGCGCCGGTACCGCCTGAGGCCCACATGGGTGGAGAAGGTGGTTATGTACCGGGAGTCTGGATGGAGTGTTAGTTGATGATAGCCGGAGCGGAGAGCCATCTTCGAGAACCATCTTGCACCATTCAGTTCTCCCAGGATGTCTCCTACTGTGGGGGTTATGTGTCTCTCCCTCTTCACCTCTGCATTCGGGAGGTGCATATCCACGCAGATTCGGACCTGGCCTGGCTGTTTTGGCTTGCGGGCTACCACGATCGGGGACACCCATGGGGTGGGCCCATTAGCCTTTTCGATGATGCCTTGCTTCTCTAATGTTTCCAGCTCCTCTTCAACTTTTTTCCTCAGGTGAAATGCAATGCGCCTGTGTCTCAGTGCAACGGGCTGGACCGATGGATCAATGTGGAGGGAGACCTCCTTCCCTTTTAGACACCCGATGCCTTTGAAGACTTCGCCAAATCCTTCCAATATAGTGTCTAGGTATTCGGTTAAAACCAAAACATTTTTACAGATGGTTGAAACATGTAGACCTACTTTTAACTAATTCACATAGCACACTTCGCTATTTTTAGAACTATCACACTTCTCGAGACACCAAAGCCTTCCTAAATAGGCACTGGTGCCACATATATTTTAATAGGGATCAAGCACTCAAGAATAAATTCTTGGTGTGAGTAGTTTGGCCCCTTTTTAACACACGTATCACAGTTATCTTTTGCACATATAAAAAAAACAAAGAAACCCGCTCCACTGTAACCAGGTGTCGCAGCACACCCTATGGGCATTCCGCCTATGGGGTGGGACCCCAATGATGAAGCATGTCACCAACCAGGTTGGTGAGTGAGGGCTCTTCTCTAAGGACTACTACTGTCCTGTAAAGGGTTGGGGCAACTTTTGCTAACCAGAGCCTTAAGCTCTAGATACAGAAGCAATTTCTTCTTTGTATTTTTCGCCCACAGGGGGTACTCCTCCATTGTTGTTTAACTCTACCTTAGGGGACCAGGAGTTCCCACCACACATAGTCTGTGCAATTTCCCTTACTCTCTCCTTTGATGTATACATTCGGTTAGCACAGCCATGGCGAATGTTATTGGTCTCAATTCTTCCGCCGATTGCCCACTGATCAGCATGCCGCTGCCTTCTCTCGTGACGTACACTGTGGTGGGTACTTTCAGGTCTTGATGCTATAGTTCAGTCTTGAAACACCCAATTAGGGGAATTGGTGTCTTCTGTCCGTAAGCAAATACTCTGATTTTAGCTTCGCATAGAGGAGGCCTGGCGCTTAGCTGGTTATATACGTTAGCTGCCATTAGCTCGATGGATGCTCCCGTATCAATGGTCGTTCTCACTTCCTGTTAATGGATCTTGATGCAACACTTCGGGAGGCGCCGCTTCTTCCTTTGTGGCTGGTCGATGGCGAATACGTAATGGACAGGGTAGTCACCCGTGTCGTCGTCCATATCTTCGCTGTCCCGTTCTTCCATTACCTCATGTGCCGCCTCCCTCTTGGCTTTCGTTGATCTACATACCGCGGCAAAGTGGTACATCCATCCACATGCGCTACACTTCTTCCCTCTTGCCGGGCAGTCCTGTAGGCGGTGTGGCTGGCCTCCACAGTACCCACACTCCTTGCGATTGTCCTACTGTTTCTTGCCTCCATATTGGCGCGCTTTTGGCTTCACGACGTTTACTTTCTCCACCATGTTGACCTGTTCCACTTTGATGGGTCGGTGGAGGGCTGCTTCCATGTGGGAGGCTCTGGCCTGCGATAGTTCTTTGGAGCGCCCCAGTTTGAGGATATCTGCCAGCGGCTTGCCGTCTTCTTGAAGGATGTTAACTCTAAGTTTGGAGGAGTAACACCCCTGAATTATCTGCCCTCGAATCTCTTCCTGCTCATTGCGGAATCCACACGTGCTGGCTAGTTCTTTCAACCTCCTGTGGAATGCGTCCAGCGACTCTTCCGCCTCTTGTTTGGCTTGGCGGACAATGAACCTCTCATAATCTTTGCTTGCCATAGGTTCAAAATGCGCGTTTAGGGCATTGAGGAGGGTGTGGTATGTATTTGGGGCCGCTTCCACCAATGTTTTGTATATTTTGTGGATGTCCTTCCCTCCAAGGAGCCTGCCCCTTCGAAGTAGATCTGGAGGCGGTCTATCCAATCTTTCCATCGTGGAGCTAGGGATGACGGGGGTCCATCTACTATGAACGGTTCGATGGCAGGAATCGACGCCATCGTGACGTGTGCGTAGGCTCTTCTTTCTTAGGTGCCTCACCCTAGGCTGTTCTGGGCTTTGACTGATGTGGGGGGCCCTCTTCTCTTTTCTCTTTACCACCTTTTCCTCTAGGTCACTTTACTGACCACCCCGATCTGCGCTCAGGTGTAGACTCTCGTGACTCTTGGGCGTGGGCTGGATCCCCTTCTTTTCCCACTAGGCGAAGAGATGGCTGCTCTGACCTGTGTGCTGACGCAGGTTCCTGTGAGTCCGCGTGGCACTGGGATCTGGACACACTCTCCAGCATGGTGGGGCCACACTGCTGTCTTCTCCTACATATGGGCTCACCACAGGCCCTGCGGGGAGACACTCCACGGCAGAATTCTGGCGCTTCAGACACCCTCATTGGGGTTTACCATCTGCGTGAGTAGCACTGAACTGCCGAGGGCCGGTATACAGATGGAGACTGAGGAGGTGGGGGCTTCATGGGCACAGCATGAGTTCTTTTACTACCTCGTCGCCAGTGTGATGTTCCTATTTGTAGGCGCGCCGTTGCTTGCAGCGCCGCCGCATAAATAAGGCACGGGAGACTCCGCTGATGTTCCGCGTGGTCCTGACTAACTTGGTCGGCCAAGCCTTCTTTATTTATACAGAGCCCGCGTGACGTCATGCATCCGCGTAAACGTGTCCCCGTCGGTGCGGGCAGACTAGACCGCTACCCGGCACCTCAGGACACTACAATGTTGTCCAAAATGAAGTGGAAAGTCTGGCTACTCATTAAAAACTGTTCAGCTAAACAATGCAAGGTTTTAGCATTTCTGTAGAACTGTGGACTGTTGCCATCTAGGGTGCCCCGCCGTTCCAGTTTAAACTGAAATAGTGCAGGCCAGCGTTGCACAAGGCACTCCTGTTCACACAAAGGGAGGTGATACCATTCTAGAAACAGTGGGTAAGTACAGCAGGTAACTGGTGTACTCCCCCCCACATCCCCTCTCCCGCCAAACTCCCCCCCCCCACCCGCTGACCAAAGTGGCGCACTTCAAGTCTGTGCCCATGCACAATCTTCGATTTTTAGAATATTCCTCGGCCATCTGATCTAAAGTTCCTTGACATCTTTATTACCAGTGCGCTCACACACAATCTGAAAACTGATCACTGTTAGTGTGTGTGTGTGAGTGTGAGAGAGAGAGTCTATCAGTGAAACAGTAATACAGGCTTTTGAAAACAACTCTTTTTACACCATACAAAATGTTCATAAAAGAACCACATCACAAACCTTTATTGTGTTGAACCTATCTGAGTTGCTGGTAATTTGTCTAGAAGCAAGTCAATGCCAGTTTACTCCTCTGCCAAAACCCTAAGAAAAGAAACGTGCATACCTCAGACAGTCTGCCTGTCAGCAAAAGGAGAGCGTGGCTTTAGTACAGATGACGTAACACAGATGTGCTGTTGTCAGCTTCAGCCCATTAGCACACAATTATGTGCTACCTGGAATTCACATGACTTAATTTGGTAATCATTTCTAAGTCCATTTTACTTAGGGGGCTTGATTGAGACACAAGATAATGCCGGGTTAAAGTGATTAATAGCGGGCACCCATGTAAAGCGGGCGGACGTGCTGCTTAAAAAAATACACAAGCGGTTTCAGCTGAAGAAGGCATGTACAGCCTGCAGTAAGAGAAACTCAACAAAGTAAATAGTGCTTACAGACTTAATAACAGGTACTGTGTAACAACCGAAGTAAAGGGGCCAGTCGCCATGGGAGGTTACAGATGAAGACAAGGCAGTACTAAGGAGGGACTAACAAACCTATTAGGGAATCAGAAGCCAGCATTTAGGAAGGACAATGACACCAGCCAATGAAAAACATGGGCGAGGAGTAGGTGGGGCTTCTTCGCAATACTCCACTACAGCAGTCTCGCTGAGCAACGCATGCACACTGACTCAGGCTTTGCCTAAATACCACAGTTGTTCCGAACAGTGAATAAGGAGAAAAAAAATAAAGGGGATGAAGAGAATCAATGAAGAAATAGAGACTGGAGAGAGACAGGTATGAGGTTTTTTACCTCTCAAGAGGTCTATTGAGAGAGCGGTGAGGGATCACCAGTAGGAGTATCGTCAGAGGGAACAACAACCTGGAAGCAGGGGAGAGAGAGAGGGGGGGGGAACAGCAGAATAATATGCTCATTAGGCTGCTAGGGCATCAGAGAGAAGTGCTGGCAGTGGTCGCCTCTTGCATAACTTTAACAATGACAAGGCTTATAACTTGTTAGTCATGGCCCCTCTTGAAAGTCATCTCCCCAACATACCCACAACCAGTCCAACAGTAGTCTGATTACTCCTTCTCCGACAGCTGGGATGGTGAGTAGTCATCTCTGCCATTTCTCTCATGATTGGCCTGGTCTTTCTTGAGTCGTTTAAGGAAGTCCTCCACTTGTTGCGGGATCGTGAAGAACTGCTGCTTTACCTGATGGGTGACTCATAGGTGCGCCGGATTTTTCATTGCATAGTTAATTTGCTCTGGTTAAGTAAAGGGTGGTATTGTGGTCCCTATAACTAAGCAGCTTACCAATAATAGGCATGTAAGGAGCTCCCGGGGGCGGTCTCGGTCCAAGTGAGCAATGCCCTCTTTCCACTATCAGCTGTGCAGAGAATGCTTCTGCTCCAAAAGTGGTGAGTAACATGTGTTTCACATCGTTTTCCAACCTCCCTATGTTGGCACTCTCTGGTACACCAAAAATGCAGATATTGTTACGCCTAGAGTGCGCCTCAAGGACCTCATTCTTTAAAATACAATCCATTTGCGTCGATTGTGTCTTCCTGGCCACTAAAGTGTCTTCCAGATCAGAGATTCTTTGTTCCACTTCCCCAATTCGAGCATCATGCTTCTCCAGTTTTTGGGCCATGAAGTCTATTTGGTTGCACATTGAATCCATCTTGGTTTCGATTGAGGAGGGGCTATGTTTGATGGTGGTTAGTTGTGATTTGAGGTCATCATCCGCGGACTGTGAGGCCTCAGTGGGTTGGTCAGCTGCCTGCTGCTTGTTATCTCCATGAGTTCGGGGCGTTTTCTGGGGTTCAAACTGTAGTTTGGTTTGCTTTGTCTCGGTTCTACCCATCTTCGTATGGCAGCTGTATTTTTTTTTTTCACCGGTTGCTGCTGTAGTGCGTGATGTACTCATAGGCTACTTGCTCTGCTGTAGGTTAATTGACAATGTCTATTAATCTCAATGACAGCGGCTTAATTTCAGGGTCTTAGGGGGGCATGTCTTCCACTCTGCTGACCCCTAATATGGGTCTATGTGAGTTCTGCACGTGGTTGCAGCCTGAGAAGCAGGCCTATGTAACCCATCCGGATTGTGTGCTCGATTTCTAAAAGGTCTTATCTTTACAGTTGGCTGCAGGTGAATAGTTTATCTGGGCGTTCTCCTTTGCCAGCATTCAATACACACAGCGTATTCCTGTACTCACTGGTCGTGTGGCTATGACCATGAGCCGGGGCAGTTCCAGGCAAGGTCCAGGTCTCACGTCTGGCCTGGGCCTCTCTTTCCACGACTTGGAGGAGGTGATGAGGTCCGTAATGCTGGCCTCTTTGTAAACTAAAATTCAGCATCCTCTGAATACTGTTTTCATATGACAGCTGCCGCCCAGGTCTTGCCTTGGGGGTCTCATATATTCATATGTCCCGACTAGCTCTTGCCATCAAGGGTCTCGCTTTCTCGCCGCTGCAATTTGATCTTAAGAAGCCTTTTGACTCGCATATATCAGGCCGTGCTGCGGTGTATTCTTAATGAGAGTTATTTTTAAGGGGGGGGGCAATGCCCTTCCAGTGCTCTTCTAGCCTGCTGTACTGCGTGAGGGTGGGGACCTGCACCTGGTGCCGCTCCATTTCTTGGAACCTCATTCGGATGCCCTGATGCTCATCCTCTGCCAAGCCCAAACTTCCTGTCTCTATGGCCAACGCCCCCAGTTTACGGCTCTGTTTACTCAAGGGGCATGGCACATGTGGAGCGTCTCCCCGCGGTCAGCGGCTCTGTTTACTCAAGGGGCGAGGTGCATGCGGAGTGTCCCTGTTTCCATCGGGCCCCCTGGTGTGCTTTTGGTATGTGTTGTGTCAGGCATGCCGATGGGGTTGGCTGCCACCCACGCAACACTCTCCTTACCTCCGTTGCCATCATCATGGGCTCGTAGGATGTCCTAGGGCAGCCCCATCTCTGCCCGTGAGGACCCGGCTGGTTGCACGTATGTGTAGGCCTTCGTAGCCCGTGCTGTCTCATCTCTGTGTCTGAGAATCGTTGATCTGTTACTCCGCAGCAATAGGTGATGCGACTCTCCAATTTGCTTTGTCGGGCTTGCCACGGTCTCCAGTTTCATTTTTCTGGACTCGGTTTGTCCGATAACTTGCACAAGCATGATTATGCCGGACTATGGATCCCGGGCTGCCAGAGCCTCACACCAGTGCGGCTATCTTGCATGTGTGCCCTCTAGCGCCCCCCGGATAAAATAATACTTACATATATGTAAGTACTTTAATGATACTGTGGTAGTCTGTATTTTAGATACAATATTTTGGCTTGCTGATAGTTAAAATTTGATATTATAGTAGAACACCAAGCACCTAAACTCTTAAGACGAGGTTACAAACAGCATTGTGAGGAAATGTTTCAACATAAAATGCCTCCACATAACTAATGAAATAAGTCACAGCAGCGAGTGCCCATTAACACAAAAGAAATTCAAAAAGCTAGAAATATTCCCAACACGGTATGAAATATCAATCATGGATCAACTTAAATACATTTTGAATTTTGAGTTGTTTTGTTTTCAAACATCAGCATACCAGCTTCTCAAAATACATGGTTTTCTATCAAATATGCACTTTCGAATAATGTACTCATGCCCACATAGAAACATTTAAACAAATACAGACGTAAAAGCACACTACTCTAACAGTCTAAAATAAATAAGGATATTACCTGTCTATTGCCCAGAGTTGCAGAGTGGGACTCCATGATTGGAATAGGCACCGAGGCGAAAATTATCAGGTCCGTGGAATTTTGAGCCCAAGACCCGCCGAGGCGGGGAATTGAATCCTGGTCCCGGGCTAGACCTCTGCATCAGGGTCTGCCGCTCTAATCATTGAGCCACACTTCTCCACTGACTCCAGTCTGGCTATCCGTGGTACTTTTGCTCAGTCCGTGAATGCTTCATGAATATTGAAGGGGCTTTCTATGACTGACACACACACACACACACACATGCACACACACCCCACACACCCCACACACACACCACGCACACTCTCTCTCTCTCGTACAGTGGTGCTTGCAAATTAACATTCTCCATGCGACTTTGCTAAATTGAGAGTGGACAAAGGTGATTATGTTGCAGGTAATGCAGGCTGTCACAGTGTGTGTTTGTGTGTAAGCATGTCCTGCCATTGGTTTTCCTGGAGTGACACCCAGGATATGAAGCTATGCAGCACTGCCTACTTCAATATAGTTAGAACCCTCTCAATGAATACTGTGCTGGCCTGTACTCCAGGAAGCTACTTTCAGGGCACTGGTGAGATACCTTAAGCTCCCGAGCTACCCATTGGAGACCCTTCCAGAGACACCATGGTTTTAACTGACTAGGACATCTAATAAATCGTCCTGCAGCATTGTATTCAATTTGATATTAGAATTGCATCTGGCTTTCTAGCACTTGAGCCCTGTTTCGGGGAGAAGCCACTATTTATTGCTTTGCAGGATTCTAGGTACTTGCTGTCATTCTCATTTGCCTAGGGGAGAGGGTCGTCTAGTTTGCTGGAGAAGGATTTCCAAGAATACCGTTTCATCTGAAGGAAGAAATGATTAGAATTTGTCATTCACAATCTACGGTCTATCCTTTGGGTGTACCATTGCCCTCTGCATGATGCAAATAGCTTAGAAGAAGTTCTTTTTCTATATTCATTGAAGTTAAGTTTTTTAATAAGGTGCTTTGTGAACCCAATATAGAGTCAATTGTCATAGTTTAGATAGAATCACTCTTTTCCAGGGCTGTGCAACTTCACTGCTCTAGGGCCTGGCAGAGGGAATATATTCTTAGCAGATATGTTCACTACTTCTGTGGCGTGCAGACAATACATTGTAATGTAGTGTAGGACATATTTTGTTAGTGAGAGATGCTCACTGCCTTTTAGGCGTGCAGCCACACTTCATTAGACTTGGTGCTGGGAATGCTTGTTAGTTTGTTTTATTCTCCTTGCTTTTAAAGTGTGCAGGTACAAAGAGCTTTGCTCTATCCATGATGTGTGTGTTAGTAAAAGAGCCTCCTTACAAAGAAAGTGTAGAAGAACACTGCGTTTGATTCTGGCACCGAAAGTGATTTGTTATTGATTAAATCTATTTATTTGCCTCGAAGGTGTGAAAAGTCACTGAACCAGATTCTGATGCCGGGAATGATTTATTACTTGGCAGTGATGCTTACATGTGTGGTTTGAGGTCATACTGCTTTCGGTTCTTTTGCAGTAAATGCTTTACTAATGAGAGGCATTCCCTGCCTCAGAGATATGCAGGTACACTTCTTTAACAATGGAACTAGAATGATACATTAGTGAGAATGTCACTGAATTTGAGGTGTGCATGAACGCTGCATTAAGCATTAGTGTCTGGAATGATTTCTTAGTGAGAGATTGTAATAAATTGAACTGTTATTTGAGGGGGGTGAGAACTCACCACAAATAATAATCACAGTCCTTGTCAGAGTGAACCACAAAATGTCACTCAATAAACCTATGCTTAAATGTCAGGTATATTTGTACAAAAGCAGTCAGGTTTAACTTAGAGACAATGTGTAAAGTGCTCAAGTAGAACTCACACAGCAATAAATGGAAAACACAATACAAGAATACACTCACCGCCCCTTTAGGTTTAGTAGGGTTCATCTGTCAAACCCTCAGCTCAGTTCTGGGTAGCTGTGGCACTGAGCAGCAAGGCTTAAACAGAAGAACAAGTGTAAAGCATTTAAACCGCTTCAAAACAACTGAAGAAGAATTTGACAGGACACTCGAGATATCCAACAGCAAGTTATAAAAACAGACTGTATGTTCATATAATTTTACACACTACAACCAAAAAGATACACCAGAAGGTTCCGGAGATATGAAATTTACAAGGGATACAAATCAAAGCATTTTACTAAGTGGCAAACAAGCCTTTGTAAATTCAACAAATTTGATGCTTAGAAACATTTTCAAGTAAAACTTGGGCAACTATCAATGGTGTTGAGTAGAGCGAGATAGCGAGCAACTCCAGCAGGGTGCTAGTCAAGGGGAAAAGTAAGGACCTTAGAAACAGTTACCTCCGCAGAAGAAGCAGTCTTCAAGCAGTTCCAGGCACTTACCTGAGTTGCAATGAATTGCTATGGCGTGGTCCTGATGAAAGGTATGAAGGCTGCTGAAGATGCTCCAAGAATGCTGTTGATGCACTGCAGTCGATGGGGGTCTTGCTGCAACTACTCCTCGGACCTTGAGCTAGGTGAGGTGGTCCTGGTCACAGGTTCAACGTCCCACAAAGTCCTCTTCAGGCTGGGCAAATTCCCGATGCCATAAGACTATCAATCCCCTGGTGTCGTTGTTAAAGGCCAAATCCTTCCTGAGTCAATAGTTGCAGGAGCTCTCCTACAGCACCACCGGCTCAGCGAAGTTGAGTGCAACTCTGAGCACCGGGTCTTGGTCCCATGTGCTGAATGGCAGTTGGAAGACTTTAGGCTACCAACTTGTCCCAGCACGTTTCTAAAGCTGTTGTGTCCCTGTCCTGCAAACAGGAGGCCAGTCAGCTGGCCCTCGGAGTCTTTAGGCTTTGATGCGTTCTGGAGGTAACTGCTTCTGGAGCTGTACATGACAGGTACAGTGCCACTCTACGCTAGCCACCAGGTGCTGCAGGTACAGTCCTCAACAGTTCAGCCTTTTTTTGCTGGTCTCTTGGTTCAGCAGAGCAGTCCTTCCCCAGTCGTCCTTACAGGACACTTGAGATCTGAGGAACAGGCTCCATGTGTGCCAGGGAAAGCCCAAGAGTTTTAAAGGCAACAAAGTGGCAGCTGTGTAATAGCTGAACACGGCAACAAGTTACATTCATTTCGACTTAAGAATCCAGTTGAGCTTAATGTAATCAGTTTTTTAATACCTTGGACTGCCCACTTTGGCTGCACTGTTCAGGAGTTAGCATGGCTGAGGAGTCAGTGTGTTACCCTGGTCAGTGTGTTATCCTGCACTCGCCAATTGGGCGACCAAGCCTTTGCACTCTAAAAAAAATGGCAGTTTTGCATTGCTACTGTCAGGACATGTAAACGATATGTCCTTCTGGTGTCATATGTTCCACCCTGCCCTGGGACTCGGTAGGCCTGCCGGAGGGGGGAGTTACACAGATGCACTGGGGAACTGGGGGCTGTGCCATTGCTTTGAATGGCAAAGTTGTGCCAACAGTGCATGACTGCCCTACCAGTCCACAGTGGGAGACTCGTTTTACTGGGGAGACCTCCAGGGTGGCACAACCAATGCGGAGTTCCTAGGGTATTCTTCTAACTTACATTCCCTCTGTACCAGGCGACCACATACTAGAGACTTAGCCAGTTCCATGTGGGTATATCCGATACAACATACACTGAGGTCTGGTTAGCAGGCATTAGTGCACTCTCAGCATCGAAAAACTTGCAGCACCAGTCCAAAAACCTGAGGGTTACCACACAAAAGATACATTTCCTTACATGGTCACTCAAAACCAGTTCTGGGCAGCTTTCCTCTACCATTGGGTTTAAAGCTGAGCTAACTAGAGGACAAAGGGAGGTGACAGGGTAGGCACCAATTGAACGTCAGGAAGAGGCCAGGCACAACCCCTTAGGCCTTCCTGATCAAAGAAGAAAAATACCTCTTGTAGGACTTGGCCTTTTTGGCTAAAGTTCCCTAAACTTTTTGTTTAGGTAATTCCCCCTAGACCGTTTTTCTGACATAGAGTTTCCAATTTAGATGCTTTGGGTACTTTGCCACTGCTGATCAGTGTCAAAGTACAAGTGTTCCCTATGTAAAGTATGATGGTAATTGGTTGGACATGATTGGTATGTTTGCCTTACTAGTAAATTTCCTAAGGATGTGCATTGTGTGTGCCAGGACTAGTAATGCAAAGGCGCATGGAGAAGATAACTCAGGCCTGCAGTGTAGGGCCTGCATGCAGTTTGCTAAGTTAGCATGTTGTCCTAACAAATGCAACCACTTGTTCGGCCTTACTTTCCCTTTTTCATACACACTGGGCACCCCTGTGGTAGGTCCCAGGTAACCCCTGGGCAGGGTGCAGTGTAAGTAAAAGGCAGGACATATACTAAGGTGTGTGTTATGTCCTGAGAGTGAAAAACAATCCATTTTGTTTTTCACTGCGGAAATGCCATCCTCCTCATAGGTCAAATGGGGAAGGCTGGGTGTTTTGTTTGTTAGCCCAGTTTCCTATGAGTTTAAAATGGAGAGGTGAAGTTTAGTATGTATGAACTCAATGTCATAACACATCTTTCTGTGAAAGTGGTTTTGTCACTGTAGAAAGTGGCTGAGTTTTGTGCTTTAAGCATTTGTATGAGTCTCTGCTGAATGTGGATTGACTGTCTGGATCTGAAAGGTGAGAGGTCTTGACCCAGGGAGGGGTTGAGATGGCACCAGGCTGCCCTGCATCTGGAGAGTAGGAGGAGGAATAGCCAGGAGGTAAAAAGGCCTGGGCTGGTGCTCTAAGCCAAGTGACCCATCTCCTGCTGAGTGATTTAGGATCCAGACCCCCAGTATTAAAGGGAAAAAGGTGACACTGGGAGGGAGACACCCAGAACTGATTTAGGCAGGGGTCAGGGACCCCTGAGCACAAACAACTTCAAAGTCATGAAGGGGTATAACTAAGAGAACTGAAACCCCTAGAGTTTGGTGCAGTTTTGAATGGTGAAATGGACAGGTCGAGTCTGCAAAGGCTTTGACCTCTTTCATTTTCAAGAAGAACCTCTGCCAAAGAAGAAGTTGCTGAAGAGACTGCTGGATAGGACTGACGCTTGCTTTGTGATCTGGGGCTGGCCTGCAGTTTGTAGCATTAACTAAGGAAGAGACTGAAGGGACATTGCAGTCAGTGGTGTCCCCCCCTTCTTGAAAGAAATGTGCTTTGTCCTGAACCCCAAGGGCCTGAGGTGAGCTGGCTCCCTGTTTGAAAACACAGGAACATAAAAGTTTCCGTAGAAGTCCAAAGTAACGTGGTGTGCCCGTGCTTTTGCAGCTTGAGACCCTCAGAAGTTGTGTCTTGTGATCGTGAGCACACAGGAGTAAGCTGAGTCTCGGACGCGCAGGGTGCGTGTTGTGGTGCAGCCGAGGCGTTGTTGAAGAGCACCTGGTCGTTGTGTGCACCAGGAAAAGAGAGGAGACTCAGACGTGCATGGTGTGGGTCGTGGTGCAAGCCAAGGCATTGGTGAAGAGCACCTAGTCAATGTGTGCACCGGGAGAAGAGAGGAGACTCAGACTCTCAGGGTGCATGTCGTGGTGCAAGCCAAGGCATTGGTGATGAGCGCCTAGTCGTTGTGTGCACCGGGAGAGGAGAGGAGACTCGGACGCTCAGGGTGTGTGTCGCTGTGCAGCCAAGGCTTTGGTGAGGAGCGCCTGGTCGTTGTGTGCACCGAGCGAAGAAGTGAGACTTGGACATGCAGTATGTGTGTCGAGGTGCAACCAGAGGCCCTGGTGAGGAGTGCCTGGGTAGTGTGTGCACCGAAATGGAAGTAAGTCTCCACAGTGCTGAGTGCGGGTCTCGGTGTCCACTGAGACCGCCGGAAGGAGGGCCAGGCCATTGGGCCCTCAGAGTGAAACAGTAGCGGCCCACACGGGTGGCCCGAGCTCACCGTGCCCATTGATGGAGTTCTGGATCAAGGCCCAAGCCGCTGAAGGAGGAGAGGAGAGTGGGGTTGCACCCTCCAATGTAACATGGATCACCACCTGGGGTGGGATGCAGGCTCGGAGGAACACTCTCTCGGCCTCTCGCTTCTGTCAGATGCGCGAGCCTTTGGCTTGGCTCGGATCGAGGCCTGTGCTGGCCCAAGAAGGGGCAGTACTGGGGCCGGAGTAAGAAGCGGTGTTTTTGTGTCATCATTAATCCAGGTTGGGGGCAACTGTTACCGGAGCACCTAAACTGTCGTATTACACTTTGCATTATTGCTGCTAATGAACTGTTGCTCTGTCATATGACGCCTAACCTTATTTGTGCCTGACAAAGTACATGCTTGGTGGGCTACACACTGCGTTATTTTTCCCTTGCAGAGTACATGATCATAACATGGCACATTGCATTGTGTCTTCCTTGCACAGGGCATGCTGGTAGTGATATGCATTGCAATATTCCTTGCAAAGTACATGACTGTGGCCCTATGTATGGCATTGTTTCTCTATTGCACAGTACAGGAGTATATCATTACGCATTGCAGTATTTATTTTCTTTTGCAACATGTGTAATTCTAGCAATACAATCTGCCTAACCTTTTGGAAACGTTTAAAAGTAAGCTTAATGTTGGTTAGAAGCAGTCGTTGGGATTTAGAACCTACTAATCCACCAGAAGGAATACTACCCATTATTATATATGTTGGTTTTGTATCGTGTGGTCATATTGTACATCTTCTTATATAAAGATGACACTTGTTTTATAAAAACTTGTGTGGAGTCTATTTGTGGTGACATCATTGGGTTGCTGTGAGTGTGGTTGCACATACTGTACACTCGTGCCATGGAGATAAACCTGGCTGTTCATGCCAAGCTACTGAGGAGGTGAGCAGGGCTATCTCAGACGGTGTCCTAACATTAGCTTAACGTTGAAACGAGGGGTCCGGATCTTGCATCTGGTGACAGCAGTGTGGGACAGGGATTCCCGCTTCCAGCATTTGGTTGCAGAGGTGAGGAATAAGGACCCCCACTTCCAACACCTCTCCAAACTTAAGCCTTTTGACCACTGTCCTTAAGCAATACACCTAACACCAGAAAAGAACCATTGGCAGTACACTGCAGAAAGGCACATTTGGTTTAAACAGATAAATTACTATCTAAAAGTGCATTCCTAAAATATTAATATAAAATCCAACTTGACCATTAAGTTGAATTTTTAATTACTATTAAAATGAGTTCTTAAATTATGTTGCATCCACTTCTAAACTGATTTTAAGTATCATATGTTATAATTTAACCTACTGTTTTCCTATGCAAGGGCCATTCTTGTCACAGTGAAAAATCACTTTGTAGTTTTGTATGTAAAACTTTAAAAATACATGTCCTAGTTTTAAAACAACATGCACCTACACTATTTCTATTTAGAGACTACCTTAGGGGTGACTTAGAAAGTTACGGTCAAAGTGTCAGTTTACAACTACGTGCACAGCTTGCAAGGGCAGGCCTGAAGACAAGTTGTACAGTGCTACTTTAGTTGGTGGCACAATGAGTGCTGCAGCCCACTTGTATCCTTTAATTTAAAGGTCCTAGAAACATCAAGTACCATGTATTATGGAATTATACCTAAATTAATTGTGGCAATTAGGTGAATCTGAATTTTAACATGTTTATTGGGGAATGCACTGGAGTGTGGATATGAGAGCCAAGACGGCGGACTATTGAGCACTGGAATCCGCTGTAATGTCCGCCTATCTGATGCATAGAGCTAGCACAGCCGGAACCTCCTCACTGTGGGTTGCCTGCACCTCCTTTGCCACACAAATGCCCTTCCGCCCCCCTTTCTGGCGCCATCCACACAGAACACGAGACAATGGCTGTTTATCCCCTGGAACCCATGCCCACTCATTATAGCCTGCTTCCTCACTCCCTGTTTCATCTTGTTCTCTTCCCCCACACACCTGTTACCTTCCTCGACTTTTTACAAGCAGTAAACTTCATCTTTCTTATAACACCACCGTTGTAACATCATGTTGTATGATACCTGCTTGTATTGTCTTATGTTGGTAGAGAAAAACAAAAAGAAAGCATTTAAAAAAAGAAAAAGGTAGAGCACAAACACATAACCACTCATTAGCAGGAAAAAGTGTGCAAAGCTCTATGGCCCACAAAAACGGGTTTAGTTAAAGAAGGGGCAGTAAACTCTGTGGAAATAGCATGTAAAAGATAGTCATTTCCGATAGAAATTCTCCCTGCTTATGAATTGCGCTGACATGGTGCTGGCAATCATCTTTTACAGCAGCAGTGGCAGCTGGTGTCAAGACAAAGTAGAGGGGCAAGACGGTGAACGACAAACAGGAATAGAAAGCAAAAAAAAGAACTTACTTGCCGCCCGCCGCATCGCCACTCTTCTGCTCCTCTCTGGCTCCACTGAGGCACAGGCTTAAAGACTCTAATCCAGACGCTTCTCTCATGCTGTTGGCAGCATGAGAGCGGCGTCAGGATTGGCCTGAGCAGCCTGAATTTGCGCTCCCAGAGAGACTAGGAGCCTGTGCCTGCTGTCTCCAACCCGGCAACGCAGCTCATGTTGGAGACATGTCAGTGCACATGTCGGTTTGGTTGTCCTAAAATGGCCGGCCAAACTAACTACGCCATCCTAAAACGGCCTTCGAAACGGACATGAGCACTGACAGCAGTGCCCACCACTCCCCCTCCGTGACTGTCATCGCAATGGTTCCACCCCAAAGACTCGGCCCTTAGAAGAAAAATAAGATGATAAACCTCTTTTAGTATAGTTTTATTTTTCAAGTTTTGAGGCTCCTGGCGGGGGCAATGATCCTCTCCTTTAACAGAGGAGCCCCCGCTGTGTTACAGACAGAATCTTACTGCCTCTGGGGTGTGCAGACACCCTCAGGAGACTAGGATGGTTGGAATACTTTGCTAGTGAGAGATGCTCTCTGATGAGGTGTGAAAAAACAACATATTGGCCACTAATTCTTTTACTACTTTGCTAATGAGTAAAGTTCCCTTTTTGTGGTATGCAAGCACTCTGCCATGGACTGATGCTGAGAATGTTCTGTCAGTGAGAGAAGTTCACTGGCTCTAAGGTGTAAAAACACATTGCATTAGCGAATAGAAAAGATCACTGCTTCTGAGGTATGCAGAGAAAGTCAATTATGGTTAAGAAGTGGCAAAGCTAATACTGCAGGATGTCAGGTCAAATGCTCGGCATGCTTTTACAGTTCCACAATCCTCATAGATCAGCACTCCTGGCTCATATCTCTATCGGATGGATAACGTCTAAATTAAATGTGGAATCTCAGTCCTATAGTTATTTAAAAGGGTGGACAGGGTGTATGTTAGAGTGACCCAACATCCCATCAATTATTTAAAAAAAGTCAAGCAAAATCCTATTCTGAAACAAAATTACATAAATAATTGAAAACATGTATTATTCACAATTAAATTCTTTTCTCACGGCCTGCATACTGGGACTCACTTGGCTAACTATTAAAACCAAAGATCTACATGACAGGCAAAATAATCTTTGGCACGTAACCAACCACTTCACAATTAGGTAAAACGAATTCAAATTAGGCTTTTGTATAATTTTTGTTAAACTTGCGCGTAATTCCACACAAAATGTTCAACATTTTTGCTATTTCAAAACCTGAGAATTTCACACTTTTTCTTGCGGGAGACTAACAGCCAGATTCATCATTGTAAAATCGGCTCGCAAAGGGCCAGATTCTGAGAATCTGGCCCTTTGCGAGCGCAATTTTTGCATTTGGGAATCATCATCCCAAATGCAAAAATCGCAAATTGCGAAATCGCTAAATTGCGAGGAATTGCATTTAAGGAATCTCTATTTGAGATTCCTTAAATGCAATACATGAACCATTTTTGAATTGCGAAATCGCTATTTTTGGCCGCTATTTACCGCGAAGTCTGACTTTGTGGTAAATAGCGAAAACTTTGAAACATGCACTTTAGTGCATTTTTCAAAGTTGTATGTTACACACACACATGTCCTTTGTACATGTGTGTGCGCAACATCAGTCTACATTTACATTTCAGGGGTGCTACAGGGTGTCCTTTGGACACCCCTGGCACCCTTGAAATCGCATCCTTATTTGCGATTAGCAAATTGCTAATCGCAAATAAGGAATGATTCCCCATTCATTCCTATGGGCCTCTAGGCCCATAGGAATTGATGGGCCAATAGCAATGCATGGGCCCATAGGAATGCATGGGGAGTCATTAATTATTTGCGATTAGCAATTTGCTAATCGCAAATAAGGAAGCTGTAGAAATGGCAAATAATATTGCGATTTCTACATGAATCCCGTTGTGCGAGTCATTAATAGCGATTCCTTAATAATCGCTATTAAGGACTCGCAAATCGGAACATTGATGAATCTGGCTGTAAGTTGAGAAAATATATCTTGGTGAGAAAAATGTTCGCAAATGAAAACTTTTTCCCTCTAAGCAATCTCCTGCTGGTATCTCGGGTGACTTTTGGATGAGGTGAACCTGCGCAGAGAAATGTTAATGATGAAATGTATTACGTGTAATATGAGTAATGGGAAAAAATTATATTTCTTGAAGCAAATTTTCATGTTTTGCATATCCCTCTTTAGATACACAAGATCATTAAAAAAAACGACCAAAGTTTCAGAGAACAATTTTGTTTTTTAAAAACTGGCTGCACAACTATGACTACACTTCACTATTGATTGTCGGGACTGCTTTCCAAATTCAACAGCTTCAGCAGATTTCCAAATTAAAATGTGTTGAAACCTCTGTGCAGCTCCATGACGCTGAAACTCCACATGATACCAGATGCCCAGAAATCCGATGAGGAGTGCCCCAAACCAATCCTGAACCTTAAACCGGTATCTGAACCACAGTCTGAATCCTCTGGAAGATATTTAGATCTACTGGTGACTGTTTTAAGAGTTTTATTGAACACTGGTTGAGCATTCCTCTTTTTGGGACTTAGGAATTGTGTTATATGGCATCGGTCTCACATTCAACAACACAAGATAGGCCTTGACTACTCGCTTGAGCTGCCTAGGAGTGTTAAGGGTTTAAATGCCCTGCTTTTCTCTTGCAGAACAGGAAACCTCCATTCTGGCGAGCAGAGGACATGTGCAACCTCACCTTGGATATTTCTAGGTGGTCTCTGCATACAACCTCCGGTATTTGTAACAAGAGGCCTGACACTACAATGTTGTGTTATACCTATGTGGGTGTCTTCTCTCATAATATAGTCCAGGGAAGCCCAAGATGCCTCTTGTTTGGATCTGGATTCGAGGGCGGGACTTTGCTCACTGATGCTGCATGGCTGGGCATCCTATCCAGGCTGGGATTCGCATGTTCGCCGCCTCTCATGTAGTTCCAGCTCTGGCACTCTACATGCAGTCACACTCTTTATCCTTCGTGCACAACCCCCCTGCGAGGTTTGTTTTCAGGACTGTATTAAAACTCTCTATCTGTTATGTGTGCACTACTTTACCTATGGAGTGAGGATGGGCTGTTAGTAGGGGAGGGTGGATGGTGACACACTTATAGATTGTAGTGCTGCACACAATGTGAGGCCTAGAGAAGCGCTTTGCAGCCGAGGTGTGCAGAGTCCGTGAGTTAGTTTAATTTTGAGAGTGAAAGCCTCTCTAATTTAAGGATAGAAACGGGTGCTTCCTCTGAGTAGCCAAAGTGTGTGGGGGGCACAGCTCCCCCCTTTTAATAGGGATTTATGAACATGAATGACTGAATTCCCAAGTCTTTTTTTTCACTAATTACCGCAGGTAGCAAGCACCCGTGCACGCGGATGTACCCAGACACTTCCTTTCACATGTACAGAGTGCCCATGGGCAGGCTGGCATCACTTAGAAGGTTAATACAGGGCAGATTTTTCCTCGCGAACCCCCAGGGTGGTATTTTGGGCACTGGAGCGTCCCCTCGTGTTCTGAGAGATTCCCTGAGCCTGACATTTCACGCCTGGCATGTGCCCGTCAGCTAGCTGGCATGGAACACAAGCTAGCCACTGGCATTTGCGAGTCCTAAAGCTGAGATTGCAGGTGATGGTGCCCTCTGCTGGGTTTATGTGAGCCCAGGAGACACAAAATTCTCTGAGAGCTGCGAAAAAGAACACACAAAGTAGCCAGATAGAAAACTGTGCCTGAACTCAGACGCAGCACACTTATCGGTGCCACTTGACGTCTGTCCTCAAATGCAGTGACATGATGTAACATTCAAATGGAGTGTGGGCCATTTATCATCTGTGGGCTGTAAGCCTTTTGCATTTAGTTGAATAGTACAGTCCTTCCAGCAGTGGTGATGTCCATTGGATCATAATAAGAATATTGTTAGACTAGGACATAGGACTAGGACTAGGACATAATAAGCAGGGCTACTGGAATTATGCAATTGTGTGGCCACAGCGATTTTTGCATAGTTCTATATTTGCCTTATTATCCATTATCTTCCACATAATCTGCAGATTTTAACAACCCAACGGTCTATGTCCACAGCACTCCTCGAAACCTTGAGCAACTTTGGACCCAACCAGCTCATCTCAAAACCCAAACAACGCAGGACACACACTGGACCCCATCTTCACCACAAGCGACCGCATCAAATACAACTCCACCACACCACTCGCATAAACTGACTATTCCATCACTCACTTAGACATCAACACACCTCAAGTCAACACCCCTACCAGGTTCTGCATTCAAAGCCACAGCTGGAGCAAAATCACAGAAGCAGACTGGCCCAGCACCCTCAGCACAGATCAACCTAAACCCACAGAAAACCTTGAGAAGGACATCAACAACTTTAACAACTGGACCAAGAACTGCGTGGACTCCTTCGCACCCATCAAACTCAGCAAGCATAGTTGATCAAAGAAGCAGGCCAGCTGGTACACAGAAACCCTTCAAGACACCAAACAACACTCTAAGCAGTTTGAAAGGAAATGGAGAGCCAGCCACGCCACCACAGACAAAACTACCTACAAGGCTGCACTCGGCTCCAAGAGGCACCAAGAAAAAAGCACTAGTGGACCCTATTGTAGGAAGAACCAACAGCTGCAAGGAGATCTTCTCGATCATAACAATTTTACCTTGCTGTTAACATGGCTGCCTCCAAACAGCTCTGCAACAACTTATCCAACTTCTTTCACAATCATCCAAAATCGCAAACATCTACAGCAACTTCACACGCCAACCCAACCCCAGAGAGCTCATTGCTAACCTATGCCAATCTCCATGCATGCCAAAACTTGAATAACAACCCTAGGCATGCCCCACAACTCACATGTCCATTTGCCACTTCATTAACTGTAAGTATTGACAACCTCCACTGAGATGGGTAAGATATGTATGACACGTCTTCTCATGCAAAACAACAAATAGTAGGTACCAACCAACAGGTACTATCTTGGAACAACTATTGCTATTCTCCAGGTGCCTGTCAACATGTACGAACAGCTACCACATACCCAGCAATAACCATTCTCCAGATGTCCTGATAAAGTCCACCCAGCTATCATTTCTATCAACACTGATGACTAACCTCCACGTGACCAGGAGGGTGTGGTCCATGTCCACATGCTCAGCAACACGTAATGACAGTCTTAGTGTCCAGTAACTTTTTTCCGGCGTTTCCACTTTCTGTTAACTCAAGCAAGCCCACTTCTCCTGCATGCCTCATAGGAGCTTCATTCACTATAAAAGGATGAAAGAACGAGGCTTGGGAGACTGTTTTTCTTTGTGAAGTATTGGTTCCAGCAGAAAATGTTCACTGTAAAACAGGCCCAAACAAATATATAAATGTGAGAGACATTTTCTCAATGAACCATTCCTTTTGCCAGTATCTCAAAAGTGTTTTGAATGCAATGTATGCCCTCATGTTAAATTTTCTTATTCTTGTTAGGGGGTTGCCCACTGAGGACAGACCATACACTCAGGCACATGCATCAATGTAGGCTTTTGTGATTCCTTAATTGCGTTTATTAAGGAGGGCAATTAAGGAATTGCAAAAGCCTATGCATGTAGGAATCGCTATAATATTAGTGATTCCCAAACATTCCTTAATTGCGACTCGCAAATTGTGAGTCGCAATTAAGGAATGCTTTCCCATTCATTCCAATGGGCCAACAGGCCCATAGGAATGAATGGGAGATTGCATGGGCAATTTGCGCCAATGGGTACTCGCAAATTGCTCATGCAATTTCAAGGGTGCAAGGGTGTCAAAAGGACACCCTGTTGCACCCCTGAAATTGATCTGTGCACGCATGTTGCTCACACAGATGCCCCAAAGGCATGTGTGTGTAACCTAAAACTTTGAAAAATGCACTTTAACGCCTTTTTTCACAGTTTTTGCAAATTAAGATCAAGTACGAATTGATGGTAATTTGCACCCCCTATTAGCTAAATCGCAATTTGCGATTCCATCATGCATTGCATTTAAGGAATCGCAATTTGCAATTCCTTAAATGCAATTGCAATTTAAGAAATCTCAATGATTTGCGATTTCTTAAATTGCGAGAGGCTGACAGGTTGATGCATCGCAGAGGCCCTTTTTGCGGTCGCAAACAAACGATTTTTACAAATTGCACCATTTGCACTCGCAAAAATGGTTGATGTATGTGCCTGACTGTGGGTAATATAACGGTCTTCGAAGTACCCGATAAGTAGTGGTTGGGTAGCTCATCATGTTTTGTATTTTGAAACATGTAGTATACGTTTAGAATGGAACAGCAAAGGTTTAAGGATCAGAATTCAGAGGGAAAAAACAAAATGTATAAGCCTTTACTATCAGAGAGACAGAGAACTGAGACGAAAGGGAAACATCTTAGAGAGAAGGTGTGACTACACGCAGAATAGATGAAAGTGGGGACTTAAAAAGAAAGGAGGAGGGAGGGAGAGTGTGTGAAAAAGAGGGGAGAGTGAGAGATGTCAATAAAGTGAAGTAGTGTGAGAAATAAAAATCGGGAAAAAGAGAAACACATATAGATTTTAAAAAAATGTGACAGAGAAAATAGAAGCAGGAAGAAATGGGAAATTGATATGAAATTCTAGGAGGAGAGGCTGCTGTCCATTTAGCCTGTCCCTGCAAATATCATGAATGCACAGTTTGGCCAAAGGAAAGAAAGCGCGTTTACGGTATAAAGTCCCCTGTGCTGAACCCTTAGCTGATCTATTGGTGACGAGCTGGTCGTTATGCCCCAGTATTAGGACTTAAAGTAAGTAACGGGCTGCAATGCAAAGGATTTCGTTAATAAAAGTATGATGTCTTTATTTTAGAAGATTGTGTATAAGAGCTCACCTGTGTTGCTGCAGTTGTCTTCAGTAGCAGCAGCCCTGGTTTTCTTTTCCTTCTGCAATGCGCATTTCTAGCTCACACCACACACCGAATCGTCTCAAAGTGCTTAAATGAGTGTTGCTTTTGCCCAAATTGCGTTATTCAGCCCTGCAGGGAACGTGAACCTGGAACCTGAAGGTCTTTAGAAAGGTGCATGAGTCTGTGTTCAGCTCAGGCTCAAGAAAAAGTACATCCTACTATGTGCAGTTCTACCTATACGCCCCTAGTTGTACATACGTCTCGGGGTATTTTCTTTTCAATGCCATATTCGTGTAGTTATCAGCCTTATGCGCCTAATATCCTACTTTAACAGTGTATTTAGCAGCTCTGATTGGCCTACAGTGGCACCTGGTAATATGGTACCAGAAAAAACTCTGCTTGAAGTATTACATCAAAACCATTGTTCTGCAACCTGCCTCTATTTCTGTGACTCTATGGTGCAAATATTCTAAACTGCACAGAGAGGCCCTCTCTCTTGCCCTCACTGTGTTTGAATGGGACCCTTAAGCCATTATATTATGGCAAAGAAAGTAAAAGCTTTATATGATGGCTGATTAGGTACATTCGGGAACTTAGAATCTAGTTGGATGTTTAGATGGGTGACACGCTTAAAACAAAAGTGGTTTGGTGTGATTCACATTCGGTAAGAATGACAAGTATTCTGATTTCAATTGACTTTACTTATATATCTACTTTAAATATGGGCACTGCAGATTTTCAGAATTTCACAATTTACACTGCTCATTTAAATTATTAAGTACACTTTTTCCTAAAGAGTACAAGTATAAAAAGTTAAGGTGCGAAATAAAGGAGCTCACCATTTTTTTTAACCGGAAGAGAACAGATCATGTGTATTGCAGAAGACAGGCTCACCTGCATACACTCAGATGCACACATGCACGCATATATATATATATATATATATATATATACACACACACGCAAACACAAATTCTCATCGTCTTGCGTACATACACACGGTAGTCAGAGAAGTTTACGGTGGGACACCGCATGTGACCTGTGATGATCCTTACCACAAGATTCTGCCTCCCATTACCTGCACACAGGTGGAAGCTGTTATGAATGATAGCTTTTGCTTGCTCTAGTCTGGAGCACTGGTCACTGCCCCATCGGATGCCAGGAGAGGGCAGGAGGTGGGCCCTTCTCCTCTATGGTGGCTTCTGATAGGATTCAGTAATGATGAGTGACAAGCACCACCAAAGCCTCACTAGAAGACATGCTGCAGTGCCCGAGGCTAGTGCTTCATGCCAGCTGTCTATTGTGAATGTGTGAAATTGGCTGGAGAAGTCACCGCCTGCACATGTGCAGTTCAAAAGGCACAGTGGAGCCCCCTTTGTTTCTGTTATGATGCTGCACTTTAATTTATAAACAAACAGTTGTTTTAGTGTAAAAAAGCAACACCATGTCAGCAGTTAGTTGGAGATGGGCCATGTGTTGGTGAGTTGGCACCCTGGCACCCCCTATGGGTGACCCACCATTGACAAAAGATTGGTGTTTACAGACTACTCCTAGTTTGAGTCATTTAAAGAAAAATAAAGTGAATCATGTGACTATCTTCCTGGGGTACAGAGAGTGTTAAAGGTAAGGATGTAATTTTATGTAACACACAACAAAATGTAAATAAAATGTAAATAAACTGTACATATTCAGCAGTTCAGAAAGCAATAATGAAGCACATTTTTTTGTTATTTTGAAATGTGATGGAAACAAAGATTTTCATAGAATCAAAACCAATCAAGACACCTTTACTTGGTTATGCACAAATGATAAATATTCACTGAAACCTGATTTCCACATATCATTATGTGCAAAGAAGTTTCATCAGTAAAACTGAATGTCAAATTTTGTGGCCACTTCAATGGAAAATGGTGCGAATGACAGTGTGCTAGAACATGATGCTTTGGCTACATTAAACAAACATTGGCATAGCCAATAGGTCTCACCTTTGGGACCTCATAAGTGTTTAGCCATGCAGCGCATTTTCCTTGGTGTTCTGCAGCCAGGAATTGACTAGTTATACAACTGAAAGACTATGCTGAACTCCTGTCTGTGGAAGCTCTCCGTAGCACCGGCTTACGGCTAACAGGCTAATGGCTGCTGTGATTGGTCACCACAGTGCGCTGGGCTTGTTGGCTGCTGGATCGCTATCAGTAGGAGAGATAACCAGGCCAGCAGAGGTAAAGTGGTGCTGAGTTGCTCCGCCGAGTTGCTGAGGTCAACGGCTGGGCTGGAAGGCTAGGTTGGCTAGCGTGGCAGGCTGGCTTGACCGTCTACAAACACAAGAGTGGTTTGGCTTTTGGAAAAACTGCAGATGAGTGGTGGGGGGCGGGGGGTGGTCACTGTCTAAGAAAGACAAAGCCTTCGGCATGAGTTAGTAAATCCATTTTAGGAGTTAGAAACTTTTCAGTTCATAGGATTGACAGTCCAGAAATTACTTTACTCATGTCGGGCATAATGTCAAACATGTTTTGTACATTAAGTACAAAAAGTAAGTCACAGAGGGTGCACTATGTGCTTGCAGGTAATTGATTAATAAAAGGAAACAGGAATGTGCTCCCCAAGCGTGAGATGGAAAGTTCGCTTCACTTCAAGTCCAAAAGGCTATTATTTTAGAGAGTAAGATTTCCGGTCTGCGGTGCATCAGACTGTTGCAGGCTCGAGCACAGGGACATGGTGCGTTATCTGATCTGAAGGGAATGTGCCAGCACTGCAGATTCAAAACGAAAGCATTCTAAGACGACGTGAAAGAACACCATGTATAGCGAACACGTGTTTGTTTTTAAAGTGTGGTAACCCGGGTCTGTCATTTTGTAGGTATATTTATATTCCATTACACATGCAAGCCTACAACAAGCATTTACAATGCAATGGTCTCTGCATTATTAAAGGTAGAGCTATTGGCATGCTCATGACATTTTTTTTTTTTAAATCATAAATAAATGGCATTGTCATTTACATTGCCAATAGCTTAATCACTCGCAAATGCATGACCTATTGCATTTACACCCACACAGAGCCACACACACAAAGCCACCCACACACACATACAGAGCCACCCGCACAGAGCCACAGACACACACAGAGCCACACACAAACAGAGCCACACACACACACACACAGAGACACACACACACACACACAGAGCCACACACACACACAGAGCCCCACACTCACACACAGAGCCCCCACACACACACAGCCACACACACACAGAGCCCCCACACACCCAGAGCCACACACACGCCCAGAGCCACACACACACCCAGAGCCACACACACACCCAGAGCCACACACACACCCAGAGCCACACACACACCGATCCACATACACACACAGAGCCACATACACACACTGGAGAGCAAGCACAGTGAGGGGGCAGGGAACCAGGCACAGCGAGGGGGCAGGGAACCAGGAACAGCGAGGGGGCAGGGGAGCAAGCACAGCCAGGGTCAGGGGAGCAAGCACAGTGAGGGTGCAGGGAAGCAAGCATAGCGAGGGGGCAGGGGAACCAGGGGGCAGGGGAGCAAGCACAGCCAGGGGGTAGGGGAGCAAGGACAGCCAATGGGCAGGGGAGCAAGCACAGCGATGGGGCAGGGAAGCAAGTACAGCCAGGGGGCAGGGAAGCAAGCGCAGCCAGGGGGCAGGGGAGCAAGCACAGCCAGGGGAGCAAGCACAGCCAGGGGGCAGGGATGCAAGCACAGCCAGGGGGCAGGGAAACAAGCACAGCGAGGGGGCAGGGGCGCAAGCACAGCCAGGGGGCAGGAGAGCAAGCACAGCCAGGGGCAGGGAAGCAAGCACAGTGAGGGGGCAGGGGAGCAAGCACAGCAAGGGGGCCGGGGAGCAAGCACAGCCAGGGGAGCAAGCACAGCCAGGGGAGCAAGCACAGCCAGGGGGCAGGGAAGCAAGCACAGCCAGGGAGCAGGGAAGCAAGCACAGCCAGGGGGCAGGGAAGCAAGCACAGCCATGGGGCAGGGAAGCAAGCACAGCCATGGGGCAGGGAAGCAAGCACAGCCAGGGGCAGGGAAGCAAGTACAGCCAGGGGGCTGGAGAGCAAGCACAGCCAGGGGGCAGTGAAACAATCCAAAATACTCCTTTTTATGTAAAAAGTAGTGTGGGTGTGAACATGAATTTACTGGAGGGATATTTTGGTGCGTTTTGTAAATTCTTCACTAGAGATGTCTTGAGTCTGCCACGAACAGAAGAATAGTCGAGGGGGGGATTTGTTCCCGCCGAGGGGATCAAAGTGGGGTTCATTTCCGCCGGGGCCACCGATGATGACAACATGGCATAGCACCGACCTTTGAGAGGAGCATTCAGCATAACAACAACAGATTTTGTTCCAGTAAGGTTTGGACCCAACAAATTGTAATTCGTCTTCCCACTGCCATTCAGAATTAGATTTGGGTCTGGCCTCACGCGGACACATAAGGTGGTCATATCAGAGAGAGGCTCTGTAATGTGTGTTTAATAAAAAAACATCGCAGTTTCATGGGGTTTGATATGTTCTCATCCAATCACCGAGACATGGAGGCAGAGCTTTCACCAATCAATATCTTTGCTTTATCCTAAAATAATAATGTAACCCAAAGAGAGACTGGGTCTCGGAAAAGGGAACCTTGCCAGGTGATAATAACAATAATACGTGTATCGTGCGCTCACTTAAACCCGTTACAAAGATCAGTAACACGCACAATGTTTACAATTCGCAGCCGAGAAGCATCTCACATCTCACACAGACGGGGGGGGGGGGTCACTCTACTCACCAACAGGTCCAAAGTCTGTCGATCTCGAGCAGCAACTGCGGAACCTCCTGGTGCTGAGAACTGCTCGGAGCTTTGAAAAGACCAAGAGCACTGAAAAGACAACACCCTCCATCAGCCCGAAGCAGGCGCAGGCCTTGGGCACCGCAGAGGGTCCTAGAGTCACTTCCGCCTTGAAGAGGGTGTGAGCAAACAACTGCTAACAAGGCCAAGTGCAGTGGCAATAAAAGCAGCAGTGAGGATTCATGAAGAGCTGTATTCAAGAAAAGAAAAGCAACCCTGAAGCCCGCCTAGAGATCACAGCCCAGGCTAGCGCTTAAGCCGTGAAAGACAGCGCTATATCGGGCAGCTGCTCCTACGACTGATGATGGCAAAGTGCAGTTTTTGGGAGAGTAGCAAGGGTTTCATGGACAAGCTCAACTATAAACAAGAAAAAGACGAGCGCAGCTAGGGAAAAAGGCAATAAAAAGACGAGCGCAGCTAGGTAAGAAAACTTACCGACTCGGGGGACGCCATGCACACGACTCGGGGGACGCCATGCACACCACCATCTTTCTCTGAGGCGAGGCAGGAATGCCTCAGAGAAACCAGCATCATTTTTGGGATTGAGGAGCGTGTTTTCGTTCTCTCCTCTTCCCATTGGCTGGAATGTTAAATTCCAGCCAATGGGAAGAGGAGAGAAAGTAAACAGAAAGAAACGAAAAAACACACCCCTCAATCCCAAAAAGACGGGGCTTAAACGGAGTGACGCCCCTCTCCTCCAATGGTTGGCCAGCATTTACGAGGCCAGCCAATGGCGAAGAGGGCGGGTTCAAGAAACATAAAATCTCAGAGCTCCGCCCACTGCTTACGCAGTGCGACACTGTCCTCGACCTAAAAAGAAGTGGGCGCCATTTTTTCTTGGAGGGGGGGGGGGTGGGATGGATGAAAGGGGGGAAAGGATTTCAGATTGGTAAATTAAAAAAACTAATACCACAAGCTAAATTATAGTTTTAGTTTGCATTGGAGAGAACATATTATTGAGAGGCAGGACCTTTAGGAATGTTTCACAAAACACGGAAGCTCCAGGTTATTTACACACCCTGGAATCAGAGAAAGAGAGGCCAGCGCCACAGATGTAGAATGGGGTGGAGGGGGTTAGGGCAGGGTGCCCCATGACAGAGTAAGGCATTGTTAGTTAGATAATGATGAAGACCTGGAGCAGCTGCCTGGCTTCACTCCGCTCTTTGAGATACATGAAGCAAAAAAGAACACAAAGGCAATATTATTAAGGACGGTACAGTTGTTTAACTACAGAGGTGCAAGAAAAAGGCTCTCTGTTTTATTGCACTTCCGCAAACCATCGATTAACACACATCTGACACCAAAAAGCATGTGGGCGCTGACGACGGAGTCCTGTTTATCTCCAATCAAGAAATGTTGCTGTAGGGATAGGTTATATGTATGCCATCTAAATACTGCTACCACCCCTGGGTTTAAAATCACGACGTTCCTGGGTTGCAGTCCACTTCGGTTAAATAAACAACACATTGCGTCTGTTATTCAGGGTTTCTTTTTTTTATTATATATTTATTTGTGGTATTTGTACATATACATACAATACAAAAGGGAATCGTTATATGGGTTGCCAGCCTGTGAGGATACAGGGTAAGTGGTTCATGGTAAACATCTCGGGTGATCTTGTTGCAGGTGGCGGAGGCCCATAGTGTGTTCCAGGGTTTCTTTTTTAAACCAGAAAAAAGAACCTTCAAGTGACAAGCTCAACTGAGAAAAGGTCACATTAGGTGTGTTTTTCAACAAATGTCTTTTTGGTGAGAGTTATCCAATATACAAAATAATTTCTGTTACACTGGTTGTGCTGTTAAGCAGTTGTACCAGATATTCCTCGCCTCATAAAGGTACACCCATTACAGGGTGACCCAATGTAGCACATCACCCGAGTAATTTCGGCATAACCTTAAAAAACACTTCCATCTATAACACTTTTCAGCACACCTAAAACATGATGCAGTGCAACTAATGTTACCACTGACACACAGGCTCTTTTACTTGACAGTTACTGTGCGAAGTATAACCCAAGTGCCTGCTATCTGTACAAAACCCAGCAAAGGAACTAAAACACTGCAGACGAGCAGCAACGCTATTAGCTATCACTTAAAGGACGTCATCTTGGATTCCAGATGTTTGTATACAAGTCCTACTCGCTACTCTTTATAAATGCACTAATCGCTGGAAATTAAAATTAAAATGCCTCATGAAAACTGAGATGAAACAGATCGGCCCAGCAATCGCAGAGAACTGTTAAAAAAAAAACATTTTTGTAAAATGTTGGCAAAACCTGATCCTAACGAGGCTTTTATCCTGCAACTAAGAATCGCTGGCTCCTGCGGAGAGGGTGGCAGGCCATTACTTAACTAGTATATTAAGGTCAAGGGGCCTGTGCAGAACAGCGATAGGGCTGAGACTGTGCTGGTGATGTGTAACAGTAGATGATATCCGTTTGCAGCCAGTAAATATCTGCAGTATTAAAACAAAAAGTTTAGGCAGCTGGGCCTGTTGTTGGATACGGGTCTAGATCGAAAGCAAAACAAGACGAACAGCATGAGTGCGAGCTGGCCTCCCCACCCTGCTGTTTGTTCCATGTTTGCAGAGAGAGTGCTGGGCGAAGGGAGACCCCCTGGTGGGGCATGGATACACAAAGGATTTGCTCGACCAGTCGCAGAGGGTGTGGCCGCTGCGTTTAAAAACAAACATGACGGGTGGTGTTAACTACCAAAAACAAACTAGCCTAAAGTCCCCATCTTAACAGGAGATAAGTGAATAGTGTGCTGATCGGTGCCCTGCCCCTAGTTCTGACCTCGCTCCGCAGCTGCACTTCTTCATGCTGGATTTCATAGATATGTAGTATGCCAGTGCCCCGCGAGTAGTTGCTTAAACAAACAAAACGGGCGCTATACGGCAGCTTCTTGCCATCAAAGACAGTGTAGTTAAGCGACTTCAGAATGTGGCAGATAATCTGCAGCTACTCCAGGGGGCTGCACATGGTGGCGGTTATGGCAGTTGGAACCTCTGTGCTACGGCCCTTGACAACAATACACGAGAAATGCTCTGCCCCCATCTTGAGACACAGAGAAATGGCCAACACCACCCGGGTGAAGGGGTTGTTTAACAAGGTTGCCCTATTCCTATCAGCAACAAGCATTGGTCGCCCAACAAGCAAGACGTGCGGCCGCGACCGGAAGTTGTGTGTGCATGCGCGCAAAAAGAAAAAAAATGTGAGTGGTGCACGCGGCAAAAGTAAAAGTTATCGTGAGCGATGTGCGCGCACCATGATGAGAGAGGAAAGCCAGAGGGTGCCTCTTCTAGTCATTGTGCGCGTAACCGCATGCTCTATGCCACCCCAAAAGCTGTGGTCGGACTTTTGGAAGCCCACTCACTAAACGTCTCGCCAGTGCTGCGCAAGCGCTGGCTCAGGCGAGACCTAACAATCGCCTGCTTCTTGTCCATTCAAGTTAAGTGGGTTGCGATTGTTGGTCATTCTAAAAAAGTGGGTCGTGGTTCTAAAAAATTGGAAGGCACTATTCTTGATTACTTACTGGTATTTTTCAATACTCAGAGTCCTAGTATTCCTCATCACCGTCCTAACATAGAGCGGTTTGCCCTGTTACCAGACAGTAGTTACTTACCTTTTTATTAAAATAACGTGAAAACAACTACTTATACCCTGTTTCTAACTTTAGCATCACCTCCGCCTTGGGAGTCAAAAAGTGGGACTCAATCTGCCATACTCTATATAACAATAAACCCCTTGGATGCCCTCTGGTGGAAAACATTCATGCAGGGAGGGTGGAAATCTAGGACTGTAACAAAGAAGATTAGAGCTCAGAGTAATGAACATTTTTGGAAAGTAATCAGAAAATTACCTCCTCCTCTGGTTTTCCCATCCTAGGCCTTATATCACGAAGCTTCTCCCATGCAACGTTTTCTGCTGCACTTTCTCTCTTGGAACCTCATTTACCCAAACTTCCCTCCCTTTATAGTGTGCCCTTTACCAAAAGCCCCTTTCTCACTGCCCCTCTCCATGCTGGCCACCGTTATTGTTTTCGGCAGTGACAGATGCTTTTAAAATGCACTAACATTGGCAAAGCCACTAGAAGTAACGGGAAACATTGAACGTTTATTTCATATACTTGTAAGATATCCATCATGGTGCATGATGTAACATGACATGACTTGGTGGCCATCTTGAAAATATAGAAAACAATGTGCTGGACATTTAAAGATGGCCACTATACTGTGTGATAGAATGTGGCATGTCAACAATCTCGAAAGTATGAAAAATAAAATATGCTGTAGTCTCTCTTTTTTTTCCATTGGCCTCTATCCAGCCAGTGAATTCATTCCTCGTGATCTTTACGGTTGATGTTGAGTTTAGGTCCGCCATTGAGACAATTACATTTAGGTTAAGTTGGAGCTGAAAGGCAAACCTTAGAAGCACTCGGCATAAAAACGTCCTGTATGTTGGAATACAGCAATGTTGTGTATACATTTCATAATTGTTAGTAAGAGTGCTGCTCCTTTAAATGTATTGTTTATACTCATATGTGCTTGAGCGTTCCATGCGTGTGCGACTTCAGGAGATCAGTTGCACTGGTGTCCTGGAGTGGAGGTTGCATGCCTGGCGCTCACCTGTTAACCTATTCTTAAATAAATTCCTAAAACTACCTCGTGGGGTGAGACAATCATTACAAGCAAGCACAGTAAATAAAAAGCAAATGTTGGAGCTGCAAGTGGGGGTGGGGGTAATGGATAATCTTGATATCTACATACGTTAAGTGACAAAGGCACAGGGTGCCTTCATCACTAAGCAACAACATATCTTCTTTTCACTGTTCCATTATAGGTGCTCAAAGATATTCCTTCTTCATTTACAAAAGGATTTGTTTGACATTCAAACAACTCATTTTTGTAATACGACATGATTACATTTTCTCCTCTTGTACTAACTGCGACTTTCTTTGTATTCTGGGAGTTTTTAACTAGCCCGTGAAATGAGTCCAATTATAATCAGGGTGGCATATTTACTCTCCACCTTCCTGGCTGCTTAAAAAAAAAAGATGCATTTTAATATCGGCAGAAAAAGGAAGGTTATAGTGTGTATTCTCTGCAACTTCAATAAAAGTATCTTGAGAAGAAAGCCAAAGGGATTTCTTTGAGTTTCATGTCAGATGTTCATGGGAATTCTTGGAAATACATATTTCATAACATTTTAAATTGCTGGTAATGTAAGAAAAGAAATCTTGAACTGATATTTCCTGTTGGGGAAATTGGTGCGGAATAACGCTGTCAAATCTAGTTAAGATATTAAGACAATAACTGTGTCTGCGCCATTGGGAGCAGAGTTGCTTTTCCGAGAACAGGTTAGTGCATGAGCTCGCTAAGAGATGGATTGAAAAAGTGCATCACTCATAATGTTAGGAAATAAAATTGCACATTAGATAATTTCTATAGCGATCTCCATCTCCCTCTCTCTCTCTGTCTGTCTCTCTCTCTCTCTCTCACACACACACATACTTTCTCTCACTCGTCCTCTCTGTCTTTCAGTTATTTATTTACTACTTTCACTCACAAATATGGTGGTCATTCTGTATTCACACAAGCACACTGCTCACACATAGGTACACAGAAGGAAGAGAGTTTGTACAGATGTTAACATAGTAGACACAGCTTGAGTATCTGATGCATAGGTGCACTAATGTAATTCAAAACTCTTGAAGTAAGCTACACTGATGCCTGAATAACCACTGAGGTCGACTAATCTTACATAAGTCACATATAGACCAAGACTGCAGACAATGGGCATTGGCTACCAAGTATGGGTTATTAAGCTGGTGCCTTCGATTACATCTGAGAAGATATGTGGATTAAGATATCACTTGACCTTGCTTAGTATTTTTACAATAGGGAGGAGCAGTCAACATAATAGTCCTGAAGAAGGTGGTGTTTATCTAAAGTTTTCCACTGAAACACTTCAATGTGATTGGAAAAGCAAAAACTACAACACACTGCTGATCACTGTATGCTATCAATTACCTGAATGGACACTGAGAGATGTACGGAGTAGTGGTGCACACACTTAAAGATGAATTGTGTGGTCTTTAGAATAGCCCCCTTGGGTACTTATCCTTTATGTTCTCATGCATTTGTGTCTTTCAAGATATGCATTTTTAACAGATTGTTTTTAGAGCCATATATAATTTTTTAACTTTGTTTGGGGTATTCGACCTGTTATACATATGACTAAGTGTGTGTCAGTTATTCAGATATGATTTTTATGGGTGAAGTGTAATGGGATTGTATGGTTTGATTGTACTAAGGTAAAAGTTTATATAGTTGTTTGAATTAACCATGTTCCCTTGGTTCGAATGGTAACTCTTTATTTTGTCTGACCAGTTGCAATGACAACAGAGCTGCAGGCACGATACTCTATTAACACTAGTCTGCATTTGTAGGTCCGCTGCTGGGGGATGAACTAAAGCAAATATCTCCTGAGGTCGGACTCCTCTGGATGCAGAGTAAGCAGGTAACATACTGTTACTCAGACTATCTGACATCCTAAAGCTCAGCGGTTGTCTACTAGGCAGAGCCTAACATTGTTATCAAAGCAATTGGCTAAAGATGGCTGACTCACTGCCGAATCTTGCGTATGCAGTTGTTAAGGGCTAAACTAAAATGTGAATGACACTCTGTTTGATAAATAACTGAAGTAGGCTTACCTAAAGACCATTTTCTCTAAGCAATATTATGTATTATTTTTGAGACTCATGGAATCTTTTAGTAACACCTTAAACACAGAAATAGATCAAACTCAGGGCATACAGCCACTATGCAGCACTGGTCAAGAGGATTACAATCTTCCCTGAAACACAAGGAACAAGTATGGTACTCAGGGGCAGTAGAAGCTTCCTCTAAAGACAGCAGACAAGCGTGGCACAGTGCAGCACCATTTACCGACCCCCTTAGCTACAATAAACAAGCAGTATTTTAGACTTGGAACAAGTATTAAAACAGCACTGGGGTTTATGAGTACTAGCTTTACTCACAGTCGCAGCAAGAATTCCACACCCAAAGCTGGTACAACACCAGGCAGGAGTACACACTTCCCACACACCCATCGGAGAGTTACCAATCTGCTCAGAAACAAATCAAGCTTCCCTCGCATGCACAGAACATGGACAACTTCTGCAGCAGTGCTCCAAGCCTGTGTGTAAATACACACAATAGGTCGGATTCTCAAACAGCACTTTGTAGTATGTTTTGTAAAACTGCAGTATTTCTAAAAAACATATACATGGTACTATTCACAAACTGTAATTCTGTAGTCATTTACAGTTTTGAGTAAGTTTACTATTTTTTGGTATTCACAAACTGCACTTTTATAGTAACTTACAGTTTGGTAGTAAGCCTCTACCTCCTTCATTTCCTTTGGGAGGGAGTTGTGCTTCCAGTGGTTGGCCATTTGCAGTGTTGGACTTACTACACAAGTGTAAGATCCTATAACAGTGTAAATTACCACAAAAGTGCAGTTTGTAAATAATGTGAAATCGAAAACTTATTAACAAGTGTAAACTTACTCAAACGGTTAAGTTACCTTCGCAAATCTGGCCCACAATGTGCAGCATTTGACAGCAGTGAAAGCTCCTCTTGTACGCAGCAGAGGTCAAAGCAGTGTATCTGCAGTGCAAGCTAAGATATCCTCACATACAAAACAGGTATCACACCGGCAGCAGCATCTACGTTTATTTCAGGCACAGAATACCCAGAGTAAAGTAAAGAGGTGGGTGAGCCACTAAAGGCTTGAGCCAGATGGTAGTCTGTGGCTCTGTTTGAAGTCCTCTTGAGCACTCATGGTGAAAATGGGTTGAGCTTTCTTATGGCTTTTGCCTGCTACCCATGCTCTAAACTCATGCACTAAGAATGAAAGACAAAGCATTAAACTTTGATGTCAAATAGAAGCAAGAAAGGGATACCAATTTAGTGGCTAAATCACTCAATGTGAGACCAGAAAACCTGGGATCAATCCGGCTTGGCCACTTGAAAAAATAGGAGGCACAATAAAATAAAATAATTGTCTAGGATCATGCTATTTGGTTATTATTGCATATGGGAAAACCTTGACATATATCAGGATTTGTGCTGTATAATAATTCATCTAGTGTGTGACTTAATGGACTATAATATTTCTCTGTGTAAAATAAGATAGCCCACTTAGAGGGTGCATATGAAAACTGAGCTGCTTCTAATGGTATTATCATCAAAGTGGGGCAGAGGTATGAATGTTTCTAATTTAATGTTTAAAATAATCACGTTTATAAAAGCCTCTCAAGGCAGTGAATTAATTTGATATACTAAGGTGAAACGCTTGTCAAAGCTTGTCAAAGAAATAAACTTTTTGGAATTTCAAAGACACTTTATCATATTTTTACATAATATTTGTTGCACAATTTCCATGCCAATTGTTTCCATGGCGCAGCTCATAACTGGGCTCCTAGAGGCAAGACAGTCCCTTACCGAGGCTCACTCTGTTAATTTATTGGCTTGACCACCTCTACTACAGTACTGTGTATAACAGTTACTTCAGTTGCCCCCTGTCAGTATCTTGCTCTGGGGAGCAACATCTTGATTTCTGAGATTCTGCCCGGTATTCCACAGGTCTCAGAAGGAGAACTATTCTAACTTCTGGTTTTAATAAGGAAGAATTGTGCATTAGCAACTCCAAGAAGTTGTTTGAAGTTACCTGAGCATTTTGTAGTCTAAACTGAAACAAACAACGTGCACATCATTCATTTTCCCAGTGGCAGCACTCTGTCCTAATTAAGTCTGTTTTCTTTTGCTACCTGCCATACTCCTATCAGGCAGAACACAGTGATTACTGTGACTGTCTTGTCTAAAGAAGCCACCAACAGCATGGGCATAACTTCTTCTTTGACCTATGTTGGTTTCAAGCAGCCCAGGCCAAAGGGCGCACTCCACATTTACAGAAGTGAGCATGCGCACTGTTCGGCCATTCAGTGCATGTGCAATGAGGTCTTTGTAGGGCTCCTGCAAGTGCTTCAGTAACTTATGTTCAGTGGAGTCTGACTTCGGCAGCTGAGAGAATCAGACAGATCTAACATCAAGCTCCCAGTGCTGTAAGAGCTCCTGAGGTCCAGTAGGGTGTGATGCTGGAACAACTTTCAGACGGGTGATGCCAATATTACATCTCTGAACTGTAATTCTAAAAAATCCAAGCATCAAACAAAGAACAAGTGTTGCGAATGACCTACGCCTCTTCAGCAGGAGTGTGGTAAGGGTGTAGTATATACCTGGTGTTGCAAATATATTACTAAGTCATTGTGTGGTAACCACTGTTATTTACAGACAGCACATTTTACATTTAAATGGCCAATACATTTATAGAGACATGCAGTTTTTATACTGATACTGATACCAAGGCCTGAATTACATACTATAGGCACTGATGTAATGTAATGTGATGTAAGCTGGATTTGTTGAGTGCTGCTTGTCACCCATGAGGGTATCAAGACGCTGATTATGTCTGAAAATAGGGTTTCAGCAAATCTTTCTCATTTCAAATATGTGTACACTTCATTTATAGGTATTTTTATATTTTGATGTGTATTAGAAGAAAACAACATCATAGAGCCTATTCTTTCTCACCAGCAAGAGTTTCACACAATCACTTTATAAAATCCACACACTTTGTAGTAATTGAAAGAAAAACAACACCAGTCTCCATGTTAAACAAGCATTGGAAATGCAATAGGTCGCGCAATAGGAAAGTTTGAGCTATTGGTATTGTAAATGACACTTTTTATTTATGTGTCGGTTTTGAAAGTAGCAAAATTAATAGCTTTGTCAGTTACAATGTCAATAGTGTTAACTTTTGCAAATGTGACACCTATAGCATTTGTAATGCAATGTGTGTTGTATTTACGTGACTTGGATGTCTTGATATTACACATAACAATGGCTTTTAATTTTGTAAATAATTAATACTTAAATAAAAGTTATTGTAATTTATAATGGCAATAGCTTAAACGTTTGTAAATAACTTTTGTGAAGATTATGTTCAGTGTATTTTATTGTGACAAAAATCCAAGAACATTGCATTTGCACCTACACACACATATAGATGTGGTAGTGGTGGATCTGGGGGATATGGTGGTGGTGGGTGTGGTGGTGGTGGTGATGGTGGATGTGGTGGTGGTGGATGAGGGGGTGGATGTGGTGGTGGTGGATGTGGTGGTGGTGGAGGTGGTGGATATGGTGGTTGTGGATGTGGTGAAAGTGGTGGTGGATGTGGTGGTGGAAGTGATGGTGGTGGGTGTGGTGGATGCGGTGGTGGATGAGGTGGTGGATGTGGTGGTGGTGGATGAGGTGGTGGTGGATGAGGTGGTGGTGGATGAGGTGGTGGATGATGTGGTCGATGTGGTGGTGGATGTGGTGGTGTATGTGCGTGGTGTATGTGCGTGGTGTATGTGCGTGGTGTATGTGCGTGGTTGGTGTATGTGCATGGTGTATGTGCGTGGTGTATGTGCGTGGTGTATGTGCGTGGTGTATGTGCGTGGTGTATGTGCGTGGTGTATGTGCGTGTGGTATGTGCGTGGTGTATGTGCGTGGTGTATGTGCGTGTGGTATGTGCGTGGTGTATGTGTGCGTGGTGTATGTGTGCGTGGTTTATGTGTGCGTGGTTTATGTGTGTGGTGTGTGGTCTTATGTGTGTGGTGTTATGTATGTGTGTGGTATTCATAAGTTAAGGGTGGTCTAAAAATTGCAGACTAGCATTCTCAGCCCTATTGTGTGCATTCGCAAAGCGCTAGTTCTGTGCATATTGGGAGATATGTGTCGTGGGTTGGGAGCTTCTACATTAAAAATCATTCTATGAATATGTAAGGGTGTGTGATGACAGACGTGTGAAGCTGTATGTGGAGGAGAGGTGTGAAAGTAAAGGGTGTGTTTGTAAGGGAGAGTGAAGGAATGAGGGTGAGCTCATGTATTGCGAGAGTATGAGCTGTTACTGTTGGGATTGTGTAAGGTACGGTGACACTTATTTTACGGAGGTGAGAATGTGACAGGGGTGAGGGTAGAAAGATGTGATAGTGATTGAATATATGAAGAGGATGCACAAATGACTACAACTTATAATGCTTTAAATCAGCATTGTCATAAAAAAGACATTTTTTGAGCGAATATATGAAGAGGATGCACAAGCTACTAATACTTGTAATGCTTTAAAACAGCATGGTCATTAAAAAGACAATTTTATCTAACCTCTGTATAGATGGTTAGTCTGTTTATGTGACATTTTGTCATTATTCAATGAAAGTGTGTTAGGTAAAAGCTTAATGTTGAAATACATATGCATGCTTATAAATGTAAAAAGCACAAAATAGTAGTTGCAGTGACACTTTGGCAAACACTAAATGAGTAAGGCTGCTGTAAAAGTGTTGAAAGCTGAATAAGTGTTTGTGATATAGACTCATACCGTGGAGTCTGCATAATTAACCGTTCTACATGTTTTTTCATCAACTAAAGAAGCATGATGAATATATGCTGGTAATTAGGCTGGCAATTAAAACAAGTTTGTTTTGTTTGGGATAGCAAATGATGGTAAGCAGCTTCTACTTAGCTAACCCACTTTTTTCCTACTAATTTCTGGTAGTGAATTTGGCATGTTACCGTTACATCCAGCACGAAAGCTGCGGTCTAAAGGCTGTTCACGATTATTACTGGCATTTGTATAGTTAATTAACATACTGGCAGAACTATCGCTACTGAAGTTATGCCAGCAGACAACTTTTATAGATGATTAGTTTATGTATAACATCTCATCATTATTCAATGCAAATGTGGCAGGCAGGAGCATAGATGTGCAAGGAGCATTTATAAAAGCTTTTTCTTCAAACGCGTTTGCCTGGTCATGAATGTTAGAGGCATACAGTATAAGATGCACTGATGCTGTGCCAAACACTTGATGAGTAATGCTGCTGTAAAAGTGTTTTGGGAATTGCAAGCCTCGAAAAAAAGCATAGAAACCAGTTTTATATCAAGACGTGCGCGTGCTTTTGCCGGAAACTAGTAGGGCGGGACTTCCATTTTCTAATGGAAGCAAGCGCCCACGGAGTGCCGGGCTAAAGGAGCAGCAATGGCGCGGCGTTTCTATGCTGAAGGTGGAGCCCTGCGGTGTCACCTGCAGTTTTAAGTTCCACTGATGAGGTTAGTATGGCTTGAAGGGAAGGCGGATGTTTGTATCTTTATGCGCTTGTATCTGAGACGTAGGAACTGTGTTATGTGCGTTCGTATGTGCGAAGGGGAGGGGCGCCTGTATGCCTGAATGCTTGAGGTGGTGTACATGCATGCGCACGTGAAGGCTAGCGTCTTCAGTTCTGTGCTAGTGTGTGCACCATAAGATGTGTGTTCTGTGTACTCGTATGTGCGGCGGGGAGGGGCGCGTGTATGCTTGTATGTGTGAGGGCTGTGTGTATGCATGCATGTGTAAAGGCTAGCACCTCGAGGGTGTCAGAGCGCTGCATAAGTTAAACATCATTCTGAATGTGATGTTCCCAATAACTGAAAATGCAGCCTTTCAGCGCGCCCAAAAGAAGTCAGAAATGCAGGCTCTAAGATTGCTTTAATAGTAAATTGCTGCTAAAATTCAGGAAATGCAGGCTCCAAAATTGTTTTTTTTATAGTAAATTGCTGCTGTGATTTAATTTAAAAGTCAGATTGAAAAATCTGTTTGGTGTCTCTGGACTGTTCTGCAGGGGAGGGGGCGGAGCGGGGAGAGGTGCGACACGGCAGGCAGGGGAGGAGAGTAGGAGGAGGAGGGGGGAGGAGAGTAGGAGGAGGAGGGGGGAGGAGAGTGGGGGAGGCACGGCCTAGCGGCCGTGCAACCAAGAAGTGAGGGGGCAGAGCTGGGGGAGGAAGTGAGAGAGAGAGTGGGCAAGGCAGGCGGCTGGGGGCATGTGCACGCGCTTTTAAGCTCGATGCGCATGCGCATTAAGCTTAAAAGTCACGGGCACTGCAAGGAATCGCCACGATTCCTTGCAAGTTAGTTAAAGAGTGGTTAAGCCCCCATAGTCTCACAAGCTCGATGCGCATGCGCATCGACAGGCGAGACCTAAAAATAAGCATCCATTTGTCAAAAGACTAAACACACAGCAACTGTGATAGGATAAGAACCAGATTTAGTGTCATCCTGAATGTTTGGTTCATTTGGAACTCCAGCTTGGTTATTTAGGTACCCTGTCAGGGCTCAACAGCTGTTTGTTGGGCCCCTAGGCATTGCACTGGTAGCTCCACTGGTAGTTACACCCCAGGGAAAGGAGGATAGTACAGATAGGGATTACTTTTAGGACAGAGGGTAGAAGGGTGCCAGAGCTACATAGCAGTCGAGATCCCCTTAAGAGCTACAGTTCTTAGGTAATTATTGAGAGATATCTGTGTGATGTGTTTATGGACTACGCGTGCACATTTATAGATGGATATTGCCCTAAATAAGAAGCTAGTTTAGGGTGATCAGTATAGAAATTGTGTGGTAAAAATGATCGATCCTTAAGATTAATCAGGTAATGTGGAGCGCAATGTGAAGTTTGGGAGGTAATAAGAATGGAACTATCATGATCTAGTCTGAAAAGAACCACTGTTTCATCAATTTTCTTGCAGTCTTGATTTAGTAAAAAGTGTTTTATATCACAGATTAGTCTCACGTGGTAATTAACATCTTTAGCCAGATTATAAATATGCATGTGTACAAGGAAGAAGTAAATCTAGAAAGGAGATTTAGATATTTTAGTAATAGCCCCAGTGGAATATAGGATGCTTATTTAGTTCAGCTACATTTGAACTAGGATGGAGGCTAAAATTAGATATTTTTTTGTCTTTACCAGAAAGGAAATATCATTGGGGGAGGAGCCCTCCACAAATAGTTGGGTGTCAGTTGTGCCATCATGATGTAATATTCGTTTCTGAGATCTTAATTATATTTCTCAAAGGTTCCATTTAGTGGTTTAAGAGATCTGATGCTAAGATGTAACCTTGGGGAATTCCTTTACCTATAGGAACAGAGTTAGTGAAAGAACTGCATGCCTTGATCTGTTGAGGTCGGTTGTAAAGAAAACCTGGTATTTGTAAAATGCACACTAATCACCCGTAAGGGTCTCAAGGCACTGGCAGCCGTTGGAGAGATTAAGTGAGCTAATGCCCAGAGTCACATGATACTGAGCTGCCCCTGGGTCCAGGATCAAGTGAGCCCTGTGCTCCAGAGTTAGCAACTCTGGCCACTGCGCCACACCTTTCTCATCAGTTGTGAGGATCCAAACTAGTTCACGTTGTCTTCAAACTATTGTGGCCACTTATAGCTTAAATTTATGTTGTCTTTCTTGATGATATCAAAAGCTGCTGATAGATTCTGTAAAATCAGCAGAAAGAAATCAACATTATCGAAGCATGTAAGGCATTATCAGTAAATTCAAGATTGGTTGTTTCAATGCTGCATACAGCTCCTAAGCTTGACTGGTGATCATTCATGAAGTTGTTATTGTTGACAAACTGTTCCAATGATTTTTAACATAAATCTCAGGGTATTTAGTGACCAAATGGATGCCAGAGATTAATCAACACCATTTAGGGGTCATCAGGGGTCCCAGCTGTGACCGATGGACATCAGCTTGCCAGCTTAGGCTTATTGCTTGCGACCCTTGCCACAATTCAGTCATGCTGCCAACAAGCAACTTGCCCACCGTTCCCCGAGATCGGAAGACCCGAGCTGGTGGCTGCTCTTTCCGCACCAAGGCTTCCCCCCTTTGGATTGCACTTCCACTTTTCATTAGAAATATTGAAAACCATCTGTTAATCAGGAAATCTCTGAAGACATTGGTTTCTACCTAAATCGCTTTGTTTTCCTTTTGAGAGGCCTTTAGCATCGGCTTCCTATTTCTGAGGTCCAGCGATGGGAAGCCCTGATGTTGGGGCAGGCATGTGCTCTTTAAAATCTCTTAACCTAACATAAAATCCCTCAACATGCATTGTGTTTCTTGCAGCCGCAGTCCCCTTGTTTACGCAGTAAAAAGCATTCCTTGTGCCCCATGTCCAACAGCCCCAATATGTTTTCCTTTGCTGCCTACCTGCACAATCTGCAGGTAAATCACCGCTGTGCAGGTGGTGATTGCTCCACTCTCTGCTCCTGGCTGAGACCCCAATGATAAAATCTTCTTTAAATTCCTGCTGGGACTTATAGTGTATGAGTCAACCTGCTGTACTACTGACTTGCTTCTTATTTCAGTCTGCAAATGTGGTGATGGCCAGCCCCTGCTGGTGAGTGGGTCACTGTACGTTGGCCTTATTCAACATTATCAACATTTTAAAGTTAAGCAGGTTCTAGAGCATCAGTTGCATAGCTGCCAAGTTTTCCGGGTCTGTGCATGACTAGTTAGTCCAGACCGTGTGTTTTCTTGGAGATTTGAGACTTGTAGACATGGTTTTATACAAGTACCAGAATTATGGGAAGCAGAGGGCAAATATCTCAGGAACCCCCCGCCCCCCCCCCCACCCCCCATCGAATAACTTCACCAGCTCTGAGCAAAGCGCTAGAATATCATCCAATCTCATTAAGTGGCAATCCAGAGAGTGATGCTCTCTGCCTGGAGAATTGGCTTCAGCAACATATCCAGGCACTCACCCCCATGTCTATCTGCTCTTCAATGGCAGCTAGAATCTCTGCTCCATGGTTCAATGAAGCTCTTAGGCAGAGTAGAAGCTTTGGTAAACGCCTGGAAAGAGTATGGCGTAAAAATGTTAAAGCAGAGGACAAAGCAATCTATACACAGGCCTTGGAGGTCCACCATAATAAAATTTATGAGGCCCAAAAAAGTTTTTACATCCAAAATTGAGTTATCTGGCAACAAGAGCAACACATTTTTTAAATTGTGAAAGACTTCTCTTCCTCACGTTCGGCCACTAAGCCTTTTACACCCACTATGGAATGGACAAGCCAACTTGCTTCCTTTTTCCATGATAAGATCAAAATTTTCCAAGACTTGTTCACAGAGAACCTCCCATCGGAGGGCGGGAACTCCACATTTTTAACAATTGGAGCCCCTTCGGAAGGTCTACCGTTAACTCAGTTTCCCCTTCTTCAAATGGAGTCTTCCTTGGAGATTATGAAAGGCCTTAAATCAGGCTCTCCCTCGGACCCCTGCCCAGCAAAATTGTTGGCCTCGGTGGCCGAGGTCATTAATCCAGCTGTTAATTCTGTCCTTAATTCCTCGCTGATGTTTGGCCATGTGCCTAGAAGATGAAAAAATGCTCAAATCCTGCAATTGCTAAAACAACGCTGAGCAGACCCCTTGGTGGCATCAAATTATAGACCTATCTCAATGCTTCAGTTTTTCTCTAAGGCTCTTGAGAAATTTGTGAATTCAGCCATTATTATGTGGAAGAAAATGATCTTCTCCACCAGAGCCAGTCTGGTTTTAGATCTAATTTCAGCACAGAGATGGCTCTGCTCAAAATTTCAGAGTCCATCAAAGAGAAATTGGATAAAGGGGGTAAAGCAGTGTTGATTCTGCCGGAATTCTCTGATGCTTTCGATACTGTGCCATATGACCGACTACTGCACAGATTGCAGGAGTGCGGCCTGGGTGGCACAGTTTTTAAGTGGTTCTCCATTTCTTGGAAGACAGATATCACGAGGTCTGGTCTTCCCCTTTTTCCCCTCCCATTCCTTCTATGAAGGGGGGTGTCCCTCAGGGCTCAATTTTGAGCCCGCCATTTTTCAGCTTTTATATGTCTCCCCTTGCTCCTTTGGCAGAAGCATGCGGTGCAACAATAATCTCCTATGCTGCTGATACGCAGCTTCTGTTCACCTGTCACAAGGGTGAGGACTTTGCAAAGGAGAAGTTCAAACAATGTCTGACTGGGTTTTTCGCGTGGCTCGGAGAGAACCAGCTTAAATGCAACCCAGAGAAATTGGAGGTAATTTTCTTCAGCTCTCCACTTCTGAATGAGTGGAAGAAATGGTGGCCATCAGACATATCGCCTCCCCTTGCCTTGGTTAGCACGGCTAAGAATTTGGGTGTCAAGGTGGATGAAACCCTGTCCACGAACGAAAGCCCAAATCGAGTCTATCACAGGATCTTGCTTTAGCCTCCTGTGGATGCTCAAGAAGTTTCTTTCCTTCCTGCCACTAGCCCATAAAAAGAGCATTGTCCAAGCTCCTATTGTCTCGAGGTTGGAGTTGTTTAACGTCCTCTAACTAGGCCTCCCTGAGATGTGTGACTCACTGGTTAGAAGCGGCAGACCCTGAAGCAGAGGTCAGGCCCGGGACCAGGGTTCAACACCCGAGGTGGCAGGGTCTTGGGCTCAATGTCCACGGACTCGATAATTCTCACCTCGGTGCCTACTCTAATCATGGGTCCCACTCTGCAACTCTGGGCAATAGCTTGCTTAATCTCCACAATGGCCCCAACAGTGCTGGGATGCCTGGCTTCACCTTGGGGGTTCCCAGGAGGGGGCATCTCACAGGGAAAGCCAGGAAAGGTTCCACAGTGGTATACAGCGCCAGGATGCCCCGAGATGGGGCGGTAGTGCACTTTACAAGTATACACACATTTACATTTACTTACTGAATAGATTACAGGTGGTCCAGAATGTGGCTGCAAGGACGGTCCTTCTCCTTAAACCTAGGACTCAGAACTCTCACCCGAAAGCTTTGCACTGGCTTCCAGTGAGGAAAATAATTTGCTTTAAAGCCTTGGTCTTGTCTTTTAAGGCACTTCAGGGTACGGGCACACACAATCTCAGAAGGAGAGTCACACACTATGTCCCCCGCAGAACCTTGAGGTCATCCTCATTGCATCTGGCTGTTGTCCCTAAGTTTTCCCGCACTCATATAGGAGGTCGCTCCTTCCAAGTGCAGGTCGCCCGAGCCTGGAACCTCCTGTCGGTGACACTCATACTACTTACTTTTAGGAAGTTGCTAAAAACCTGGATCTTTCAACGCCTACCTTAAGTTTCCTTCCTCCCTGGGGACATCAGAGGTTCTTAAGCGCCGCGACACTCTTCACGAGTAGCTGTGCTCTTTATAAATACCTTTCATATCATATCATTTCATAAGACATAATAGTGCCTGAAAAAAAGTAGGGCAATGACTAAATTCAAACAAGAAAGTGAAAATGAAAGTAGAGGTTAAATGTCAGTTGGGTGAGAAGGAAGAATGAAAGAGATCTGAAGAATGTGAGAAAGACAATGTAAGGGAACTGACCTGAGGGTAATTCTATTGGCTAAAGGAAGAAAAAACTGTACAAATAATAATTGAGAGACTCCTTTTATTTTCACTGTCTTTTTCTGCAAATTTGCAGAAAGATGCTAAGTAGAGTTAAGGATTTTGATGAGACTGCAAGAGGTAAAAGTGAGAGAGAATGGTGAGTTCGAGGAAAACAGTGGGAATTTAAGTGGGAGAATAAGCAAGAAATAGTAGAAAGGAGTGGGTGAAGAGCTGAAGTGTTGGAGACTGAAGGTACAATTCAAACATAGAGGAGAGAGGGAAAGACAGTGGGGTGAGAAATAGTGGTTTTCCAATGCTCCTTTCTGCTGGGGACAATTTACATTTGGGGACCTTTTATTACCAGCAATCTCAAATCAGTGCGTTATCCAGCTAAATATGCCCCCTTTCACAACATGTCAATATATAACATGTTGTGACCAAATGGAGGTAATGGATCCTACAACTGACCAGCCTGGATCTCAACAATTGATATAACAGAACAGGGTGGCTGATCAGGATAATTTCCAAGAAAAATTATGACACGCGCAGCCCAAATGTACTGCGTGGCCAGCGGTTTTATATTCCAAAAGAATTTATTTTCAATTGAAATAAAGTGACATGACACCAAAATAGTACTTTGCTACAATGAGTAACAGGAAGTAAATAACACCATCTCTGTGGTCCCTTGCTGCTAACCCCCATAAAAACACTCTATCACAGGTGCTGTGAGACAGGCAGGCAACTTCATTCCATCCTAGCTCCGCCTGTCCACTGGATTCTAGTTTATAGGACTGGTTGTTCTCCAAATGCATTAACAATGTGCTTTGTGTAAAGGTCTCCTTATGTGCAATTGGCTTGAAATGTTACTCATTGTAGCAAAGTACTATTTTGGTGTCATGCTATTTTGATTGTTGATTTTTTCATCTTAAATGTTTGTATATTTGTATATTTGTATATTTTGTATATTTTGTATATACTGTACACAGAATTGCTTGCTTTTGAATTAACTGTGCTGACAGAGTCTTTTTCCTTTATGCCATTTGTGAACTCTATGAAACTTTATTGCAATTGAAAATAAATTCTTTTGGAATATAAAACTGCTGGCCACGCAGTACATTTGGGCTGCGCGTGTCATAGTTTTTCTTGGAAATTATCCTGATCAGCCACCCTGTTCTGTTATATCAATATATAACATGTAGCAGCTCTTTTATATATGAACGGTATGCAGGACTCTACCACGCAGTAGCCCGTAATATGTGACTACTATACAAGCCTCTAAAATATATATGTGAAAGACAGGTATATGTGGCTAAATAGTTGCCCATATAATATGTATGCACCAGAGGCCAGTGATACTTGGCACGTCCCAGTTAGTCACATGACATGCATATGCCTGATGTCGTCACTGATAGGCAAACATCAGTTGCTCATTGTATATAAATTTGCCAGAGGCTTTCAATACCAGGTGAGTATCCACTGCCTATATAATGTGCATATGTTATAAAACTACACTCCTGGGATCATATCAGAATCCTGCACATTGTGAACATTTTTCACTCTGATTAAGGCACAGTATGCAGGCCTTCATTATACCCTATGTAATGCCTCAGATATGTGCACATTATGCACACTTCTAATATATGAAAATAAAGCTGCATGAGGCCCCTCAGAGTATCTGAGAGGTGTAATATTAAGATATCCTAGGTTCAGAACAGGTATATATAAGCACAGCCTATTTCCATACTATAGGAATGCCCCTGACATACTTAGAAGATGGATCTATAGTGTGCAGACCTGATATATGCTCATAATCAGAGGCCTTAGAAGTGCATGTGGGACACACCACAGGACTGAGTGGTGTGCATATATCAGAAGGCTGTATGTTGTGCATATACCAGAGATGTGCATCCTGTGCATATATCTGAGCCCAGCCTACCTCAACAGTCGGCTCTCTTTCTACACCCCCAACCGCTAGCTACGCTCCACCGACCTCTCACTCACCACCGTCCCGCGCATCCGAAGAACAACCACCAGCGGGAGATCCTTCTCCTACCTCGCCGCCAAGACATGGAACACCCTCCCTCTGAGCCTAAGACAGACCCAAGACCTGCTGACCTTCAGGAGGACACTAAAGACCTGGCTGTTCGATCAGTAGCGCTGGAAGGTTTGAGTTTGGAGGCTGAGTTTAGTAGCTCGGAATATCTGGCCTATCTTTCTATGTGCATAGATTGCGTACTCCTAAAGATACTACTTGCAAATCCCACTTTGAATAGCAAACAGTCCTGTAAGTAAGTTAACTTTGTGAATCAGGCCCTATGTGTACTCACTGCGCTTGCAACAGTGATCCACTGTCCAGTTGGGAATCCAACAACCCTTCAGATATATTAGCTCATGCTTAATTTACAGAATTATGTAGAGACTCCGCAACACTAGGGGACCTCACTGCACCAAATCTCCCTCTCTGACCTCATGCGCACACAAGGTACAATATTCACCAGAAAAGGCTGACATTACCATCCCAGAAGAAATTGGAAAGGGCTTTCTCCTTGGTAACTGGATTGCACTCAATCCTGGAACTTCTCCTGCCTTGACTAACCTAACAGTTTCTACATCACAAAATGTTTTAAAGCTGAAAATGAACACGAACAAGATGGCTGAAAAGAATTGTTAATATTGCTGTAGACATTATTGACTGTGTTGGAATCCTACTGATTAAATCGGGTCCTTTTGATTTGTGATTGTTCTAGTCTAACCATAAACTAAGTGGTGTCGGCTTTGGACAGGTTCTGCAATAGCTGCTGGAGCCTTGATGCAATTTTATAGATTGACAAGAAAACGTTCTTCCTATCATTAATGATCATAAAGACAGTGTCTCAATTAGTGAAAGTGGGTCAACAGTTATTTACCCTAAAACTAATTTCTACTATAACGTGATGTATTTTGAATATGTACTTTTATGGTCATATAAGACCGAAATAAAGTACTGGGGAAAAGCAGCAGCTGGTCTGCTGATAGAGTTGCTCAGCGGTGAGGGATTTTGCAATTGATTATACAGGTAAGCGGGAGCAAACTGTAGAAGGGCTGATGAGTTAAGGGCATCACTGTATGCACGGGCGGGTTATTATACCTCGCTCGCGAATTGGGACATTTTTGCACCCCTCTGTATAATCGATGCACAGGGCCAAGTGAGGGGAACGCAGGACGGACATATTGAGAGAGGAAAAGTACTTACTGGATGGAACTTTCCCAGTCCTCTCTCGATGATTACATCAGTCAGCCCATTGAGTTCCCCGCCACAGACATTTAAACATCGCTCTGTCATAAGCCTCACTTTGATCTATCCAGCTACAAACCGGCATTGATAAAGGCAACCGCCGAAACGCCTCTGCCAGGAGCTGTGACTGAGGACATTGCTTTTAATTTCTTGTGCATCTTGGTGGCAATAAATTTACCGCGCCCCAACTCCAGCATGTGTCTGACCCGTTTTTAATGCAAAGCGGGATTGCTGAAGTATATATATATATATATATTCACTGAAAAAAACATAGGTTTCACACCAGTTATAGTTAGGTGGATATTTTACACGCATAAAACCATTGAAATTCCCACGTTATAGTTAGTCGGACTCACTATAACTTGCGCGTGCAATGCACTGCTGATGATGTCACATATTACATCACTCATGACATGGTCAGTGACATCACTCATGACATCACTCATGACATCAAATAAAGAAAAGTAATGTGTCACGTGATAATAAACATAAACAACATAGCCCACCAGGTACCTCCAGTAAGCGCCACAGAGCTACGTAGCAGAGAGGTGCAAAAAGAGGCGTGGCGCATACTGGAGGTACCTGGTGGGCTAGTTGCCCCCCAGGGACCCTCAGTATTCAAGGGAAATGAATTCCCCAACTTACATCGCGCTAGGGGGCGCATTTGGTGAGTGCTGCAGTTAGGGGCCGGGCCTCTGCCGCAATGCCAGCTTTTTATTTTCTATTTTATTTTACAAGGGGGGGTGTGGCCCCTTTCTTTTACATTAATTGAAGCTCTGGGGACCCCATCCCCCAGGGCCTGCACTTTTTTATTTTTAAACGGGATGGGTGTCACACGGCCCCCCTCCCGAGGCCAATTTCGGCAGGGCCACATTTTTTAAATTATTATTTTTAAAGGAGGGTGGCTGCGTGGCCTCCCTCCTTAGACCTCTAGTGGCCCCGGGGACCCCATCCCCGGGGTTGTGCCTCATTTATTTTATTTTTATTCATTGATGGAGGGGTGCTGCGTGGCCTCCTCCAGCGCCACTTCTGGCCCCAGGGACCACATCCCCCTGGGCCTGCCCTTTACGTTAGGGACCATGGGGGGAGCCCCAATGCCCCCACGGTCCCGCCGCCTCCCCGCATCCTGCGAGAACCGGCATTGTTTTTCCACACGGGGAGCTGCTGACATGCAGCTCCCTTTGTGGAAAAGCAATCTGGTTTGGATTGTGTATGCGAGAGCAGGAAACCTGCTCTCGCTTACAAAATCCAAACCAGTGTTTGCTATGACAGGGTGGGAGCCGCACGGCTCCCGCCCTGTCTTAGCAGACAGCAGTGTCCCGGATGTGGGCACCCCGGAACACTGCAGGAGCCGGCCCTGGGGGTTGTACAACCCACACCTTGCATCAATACAATCAGAATTGCACATGCATTGTATGTTTGCATTGTATGTTTAAGCAATAATAATAGATTTCTATGAACAAAGTTACAGATGTATGTGCATCTCTTCGTCCCCATTCAGTCCTGTGGGGATCTTTGCTTTAAACCTTATAATGAGTCGTTACTTCAAGCGTCTAAAGTTAAGAGTCCTGTTCCTTCCCCTCTCATTGATGGGAACAGTTGCAAGTCCTGAATATGTCATGTTCTGCCATGTATACCCTTCGTGTGTTTTCATATGATTGGCCACTGCATATGTAGTATCCCTGTTTTGAGTTACCCTGATGTGTTCTAACATCCATTTTTTAAAGGGCATATTGTGCTACCTATGTAGCGTTTCCTACACAGACAGACAGACAATCAGATATACTACATATGTAGATTCGAAAGGGATGGTTTCATTGATATAAATACTTTTCCTCGTGGATCAATGCTGATCTTTCTGCTCTTGCCAATTTTACAGGCTTTGCAGCTACTGCAGTCGAAGTCGAAAACTTGCTAAGTGGCCAAACGAAGCGGCAGAAATTGGATCAGAAAATGGCTGTTATTTTTAACAAAAAAAAGTAGACGAAAAAGTCACCACTCCAGCTCCCTGTGGAACAGCTTTATGCTCTGCGCATTCTATTGACGTAAATAATAAGACGCAGCAGGATCCTGTATCTACTTGTACTTTTCCTTGAAATGGTATCATCATTGCCAATATTGAGTGAACAGTAGCCTTGGACATTGAATGTACAAATCGGTTTGACCCACTTCCGACTTGTAAGGAAGTGCCCCCCAAAAATTCTACTATTGAGATCATATCCGCTCCTGTGGCCCATGTGGCTGAGTCTAGAAGTATGACTGGGAACAGTCCGGGTAAAGTGGACAATAGCACTTTTTATAGCAAATTGACCGAATTTAAAATAACAGTCAATGAATTACCTCTAGAGATATTTTCACTGAGAAAAACTGTAAGGTCTCTCATGGACCAGCTTAGTAGGGCATTTCCAAGTACAAAAAGAGGGATGGACTTGGGTAACACTAACTCACAGAGTAGATATCGGGTGGATATGGGAGAGTGATCCAGGAGCTCGGGGATCTCTACACAAATAATAATTTTTGCACCCAAGAATAAACCTGAAAATCATCACACACATTATCAGCAACTTCAGCACCTACAACGTCAATGCCCTCTTTTCTTAACTCAGGAAAGTCCCTTGAGAAGTTGACCTTACTTCGTAATCCGTATGTAGACTGGGGGTAGGCATGAGCGGATTTTGCGGATTGGCAATCCGCGAATTTGCGGATTTGCGAACTCGCAATCCGCAAAATCCGCGAATTCCCGCGAATTTGCGGATTTTTTTTTTTTTTTGTGTTCGCCCGTGTTTCTGCCAGTTCGCGAGGGTTTTTACAATTTCGCAATTTGCGAACTTACCTGTCGGGTCGCAAGTTTTGCGAACTTGTTGTTTCTACGTGTCCAACCTGTTTGGGACACTCTTCTTCATCACTGCCACTCTCTGTCACCACTGCCACTCTCTGACTACTCATGCCACCCTCTGGCCCACCCATGCCACCCTCTGTTTCATCACCACACCCTCTGGTTGTCCAGTGTACATTATTTTCGGCAAAGCAAAGCACACCTTCCCTGCCTCAAGTGACCTGAATTAATTTGGGGCTGATTAATGTGTCACAGAATATTTTTTTAGCTGGCACCTGCTTCCTTAGTGCGCCCTGATTAGTGATCTTTTGCACTTGCTAAGTGCTTTCATTGTTGCAAAATTAGTTACAACACCTGCCCTGCCCCAACTGACAATAATGAATTAGGGGCTGATTAATGGATTTTAACTTCCAGCCTGGCTCCTGCTTGTCTCCCTTAGCTGTAATTCATGACCTTTGTGGCATATGTGTAACTATTCTGAGGTTCAGAGCAGGGTCACATAATAGTTTCAACTGGCAACTGAACTCTGGAGGGGCCCCTCAGGAAGCACTACAGGAAATGGCTACTAATGATGTGCCTGAACTTTTGAACCTGGTAAGTAGTTACTTTCAGTTTTGCTTAGATCATATTTCTGCAATTTCGCACTTATTCGCGGGGCGCGAACTCACGCGAACAGTGCGAGCAGTGCGAGCAAAATCCGCTGCTCGCGGATTTGCGGATTTTGCAGGAAATTCGCAAATCTCGCGGATTGCGGATTTCCCGAAAATCCGCAAAATCCGCGAGCGGAACGGATTTTCCGCCCATGCCTAACTGGGGGTCCTGGTGTAGATTACGTCAACAAGGGGGCATGCCAGGGGAAACAAATCCAGAGTCAGAACCTACCTTTGCAACTGTTCCACCTGGGGTGTTTAGTCCAAACCCACTTTTGGGAAGAGCACTCTTTGGCGATGAAAAGGGAAAAGCCTGGAGTGGAGCAAAGGCATCCCCTGGGAAGCTCTAAGTGAGCCCAGTAATAGAGTGTGCAGGTGGAGTGGCGTGGCTCACTGGTTAGAGGCGGCAGACCCGGAAGCAGAGAACGGCCCGGGATCAGGGTTCAATTCCCGACGCGGCAGAGTCGTGGACCTAGGGTCAGCGGACTCGACAATTCTCGCCTCGGTGCCTGCTCTAACCAGGGATCACACTCGGCAACTCTGGGTATTAAGCTTGCCTCATCTCTACAACGGCCCCCCACAGACGCCGGGGATGGTATAGAGACAAAATATCGACTCCAAAATATCGACTGGACATAATATCGAGTTTTAAATATAGACTGGACAAAATATCGACTGGACATAATATCGACTACAAAAATATCGTTTTTCAGGTAAGTGAAGTAATATCGACTGTATAAAATATAGATAGCAAAAATATCGATTTTTTAATAATATATAATATTTTATAGTGTATTTTTATGTAATAATATGTGTGAATAGTGTGTATTAATGTTATAAAATATTTTATTACATGAATTTTGTTTTGATAATAATTGCGTAATGTAATTCTGTAGCGGGTTGTGGGTTTATAGGGGAATAGGGTGGGAAGTAATTTAATAATAATTAATTAATTAATATATGTTTGTTAATATTTTTAATTAATAATTAATTGATAATTAATTAATATTAATTAGTTAATTAATTAATATAATTTGAATATATTTTGTATTAGTAAATAATTGTTAATTAATTAATTGTAATTAGTTAATTACATTAATTAGAGTACATTTTTTATATATATAATTTTGTGTTATTTTTAAGTAATTAATTTTGAAAAAATAATATTATTTATTAAAATAATTACACCTGTTCTAATATATTTACTTTATTGTTATTGTTAATTAATAATTAATTGGTAATTAAATAATATTGATAAATTTTGGGTAAAGGAGCATTTTTAGGGTTCAGGGTCAGTTTTCAGTTCATGGGTAAAGGGGTATTTTTAGGGTTCAGGGTCAGTTTTCAGTTCATGGGTAAAGGGGTATTTTTAGGGTTCAGGGTCAGTTTTCAGTTCATGGGTAAAGGGGTATTTTTAGGGTTCAGGGTCAGTTTTCAGGTCATGGGTAAAGGGGTATTTTTAGGGTTCAGGGTCAGTTTTCAGTTCATGGGTAAAGGGGTATTTTTAGGGTTCAGGGTCAGTTTTCAGGTCATGGGTAAAGGGGTATTTTTAGGGTTCAGGGTCAGTTTTCAGGTCATGGGTAAAGGGGTATTTTTAGGGTTCAGGGTCAGTTTTCAGGTCATGGGTAAAGGGGTATTTTTAGGGTTCAGGGTCAGTTTTGGGTTTTTGGGTAAAGGGGTATTTTTAGGGTTCAGGGTCAGTTTTGGGTTTTTGGGTAAAGGGGTATTTTTAGGGTTCAGGGTCAACAAATAAGATGTTAAAAAAATATTTTTATTATTTTCATTTATTATTTTATTATTATAATTTAATTTAAGTCGTTTTAAGTATATTTTAGTAATTAAAATTTAATATTAATTCAATTTAACACTGTTTTTAATAAAGTCGATATTTTTTACATCTATATTTTTGTTAACGATATTTTGTACTCGATATTTTTGTACTTACCTGTTTGTAGATACAAACTCGATATTTTGACTGTCGATATTTTGTCCACGATATTTTGGCAAGTCGATATTTTGTCAGTCGATATTATTTCAGTGATCCGCCGGGGATGCCTGGTCTCACCTTGGAGATACCCAGAAGGGACCATCTCACAGGGAAAGCCAGGACTGGTTCCCTAGCGGTCTTCAGCGCCGGGACGCTTACGGGCAGCTGTGCGCTTTACAAGTCCAACACATTTACATTTACATTTACATGAAAAATGTTCCCAAAGTGGGCTGTGCCCTAGGAGAATCCAGTGAAGCAATGATTAATTAAGTTACTCACAGGCAAGTGAGGCAATTTCGTTCCATTATAAGGTCTGATATACTAGCTGCTAAGCGCTGTATCACAGTCAAAGAAGTAGATTACATTATATTGGATTTGGTCAGTAGGAATTTATAAGATGGTTTAGTCAATCTGTACCTGTGTACTCTAGCCCCTAATGGTTCATCTATTTAATTCAAACACTTTTTGCTAAGTAAAAACTTGGTATCAAAGCCACAGTACGTGAGATCAACTGTTAATCTCAACACTAAAAACCTTAGGGGCCACTCACATTTTGTGGGAAAGCATGCCTGACATGCTCAAGGACTGTCTCCCCATTACGATGGGTCATACTCCACATAGTAAAGCTTTCCCCTCTATGTTCCATCACAGACGGTCCAGCCACTTGGGGACCAATCGAATAGTGGTATGGAGAGGCAGTCCTTATCTTCAATGAACAGGATACAACCCCTGCCCAAAGAGGAGAGGCTAAATTCATTAAATCCTGATCTAACCAAGAAACTGAGACTTTTGTCCTGGAACCTGGCAGGTATCAGGTCTAAAATCATCAGTGAAGAGTGGGGGGAAATTTGTGGATAACTACGACATATGTCTATTTCAGGAGACATGGGCCTACTGAACAAATATTTAGAGTTGGTTTCACCAACTATAGTGTGGAAGCTGTACCCTCAAAGAAGGTGGTCTCATCATCGGATAGAAATTGATCTGGGGGTTTGCATTAAAAATAATCATATTGACTCAATTCATATTTTGGCCTTGAATATCAAAGGTACAACTTCATATAATTCAGTGCTCCTGGTTAATATCTACAACAGATTCCCAAGCCAATACCACAACCCTCCCACAATTGTAGAACTAGATGTGTTTCTTGAAAGGGAAGGGTCATCACATAACTTAGTCATCACAAGGGACCTAAATACAACATTTGAGCCCCTTGAGGTTATTAATAATGTAACCAATGAAGAAGATGCCACATTAGGAATCCCATGTCTGAGTCAGGAAAAGCTAACCAAAAATCTGAGGGTAGCATCTCCATTTGCTTCTCTTACCTTGAAATTTAGGTTTGGGGCTGTGAACGGGTGTTCTACCTATGACTTAAAGCTTGGACGTACAGTCAAAAGAGCCAGCTGCAAAACAAGAAACGATTACTTTTTGCTTGATTTATCTTTTTGGCCCAAGTTGGATGGCAGGTGGAAAATTGAGAGATTCGATAGTGACCACAATGCCCTAACCCTAGAATTAGCAGATGTGTTCAAGACATATAGGCCCCCTCAATTACAACTCTTCCCACCTCAACTGTCCTTAGCAACAATAGAAGGAGGGTTAGTGGCCTAATATTTAGCAATGTTGACACTCTGGCACATATCTATCACATAGTAGTGCAATTTCTAATTGACATGAGCAGTAGGGGATCTGAGGAGCAACCTCTGCTGGTCACATTTATAAACCTACTTAGTAACAAAAAAAAGTTTTTCTTTAAGGGAACCAGAGGTAAAACAACAGCCAGAAATACGAACACCTGGTTTGACAAGATGTGCAAGTTGGCTCGACAAACCTTGATGGAGCTGTCAAGGAAGACTCAAGACCCACGGTAGTTATACAAAGGAAGGCATATAAAAATGCTCAGACAGAGGCTAAAAAGAATTGACATAAAGGTTATTGGAGAGATTTGCTAGCAGTAGCACAAGCCAGAAACAGTAAACAATCCTGGAATCTGATATCAAAAGGGTCAAAAGATATAATAGCAGAAGAAAACTACTACATACTGCCACAGACCTGGGAAGAACATTTTGGTCGATGTTATGCCGGACCTAATGATGTTACCCGAGGTACTACTGATTAACTGATATTAGACCTTGAAGCAGACCCACTTAGTTTTTCACTAGAAGAAACTCAGGAAGCTATTAAAACTCTGCACCAGGGTTAGATAAAATCTTGGGGACCTTTTTCTTTCCAAACCCATTACCTGGAGTGTGATATTAAATCATACCTCTGTTGCTATTTTAAAAAGGGCAGAAATTCCTAATTCGTGGCTGGGTGCAAAGGTAGTGTCCATTTTAAAAACAAGAGGACACAACTAACCTGGCAAACTATAGGCCCATCAGCCTCATGGACATTTCACAAAAAATATTTTGTCGCCAATTGCTGAACAGACTTCTTGATTTGAAGAGTGACGGGAATGTATTATCACCCCTGCATGTGGAATTCAGAGGAAGTACTAGTACCACTGATCAACTTTTCTGATTCCTATTGATATTATGGAAATATGTGACAGTCAAAAGGAGCATGTGTATGTCGTGTTTGTTGACTTACAAGCTGCATTCGAACTAGTCCCCGTTGAAAAACTGTGGGCAGTCCTATATAAGATGGGGATCCCGAGGAACTTGCTGCAAACCATCATTAGGCTCCACAAGGATAATTATGCCCAGGTTAGGTGGGATCGAGAGAGTGAGTTGACTGACCGGGTCAGGTTGAATAGAGGAGTATGGCAAGATTGGGTCCTTGCGCCTACTCTGTACACCCTTTATATTAACAGTCTGATTGAAAGTTTAATGGACTGCAAGGGTGACCCCCCTCAACATACAAGACAAATAGTGTCAGCACTACTTTTGGCAGATGGCACGTTGCTTATATCTAGAACTCCGTTGGGGTTGCAAAGGCTAGTGGATCAGTTTGGTGTGGCCTTTGTGGAAATTTCTGTCTAGAAATAAATATTACAAAAATCAAATTCATGGTATTCAGTCACCACAAGTCCTACAGGTGGGAACATAAGTCTGGGCTCTTCCCTACTTGAGGAGGTGAAGCAATTAGACTATCTAGGGGTAAGACTGACAAATACACAATCATGGTCCCCACAAATTGCAAACATTCAACTTTCGTTACAACACGTTGCAAATGCCCTAACTAAAAAGCTGAGGGAGTCAACATTTAGACCTCTGGCAACACTGATTCAAGTGTACCAAGCACAGGGTATTGGGGTGGTACTTTACGGGCGGAGATATAGGGTCAAACTAACGTAACTCCCATAGAAAAAATCAAAAACCAATTCATGAGATCAGCCTTGGAGCTTCCACAGAATGCTCCTCTGACCATGATGCATTTGGACTTGGGACTGAAGAATTTTGCTCATGTGATTGCTTTTAGGCCCCTTTCCTTTTAAATTCACATTTGGTCAAATAACACCTCACTACCTCTATGGGAATCTCTACTCGATGTACTAACTGTCGCTATCAAAGGGAGTAGTAAGTGGTTTCATTTCATCAAGAACTGGATGGTCAAACTGGGTATGCGTGACCTTTGGATAGAACCCAACTGTATCCAAAAAAGGTCTCTGACCATCCTTAAAAAAAGATACTAAAGTCATGTTAATGATACTTGTTAAATAAAAACATGGAAGGGGGGTTGACAGGCAGATTCCTGAGTTTTAAAGACAATATGTATCAAGAAGAATTCCTAAACCGTATAGAACCACCGCTAGCGAAATGCCTGTATTTGAAATTTAGGTACAGTATTCTATTTAACAGTTTCTACAGGAAATGGAAGAGTTCTAATAACTCCTCCTCCTGTCTTGCATGTATGTCTGGATCTGAAACAGAGGCACATTTTTTTATTTTGTTGCCCTAAGTGTGGAGAAGTGTGGCTCAATGTGGAGAAGTGTGGCTCAATGATTAGAGCGGCAGACCCTGATGCAGAGGTCTAGCCTAGGACCAGGGTTCAATTCCCCGCCTCGGTGGGTCTTGGGCTCAAAATTCCACGGACCTGATCATTCTCGCCTCAGTGCCTATTCCAATCATGGAGTCCCACTCTGCAACTCTGGGCAATAGCTTGCTTAATCTCCACAACGGCCCCCCACAACGCTAAGGATGCCTTGCCTCCACCTTGGGGGTGCCCAGGAGTGGACGCCTCACAGGGAAAGCCAGGATGGGTTCCACAGCGGTATTCGTACAAGCGCCTTGAGACCCTTGCGGGTGAGTAGTGCGCTATACAAGTATCAATTTCCTAAGTATACTCAGATTAGAGAAAACTGGTTATTTCGAACTGTAGCCGTAAACCGCTTGGTCGAGACTATCAGGATCTTAAAGAGCGATTATACAGAATTCTTAGTTCTTGCGGTGTCAAGATATCTGTTACTGGCATGGAGACTGAGATCGAGTATATTAGAACTGTCGTGCACCAATTAGAAGCTCCATATGTATTCTCTTTCTATCTTCATCCACCGCCTGGTATTTTAGCATTTACTTATTTGTTCTGGGATTTTTATGAGATTTTATTTATGCTTATCACTAAATTAGTTGTTATAATGTAATTTTTTTAACATAGTAATTGAGGGATTGAAAAATGTACGGATCACTTTCTTAGTATGCTAGTGATATGAGTACTTGCGCGACATTTGAATGTACACAGCCCACCATGAGCAATGTTTTTGATGTCAGATGTGGTCTCTCTACCCCCAATTTATCACAAACTGGTCGCTATGGGTTTATTGTTATTATTAAGATTCTTCGCCTGGTCCAGTCTCCAATGAATTTGTACCTTTTATGTGATGAAATCTTCATTTAGAAACCCAAATGTAAGAATTCTGCACTTAGCACTTTATCTACTGTTACAGCGTATAGTAGATATCTTCACTATAATACAGCCATGATGAGAACTATGGTCAATGCCAATATCTAGTGAAATTGAAATAGACAATTGATTACTGTAACTGACGTGTATATAATGTATTTAAAGCTGGGACGTTTCAGCTATTTCCTTGATTGGTAATTTGACTTTTTTCTTAGATAGTTTTAATGCTGATGTGCTTTTATGATTTTTACAAAATCGAATAAAGAGTTTACTACTACAACTACTACTGTCCGATACTCAAATACATCACCAGAAGTGATCTCATCCAACCCTTGAGCCTCAATGACTGCACAGTATGTCCTTTCAACACGATTGAAGCCTCGAGACTGTACAATTTTTAATAAAGCCTGACAACAGGAGCACTGACATTTGATATTACATTTGCAAAAGCTTCAGATATACTTAATTTTGAAGATCAGAGATCACATTTGATAAATTACTGCAGCTGGATGCCAGGTTTGCATTGGTGCGCAGCATGTTACTACAAGCATCGACCTTTTCACACAATAGAAACACATCCTTCAATTTGCTTCTGATAAACCAAGTTGAATGCATTAGAAAGAGAAAGATAAGGTACTTCTCAATCTGGTGCAAAACTTGTGTGATTGATAGATGTGGCCAGGAGGAGCTTAGCTGTCTTGGGTCAGATAGGTTATTAAAGAGCGTTGGGCCATGCCTGTGATTGGTCCAAGGACCTACTCTATGTGTAGCCCTTTGTACTCCTGACAAAACCCTTACTATTCCTGTTAGCGGGGCCATGAAGACGAACGCAGGAACAAAACGCAAACATGCTCTGAGAGCCACATTTACTATCTGAAATATCCACTCCTTGGCCTTCTCCTCAGCATCAAACTGGAGGCTCGTCAGGGTGTTGGCAAGGTGTCTCAAAGTGTTAGCCATGTAATGCCATTCGTGGTCAAAGGGGTGCGATGTCGCTTCCACGACTCCTGCGTTTTTTTGGGTAAATGCATGCATGGTGCATTGTGTGTTAATGCTGATGAGCAGAATGGTCAGACTGATCATCGGATGGTCAGTTCCTGGAACTGCACTGGAACGTTCTTATGTAAGTACATCAACTCATATGAAATCATACTCCCCCCTCCCCCATCTGCGAATGTTTGTAATGGGTAATGGATATGCACCAAATGCACCCACCACAATGGAGGTCATGTTATTGCACTTTTTGTATTAATTGATGGCATCTATACCATGATATAGTGACGTGTAGGATGCAATCTTGGGAGGAAAGTGTTTTAATAGCTGTACACTTTGTTGTCTGGCACATTACTAACCAGGCCCTCTTGCTCTTCTAAATCTGCATAATAGGTTTATCCTATTGTGCATAATTTCCTTGTTAGTATTTATTCATGTATGTAATCCTCCATTATTGATCTTCGTGTGGCTCGGGGGAAGAATGGATGGTGGGGGCCAAGTGTGGTATGTTTAGGCTGGGCAGATGTATTTGTTATGGGGAGAAGTAGAGACTAAGAAGATTTTTTTGAAATAAAATCTGCCAATACACATTTTTGAATTAGCTAATTGAGACCCAAGGAGGTATTGGTGATTTAAGATCCCATCCGAAAGTCTCAGGTTTATTCTGCGATTGTCATGCTCTGACTCTCAGATGATCCTGTGCCTGGGGCTGCCTCAGTGGATGTGAGGCAGATCAGTCACCAGCACGTGCCTGACGCGCCGCGTGGGCTGTTCTGCGGTGCATTGTCGTGATTCATGGAGAGGAATTGGAGGCACATTGGATTTGAGTGTGGGCTGTAATACAAGAGAGACGGGTGGAGGTACGCTATGGTTCTGGGAGGTAGCTTGGACTGGAGGGGGTTGAGGACAGGATGCCCTAATTCTGTTCGTTAGCTAATCTTGTGCCTTTGGGGCCACACTGATCACAATTCCGCTGATCTAAATGCTTTTGGGATCTGAATGCATTGGACTACCATTGAAACTACTTCTCCCTGGGTGGGACAAACATTGTTTTCTTGGGAGATTACACAGAAAGAGCCAGGGCGTAGCTGTCATTAGCACAGTCGGTGAAGTGGCATCGTGGCCCTGAGGAAATAGGGACCCATTGCACTCTAATTATTGGTGTCTTTTACCACCCAGTGGGTGGGGTGTCAAGATTTGCCCTTATTCTTTACTTGCACTGGGGCCGGCGGCATCCTTGTTACACCACTGATAAGTCATGTTACACATTAAAAGAAGTAGCAATACAGTAAATACCTATTTTAATTCCAATACTGTTGGACTAATCGTTCTGGTTATTCAAAACACACACACGACCCACCCACTACCTACCTACCCACCCACCTGTCTTTATGAGATTCCAGGCTCTGATATTCCAGGAAGTGACGTCAGTAAAATGTATTCAACATATCAAAAGGGGGCCTAAACATAATAGATCATCCTACAAATATTGATAAACACATACCTTAATACTTTAAGGCAGTGGACCCTATCTCAACTCACTAGGGTTGTTACCCCTGGTCCGCCCTTGTCAGAATCCAGGACACTATGCCACACCCTCACAGCCTGCTGTGCAGACGACCACACATAAGGGCCGATTAGGATGGCGGTGAATCCGCATCCTCCTGGCTGGCGGAAGCCACCGCCGGCCTGGAGGATGCGGATTCACCGCCGCGGACATTGGAAACACCCACCACCACATTAGGATGGCGGTGGGATCAGCGGCGGACGGCAAGTCTGTCCGCTGCTGATCCACGGTGTATGCAGGCAAATATGGTGGCGGTGTCTGCAAGACACCTCCAGCCATATTAGGATACAGGCTGAAACATATTATTCCACGGCGGCTTTTACGCCGTTGAAAAGCATGTGGTCTTTTGTGTTTTGGGGCCCGTTGCGGGCCCCCAGGGTGTTGGGGGGTGGGGGATGCACATGGGGGTACCTATGGTACCCCCCTGCATTTACATGCACAAAGCGGCAGGCACCGCGCAGTGCCTGCCGCTTTGCATTTTAAACCTTGCGGCGGGTGCTGCTGCAAGCCGCACCCACCGCAAGGTTAAAGACACGGGATGTGACCGCCAGGGTGGCGGTCACATCCTAATTGGTATGGAGGGACCGCCGCTGCCCCTGCGGACGGTCCCTCCTCCTCGGGGGTGACGGACGGACGCAGGTCCGTCCGCCATCCTAATAGGCTTCATAGTGAGTACACTCACTTCCCATGCCAGATTTCCCAGGCTATCCAAGTGCAGTCACTGCGCTTGCTACAGTTACCAGCCTCCTGTTCTGAATCCTGCAGCCGTCAGTGCTCGTAGTATCTCACGCCTCATTTACAGACTTGTGCACAGGCTCCAGAACACTGGGCGTCCTCAGTGCACCATGGCTCGGCTCACCCTCCGACTTCATGCACAGACTAGGTACACAAATCACAAGTAAATGGTTCACAGCTCCCCAGATGTTGGGAGGAGGCTTTGACTGGGGTAACTGGACTGCATACAATCCTGGAACTTCTCCTATCTAGACTAACCTGAGGTTTCCTCAATCACACAATGGTGAAAGGCTGAAAATGGATACAAGCAAGATGGCCAATTAAAAAGTGTCAATGTTACTGTGGATGATATTGACTTTGTTCGACTGCTACTGATGCAATCAGACACTTTCAATTGTTGCCATTTCAAGTCAAAACCTAAAATAAGTGTGTCTGACTTTGGAAAGTGTCTGTCCTACTAACGGTAACTGTTTGCACGGGTCAGATATGTAACTAGCTTCTGTTGCTCCTAATGCAATTCATACGTGAGCAAGGGTGCTAATCGATCTGCTTCCGGGGCAAGGGCTTCCCGCATGTGTAAGTTAAATTTTGGGGGGTGCAGACCAACTGTATAAGACCAATCTATAGGCAGTCGTGATCCTTCCCTTTTAGCCAAAGCACTCGCCATGTACCTAGTTAGGTTTATTGATCTCAAGTGTAGGTCAAGTCTGATTAAGCAATGGCAGCATCCCAGGAAATTCCTGCAAACAATGCAAACAAGCATTTACAATGCAATGGTTTTGCCTTTGACAAAGTTAGAGCTATTGGCATTGTCAATGACAAATGTTTTATTTATGTGTTGGTTTTAAAAACAGTTAAATTAATGGCATTGTCATTTACAATGCCAATAGCGTAATCTCACGCAAATGGACGATGGTTACAAAAAATTTTGAAAAGTGCTCTATAGAATCAGGAGGAGTCTGGGAGGGATAATGAATAGAGATTGAGCCAAGAGGGAAAAACAAAGGGGCATATTACCAACAACTAGCGATAATTTTTGTCTCTAACTTGTTTAGAGACAAAAATTATCGCCGCACATCGGCGATTTTTATCGCAGATAAACCTTGCTATTAACAAGGTTTATCGCAAATGCGATAAAAAACGGCCGAAATGCATGAATATCGCTGAAAAGTCAGCGATATTCATGCATTATCGAGCAAATGCTCTTAGCCATGTTATCCACCTCCCATTGGATAACATGGCTAAGAACTGCTCAGGGCAGGTGTTAGCTTTTGGAGATATTCCCGCTTAGCGCGAATATCTCCAAAAGTTGGTAATAGGAGATAGCAATGTTAGTGACTGTTTTCAGTCTCTAACATCTTGGCACGCCCACTTTGCATCTCATTAGTGATAAATATCACTGACATGCAAAGTGGGGCCCAAGATGGTCGCTATCTCCTACTAGCTGTCGCTAACTGGTGTTAGCGACAGCTTGGTAATAGGGAGATAATTTTATCTCCGCTTTCTTGGCTTTTACAGCCAAAAAAGCGGAGATAAACCCCCTTGATAATATGCCCCAAATTAGGGTGAGAGAGAGTGGTGCATTGGAGAGAGTTAACAGTGTGTTGAAGGGAGAGTGAGTAACGGGATGAGAGTATGAGAAGAAGAAAGAGAGGCAGTGAGAGAAGGAGAGTGTGGTGAAAGGGAAGAGTGAGTGACGGGATGAGAGTATGAGCAGAAGAGAGAGAGTCAGTGAGAGAAGGAGAGTGTGGTGAAAGGGAAGAGTGAGTGACGGGATGAGAGTATGAGCAGAAGAGAGAGAGGCAGTGAGAGAAGGAGAGTGTGGTGAAAGGGAAGAGTGAGTGACGGGATGAGAGTATGAGCAGAGGAGAGAGAGTCAGTGAGAGAAGGAGAGTGTGGTGAAAGGGAAGAGTGAGTGACGGGATGAGAGTATGAGCAGAAGAGAGAGAGTCAGTGAGAGAAGGAGAGTGTGGTGAAAGGGAAGAGTGAGTGACGGGATGAGAGTATGAGTAGAAGAGAGAGTCAGTGAGAGAAGGAGAGTGGTGAAAGGGAAGAGTGAGTGACGGGATGAGAGTATGAGCAGAAGAGAGAGAGGCAGTGAGAGAAGGAGAGTGTGGTGAAAGGGAAGAGTGAGTGACGGGATGAGAGTAAGAGCAGAAGAGAGAGGCGGTGAGAGAAGGAGAGTGTGGTGAAAGGGAAGAATGAGTGACGGGATGAGAGTATGAGCAGAAGAGAGAGAGTCAGTGAGAGAAGGAGAGTGTGGTGAAAGGGAAGAGTGAGTGACGGGATGAGAGTAAGAGCAGAAGAGAGAGGCGGTGAGAGAAGGAGAGTGTGGTGAAAGGGAAGAGTGAGTGACGGGATGAGAGTATGAGCAGAAGAGAGAGAGGCAGTGAGAGAAGGAGAGTGTGGTGAAAGGGAAGAGTGAGTGACGGGATGAGAGTATGAGTAGAAGAGAGAGTCAGTGAGAGAAGGAGAGTGGTGAAAGGGAAGAGTGAGTGACGGGATGAGAGTATGAGCAGAAGAGAGAGAGGCAGTGAGAGAAGGAGAGTGTGGTGAAAGGGAAGAGTGAGTGACGGGATGAGAGTAAGAGCAGAAGAGAGAGGCGGTGAGAGAAGGAGAGTGTGGTGAAAGGGAAGAATGAGTGACGGGATGAGAGTATGAGCAGAAGAGAGAGAGTCAGTGAGAGAAGGAGAGTGTGGTGAAAGGGAAGAGTGAGTGACGGGATGAGAGTAAGAGCAGAAGAGAGAGGCGGTGAGAGAAGGAGAGTGTGGTGAAAGGGAAGAGTGAGTGACGGGATGAGAGTATGAGCAGAAGAGAGAGAGGCAGTGAGAGAAGGAGAGTGTGGTGAAAGGGAAGAGTGAGTGACGGGATGAGAGTAAGAGCAGAAGAGAGAGGCGGTGAGAGAAGGAGAGTGTGGTGAAAGGGAAGAGTGAGTGACGGGATGAGAGTATGAGCAGAAGAGAGAGAGGCAGTGAGAGAAGGAGAGTGTGGTGAAAGGGAAGAGTGAGTGACGGGATGAAAGTATGAGTAGAAGAGAGAGTCAGTGAGAGAAGGAGAGTGTGGTGAAAGGGAAGAGTGAGTGACGGGATGAGAGTATGAGCAGAAGAGAGAGAGGCAGTGAGAGAAGGAGAGTGTGGTGAAAGGGAAGAGTGAGTGACGGGATGAGAGTAAGAGCAGAAGAGAGAGGCGGTGAGAGAAGGAGAGTGTGGTGAAAGGGAAGAGTGAGTGACGGGATGAGAGTATGAGCAGAAGAGAGAGAGTCAGTGAGAGAAGGAGAGTGTGGTGAAAGGGAAGAGTGAGTGACGGGATGAGAGTATGAGCAGAAGAGAGAGAGGCAGTGAGAGAAGGAGAGTGTGGTGAAAGGGAAGAGTGAGTGACGGGATGAGAGTATGAGCAGAGGAGAGAGAGTCAGTGAGAGAAGGAGAGTGTGGTGAAAGGGAAGAGTGAGTGACGGGATGAGAGTATGAGCAGAAGAGAGAGAGTCAGTGAGAGAAGGAGAGTGTGGTGAAAGGGAAGAGTGAGTGACGGGATGAGAGTATGAGCAGAAGAGAGAGGCAGTGAGAGAAGGAGAGTGTGGTGAAAGGGAAGAGTGAGTGACGGGATGAGAGTATGAGCAGAAGAGAGAGAGGCAGTGAGAGAAGGAAAGTGTGGTGAAAGGGAAGAGTGAGTGACGGGATGAGAGTAAGAGCAGAAGAGAGAGGCGGTGAGAGAAGGAGAGTGTGGTGAAAGGGAAGAGTGAGTGACGGGATGAGAGTATGAGCAGAAGAGAGAGGCAGTGAGAGAATGAGAGTGTGGTGAAAGGGAAGAGTGAGTGACGGGATGAGAGTATGAGCAGAAGAGAGAGAAGCAGTGAGAGAAGGAGAGTGTGGTGAAAGGGAAGAGTGAGTGACGGGATGAGAGTATGAGCAGAAGAGAGAAGCAGTGAGAGAAGGAGAGTGTGGTGAAAGGGAAGAGTGAGTGACGGGATGAGAGTATGAGCAGAAGAGAGAGAGTCAGTGAGAGAAGGAGAGTGTGGTGAAAGGGAAGAGTGAGTGACGGACTGCCGAAGATCACACGTGGTCCCTCGCCTCACAATTGGTTTCCCTGTGGCTCACATTACCCAGAGCAGTGTGTATTGTAAGACTATGATTGGGTGAAATGCACTCTGACTAACAGACAGTGACCTAAAAAAGCAAGCATTTGCAATGCAATAGGTCTCGCATTTACGCGAGTTTAAGCTATTGGCAATGTAAATGACAATGCCTTTTATTTATGTTTTAAAAACTAAAATAAAAATAAAAGGCATTGTTATTTGCAATGTCAATAGCTGAAAGTCGCCTAAATGTGAGACCTATTGAATTGCAAATGCTTGTTTGGATTGAGAAGGGTTGGGGAGGGGTTGAAAAGGGAAAAAGGTGGCACATCTGCTCACCGTGACAGACATCTCTCACCAGCACTTTTCAGATCTCAACTGGAAACTGAATACAATTATGTTTTTCCTGGTTTGTGGACAATTGTTAAGAATTATGAGGTGCTTGGAATACAAAAGTGCAGGTACTCGCTAGTCACTATCCTTAAGTACCTGTATGTGCACCCCTGCACAGAGAAGTACAGGGACTTTTGCCTTAAAATAAAAAAAATACATGTACTCGGTATCTGTGAGTAGACACTGGTTGAAAGCGCTGGAGTAAGCTCCATCTGTGTAGTGCACATCCACAATTTCCTATGGCCTTGTAGTGCTGTTTGGAATGACGTTTTCGGTACGGTTCTGACACTCTTCCTCCCAGTATATCAGTGTGCCTACAGTGATGTGAATGATTGGAGTGTTGTTGGACGCAATGACATTGAGCCTTCAGCAGCGCGTATTCAGTATGTAGTTTATTGGAAGTAAACCTGTGAGGGTCGACCTAGGTGCAAGGCAGCCAGACTCCTGCAGGATGCTCAGGATGTCCACATTAGATATATTTACGCAATTAAATAGAAATAATCTAAATGAAAAATATTTACATAGGCAGCGGTTATCCGGAAAAAAATATGCAGGACCTAGCCTTCCTGGACCTGTGTTAAACACCCCTTGAAAGCACAGACCCAGTGATTAGCATTTATTTTGACTGACCAAGTTCAAGTCATAACAGGTGACCTTACATGCCCTTTGACCCGCAAATGACATTGCAGTGCTGAATCGTAGTTTTACCTTTAACCCCTCAATAACATCCTTTGTTATTGTTCCAAAAAGGTGATGTGGTGGAGGGGGGTCGTCAAGGTGTTGAAACTACAGGGAGTTCTAAACCCCCCTACTCTGTCCATGATTCCCGGGACCAGATGTTGCGAGGGCAGTGCTAGAGATACCAAAGGACTAGTCAGAGCGAGGGGTGTTTGTGAGTTTCGTGTGTGCCTGATTGTGGGCGGAAAGTGGGGGCAAACACAGCGATGTGGCACTGTGAGCGGCAGCAGTTGGTCCAGAGTAAGGATTCACAGCAGGGACTGGATCTGAACATTCTTTCTCCTCTCAAGACGTGCAGACGCCTTGATGTAACAACGAGTTGGAGAGCTGCGCACAATAAGACGCATGGCTGCCAGCCACCATGATTCAATGTGAAAAAAACAGAAGCGAGTTGGCGAGCTGTGCACAATAGGATGCGCGCCCGCCATGTGTCGATGTATTGAAAACAAGCATTTACAATGCTATAGGTGTCGCATTGTAAAAAGAAAGAGTGCGGTGTCCCTGAAGCCGGCACCGTGCTTCGAATTAAAGTAAAAAATAAATAAATAAACGTAGTGCGGTGTACCTAAAGCGGGCGGTACGCTCTGAAATAAAGTAAAAATAAATAAACGGAGCGATGTGCCCTAAAGTGGGCTCTGCGCCCTGAAATAAAGTAAAAATAAATAAACGTAGCGAGATGCTACTTTAGTGGCGTAAGTAAACAAGCTGTCCGATGGTTGGTGCAGCATAGGGTGTATTGTCTTTGCCCTGAGTGCTAAATTTGTGCCGGTGATGCCATTTTGGGGACGGAGGTTTCTTTTTCATTATCACTCTTGGACCAAGAGCGAGTGAAAACAAGCATTTACAATGCAACGGAGGCGGGGCGGAAAGGCACGGAGAGCGGGAGGGGGGCGGGAACGGCCACACACTGACAAGGGAGGGGGGGCGGGAACAGACACACATGGACATAAGGCAACAAAAAAACAAAGCACTCACGGCATGGAAGAGGAGCGGGAGAGGGGGCGGGAAAGGCGACCACGCCCACGCGGGCAGGAAGGCGGGTGCCGGCTCAATGCCGGACCAGATTCGGGGGCGTTCCCGAGAATTGGCTTTTGACTGACGTAGCGTGACGTAGCCAAAAGCCAAAAATTCTCGGGAACGCCCCCGAATCTGGTCCGGCCTTGACGGACAGATTCAGCTCCCAATGGCTAGCCTCCATTTATGGAGCTAGCCAATGGGAGAGCGGGGCGGGTCCCTGTTCCCCACTCTAACTCATAAGGTTTTTTAGCGCATGCGCACTTTGTGCGCATCGCTAGTCAAAACATAAAAAGCTTTGGTAAAGCCAGTAGGTATCACCTGTAGCACCCTTTGACTTTGTCAATTGTTTTTAGAATGGCTAAAGAAGCATTTAAAAAGCCAATGACGGACCACCTGCGTCATTCTGTTGGTGCATTAACCATATATTTGAGAGGCTCCAAAATGACGCAGGTGCATTTTTTTCTAATTATTTACCGATCCAGGTTGGATCGGTAAATAAACAGAAACATGTTTTTCTTGTTTTTTTATGTGAGTGTTGGCAAGAAACACATGGGTGGACGCAATACGGGGTCCGAGGAAGCAACACATAGTGTGGGGTGAAGAAAAACAAATGGGAGCAAAAGGGCGCAATGTGGTGCTGGGGGACCCAGAAGCACAGAGGAAGAAAGCAATGCAGAGGTAGAGGCACACAAGCAGGAAAGCAACATGGGGCAATGGAGTAGTACACATGGGCAAGCCAATCAAGAAGTGGGGCGGGGAGAAGCACACGGGTGATAGAGCAATGTGGTGCACAGAGGGGCGAGGAGTAAAACAGTAGGGCGACCGCTGTAAAAAGGCTCCAGTGGAGTACTTAAGACAAAAAAAATAATTAGATCTCTAAATGTAATCAGTGGAATGACACAAGTAAATTGGTGGTGTTCCAGTGGAGAAACAGATAAAAAATAAACAAGGCATGCCATCGAATAAGAAGCAGGCAAATGAGATTGACATTAAAGGCAACCAATGATAAGCAATTGGGTGGGCTGCAAACCTCTCTCTGTTCTTGGTAAGCCCACAATATGTCTTTTACACCCAGATGGCTGTGTTGTCTGGTACTCTCAACCTAAAAATTTGGGAACCATTGGCCCTAGGACAGAGACTGAACACGCAGTGCCCACAGTGGCCCTTGGCCCAAGGACAGACACTCAGTGTTGGGACAGACACTGAGAACACAGTGCATTTTAGGATTACAAGTTAGCATTTCATCCTGTGATAAAGTGAATTTACTTAGATATTTGGAGTTGTATTGAAAAGAGTAAAGCAGCCAGGCTTTGAAGTCTAACTGGGGCACAGATTCTTCACTTGAGAAGGATGAAGTCTATCCAGGTCTTTGGTTTGTTAAGAAATCAGAAAACCATCCGTACATATGTGTTCCTTCATCGCTGCTGTGGAGAGGGACAGTACACAGAAATGACAGTGATGCTAATGAACTGTTGTTTATAGAGGACATTATGGTGGATGGATTTCTTGCACTAAAATAATGAGTAATTGCATAAAATATAAAATAAATTACGATCATCTAAAATAATTATCAATACAAGGTGAAATTGGTTTCCAAAATGTGTTTGAACCGAGAATGCTCAGTTCCCTTTTCACGGTCTCTAAACCGAGAGGTCGTTACACTTTCAGAAGACGTAGAAATGAGAGATGCAGAGGAACAGACACACTCTCTCTCTGTCTGTCTGCGAGGATGGGAGTGTAAATCTATACTTTCACAGTACTTGAGGTATGCATGGTGGAAAAGGTGCACAGAGACCAGCACAGTTTCTTCCTCGGGCTCCTTGTATCTCTGGTTAAGTGGAGAAGATGGGCAGAGAGCAGCACGGTTTCTTCCTCGAGCTCCTTGTATCTCAGGTTAAGGAGAGAAGATGGGCAGAGACCAGCACAGTTTCTTCCTCGAGCTCCTTGTATCTCAGGTTAAGGAGAGAAGATGGGCAGAGAGCAGCACAGTTTCTTCCTCGAGCTCCTTGTATCTCAGGTTAAGGAGAGAAGATGGGCAGAGAGCTGCACCGTTTCTTCCTCGAGCTCCTTGTATCTCAGGTTAAGGAGAGAAGATGGGCAGAGATATGCACAGTGTGTTCCTTGAGCTCCTTGCCTCTCCAGTGGTTCAGATAAATTGACAGAGATCAGTATGTTTGTGCCTCTAGTTCATCAGAGGGAGGCTGGGCTAGACCCAATCCATGCTTCTGCATCCAGAGCTTGGGTTGGATCAGGTGAGGTGTTGTCTATTGCATGGGTTGAGGCTGTGGACAGATGAGCTCTGATGTTTGCTCATGAAGAGTGACAGCGACCAGTCCAAACTGGGCAGATTCGGATCTTCCTGCCCGTGCATGGGCGATGGTGTCAGTCAGCCTTGACTGTGTTCATTTTTCCCGGTGCCAGGAAGGTGAGAGCAGAGCAAGCTCTGCGTTTTTTCTGCAGAGTTACATAATGTAAGCGTGAGAGGTTGAAAGTGCCACCCCGCCGGGCCAAGATACACAGGGGAGGAGGCTGCGACTTTCTTCTCGGCCTGCTCTCTGAAAGAAACGAATAGAGAAAAGCACTTGCGAGGTATCCAGCGGTGCAGGGAGTAATGTTTCACCTTTCGCTGTAATTTATATAATAATAGAACTTCCCTCCGCACTGTAGCAGGCGGGAAGCTGGAACTGGGTCACAGCAACGTTTATGTCATGAGCTGCACGTGCCCGCAGCAGCGAATAGGGTTGCGGGAGATGGTGAAGAGGTTGGCGGACGTGGAAGTCATGCTAGATTTAGGACACTGGATTGGTTGATCTGAGCCTGTATGGCATTATATTTCTCAATGGTTTCAATTGTCTCTTCGCTTCTGGCTGTGTATATGTCGGGGATGAAGGCCAGCTGTGTGACCCATTAAAATCACTTCCTTCCTTATTACTGGAGTGGACAGAAGCCTATAGCATTGTGCCTGGGTCACCCATAAGTTTGTTTGGGAAATGATATGTTTGGGTTGCGATATGTTGGGAAATGTACCTCTCCCTTGTCCTCCACCGTCCTAAAAAGCCAACATTACAGGCAGGAGTTAGACGAGCGTGGGTTTTTAATTTAAAGTGCGGAAGTGTCTCGTGCTGGAAGTGTGAAATCAAGGGGTAAGGCAGGGAGAGGGAGGGTGGGCAAATTGATTGGAGCATCACCTCTTGATGATACAGGCTTGTGGTGGCAGAGGGTCCGGGCCAGCAGGTAGAGTGCACCTGCTAGACACCAGGAGCGAGGTCCACAATTAAAATCCATGGTTTGGTTAGAGTCGTGGTCATGCTAGAGGCGTGATCTGGATTAACACCTTGCCTGCGGCGCCGATTTTCCCCCGGTGCTGAACATTCCATTTGCGGGTGTGGTCGTGACGGAACCATTCCGTCATCCGCACAGCCCAACCGTGAGGCATGACGGAATGGTTCCGTCACGAGCATCGAAGGGGTTTTGAAACCATACCATAACTGTCTCTGCAACTGAAATATAAGGGCAGTATTTGAGTGAGAGTGAAAGTGTGTGCAGTGGTGGCTAATAACTATTAAAAGTGGTGGTACATAATCATTGACTTGAATTCCAGTGAGCGAGCCTGACTTCTACTCGAAAGATGTGCTATCAGTCCTATTCTCTCACTCATTTTCACTCTGTCTCATTCACACTTGCACTCACTTTTACTTACTCTGACTCACTCAGTCTCACTCTGACCCACTAAGTCTTACTCATTCTCACTTACTGTCACACAGTCCCACTCCTTCTGATTCACTCACTCTCACACCGACTCTCTCACACACACTCACTCTGACTTTCTCAATCTCCCTGTGGCTCACTCATTCTCATTTAATCTTACTCAGTTTTACAAAGACTCAGTCTTACTCATTCTCACCCAGTCTCTCTCAGTCTCCCCTAACTCATTCATCTCCTTGATACACTCAGTCCCACACGCTTAGATTCACTCAATCTCACTGTGACAGACTCATACTCAGTCTCACTCATTCTACTCAATTTTACTCATTGGAACTACCTTAATCTCACTCTAACTTTCTCACTCTCAATCTCTCAGAGTCCATCTAAGTTAATCGCACTCATTCTCAATGATTCAATCAGTCCCACTCATTCAGATTCACTTAATATCACTGTGTCTCATACTCACTCTGTAACTTTCGTTCACACTCATTCTCACTCACTTTGACTCACTCCTTCATTCACACACTCTCAATTTCACTCACACACACATACACAGACACAAAGACACACACAGAGATATGTTTACACATGCACACACGCTCATGGACACTCACTGTCATGTATATACACACAGCATTTGAAAGCCTGTTTTACTTGCCTTACTGCCTGGGTATGTCCCGTTTGAGCTCCTGTTGCTTCCTTCTGCATCCAGCACTTGAAATTGAAACCACGAACAACTGCCGATTCGGGGTTAGTCTTCTCTTTCACCCCACCCTTTCCCACCCCTGTGATGAGTTGGGAAAAGTTGGGGTGACTGGCTGATTGCCGCGTAGCCATGGGCACTGCGGGGCTTAAGCCAGCAGCAGCCATGACGTGTAACCGTATCACTGATGGGGAGGCAGTGAGGCATGCAAGGGCTGCTGGGGTTTCCCAGCCCTGGATCATCCATGCTGGCTGCTGCAGGTGCCTTTGTGCGCATGCGCCAGTCATCAGACGTTGTCACTAGCTGTCTCTCAGGTTGTTGCTGGATAGTATTTTCTTTATTACACCAAGAGTGAATGATACATTACTATCCACTCTGCCTTGGTATAATAAAAACGTCCGTAAGCATTGGAAGCGTAGCCCTGGAACCCTTAAATGAATCCCGCTCTGTATGTTTGTGTATAGTGAGTGGGGTTGGGCAAGAGAAGAACAGGTGCTACAATCACTAAGAGGAAAAATTAGGAGGGGGTTCAACTGGCGTAAGATTCAAGGTGAGGAATGGTTATGCAGCGTAGGGGTCCTCACCAGTCCTCGGACAGAAGGGATGTGCGGGTGATAAAGGTACTGTGCTGGGCTCGTCATAAGCATGCAAGGGGTTAAAGAACACGACATCACAATACATCAATAGTTTGAAAATAAGCTTTCACTCCTTATACATGATTAGTTTGCAAATAAGCTTTCTCTCCAATCACTCGCTTGTCTTCAAATCTGTACAGTGCTCTGCTGCCTTTTTGGCTAGGGTTGCATTTTAGAAACATCACCTACAAACATAGTGCGAAGCATGGTGTAGTGTATGTACTGTACGCTGTGTGGGTGGTGTTGTAGTACAAGGGTTATAGTTGGATGGGTGGTGTTGCCTCTATATTTCTTTACTTGGTTACGTGATGTAGTAAATTGGTGAGGAAAAGTTAGATGTGCTATATCTGAATCAGGGGGAGGTATGTAGGCATAACAGTATTAGTTGTTCAGTAGGAATCTAGTTAGAGAACAGCAGAGATCTGAACATGATGGTGGCTCTAGAGACGATTGAAGATCAATGACGGGAGGTGTGTTATGGGCGCTATAGTGTTATGTATTGTGCAGTATTAGTGGTGATGCAGTAGGATGGGTAAGAGGTTATCACTGAATGTTTGCTGTGTGATCAGCTGTGCTGCAGTAGTGCTACAGTCTCTTCGTTGTAATGTGCTCTACTTTAATGAGTGCTGTGATGTAAATCCTGCTATATACAAAGGAGGAATGCCACGTTAAAAGTCATCATACTAGTTTATCAGCATCAATGGTACAGTATTTATTTGTCCATTTATTTATACAGATTTGGAAACCGCAAACTAGACCAAGAGGCATCTGGCTGCTTTACAAGGGGACAGTCACCACTGCTTGCAAGCAGTTTACATAAGGACAGTAACTAGATTTCATTTACAAATTAACATGAGTATGTTTTGAATATTACAAGAGACAAGAACAAAAATAAGTTCACTTAGAGGCATGTAGAATAAAGATTAAGGACAAACAAATTCAAGTGAGGCTTGTACCAAGTAGTGACTATGACAGTCTCAATAAAAGCCCCACTCATATGTATGATTACATTTGTGTAAGCATACCTCCAAAATGGCGCTGATGAGGCTGATGTGGAAGACCAGACTAAATTATGAGAAACCTTGAAACAAAATGGCCGCATTCCTGTGAAGTCATATGGTCTCATCAAACGCCTTCCACAGACTGCAAAAATGGAGACAACAAGAAAGGCAGAAGACTCCTCCGATAGTGGTAGAGCAACTGAGCGAACGCAATGTGTGTAGTGTTTACAATTATCTGGTGTGCTGTGTTAGAATTGAATGAGTTGTGTAGTGTTATTGGTGCTATATTGGATGAGTGTTGTAGGGTAATTGATGCAATTTAATTGAGTGGTATATTTGGTGGTAGGAGTGTTATGAGATTGATGGGTGATCTGTTTTTAATCTTGCTATTTTTTAATGATGGTTCCCACTGCTGTACTTTGGTGGGTGGTGTAGGGTTAGTGGTGCTGTCACTGCGTCGTTAGGTTAGTATCATTGGTGCAGTAGACAGGTAGGAAGAGCATTTGGCAGGATCATTATATTCATTGGGTTGTGTAGTGTTAGCAGTGCTATATTCGCTACTGTGATCAGGTGGTTCATGTAGTGTTTGCAGAGAATAAACAGATGCATGATGTAGTATCAGTCATGCGTCAGGTGCGTGATCTAGGTGGAGTTCTTTAGTCAGGTGGGTGGTGTTGTACAATGAGTACTATAATTGAAGGGCAGTGCTCTATCTTTGCTGTTGTCTTCTGGGGGTAAAGTGTTAATGGTGCCAGCTGTAGTTGAGTAGTGCAATATTTGTGGTGCTACAGTTGGGTTGGTAGTGTAATACTGGTGTATTACAGTCAGGAGAATGGTCTAGTGTTAGCCGTGTTATATTCAGAAGAGTGGCATAGTTTTATGGATGATGTTAAAAGGAGGGTTGTGCACATTAGGAGTGCTAGACTTAGTTGGGCGCGTGCACTTGTAGTAGTGCTATATTGAAATATATGGTGGTGTGGTCACACTGCTATAGACAGGTGGCTGGTGTACTGTTAGGGGTCCTGTCATAAGACAGATGGTGTAGTATCAATCGTTTTGTGTTAGGGTAGATTGTCGACTGACAGGAGTTCTATATTCATATCGATGGTGTTGTGCGAGCAATGCAATATTGGATATTTAGTGTCATGTTAAGAGTGGTACAGTGGGATGTATGTTGGTGTAGTATCAGTGGTGCTATTGTCAGCAGTTGTGAAGTTAGCATTATTATGAGTTATAGTCATAAGTGTGATTTGATGTTCATGGCTATGTAGTTGTGTGGATGGTGTAGATCTAGAATTTCTTCATTCAAATGAGTTTTGTAGTTGTGTGGGAGATATTTTACCATTGGTGATGAGTGTGTGGTGTAGTGTTACAAGTGCTTTTGCATGTTAGTAGTGTGGGTGTAGAATGCTGTTGTTGAGTTGGTGGTGTGTTAGTCATAGTATCAGGTGCCAGAGTCTGGCTGTGTAACGTTAAGAGTGGTATACTTAGGTGTGCCATGTAATGGTACTTTGCTCTAGTCAGGTGACTGGAGTGTTGTGTACGGTGTTGCAGTCTGGTGAGTGGGGTCATTTGGTAGTGTAATGTAGAGAGCATAGTTGTCAGGTGGATGATGAAGCAGAAGAAACCGTAGAGTCAGCTGAGTAGTGTAGTGTTACTAGGGCAAAATCTACCATGGCTTTTATGTTGCTCTCATTGTGATTCACTGTTTTGTTATTTTAACGCATATTTATGAGGCCGGGCAAATATTTCACCTCATTAGTAGCAGTTTAAAATTAGATAACAGCAATTAACAACTGAGAGGTGAGGAGGTAAACTTACCAAGGGATTTGTCACTGTGCAGCCCCAGGTGCTTCATTTTAATTGTAGTAAAAAAAAAACACGATTTTACAAAAGTGTTACTTTTGCAATTGTTTTGCTAACCACAAAATCAAATCATGTACTCTTCAAGAGCTGGGCAGGGGTGCTGTAGTCAAGTGGATGAAGTTTTTTTAGGAATGTTGTAGTCAGGTGGGTTATGTAGTGTCAGGAGTGCTATATTCAAATGGGTGGCGTAGTGTTAATAAAATAGTTACATTGGTAATGTTTTCCTAACCTTTCTACAATTGCATAGACGATGTAGCGTGTAGAGTGCTGTATCATAAGGGTATCATGGGAGTAGTATAGTGTGAGCAGTGCCGTAGTGTTGTGAACAATATAGTATTAGTAGTGCTTCAATCACAGGGTTTGTGCAGTGCAAGCAGTGGCTGGTGGGTGTCGTCTCTGAAGAGTGCTAGAATCAGGAGGGTGATGCAGTATTGGGAGTATAGAATAGGTGGTGCTGTAGTACTGTGTGGTGTTTTTCTAGAAGTCTTGGAGTTGAATGAGAGGTGTCATATAATTGTGCTGTTTTGGAGGTTTTATTTCAGAATATTTTACACAGAAATATTGTCTGACAAAAATATTGTGTCCTAAATATAACTTACTAGTCCCACAACATTTTGGATCTGTGATTTGTTGGGACATATGCTGTAACAGTGAGGTTTTTAAGCCAGGTGGGTGGTGTACTGTTAACAGTGCTGGAGTGGAGGAGGTGGTGTAATGGTGGGATTTTCTAGTCAGGTGGGTGGTGTAGGTTTTAATGTTTCAATAGTCAGTGGGTGGAGTAGTATTGGCAATGGTGTAGTCTTGTGAATGGTGTAGTTGGATGGTATTATAGTGTAAGCCGTTCCGCTCTGGTGGGGGTGTTCTGTTAGTATTGCTTTAGCTTGATTGGTGGTTGAGTATCAGTTGTGCTGTAGTTCAGCGGACAGCGAAAAATCATGTGTGTTTTAGTCGAGTATGTTGTAGTGCTATCGGTTCTACAGTCGTTGGGTTGAGAAGTGTTGGGAGCGCTTTAGTCTGTTGGGTAGTGTAATTATAGCAGTGCTGCAATTGGTTGGCTGGTGGTGTACCAATGGTGCATGGTATATTAATAGCAATGCTGTATTGTAGTGAGTTGTGTCGTCTAAGGGTGCTGCAATCTGGGGAGTGTTGCAGACTCCAGTGCTACAGTAGGGTTTTATAGTATAAATGGTGCTGTATTTGAATGTGTAGTATAATATAAATTGCACTGTACGTGGGTGAGTGGTGGAGGAATATTGGTGCTGTGGTGTGGTGGGTCTTGGAGTGTCAGTGTTTCTATAGTTGAGTTATTGGTGTAGTGTTAGCACTTCTGTAGTTGATGGGTGGAGCATTGTTGGAAACGCTGTAGTCTATTGAGTGGTGTAATATTAGTACTGCTGTAATTGGAAGGCTGGTGTAGAATCAGAGGTGCTTATAGTTGGGTGAACAGTTTAGGGATAGCAATACTGTATGCGTGGGTGGTGTTGTGATAAGGGTGCTGTGGTCTGGTGTGCGTTGTAGTTAGCAGTGCTATAATTGATTGGATGGAATAGTATAAACAATGCTATACTTGGGTGGTTGGTATAGTATAAATGATACTATACTTGGGAGGGTGGTGTAGTTTGGTGGGTCTCAGAGTGTCTTTGGTGTTACAGTTGGGTGGTGTAGTATAAATAGTGCAGGACTTGCGTGGATGATAAAGTATAAATGGGACCGTACATGAGTGGCTGGTGGACTAACAATGGTGTTGTACTTCGTGGGTTTCGGGCTATCAGTTGTGTTATAATTGAGTGGGTGGTGAAGTGTAAAAGGTGCTGGGTTTGGGTGGGTGGTACAGTATAGGCAGTGCTGTGGGTGGTGGACTAACAATATTTCTGTACTTTGGTGGGTCTCAGTGCGTCAGTGGTGTTCTATTTAGGTGGGTGGTGTAGAGTAAATTCTGCTGGGTTTGGGTGGGTACTATAGTATAAACAGTGCTGTGAGTGGTGAACTAACAATGCTGTACTTTCATGGTTCTCAAAGTGCCAGTGGTGCTATAGTTGGGTGGGGGGTGTTGTGTAAAAGGTGCTGGGTTTGTGTGGTGGTATAGTATAAACGGAGCGGTGGTTGCTGGACTAACAATGGTGTCGTACTTTGGTGGGTCTAAGATCCTCAGTGGTGTAATATTTGGGTGGGTGATATAGTGTAAAAGGTGCTGGGTTTGGGTGGGTAAAGGGAATAGTATAAACAGAGCTGCGGGTGGTGGGCCAACAATGTGCCCATACTTGGGTGGGTCTAAAATCCTCAATGGTGAACTATTAGGGTGGATGATATTGTTTAAAAGATGCTGGGTTTCGGTGGGTGGATGGAATAGTATAAACATAGCTGAGGGTGGTGGGCCAACAATGGTGCTGTACTTGGGTGAGTCTCGGAGCCTCAGTGGTGTTATAGTTGGGTGGGTGGTGTAATGTAAACCGTACTTGGGGTTTGGGCGTGTGGATGGTATAGTATAAACTGAGCTGTGGGGGGTGGGCCAAGGATGGTGCTGTACTGGGGTGGGTCTCGGAGCCTCGTGGTGTTATAGTTGGGTGGGTGGTGTAATGTAAACCGTACTGGGGGTTTGGACGTGTGGATGGTATAGTATAAACTGAGCTGTGGGGGGTGGGCCAAGGATGGTGCCGTACTGGGGTGGGTCTCGGAGCCTCGTGGTGTTATAGTTGGGTGGGTGGTGTAGTGTAAAAGGTGCTGGATTTGGGTGGGTGGTACACTATAAACAGAGCTGTGGGCCAACAATGGTGCCGTACTTAGGTGTGTCTCGGATTCTTAGTGTGTGTTGCTATAGTTGGGCGGGTGTTGTAGTGTAAAAGGTGCTGGGTTTGGGTGGGTGGTACACTATAAACAGAGCTGTGGGTGGTGGATCAACAATAGTGCCATCCTTGGGTGGGTCTCGGAACCTCAGTGGTGCTATAGTTGGGTGGATGATATAGTTTAAAAGGTGCTGGGTTTGGGTGGGTGGTGGCATAGTATAAACAGAGCTGTGGGTGGTGGGCCGACAATGGTGCCGTACTTGGGTGGGTCTCGGAGCCTCAGTGGTGTTATAGTTGGGTGGGTGGTGTAGTGTAACCGGTACTGGGTTTGGGTGGGTGGATGGAATAGTATAAACAGAGCTGTGGGTGGTGGGCCAACAATGGTGCTGTACTTGGGTGGGTCTAAGAACCTCAGTGGTGTTATAGTTGGGTGGATGATATAGTGTAAATATAGTGTAAAAGCTGCTGGGTTTGGATGGGTGGATAGAGTAGTATAAACAGAGCTGTGGGTGGTGGGCCAACAATGGTGCTGTACTTGGGTAGGTTTTGGAGCCTCAGTGGTGCTATGGTTGAGTGGGTGCTGTAGTGTAAAAGGTGCTGGGTTTGGATGAGTGGTGCACTATAAACAGAGCTGCGGATGGTGGGCCAACGATGGTGCCGTACCGGAGTGGGTCTTGGAGCCTCAGTGGTGCTATGGTTGGATGGGTGGTGTACTGTAAAAGGTGCTGGGCTTGGATGAGTGGTGCACTATAAACAGAGCTGCGGATGGTGGGCCAACGATGGTGCCGTACCGGAGTGGGTCTTGGAGCCTCAGTGGTGCTATGGTTGGATGGGTGGTGTACTGTAAAAGGTGCTGGGCTTGGATGAGTGGTGCACTATAAACAGAGCTGCGGATGGTGGGCCAACGATGGTGCCGTACCGGAGTGGGTCTTGGAGCCTCAGTGGTGTCGGGTGATTGGTGCAGTGGCAGACAGGGGCGGATGCTGAGTACAGTAGAGGTGGGAGGAGGATGGGGTGTCACTGTAATGAGCAGGTATCATGTGCCAGTGCACAGACTAAATACACATAAGGAAGAGGTTGCTAAATTGGGCCTGAACTTTTGCGAGCGCGCGCGGCTGCAGAGATATATTTGCTGCCACTCCACATGCGCCGGGATATTAATTAAGTATCTTTGAGACCCTGCACCCCCCAATCCTCCAAGCCGGGAGCGGCTGGATCAATTGCCTTTGGAACGGCACCATTAATCATAGCCTGTGCAGGCTGCGGCTGCAGCGAGCAATTACAAGCCAGCAGGCAGGGAAGAACAGAGGTGCTGTGAGAGGCGCCATGCATTGGAGAGGCAGAGAGCTGCTGGGCACCCTGCGGCGGGCATAGGTTGTGCAGGGAGAGATATCATGAGCAGGGGAGGACCACATGGGAGGAGACTAGCAGGCAGATAGGCTGTGTGCAGGAGAGCTGCCCAAGAATGGAGGCTAGCAGGCAGATAGGATGTGTGCAGGAGAGGTACACGTGGTAGGAGGCGAGCAGGTGGATAGGCTATGTGCAGGAGAGGTACACGTGGGAGAGTCTAGCAGGCAGATAGGATGTGTTCAGGAGAGGTACACGTGAGATGAGGCTAGCAGGCAGATAGGATTTGTGCAGGAGAGGTACACGTGAGATGAGGCCAGCAGGCAGATAGGATGTGTGCAGGAGAGGTACACGTGAGATGAGGCTAGCAGGCAGATAGGATGTGTTCAGGAGAGGTACACGTGAGATGAGGCTAGCAGGCAGATAGGATTTGTGCAGGAGAGGTACACGTGAGATGAGGCCAGCAGGCAGATAGGCTGTGTGCAGGGACGTGGGAGGAGGCTAGCAGGTGGATAGGCTATGTTTAGGACATGTACACATGTGAGGAGGCTAGCAGGCAGATAGGATGGGTGCAGGAGAGGCACACGTGGGGTGAGGCTTGCAGGCAGATAGGCTGTGTGCAGGAGAGGTACACATGGGAGGAGGGTAGCAGGTGGATAGGCTATGTGTAGGACAGGTACACATGGGAGGAGGCTAGCAGGCAGATAGGCTGTGTGCAGGAGAGGTACACATAGGAGGAGGCTAGCAGGTGGATAGGCTATGTTTAGGACAGGTACACATGGGAGGAGGCTAGCAGGCAGATAGGATGTGTTCAGGAGAGGTACACGTGAGATGAGGCCAGCAGGCAGATAGGATGTGTTCAGGAGAGGTACACGTGAGATGAGGCTAGCAGGCAGATAGGATGTGTTCAGGAGAGGTACACGTGAGATGAGGCTAGCAGGCAGATAGGATTTGTGCAGGAGAGGTACACGTGAGATGAGGCCAGCAGGCAGATAGGCTGTGTGCAGGGACGTGGGAGGAGGCTAGCAGGTGGATAGGCTATGTTTAGGACATGTACACATGTGAGGAGGCTAGCAGGCAGATAGGATGGGTGCAGGAGAGGCACACGTGGGGTGAGGCTTGCAGGCAGATAGGCTGTGTGCAGGAGAGGTACACATGGGAGGAGGGTAGCAGGTGGATAGGCTATGTGTAGGACAGGTACACATGGGAGGAGGCTAGCAGGCAGATAGGCTGTGTGCAGGAGAGGTACACATAGGAGGAGGCTAGCAGGTGGATAGGCTATGTTTAGGACAGGTACACATGGGAGGAGGCTAGCAGGCAGATAGGATGTGTGCAGGAGAGGTACACATGGGATGAGGCTAGCAGGCACATTGGCTGTGTGCAGGAGAGGTACACATGGTAGGAGGCTAGCAGGTGGATAGGCTATGTGTAGCACAGGTACACATGGGAGGGGGCTAGCAGGCAGATAGGATGAGTTCAGGAGAGGTACACGTGGGATAAGGCTAACAGGCAGATGTATATGTGTGCAGGAGAGGTACACATGGGAGGAGGCTAGAAAGCAGATAGGATGTGTGCAAGAGAGGTACACATGAGAGGAGACTACCAGGCAGATAGGCTGTGTACAGGACAATTACACATGGGAGTCAACTAGCAGGCAGATAGGTTGTGTGCAGGAGAGGTACACCAGGATGGAGACTAGCAGACAGATAGGTTGTGTGCAGGAGAGGTACACATGGGAGGAGACTAGCAGGTGAAGGACAGATGCTAATGGAAGTAGGATAGCAGGCAGATAGGCTGTGTGCAGGAAAGGTATACAAGGATGGAGGTTAGAAGGCAGGCTGTGTACAGGACGGGAACACATGGGAGGAGGCTAGCAGGCAGATAGGATGTGTACAGGAGAGGTACACGTGGGAGGAGGCTAGCAGGCAGGTAGGCTGTGTGCAGGAGAGGTACACGTGGGAGGAGGCTAGCAGGCAGATAGGCTTTGTGTAGGAGAGGTACGCATGGGAGGAGGCTAGTCGGCAGATAGGCTGTGTGCAGGGGAATTACCCATGGGAGGGGGCTAGCAGGCTGTGTGCAGGAGAGGTACACGTGGCAGGAGTCTAGCAGGTGGATGGGCTATGTGTAGGACAGGTACACATGGGAGGAGGCCAGCAGACAGATAGGATGTGTGCAGGAGAGGTACACGTGGGAGGAGGCTCGCAGGCAGATAGACTTTGTGCAGGAGAGGTACACGTGGGAGGAGGCTGGTAGGCAGATAGGATGCGTGCAGGAGAGGTACACATGGGAGGAGACAAGCAGGCAGATAGGCTGTGTACAGGAAAGGTACACAAGGATGTAGACTAGCAGGTAGATAGGATGTGTACCAAAGAGGGACACATGGGAGGAGGCTAGCATGTGGATAGGCTATGTGTAGGACAGGTAAACATGGGAGGAGGCTAGCAGGCAGATAGGATGTGTGCAGGAGAGGTACACACGGTAGGAGGCTCGCAGGCAGATAGGATGCGTGCAGGAGAGGTACACATGGGAGGAGACTAGCAGGCAGATAGGCTGTGTACAGGAAAGGTACACAAGGATGTAGACTAGCAGTTAGATAGGATGTGTACCAAAGAGGGACACATGGGAGGAGGCTAGCAGGTGGATAGGCTATGTGTAGGACAGGTACACATGGGAGGAGGCTAGCAGGCAGATAGGATGTGTACAGGAGCGGTATACATGGAAGGAGACTAGCAGATGGATAGGCTATGTGTAGGACAGATACCAATGGGAGGAGGGTAGCAAGTAGATAGGCTGTGCGCAGGAGAGGTATACAAGGATGGAAGCTAGAAGGCAGATAGGTTGCATGCAGGCTATGTGTAGGACATTTACCAATGGGAGGAGGGTAACAGGCAGATATGCTGTGTGCAAGAGAGGTACACGTGGGAGGAGGCTAGCAGGCAAATAGGATGTGTGCAGGAGAGGTACACATCGGAGGAGACTAGCAGGCAGATAGGCTGTGTACACGACAATTACACATGGGAGTTGACTAGCAGGCAGATAGGTTGTGTGCAGGAGAGGTACACAAGGATTGAGACTAGCAGGCAGATAGGCTGTGTACAGGAGAGGTACACACGGGAGGAGGCTAGCAGGCAGATAGGTTGTGTGCAGGAGAGGTACACATGGGAGGAGGCAAGCAGGCAAATAGGATGTGTGCAGGATAGGTACACAAGGATGGAGACTAGCAGTCAGGTAGGCTGTGTGCAGGAGAGGTACACGTGGGAGGAGGCTAGCAGGCAGATAGGATGTGTACAGGAGAGGTACACATGGGATGAGGCTAGCAGGCACATTGGCTGTGTGCAGGAGAGGTACACATGGTAGGAGGCTAGCAGGTGGATAGGCTATGTGTAGCACAGGTACACATGGGAGGGGGCTAGCAGGCAGATAGGATGAGTTCAGGAGAGGTACACGTGGGATAAGGCTAGCAGGCAGATTTATATGTGTGCAGGAGAGGTACACATGGGAGGAGGCTAGCAAGCAGATAGGATGTGTGCAAGAGAGGTACACATGAGAGGAGACTACCAGGCAGATAGGCTGTGTACAGGACAATTACACATGGGAGTCAACTAGCAGGCAGATAGGTTGTGTGCAGGAGAGGTACACCAGGATGGAGACTAGCAGGCAGATAGGTTGTGTGCAGGAGAGGTACACATGGGAGGAGACTAGCAGGTGAAGGACAGATGCTAATGGAAGTAGAATAGCAGGCAGATAGGCTGTGTGCAGGAAAGGTATACAAGGATGGAGGTTAGAAGGCAGGCTGTGTACAGGACGGGAACACATGGGAGGAGGCTAGCAGGCAGATAGGATGTGTACAGGAGAGGTACACATGGGAGGAGGCTAGCAGGCAGGTAGGCTGTGTGCAGGAGAGGTACACGTGGGAGGAGGCTAGCAGGCAGATAGGCTTTGTGTAGGAGAGGTACGCATGGGAGGAGGCTAGTCGGCAGATAGGCTGTGTGCAGGGGAATTACCCATGGGAGGAGGCTAGCAGGCTGTGTGCAGGAGAGGTACACGTGGTAGGAGTCTAGCAGGTGGATGGGCTATGTGTAGGACAGGTACACATGGGAGGAGGCCAGCGGACAGATAGGATGTGTGCAGGAGAGGTACACGTGGGAGGAGGCTAGCAGGCAGATAGACTTTGTGCAGGAGAGGTACACGTGGGAGGAGGCTGGTAGGCAGATAGGATGCGTGCAGGAGAGGTACACATGGGAGGAGACAAGCAGGCAGATAGGATGTGTACAGGAAAGGTACACAAGGATGTAGACTAGCGGGTAGATAGGATGTGTACCAAAGAGGGACACATGGGAGGAGGCTAGCAGGTGGATAGGCTATGTGTAGGACAGGTAAACATGGGAGGAGGCTAGCAGGCAGATAGGATGTGTGCAGGAGAGGTACACACGGAAGGAGACTAGCAGGCACATAGGCTGTGTACAGGAAAGGTACACAAGGATGTAGACTAGCAGGTAGATAGGATGTGTACCAAAGAGGGACACATGGGAGGAGGCTAGCAGGTGGATAGGCTATGTGTAGGACAGGTACACATTGGAAGGAGGCGAGAAGGCAGATAGGATGTGTACAGGAGTGGTATACATGGAAGGAGACTAGCAGATGGATAGGCTATGTGTAGGACAGGTACCAATGGGAGGAGGGTAGCAAGTAGATAGGCTGTGCGCAGGAGAGGTATACAAGGATGGAAGCTAGAAGGCAGATAGGTTGCGTGCAGGCTATGTGTAGGACATTTACCAATGGGAGGAGGGTAACAGGCAGATAGGCTGTGTGCAAGAGAGGTACACGTGGGAGGAGGCTAGCAGGCAAATAGGATGTGTGCAGGAGAGGTACACATCGGAGGAGACTAGCAGGCAGATAGGCTGTGTACACGACAATTACACATGGGAGTTGACTAGCAGGCAGATAGGTTGTGTGCAGGAGACGTACACAAGGATTGAGACTAGCAGGCAGATAGGCTGTGTACAGGAGAGGTACACATGGGAGGAGGCTAGCAGGCAGATAGGTTGTGTGCAGGAGAGGTACACATGGGAGGAGGCTAGCAGGCAGATAGGTTGTGTGCAGGAGCGGTACACTTGGGAGGAGACAACAGGTGAAGGACAGATGCTAATGGAAGGAGGGTAGCAGGCAGATAGGCTGTGTGCAGGAGAGGTACACATGGGAGGAGGCTAGTAGGCAGATAGGATGTGTGCAGGAGAGGTACACAAGGATGGAGACTAGCAGTCAGGTAGGCTGTGTGCAGGAGAGGTACATGTGGGAGGAGGCTAGCAGGCAGATAGGCTTTGTGTAGGAGAGGTACATATGGGAGGAGGCTAGTCGACAGATAGGCTGTTTACAGGAGAATTACCCATGGGAGGAGGCTAGCAGGCAAATAGGCTGTGTGCTGGAGAAGTACACATGGGGGAGGCTAGCAGGCTGTGTGTAGGACAGGTGCACATAGGAGGAGGCTAGCAGGCAGATAGGATGTGTGCAGGAGAGGTACACATGGGAGGAGACTAGCAGGCAGATAGGTTGTGTGCAGGAGAGGTACACAAGGATTGAGACTAGCAGGCAGATAGGCTTTGTACAGGAGAGGTACACATGGGAGGAGGCTAGCAGGCAGATAGGTTGTGTGCAGGAGAGGTACACATGGGAGGAGGCTAGCAGGCAGATAGGTTGTGTGCAGGAGAGGTACACTTGGGAGGAGACAACAGGTGAAGGACAGATGCTAATGGAAGGAGGGTAGCAGGCAGATAGTCTGTGTGCAGGAGAGGTACACATGGGAGGAGGCTAGTAGGCAGATAGGATGTGTGCAGGAGAGGTACACAAGGATGGAGACTAGCAGTCAGGTAGGCTGTGTGCAGGAGAGGTACATGTGGGAGGAGGCTAGCAGGCAGATAGGCTTTGTGTAGGAGAGGTACATATGGGAGGAGGCTAGTCGACAGATAGGCTGTTTACAGGAGAATTACCCATGGGAGGAGGCTAGCAGGCAAATAGGCTGTGTGCTGGAGAAGTACACATGGGGGAGGCTAGCAGGCTGTGTGTAGGACAGGTGCACATAGGAGGAGGCTAGTAGGCAGATAGGATGTGTGCAGGAGAGGTACACATGGGAGGAGACTAGCAGGCAGATAGGCTGTGTACAGGAGAGGTACACAAGGATGTAGACTAGCATGTAGATAGGATGTGTGCCAAAGAGGGACACATGGAAGGAGGCTAGCTGGCAGATAGGTTGTGTGCAGGCGAGGTACACTTGGAGGGAGACGAGCAGATGGATAGGCTATGTGTAGGACAGATACCAATGGGAGGAGGGTAGCAGGTAGATAGGCTGTGCGCAGGAGAGGTATACAAGGATGGAGGCTAGAGTGCAGATAATTTGTGAACGAGGAAATCCATATGGCTGTAGGCGAGAAGGCAGGTTGGTTGTGTGCAGAAGTATATATGGAGGAAGGCCAGCAGGCTCATAGTTTGCATGCATGGAATGTACACATGAGAGCAGAGTAGCGGACAGATTGTGTGCAGTCGAGGTACATATTGGAGAGAGCTAGAAGGCAGACATTTTGTGAGCAGGATCAAATCATTAAACACATTCCTTGAATATCTTTCTTTGACAGCAAGGAAAAGTGTAGTATTGGCGCTTATCACTTCACGATTAGACTACGGTAATTGCTTATTTCTTGAAATTACTAAAGATCTGTTACATAATCTTCAATAGTCCAAAATGCTCTAGTCCTTCTGGTTTTGCGACTCCCATGCAAAACTTCTGTTTCTCAGGGATTTAGGAATCACAATTGACTCCTGGTCCATAAGCGAATTCTTTTTAAGACTCTGACTTTGGTCTTCAGAGCCTTGCACCGCTCAGGATCTTCAAACATTTCAAGCCTTCCGACCCTTGACGCCTTCTCTCCTTAATTTGCTAACCAGCCCTGTTTTCAGATGCAAAAAAGGGAGATAAATCTCTCTTTGAAATGGGGTCGAAAACCTAGAATCAGCTCCTTGCTCCAATCAGAATTACGAACATTGAAACAGACTTAAGGAGACTTATTAAAACGTGGCCTTTTCTCACTCCAATGTTTCCTGTAGGTGTTTGACCTACTGATTTCAAGGTTGTCCTTTCTTTCCTCGGTTCTTCATACTGCAGTCTTTTGTGCTAGGTGATGGTTTACTATGGTTCTTGCTGAGCTAGCGCTAGGATTCTCAGTCATGAGTGATAGTGCGCTTTATAAATACCTAATATCATAACATGTATAAATGGGAGGAGCTTAGGAGACGGATAGGCTGTGTGCAGGAAAGGTACGTATGGATGGAGGCTAGCCGGCATATAGGTTGCCTGGAGGGAATGTACATTGGTAGGATGACTAGCAGGCATATAGACTTTGTGCCCGGCATGTGCATACGAAAGCAGATTAACAGGTAGAAAGATGGTGAGAAGGGTACTCATTAATGGCTACAGCCAATCAGGCTGGTAGATGGCATACAATGGAGGTACTCATAGGCACAGAGGAACAGCCAAAATGTTGGGGAGCAGTGTAGGTGATGGTATATCTAAGGCCTAGAAAAAAGGTGCATGAACCCTCTCCCAAGTCAGAAGGGTAAAGGGGATCCTCCACTGTATTGAATTCAGTACTAGCAAACCAGAAGTATCCCACCCTGTGTGTGTGTGATACGTGGGGCACTACTCTCTTCAGGTGGCACACCGTCCGTTTAAGGGTGGGAAAGGAAAAAATCCCTTTTTTATATAACCCTCAGACACTCTAGCAGTGTCATGCTTCATCATCCGGTTCACCCTGACTCCTAAAGGTCAGGGTGGGCTCAACCATATTTAAGGGAGTACTTAAGAGAAGTAAACCGGGGGGGGGGCTTAAAGATTAAAAATCCTTCAATTGCTCCAAGGTCTCCCTTTATTGGGGGAGTTATAGGGGATATTAAAAGGGAAAATCGGGTACTGAGGATATGATGGGAATTCATTGCCCCACGGTCGAATGCGACCCAGACCGCCCCTACCGAGACATGGGCTTCGGATCTCGCCAGCTTCTTTACTACTAAGATAAAGCTGATTCAGGACTCTTTTCCACTGAGGCCGGCTGTAGTCTCCCCTTGTTCTGAGGACGGACCAGTTCCATCGGTCCCTCTAGGGTCAGTCCTGTCAGACTTTCCACCTATTTCAGCTCCTTCGTCATTGAAACTCATGGCCAATCTTAAATCGGGTTCGCCGCTTGACCCATGTCCGGCCAAATTTCTGGCGAAAATGGCTGCAGTGGTAAATCCGTTGGCGAATCCCCTCCTGAATCTCTCTTTGAGCCAGGGGGTGGTCCCACCGGCCTGGAAACAGGCTATGGTCATTCTCCTCATTAAGAAGCCTGGTTTAGATCCAGAGGTTTTGGCCAATTATAGGCATATTTCTCTCCTCCCTGCGTTGGCCAAGATCGTGGAGAAGCACGTGCACACTGTGCTTTCTAATTTTTTGGAATCATACGATCTACTTCATTCCACTCAATCGGGCTTTTGCCCTAATCTTAGCACTGAGACGGCGCTGCTGGAGGTGTCCGAAGCCATCAAGGAGACGCTGGATTCGGGTGGCAGAGCCATGTTGATAATGCTTGATTTGTCGGTGGCCTTTGACACCGTCCCCCACGAGGGTTTGCTCGTCAGACTTTATGAGATCGGTCTGAGAGGGACGGTGCTTAGCTGGTTTAGATCATTTCTGGCTGGCCGTCGAAAAACGGTCCGGGCCTCCTTTAGCTCTGCTGAGATGCCGCCATTGGGAGTCAGAGTCCCGCAGGGCTCTGTGTTGAGCCCGACTCTATTTAACATCTTTATGGCCCCTCTGGCGGCATTGGCTGAGTCTTTCGGGGCCCAGATCGTATCCTATGCCGACGATACCCAGCTTCTCTTTACCTGTGGGAAAGGAGATGATTTTGATGGAGAGAGTATTTGTGAGTGCCTTGGGGCTGTCTTTGAATGGCTCCAGCTGAACAGCCTCAAGTGCAACTCAGATAAATCTGAGGTACTCTTCTTCGGCTGTCAATCCGATCCAGATTGGCAGGTATGGTGGCCCGCTGATATGTCTCCTCAGTTGCGATCGTCTCAGTTGGCTAAGAATTTAGGGATTAAAATTGACAACGGCCTGACTTTAAGATCTCAGATCCTTGCCCTCACTGGCACCTGTTTTGGTCTCCTCAGGATGCTTCGGAAGTTTTTTCCTTTGCTATCTGAGGATCATAGGAGGACTACGGTACAGGCCTTAATTGGTTCAAGATTGGACTACTCCAATGTCCTATACCTTGGCCTGCCGGAGTATCTCCTGCAACGGATGCAGGTGGTCCAGAATGCGGCAGCGCAAGCCATTTTTGGCCTGCACAGGCGAGTCAGGGTCTCTGGCCTGTTGCAGTCTCTTCATTGGCTGCCTATCCGGAAGCGGATAGTTTTTAAAGCCCTGACTCTTGTACACAAGGCCCTCTATGCCTCGGGGGCTAAATACCTTCAAAGGAGGCTCGCCTTCTACCGTCCGTCACGATCTCTGAGATCAGAGTCGCTGTTTCTTGTCACTGTTCCTCGTGTGAAGAAGGCCCGCATTGGAGGTCGCTCCTTTAGGTTGCGGGCTCCACAGCTTTGGAACACTCTGCCCCTGACACTGCGCAGTACCTCGAACTTGCTGGCCTTCAGGAAGGGCCTGAAAACCTGGCTTTTTGCCTCTTAGACTCCCTTTTATTTTGCTGACTCAGTTTTCTTAAATCTTTGTGTTGTGTTTGTCTTTTTCAGGCTGTCAATAAAGCGCCGGGACACTCTTTTCGAGTAGCTGAGTGCTATAAAAGACACAATTAACATAACATAACATAACATAACATTAACATGGTCCTATGACCCTAAAACCATAGTTTGGGTGCACATGAAAATGAGCTAGTTGGATGTCGATAGTGTGCAAGAGGGGTACATATGCAAGCAGACTACCAGGCATAGAGATTCTGTACACAGGATGTGTACACTAGCATCCAGAGAGATGATGGACAGTGGAGGTACACATGAGAGGCGACTAGCAGGAAGAGAAAGTTTGTAGTGGAGGTACCCAAGGGGCAGCCTAGAAGCCAGAGATTGTATGCAGGGGAGAAACACATGGGAACAGGTTTGTAGGCAGATAGGTCATGAGTAGTAGAGGTACACATGGACGCAGACTACCAGGCAGAGGGAGGTCCACTTTGGAGCAGACTACCAACAAGATTGTGTGCAGGGTATGGACACCTGGGAGCACATAAGCATTTAGAGTGGGTGAGTGGGGAAGTTCATATGGAAGCACACTAGAAAGTAGAGAACTGGTGGGCAGTGAAGGGACACATTGGAGGAAACTAGCAGGAATACATTTCAGAGTGGTACATATGGGAGTACACTAGTTTCAGTTTCAAGCTTTATTCGGGTGCATAGTGCACACCCATAAAAGAACATAGAAATACAAGTAAGAAGATTACTGTTATAATTCGATTAAAAGGGTAATGACTAAAACAGATAAAAACAAGCTAAAAACGAATGACCCGTTCACATTGTATAATATATCTTTACACATTGTGCGATTCTACCCGAATACGAGATCCTGTGCAAATGAGCTCAAAAAGGTAAAAGGAATATTAAGATAGCACAATCTAAAATCCAAAAGTCTGACACCCGGGTCCATATTTGTGAAGGCTGATATACCGCAGCAAGTGTTGACGTAAACAATTCAGTCCAAGTTCTGCCTGTGTTTAATAACTAGTTTCAGAAATGTTGCTACCAGTCTGGCAAAACCTCTAAGAATTGTAATGCCAAATAAGCTGGGCGGCACCTACGTAAGCCCATGATTTTAAGGATAGGCAAAAGCCAATGATGTCTCAGTTCCTTGTAAAACTTACAGAACAGTATGATGTGAATTGTCGTTTGGGGTGAGCTGTCATCACTGGGACAAGGCTGAAGAGGTTTTTTCCAGATGTTGGTCTTAGGAAAGGTGAGAAGATGGTGGAAGATGTCCAGTCTAAACCTCGTTAACAAGAATCTCTCATAGCCGGTAAGATTATAGGTTAGATAGGGCTGGACCTTAAAAGAAGTTTGTATCTGAAGTGAGGGCTGGACCGTGACTTTTGAGTCCTCACTTACAAGTCGAAGAGATTCTAAGTGGGCCAGGCAGATCTTTAAAAATTCTTTCTCGGGATGACAGATATTGAGGTGGGTGAAAGATAGTCCTGGATCATGCCAAGGTCGGTAAAGAATTTTTTAACATAAGCGATCCAGCCAATCTTTAGAGCCATGTCTAGGTAAAGACAGTCCTCCATGATTCCTCGGCAGAGAGTGGTCTCACGTGCCGTCCAAATGCGATGCCACAAAAGAAGAGGCTGAATCCGAATCAGGTCTACTACATAGGACGTGCCTACTTCCAGATGGCAAGCATAAGTTGATGTGCCCTGAGGCACTGCCAAGAGGAAACGTAGAAAAGTATTTTCCACTTTTTGCAGCTCCTCGACCTTGGCGTGTCCCCAAAGCCCCGCCCCATAAAGTGCACTTGATATGCTTTTGGCTCTGTATATTTCTAGTAGTTCTACAGTGGGGCGCCTGCCCAGTTTATTCGCGAACTTACATAATGCAGCAGTTGTTCTAATAAAGGATATTTGGATATTTGGATATTTGTAGGGGTATTTCTAAAGCGCAGACGTTCGCTCCGGAAGGAGCATCATGGCGCTGTGAGTCCTGAAACCAGTACACAGAGTGAAAGGAGGGGGGGGCTAGATGGCAGCTTTGGCCCCAGCGCTTGCTGCCTCTCCCAGGGGCGACCCCGCAGGCTCTCTCTGTGTCTCTTGCCTGCGGGGGTGAGCCCTCTTCAGGGATCCCTGGCGGTGACCCTCGCCTGCATCTGCCTCTGCGATCTGCCGGACGTTTGATCTGCCACCCGACGACAACAACCCGGGAGGTAGGATCGCTGGCTGCTCGCTGATTCCTTGCGGAGCCTCCCGCTAACATAGTGCTGCAGCGGCTCCCCCTCGCACCACCCTCCTTGCAACTCGCCTGGACCTTGGAAGGCGGCCGCCAGTGACCGCAGAGCGAGGATGGCCACCACTGCTCTTAACATGCCTGGGCAGCGCCCCATGGCCAACGCGTGACCGCACCAACACCTCCACCACCCTGCGCACTCTCGCGCCCACCGAGCCGGATGACCACAGGCTCTCCAGGATGGCGACGCACCTGCGGCTGGCTTCCAACTTCGTCCCCCACCTGGGCTTCCACCTTCTCTCCTGGACTTCTTTCTTCATCTCCCCCCTGAGTTCCCACCTTCCCTCCGGGACTGCTCGACTTGCGTGCTACCCTGAATGACACTTTGCTGCTGTTCTTCGGACAGTTCTCGCTGGACTCTAGCCCTTCCCTCCATACCTTGCATCCCACCCACCATTCCTCTATGCTGTGATTGCATCTTTGACCTATTGCACCAATGCTAAGCTTTGGTATTCGCTGAAGTCCCTACACCATATACCACCCCTATGCGTCTATTAGAATTTAACCAGTCATATCCCTTCCTTTGTGTATTTAGTTGACTCTTATCACTAGTGTGTGCCGTGGACCTTTATACTCTCTACCACTCCTATGTGACCCTTAGAGTATTTCCAGTCATATCCCTCCTGTGTAGATTGAAGATAACTCTAATGACTAGGATCCTATGTGATTTGTAGATTGTATCCAAGTGTATCCCCTCCCTGTGTTTAGAGACATAGCTTTAACGACTAGTTGCCTGTGTGACTGTCGGAGTAAAGCCAGGTGTATACCTTCCCTCGTGTGAAGAGATACCCTATTCATTAGAACAAAAAGTAATGTGTTCTTTATGTATTTGTAACTGATTCTATGTTAAATGCTTTGATAACATGTAACGGAACTGGTGCTATGTAAAGCGCTCTGATAACCTAATCGGTTCAAGTTCGCGCTATATAAAACTCTAAAAATAAATAAAATAAATAAATAAATTAGTCCAGTCGTCGGAAAGATTAAAAATCCACGTTTTGAGGAGCTTCCTAAAAGGCTTCTCGAGTGTCTGAAGTCTGAGATGCCTTGGCATGCTGTTCCAGGCTCTAATAGCCAGGGTGCTGAGAGTTTTTCCGCCTTTAGACTTCAGATTGAATTCGGTGGGCGTCATGAGGTTTTCCTGTGAGGATCTGAGGGAGCGGCAAGGAGTATAGTGGGGGAAGCGTCTAGACAGATAAGACGGACCGGTTTTGTTGAAGGCTCGGAAGGCTACAGTGAGAATTTTGAAAAGTATTCTCTTGTGCAAGGGGAGCCAATGTAAGGTTTTAAGGGCTGTAGAAATTGAGGATTTGCGTGGCAGTTTCAAGACAAGACGGGCGGCAGTGTGTAGAACACTTTGAAGTTTCAGAAGAGTGGACTTTTTGGTCCCTGCCAGGAGACCATTACAGTAGTCTACTCGAGAGAGTATGAGGGCTACTGCCACAGTCTTTCTGGAGTCAAGCGGGAGGAAATCAAAAAACTTTCTCAGGGACTTAATTATGCCGAAGCATTTTCCTGCTACAGTCGATATGTGGAGATCGAAGGAGAGCTCAGAGTCGAAAAGGACTCCGAGTTTTCTGGCCGATGAAACTGTCTGAGGTGGAGCAGCAGAATTGTCAGGCCACCACAGGGCAGGGCAGAAAGAGGCATTCTTTCCAATGGGAAGGATCTCGGTTTTATTCGAGTTGCAGCGGAGGTGGTTAGCGTCCATCCATTGAAAGACTGCTGTCAGGCAGTGTTTCAGATTGAGCTCTGCCAGGATGGAGTTGTCGTCAAGGGGGATGATAAGCTGAGTATCGTCGGCATAGGAGGTGACGGTTATGCCGAACGATTCTATAAGGGTAAGAAGAGGGATGAGATAGATATTGAAGAGGAGGGGACTTAGGATGGAACCCTGGGGGACTCCACAGGACACCTTTTTCTCATTAGATTGAAAGGGGCCAAGGGTGACTGTTTGGTACCTGTCGCTGAGGAAAGAACTAATCCAAGATAGGGCAGAGTTGGTAACGCCGATGTCCATAAGTCTATTAATCAGAATGGAGTGGGAAATGGTGTCGAATGCTGCCGTGAGGTCAAGAAGGATCAGAATGGCCTTCTTCCTTTGATCTTGAAGGATTTTGATGGTATCGGTCAGTTCGATCAAGGCAGTTTCGGTAGAATGTTTAGACCGGAAGCCGGATTGCTGGGGGTGAAGTAGGTTATGGGAATCCAGAAAGGTCTTGAGCTCCTTGTGGACTAACTGTTCAGTTATTTTACCCAACGCGGGTAGCAGGGTGATGGGGCGGAGGTTAGTCAAATCCGAAGGGGGTTTGTTCGCCTTTTTCATGAGTGGCTTAACCACACCTTTTTTCCAAGAGAGGGGAACAGAGCCGGAATTGAGGGATAGATTGATTATTTCATTGATGATGGGGTTGACTTCATCAATGATGAGGTGAAGGATCTTAGGGGGACAAGGGTCTGAGGGGGAGCCAGATTTGCAGGAAAGGATCGCTTCTCTGGTCTGAGTCAGAGTCACCGGGGTAAAGTTTTTGAGACTGTTAGCAACCAGACGCGGTTGATCCAGATCCGGGATTGAGTGAACAGGAGGGGGAGGGGGGAAATTTTTATGGATGGAGGTGATTTTATCATCAAAGTAGTCGGAAATCTTGTCGCATAGTTCTTGAGATGGGGGGATTTCCGGTTGGAGAGCTTTGGGTTTGGTGAAGGATTTTACTATTGTAAAGAGGGTTTTTTGCTTTTGGCTGGCGTCCTTAATGGCGTTTACATAATAAGTTCTTTTTGCTGATTTGATAGATGAAAGATAGTTTTTCCTCTGTAGAATGTAATTGCTACGATCGCCATTATCGTAGGTTCTGCGCCATTTACGTTCCGCTTTCCTGCAGAGGAGGTGTGCGGCTGTTAGGTCAGGCGTGTACCAGGGGGCTTTGATTTTAGTTTTCTTAAAAGTACTGTCCTGTTGATTGGGTGGGCATCGTTTTGTAATTTCTTGAGAGAGCCAGTTATTGAGGCAAACTGCATCTCTATCGATGTTACCAGAGGGAGAGGGGGCATTGGTTGGGGAAAAGGGATGAAGAATAAGATTTTTCTGGACAGTTTTCCAATTAGTGGAGTGAGCGAGTTGGCGAGTGCGTTTTTTGCAGGTAGGAGGGTGACAGCTAGAGATATGGAAGGGGATCAGACAGTGATCAGTCCAAATCTGGGGAACGGGGGACAGGGTGGTGATGGACGGGAAATTGGAGCAAACACCGTCCAAGGTATGGCCAAGGGAGTGGGTAGGCAGCTTGACGCTTTGTTGTAGATTAAAAATATCTAATGTCTGCAGGAAGTTTCTAGTGTGAGAGTCTGCTAAGGTCTCGAGGTGTAGGTTGAAATCTCCCAGGAGGGTAAAATGTGGGTAACGGAGTAGGAAGTGACCAAAAGCATCGTTTAGGGAGTCAAGGAATTTAGCAGCATTTCCAGGTGGGCGGTAGATCAGGCCACCGGAAAAGGAGAGAGCTTGACTGAGTTTGATGCAGAAACCTAGTCCCTCTACATCAGTAAGGGGGCCAAGGCAGAAGGTATGGCAGCTAAAGGTGTTCCTTAGGATAAATTCAACACCTCCTCCTCTACCTTTCTGTCTATCTTGTCTGTGGAAGGAGTAACCCGGGGGGAGGGCAACGGCTATGTCTGGGTTACTGTCTTCAGTGAGCCAGGTCTCGGTGATCATGAGACAATCCAGGTCATGGTCAATGATGAGATCATGAATATCCTGACTATGTTTACACATCGACCTGGCGTTTATCAGGCCACCTGTAAAGAGAGGTCGCAGGATTGTGGGGGAGGTTGGCCGTTCGGCATCGAAGTTGAGTGTCCAGCGACATTTGTGACAGCTGGTGGAGCCGATTACTTTTGATAGATCAAGTTTACAGGGGCAGCCGAGTTCGCCTCGAAGTTGGCGGAGGTCGTTAGGAGCATACCTGATGATAAGAGGAATTTGGGCAGGGGTTCCTGCGCCTGGCGCGGTCTTGGCGCGGACGGGCGCAGACAGGCTTGCCTTAGGCGCGCCTTCGGCGCGCAAACGGCGCTCCCGCTGCGCTCGTCCGCTGCGCTTCCTATGCATGCACATTTCTAGGGAGAGTGGGCGTGGTCGGCGAGCGCGCCTGGTCTAATGGCGGCCGCTTTATCAAAACAATAGCGCGACAGCGTTAGCACCGCTGCGAGTTACAAGAGGCTTTTACTGTTTGTGGCAGGAACAGTAATGAACACAAAGCAAATCAATGAGTGACACCACACAAGTTAAAAACAGGATGATTGCAAGGTCAGAATCGTACCTCCAGCTCCCGGCTTCCGCCTCAGGACTGGGTCAGGGATTGGAACGTTGCGCTGACGATCACCGTTTAAGTAGGCTAAGAAGGGGGCGTGGCCTCTGGTGGGCGTGGTCGGCGAGCGCGCCTGGTCTAATGGCGGCCGCTTTATCAAAACAATAGCGCGACAGCGTTAGCACCGCTGCGAGTTACAAGAGGCTTTTACTGTTTGTGGCAGGAACAGTAATGAACACAAAGCAAATCAATGAGTGACACCACACAAGTTAAAAACAGGATGATTGCAAGGTCAGAATCGTACCTCCAGCTCCCGGCTTCCGCCTCAGGACTGGGTCAGGGATTGGAACGTTGCGCTGACGATCAGCGTTTAAGTAGGCTAAGAAGGGGGCGTGGCCTCTGGTGGGCGTGGTCGGCGAGCGCGCCTGGTCTAATGGCGGCCGCTTTATTAAAACAATAGCGCGACAGCGTTAGCACCGCTGCGAGTTACAAGAGGCTTTTACTGTTTGTGGCAGGAACAGTAATGAACACAAAGCAAATCAATGAGTGACACCACACAAGTTAAAAACAGGATGATTGCAAGGTCAGAATCGTACCTCCAGCTCCCGGCTTCCGCCTCAGGACTGGGTCAGGGATTGGAACGTTGCGCTGATGATCAGCGTTTAAGTAGGATAAGAAGGGGGCGTGGCCTCTGGTGGGCGTGGTCGGCGAGCGCGCCTGGTCTAATGGCGGCCGCTTTATCAAAACAATAGCGCGACAGCGTTAGCACCGCTGCGAGTTACAAGAGGCTTTTACTGTTTGTGGCAGGAACAGTAATGAACACAAAGCAAATCAATGAGTGACACCACACAAGTTAAAAACAGGATGATTGCAAGGTCAGAATCGTACCTCCAGCTCCCGGCTTCCGCCTCAGGACTGGGTCAGGGATTGGAACGTTGCGCTGACGATCAGCGTTTAAGTAGGCTATGAAGGGGGCGTGGCCTCTGGTGGGCGTGGTCGGCGAGCGCGCCTGGTCTAATGGCGGCCGCTTTATCAAAACAATAGCGCGACAGCGTTAGCACCGCTGCGAGTTACAAGAGGATTTTACTGTTTGTGGTAGGAACAGTAATGAACACAAAGCAAATCAGTGAGTGACACCACACAAGTTAAAAACAGGATGATTGCAAGGTCAGAATCGTACCTCCAGCTCCCGGCTTCCGCCTCAGGACTGGGTCAGGACATTTTTCTAGAATCTATGGCGGGCTACTACGAGCATTTGTGGTCAAATGAATTTAAGGCCCTGTGCACTGCACACAAACTGCTTAATGGTTGTGGCCCTGCTATTCTGAGAGACCTGGTTACTCCTTACAAGGCCCCCAGGTCCCTTCGCTCGGAGAATGAGCACCTGGCCAACGTCCCCAGACACAGGAAGACACGTACTGACGGCCGTCACTTTTCGGTTAAAGCATCCACCGGGGGGAATTCACTCCCCCGCACCCTTTGGCTGGAACCCAGTTATTTGATCTTTAGGAAAAAACTGAAAACGCTGTTGTTTCCTAAATAAAGACCCCTCTTTTTGTCCTCTGGTCTCCACAAATATTATAGCGCGGGGATGCCTCCGGGTCACCAGGCGCTCTACAAATCGCTAAAATAAATAAATGTGATACCTAAGTAGGGATACGTAAGGGTCGTCTCGACTTTTTGTGAGTCGAGATACATAGGCTTGATGTTATTAATTCTCGATCCTACTACCATCACAGAGGTTTTCTTAATGTTCACCTTTAGGTCGAGAGTAGCCATAAATGTGTGGTATCTTGTAAGAGTACGCTGTAACTCCATAGGGGTGCGGGCCAAGATTACGGCGGCGCCGGCATAGAGTAAAACCGGGATCGGGCGCTTGTTCATTTTGGGGAGGTCCTGGCTACCCGTCAGCATGGCTTTTTCCAAGCCATTAGTATACAACTTAAATAAAAACGGGGCCAGGACACAACCCTGCCTTACCCCTCGCTCTACTTTGAACGACTTTGTTAATTCACCCCCCATACTGTATCTGACTTTGGCAGTGGCATCTGAGTATAGTTCCCGTAAGAATGTTAAGAGGGGGGGCTCTATACCCATGCCAGCTAAGATATTCCACAGCTTCTTATGGTTGACACAGTCAAATGCTGCAGAGAGGTCAACATATGCCATGTAAAGGGCCCCTCCCCTAGCGCTTACGTATTTCCCTATTAATAAGGACAAGTTAAGTGCTTGCTCAATGGTTCCCAATCCTTCTTGGAACCCGAATTGCAGGTCAGAAAGAACTTTGCTATCTGAAGCCCACGATTGGAGGTGCTCTAAGATAACATGACCGGCCACTTTCCCCAATGAGTCCAAGAGGGATATTGGGCGATAGCAAGACGGTAGTTGATAGTCGCCCTTCTTAAAAATGGGCACGAGAATTGACTGGGACCATGATTCAATAAGCCCAAGGTCACATGTTGCTTGGAGGACCTAGGTTAAAATTGGGGACCACAGATCCATGCTGTACTTAAAAAGATCAATTGGGACCCCATCAGGGCCTGGCGCCTTGCCGTTCTTACTGGCTTTTAAGGCAAGTTCTACCTCCTCATGGGTGATATAAATAGGCAACAGGAAGTGCCTTTTTTCAGACCCAGTTGAAGCTGGTCGATTTGCAGTTAGAGGGAGGCTGAATATCCATTCAAAATACTCAACCCACTACTGCTCATCGACCGCAACTTCAATACTGGGGTTATCTGAAGTAACTGTTAGGAAAGGGGACTTCACAACTCTCCAAAACGCGGTACTATCTCTTAAGGTACAGGAACTATGGAGTTGTGACCAGAGTTCTTGTTTGAGAGAGTTCTTTCTGATTTTTAATGCCTGATTATAAGTCTTTCTAAGAACTGCGATTTCCTTTGGCGTTCTGTCTTTACTACTTAGGGCCAGTTTCAGGTTCCGGTGTGCTTTTGTACAGGAACTCTCAAACCACCCCTTAGGACTAAATTTACCAGATTTCATTTTGATGAAAAGGTTGTCCTTAATTGCTGTCAGCAATTTGGAGAAATTATCCAGTATTCCCTCGCTTGTGGTTGCAGGGTCTAAACAATTTGCGAATTCCTGGCTAAAGCTTATAACCAACGTTCTTGTAATAACCAGTGGATACACTTTCTCCCATCTTAATGAATAGCCATTTACTCTGTCCATTATGAGGTTATTCTGGGTCAAGAGGGTTTCTATATTAGGCTTCTGATAATTCTTGGGAGATTTTAAAGTGATGCTGTTCGGGTAATGGTCGCTGACAGCGATATCATGTGTTTTGCAATTTATGAGGGCTGGTCCCACTGTCCCAGATATGAATATAAAGTCTATTATACTAAGCCTTCCTCTACCGTTGTAGGTGGGAACAACAGGTACAGGAGGGTTTACTAAATTATTAGCGATGGCAAGATCTAAGCCACACAGGGTTTCATTCAAGATGTTCCCAACTGCAGTATGTGGAAAGTGGGTTATCGGATCGTTGTCAGCGTCCACTATACCACATATTAGGTTGGCGCTAAGCTTGCACAAGGTCTGATTAAAGCCAAACTATGGTCAGCTCCTTCCGGGTCTTAGAGGTTAGTTCGTGGAGACAAAGGCCTATTTCCTTAATTACACTTATTAGGTCAGCCGTGGGTAGGTTATTGTAAAAAATCACTATTACCAGGGCGTTAGCACTAGTTTGGTGCAAAATAAGTATTTGATCATTTGGTTCCAGCTTTACTGAATCAATTCTCTTGAGTGATAGGGTGTTGGATACATATATTGCCAATCCCCCCTTTGCCCTTCCAGAGGGAGATGGTAAAGCTAGGGAAGAGAAAGTTCTATAGCCCTGGATATGGAGCTCCACCGTAGCCCAGGTTTCCTGGAAACACAGGACACTATAGTCATTGATGAAATCTAACCAAATATTGTTCCCAGCCTTTAAGCGGAGTCCCGCGACATTCCAGAACATAATGCTCAGCGAGTGGTCACCCCGTGTTGTTCCCGGTATTTGGGCTGGTTCCACATGTTCCACAAAGGAGCTGGCCTGTGGAAAGTTTGATAGTGCTTCGTTAATTATTTCACCACTTGGCTCTAAATTTTCTAAGGGTAAAGAATTAGCAGAAGCACTAGGGCCTGTTGGTTCAATCATAGCCCTTACAGCAAGTCAATCTACCTGCTCCAGATCCCAGAGCCTCAAAATAGTTAAAAGTTGGAATGTTATATCTTTCCCTCCGGGCTCTGGGTAAGGTCTGTTAGCGTGTCCCATATTGTAATTGATTGGTTGAAATGAATGTAGTTGAGGGTAGAAAAAGCTCATGTCCCTGGTAAATATCTCGCCATCACTAAACTGGGAAGGCCAGTTGGAGATATATTCTACGACCAGTCTGTCCCTGAAGCTTACCACAACACAATCCCCCGGAAGATCTTTTTTTCTGTGGCCCAACCAGCTGATTCTCCTTGCAAATAATATGGGCCCTGTCAAGTCAGGAGGAAGGGGCCTGTTCTTGTTAAGCCAGTGGGCCACTGTGTTTCGAAGCTCAGGGAATGATTCGGGTTTTCCTTGGGGTAGTTCCGGGACACCTACTAGTACTACCGTATAGGGTAACGATTGCAGGGGAAGGTCAATGCGTGAGAAAGTCCTGCTTGGTTTTCTGATAGGGGAAGGGTCCTTCACTGCTCTTCGATTCTCTTTTAAATGTCCCTCGCGATTCGTGCCCTGGTCTGAGGTGCCCTCTACATTTTCCAGCTCTTTAACGTCCACTGCCCTTAATGTTTTATGTGGGGGTTTGCTCTTAATGTCCTCAATGGTCGTTGTATTTTTGGCTATGGTTCTGCGCTCGGATAAAGGTTGAGCCCTATTACTTGTAGGTGTATTCTGTGTAGTGAGGCGAAATTATTTAGTAATGGGCTTTGAATTCGCTACACCTGGTGGTTACCCTATTGTGATCTGGCTGCTAAGCAGAACTTTCTCCTGATTGTCAACTTTATTTCCTATGCGCTTTACTCTTTCCAGAAGTGGAGCCATTAGGGATTTCATTAAATGCTCTATTTTATTAAATAGTCCCTCATTATGTGTAGGGAACAGTAAGGAGCTGGGTGGATTATCATTGTTTCTGTTCCTAGGACTGCTGTCTATGCTTGGAGCATGTGTTACAACAGGAGTGCCTTTTTTAGTGTTTGGACCCCGTGTTTTGGCTACTGTTGCAGGTGCCTTCTTATGTTTCTGAATTAGCCCTCCCAAGTTTGGATTCTCGTTAGTAACTAGATGTTCGGGGTTAGAGTTCTTTGTATTAGGTTTGGCTTTTTGCCCTCTGGTTGTGACCCTTGGAGTAACATTCCTTATATTTAAAGGGGAAGCGGGGATAAGGATTGGGCTTGTAGAAACATCCCCTGATACAATGGCTATAGGGTCCTCAACCCGGAATGGTGGATTAGTTATTGACTCATTAGTAAATATGTTTGGAGTCAAAGATAGTCTGGGCAGCGCAGGCAGAGACTCTGGCAATGCGTTGGCCATAGTGGGAGGACTAATGTGAATATATGCAACATGGTTGGTACCAAGGAGGGAGACAAAGGATGGGACCAAAATTGAATCCAAGGAGTTGATCGTGGTCGACGATGTGTTGGTAGGTGGGAAAAATGGCAGTACGAGAGAAGAGAACCCTGCCGTAGATAAGAAGGCCCTATGCTAGGGTCCTGTACATTTAGATACCTTAATGGACCAGAGAGCAATACCAAGGGAGACAATTACCAAATGTGTATAGAGTCCATATTTCTCTTTATTTTTTTAGGCGTCTATGGTGTTCAAGACAGAGATCCTTAGCTATCTCTTGGATCAGCCCCTTTTTTTCCATTTGATTTAGCCCCTTTGTATGCAAAGTGTATTTCCCTCTGACCTTCTATTCAGACATTTGCGTACCATGATATGGTTTTTAAATTGGAGCTATGAAGTATGAATGATAATGTATGATTGAGTCTTGAGTGAGGATTGATTAGGCATGAGTGGTTCTGTGTGGGACTTCACATTGAATACGAATGTTCCATGAATTGTAATTCTACATGATCAAAGTGTTGAATATGTTTACTAAAGATTAAATTAATTGCACCACTGTATGAACCTAACGATAAAATAGTAAAAGAAAAAAAATAAAGAGAAATATGGACTCTATACAAATGTGGTAATTTTCTCCCTTGGTATTGCTCTCTGGTCCAGTAAGGTACCTAAATATACAGGACCCTAGCATAGGGCCTTCTTATCTACGGCAGGGTTCTCCTCTCTCGTACTGTTCTTTTTCCCCCCTACCTGCCTTTCACGTTGTATCCCTTGGGGAACCCCCTTCTCTCTGTAGGTGGGAAAAATGGAACAGATCCTGCAGGGAGTGATAAGCGCCGTTCAGTATGCTCAATGGCATTGGCCACTACCCCAATTATTTTCTGGAGCATACGATCGATCGCTGTCAGGCTCGGCAATGGGGGTTTTGTGGCCATCTGTTTCTTTATATCTGGGGGAGGCATCAGAAAACAATACTAAGTGTCCTACCGTGTCAAATACTAGTGTATAGCTGTGTATAATTACCACATCTAATAGTCCAAACTAAATGCGGACGAGCTTAATGTTGCGTTGTGTTCTAGTTCACAAGAATTAACAAATGGTGATAGCCAGATCGTGGTAAGGGCTTACTAGGTATATGGGGATGTCCTTTCATCCTCTCGTCCTTTTATTCAACTTCAGTCCAGTCCGTAGGGCCAATAGAGGTGGCCCGACCCGGCCTCTTTTGGCCACTAACGGCCACAAACGGTCCCGCCCTTGTGCCGGGCTTCTCCCGGCGTGTCCCGCGCGCGTCCTCGCGGGACGAAGGACCAGGCGAGTCTTTATGCGCCTCCTGGCGCGTGGGAAATGCGCGTCCCGCCCCAGAGGATCCTGGGGCTTGTAGGCGATGTTTCCAGGTGCGGTGGACCGGCGGAGCCAAGCCCGGCCGGTCGATGAGGGTGGGGGGGTGGAGCTAAGCCCGGCCGCGAAAAAGGGAAACCGCAAAGTCAAACGCCCAACAAACAGCAACGAACACACTAACAAGCAGAGATAATTTGCAAGAGATATAGATATGTTATCATACAACAAAGAGATTGTGTAAAGGAGCTGTGCATTTGGGAGCAGACAAACAACTGGACAGATAGCAGGCTGGTTAGTTTTTATGAATACAACCAAACACGTGTGCAGAGGGGCACACATGGGAGCACACTAAAAAGTAGGGGCATGGTGTGCAGTGGAGTTGCATATAAAAATGGGACCAGATAGAGTGATGGTTTGCAGGTGTTTTACGCTGCGCAAGTTTTGGGAAGTGCAATAACAAACCACCTACCTCTCCCATCACTTGTTGACTTTCTGCTGGTCTTTGAACCTGCACTGTGCTCTGCTACCTATTTTTCTAGGTTTGAGCTATAGAAATACCACATATGTGGGAACAGCAGATGTGAAATGGAGCTTCACACGGGAGCAGGCCAAAAGAGCAATTCAGGAGGTATACAGATTGATGCAAGCAGACAGGTGTTGTTTGGGGCGGCACACATGGGAACGGGCCGGAGGGACAGTGTGATAGCTCCAGGTGATTTAACGTGCAGGAAGGTTTCATGAGAACAGGTGAAGGGGTAGTGCCTGAGGGTAAAGCATGGTAGCAGGTAGAAAGGCGGCTTACAGCAGAAGGAGACTAAATAGAAGTTTAACACATGATTAACAGGTAAGGGCAGTGTGCACCAGAGTTACACATGAGTAGATAGGAAGATGGTGTGCTGGGGAGATGCTTATCAAAGGTATAGGGTCAAGTGCTAGAGTGCCCCACGTCTGACTAGGCAGAGGGATGGGTTGAAGGAGCATTACAATTACAAGGTACAATAAGAAGAGACTGTATTGTCCGCACAATGCCATTAAGGTTGGTGTGCAGACAAGTGGATTAAAGATGTGCTCAGTAGTACAATTTCGCAATTTCTGTAAGTCTTTTCTGCGTTTGATATAAGTGAGAGCATTTTTCCAGTGCCCCAGTGTTTTTATTACCTACTGCGGTCGCCAGTAGGTAGTTATAGTTAGGATTGTTTTCTATAGGAAATCCGCAATATTCTATTGAGAATAACTTTAGCGCCGATTTAGGGATCTGCCTGTAATTTTCCTTAAATTTGCTGCGCTGAGGTCCGCTCCTTCCCTGAAAGTTTGGGGGGGATTCGTCAAGCGGGCCGAGATAAAAGGGGGGTCCCAAAACATGTTTTCCCCATGTTAATTTCCATAGGGCGGTTGGAATCACTTTTAGCCCGAACGGCTGAATGGATTTCTACAAAACTTGGCAAAATTGTAGGGACTGGTAGCCCGATGTGCCTTTGCTATGTCTCAAGATATGTGCTCCAGTGGATTTTTAGTAATTTAGGTTCAAAAAAATATATATATCTATAAGCGCGCCCCGGTACGCGCACCGGGGCACACTCCAGCTCGCTACGCGAGTTCGCGAGTGGAAAGCTGATTGACTCTCGGGTGTCTGTCAACATTCCAAATAGTCCGGAGCAGCCGCCATCTTGTGTCTTGGTAGGATTGAGACACAAGAGGTGGCAAAAACAAAGGGGGAAATGACCAAAAGGGGGCAGGGTAGACCCCCCCTGACTCCTTAGGTTTGATGTGGGGGCCATAAAAGGGCCCCACGGGGCAAACAAAAACATGTTTTTTTTTAATTTGCGCGGGGGGGAGCGCCCGGTACGCGCACCGTGGAGCGTATTCGGGAGCGTACCATGGGGAAAAAAGAATCACAGAGTTTTTAAAAATGTAGCATTTTTTTATAAATTGGAGGTAGTTCTAAAAAGAACAATTTTTTTAATATTTTTGTTGTTTTATATTTTTTTTATTGGTTTTTGGAACATTTTTTACTTTTTTTGGCTTTTATGAACAATTTTATATTTTTTTTGTAATTTTTATGGGGACAAACAAAAAACAGGGAATTGTAAACGGCTCAACTGGAGCAAAAAAAACAGGAACAAATTAAGGTTTCTTTTTACAGTTGTGGTTGTCTCCTGCACGGTTGATGAGTTTAATACTTTGCTCTCCATAGCAAATTGTAGTCCCGCAAAATTTACAAACTATTTTAAAATCTCCAAACTGGGGTTGGATGTTTGGGACCATCTCCCTTGTCTCTGGACCCAATGGAGTGGGTTGTTTATTTTGGGAGGTGCTTGGAGAATATTGGGGAGGGTTTCTGGTCAGTTCTCTGACCTCTGCCGCAGCATAGTTGTTTGGGTGCCGGCGTTGCATGTGGCGAATCATAGTGTTGTTGCCAAAAGAATACTTTTTGGCAGGGTTCCCCCTGGAAAGTACACTGCCACAGATCAGACAAGTAACCTTTGGCGCATTAACTTTCTTGAGGCCCCTTGGGATTTTGAAAAACTCCCAGACAATGTGCTCCTTTGGCTTCTAGGGGGTAGTACCGTCAGGCAAGAACCGCCTCTCCTTCTCCTCCTCCTCCTCCTCCTTCTCCTCTTCTTCTTCTCCACCACTGTGGTGTTGTGGTGGTCCTTGTGGTGGTGGTGGTTGAGATGCTCCTGCTGCTGCTGCTACTGTAGCCATTTCTCAGTACAAATAGGTGCAAACAGGTCTTCCTCAGTCAAAGTACAAAGTGAGAATGAGGAAAAAAGGTGGGGGCTTTCATCATTTGGAAAACAAAACTGTCCTGAACCAATGAAAAGTGTTATTTTCAGGTCACATGACCCGACACGCTTACGCTTCGCGCCCGGGGTGCGCCCCGGGTCAATTACGTAGCGCGATCGTATGCGCTCGGGTGCTCCCGGGTGTGCTTACGCCGTGCCTGTCACGCGGACGCGGCTATGCGATACGTCACGATGATGTTTTCATTCGCAGCAATAGCGCAAACAGGACGCTCACCGGTACGCGCACCGGGGCACGCCGCAAGACTGCGCACACCGGTACGCGCACCGGGAGCGCTCCAGGATAAAAAAAATATATATATACATATAAAAAATAGTATTACATAAATATACAATATAGGATTCATTATACAAAATATTATATTTGATAGCAATAGAAATTTGCTATTAAAAAACCTTTGAAATTCACTGAAAAAAACATAGGTTTGAGGCCCTATATATAGTTAGGAATTAGCATTTAAAAAACCTATTAAATTCACTGAAAAAATCATAGGTTTGACACCAGTTATAGTTAGCTGGAAATTTTACTGACATAAAACCATTGAAATTCCCACGTTATAGTTAGTTGGACTCACTATAACTTGCGCGCCTGCAATGCACTGCTGATGACGTCACATATTACATCACTCATGACATGGTCAGTGACATCACTCATGACATCACTGATGACACCATCCTTGTGACAGAGTGACAGACCTCCTTTCAGTGTAATGTAACCCTTGAAACACATATTCAAAAATAGAAACTAACATTTTCAAAAAAATGGAGATACCCATACCAGTTACAACAACCAATTCAGTAATTCCACCATCTATATACACATCCACTTATTCACCAACAGTTCTACATAGTCACTCATGCATATACTCACTCATCATATGTAGAGATACACCTATACATACTGTTACACACCGACAGTCATCCAAAAGTTACTCACACACATACTCACACATGCAAATAAACTATTGAACATCCATTTATTTGCATATACAGCTATACACACAGTACCACCTTACTTCTAAAGAAACTTACACATACTTACTCTCTTAAACAATCACTTATAGAAACACATACTTATTTAAACAGGAACTCTTACAATCTCTCACTCTCACATATACTCACTTATATACATCAATACTCACATATACTTGATTAAAACATATGTAGTTACTTATAAAGACACTAGTGAGACAGCCATTCACTCACTAGCACACACATATACACACTCATCCACCCATGCAGTCCTGCACATATGCTGTCTTCAAAACACATACAAACAGTGAGTCAGTCATTGATGCATCTATGTGCTAAGTAATACCCCCACCAAACCATACAGACACTCATACTGATACTAAAAAAAACATCTAATAACCCATGTACACACACATGTAGCTACTCACCAACCCATGCAGCCACTTATACACAAAATGAAACACTGATACATATATTTAAATATTTAAACATTACTCGCTAATATATGTATTCACTAAGATACACTTAATAAGCCAGTTAACCAATCAATTTTTTTTTAAAACATCCATTTAGACACTTATTTAAAAATGTATTCTTCCATCGACCTCTACTAATACATATATAAAACATATTTATTTTTCAGAAAGACACACATTCACTGGATGGCGTCATCAGTGATGTCATGAGTGATGTCACTGACCATGTCATGAGTGTTGTAATATGTGACGTCATCAGCAGTGCATTGCAGGCGCGCAAGTTATAGTGAGTCCAACTAACTATAACATGGGAATTTCAATGGTTTTATGCCAGTAAAATTTCCAGCTAACTATAACTGGTGTCAAACCTATGTTTTTTTCAGTGAATATATATATATATATATATATGTTCAGGATTCCTATGATCTTCTGTTCCTCTGCAAGATTTGGCGAACGGTCACAGCACCACATCCAGAAAGGTATTCCAAAGTACTTTTATTAAACCATAGTGCAAGTACAAACGGTAATGGACAAATATATATATAAAAGTACTGCAACCTATTTTTCGGGGATCGTTGTATAAATTGTATATATTGCACTGGCACTTTAAATTTCATTGTAACAATTGCTTTTGCACTGTCACTTTAATGGTTGTAATCACATGGAATCTACAGAAAAAAAGTAAAAAATATTTAAACCAACTGTGCTACCATTAGCGCGTCATGTGATCAAGTCCCCCAGGAGGGACGAAACGCGTCATGGCTTCTACTGCACCTCGCACAGCAGTAAAGTAATTTGCTAAAAGAAGCTATTGTGGTCCGCGCTCTTTCTTCCTCGTGGTATGAGGAATGTGTTGGAGTTACCTGCTATATATATATATATATATATATATATATATATATATATATATATATATATATATATATATAATAATAATATGTTTTGGAAGGCTGGAAACATTGATAGTATTTTTTCTGTTTCTATCCCACGTGATGGCACATTGCACTTTAAATGGGTGATCAGCCCTCGTGACGTTGTCATGTGATCAAGGCTATCTCTAGCCGAAACGCGTCATGGCGGACTGGTGCTGGGCTAAAAAATAAAATAAAATATTTGCACCAAACTACGGGTCTTGCTGGTTCCTGTGTCTACTGATCAGCTGAATTGCTGTGTGTTGCTTGCGGGAGCGCCACGTACCTCGTATCTCAGCTGGGAAAGCTTCCCTGGCTTGTTGCGAGACCCCTCCTCGTTCTGGGCGAAGTTGCAGCTAGAAGCGACCTTCCTGTCGGGAAATTTCAAAAGCTCCGTGTTCGGAGAAGCTGCCACGCCCCAGGGCACGTCGGATCTGTTTGTTGGCCGCGTTCGTGAGGAAAACCCGGAAGTGGTTCGGAGACTTGGACCAGCGTCGGTTGGTCCGGACATCTTGAGCCTGCTGAGCGAGTACCAGGAGCGGCTGCCTAAACGGACTGCATCATTCCCTGTGAGGAGTTCCAGAAACGTTTTCCGCAGCATTGCCGGTAGGACACGTTTCTGAGTGTGCTTGCGTAACAACGTTGCCCATTGTAGTACCATGTCCGCAGACACGTTAAGGGGGCGCATGGAGGCGTCTAAGGGTATGTTTACGGACCCCCCGGCTGGGGAGTCAGTTGCTCATCCCAGTTCCAACGCTGCACCGGAGCAGAGCTCTGGCATAAAAGAACTCTTCAAAAAATTGGAAAAATGCAGCAAGAGTGAACAGTCCAAGTGGTGGGAACACACATCGCTGTCAGGCTATCTAGAGGTGGGACGTGTGCCGAGGGGTCTGCGCATTCTATTAGCACCATCATATGAGAAGCCGGACCCCCAAATGTTAGCTGACTGGGCGCAATGCAACTTAGAGAATTCCAAACGCTTGATGGGAATCCTAATCCAATACGCTGAAAGTGATAGGGTCAAACTGCTTGAGGAGAGGAAGGCGAGGAGTACCGACGGACAGAGCGGTGCTCCATTTGTACCTGAGCTGTAGCCGGGTGAGGTGGAGAGTTCATTCCCCAGACTGTGGGTGATATGATTTTATACACTTTTTTCACGTTTATCAGCAGTAGCATTTGATCATAAAGGTCCTGATGAAGCAGATGGGTATCTTGTGAACCAAAAACTGCAGAAACATGTCGACCTAGATAAAGACCTCAGTAGTTATTTGTTAACACTACTTGGCACTGTTTTTTAACCTTGGGTGTGGGTAGGACCCTAATACAATTCTTTTTTCCACTCCCACAACCCAATATTAATTTCACTTTATCACACGCTACAGAGAGCACCTTTTTGCACTGCTAATTATTTTTGCCCCCTGATACCACCACATAGTTTTCATTTATACATCACCAATTCCTTCATATAAGATTAGGACACAATCTACCTAATCCACAGTGGATTCGATTCCACTCCCTTCGGGTGAAGGATCCCAAATGATGTAGGGTGGCACAGGACGGGTATCTGATGGGAACATATTTTTTCACCAGGAATGCCTTGGATTCAGGGATTGTGTCCTGTCAATACACACACAGTTACTTTGATAGCTACATTAGTTTTCTTCTGACCCGTTGTTATACTTTTTCAGTACTTCTTTTCATTCACCATTTCCTCTAGAGCTGTGAGATGACCAATGGGAACAGCTGCCTCTGACAATCCTCTTACAGGCATCCAAAGTGCTAGTACTTCGAAATCCTACAATTCCTGCTGAGTGAGTGAGATCGTTTTTTTGTGTCCCAGCAACTATTAAAAGGGCCTTGTCTGGGAAAGGACACAAGTTACTCTGGGATTTTGTCATGGCAGCATGGAAAATAGTCACATTGGAGCTCAGTCAGCTAATGATGCTGACAATGCTTACAGTTTTAATTTGGATTACCACCCCTGCACTCTTTGCTTCTGCGGGTATCGATAGTAGTGCAGCCTTGAAATTAAAAAGATGTTAGTACAATTTCAGCATGGAGGTCGGCTGGACAACAGGCTTTTGGAGGTCCATTGTTGTGATATGAGATCCCTTGCAGGGTGGTAGGACTGGAAAGACTTTAAGGTACCAGTTACACAGGCATGGAGGGATTTCTTGACAAAGCATGCATGGACGTGATATCTCTTTTTCATCAGGATGCAATTGAGGGAAGCAAGGTCCTTTGTAATATAGTTTGTGCATCTTAATACGTAGATTTTCATGACAGCACAGTTTTGGACATTTTGTTCCATACTTGGGCGTATTCTTTGGAAGTCGTCGGAAAACTGGTGCAGTAGCCCAACAATGGATGACACCACGACATGGACTAGAGTACTCATTTGTGGGAGTAAAAGGAAAATTAGGTTACTCTGTAGAAATGTGAGATGATAGTGTGATGCCTATGTTCACTAAATGAGTAATGTTGAGGTTACCGTAGAAGATGACAGCAAGGTTGTGTGACTTGTCAACTGGCATTGGCTAGACCCATCAGGTCTGGCCAAGCAAAAGGCAGTTTTGATAGATCCACTGGACCAACTAGCATTCTCTCTATCTATTAGCTATTCAGACACAGCAAATCCTGCTGTATAGAGTACTCAATTTCCTTCATCTAGAGTCAATGTGGTGTTGAAACCCTTTAAAAAAAATTCTAGTTAAAGTTAGATTGGTGCGTCATCCGTACACTTGGGGGAACTTATGCCATTGGCACCTAGAATATGTGCAAGTTGAGCTATTTAGAGTCAATGTGTGAGGGCAAACTCTTGGGAAGCTTCTCTCCGCAAAAGACTGAAAAATAAATGTGTTGAATTCCAGATTAATTTAATCAAATTGCAAGTATCTGGGAAAGTATCTCACTTGTTGAAGTAAAGCAAAATAGAGAGAAATCTTAATAAAAAAATACCTGAACTTCAATATCAAGTCTGCAAATCTAAATAATTCTATTGTTAAAAGGGTAGGCAAGACCTCGAGCCTCGAGATACTGAGCATGTTGTTCCTGATCGATTTAGAAGATAAAAAAAATAAACTATATACCCTGAACCTGAGCCTTTCCACTTATAAGCACCTTCTAAAACCCCACCAGAAAATAATATTGCTATAGGTCTAAAAGCTGGTGTGCTGGATGCAGATTAACTTATACTGTAAATGAAGTGGTGAAGCTAATTGAGGAGCCTATAATATTAGTTTTGCCTCTGCACTGGAGCTGACATTAGGTACCAAGGCATGCTACCGATCAAGGTGTTCATTGGTTAGAGCCAAGAAGAAGCTTCCTGATTGGTCTTCACTGCCTCACTCTCACAAGTGTGCAGATTCTTGTATTTTTCTATAACTAGAAGGAATTAAATATTCCTGGGCTCTTCATTGATGAAAAAAATGTTTCCAAAACGAATAGAGCAAGCTCCTAAAAATCTTGAGTTTGAGAGTTATTGTGGGGTCAACGTCCAGTCACCTTGAGATCTCAAAGTATTTCAGAGGCCAACGGTCTCTTATTCCAAGCCACAACCATCTGGAGGTGTAACTGCAATTCAAGTCCTGCACCACTTGCCACCAGTGCACCTGCCCTGTGACCTGGTGCTGAGGAAGAGATCTGACAGTGTTGGCTGCATTTCAAGCTGGGTGGAGCAAGTTTGCTGTGTGGAATTCTGCTCTGCCCGAACACAAGTCAGCCAGTGTTTCTCCATCCAGGTTTCATCCAAGTGAGATAGTTTTCTCGGATACTTGTCATTTGATAAAATTAATCTGGAATTCTTTAAATGTATTTTTCATTTTTTTGCTGAGAGAAGCTCTCTAAAGGTTTGCAATCACGCATTGTCTCTAAATAGTTCAACTTGCACATATTCTAGGTACCAATGACATAGGTTCCCACAAGTATACGTATGACACACCAATCTAACTTTAAACTGGAAAACATTTAAAGGGTTTTGACATACATAGACTCTGTTTGTAGGAGATCGAGTACTGTATGCACCAGAATTTGCTGTGACTGAAAAGAGAATGCTCGCTTGCCCAGTGGATCTATTACAACTGCATTTTGCTTGGCCAGACCTGATGGGTCTACTTAATGCCAGCTGACAAGGCACACAACCTTGGTGTCATCTTCAACAGTAACCTCCCGATTAGTAGTTACATGAACATAGGCACCTCACATTTCTACAGAGTATCCTAATTTTCCTTTTACTCCCACAAATAATGACTCTAATATCTGCTGTGGTGTCATCCATGTTGGGCTACTGCAACAGTATTCACAGGACTGACTTCCAAAGAATACGCCCAAGTATGGAATACAGGGTCCGAAACCGTGCTGTCATGAAAAACTGCGAATCACCCAGAATCTTGTGTCTCAACTGGATCCTGATGAAAAAGAGATCTCACTTTAAGACATGCTTTGGTCAGAAAACCCTCCAGGCTTGTGTAGCTGGTTCTTTAAAAAAAATTCCAGTCCTTAAAACCTGCAAGGGATCTCAAATCTCAACAATGGACCTCCAAAAGCTTATTTTCTCCACCTGACCTCCACGTGGAAAATGTGCTGAACATCTCTTTCATTTCAAGGCTGCTCTATTATCAATACTCGCCGGAGCAATGAGTGTGTGATAAAAGGTTTCATATAACAGCATTCCTGTAACCATGACAGGAGCCCTCAGCAGAAAATCCAGTGCTCCTAACAAGAATCTCCTGCAGCCTCTGGCCACATTATAGAATATTCGGACAGAGGAGGCATTTGGTAGAACAGACCATTAGCAAGGAGCAAGAGGGTGAGATGCAGGCAGGGAGAAGTTCGAGCAAAGGCCTAACAAAGAAAAGAAGAATGGTCAGTCCTTAACAAAGAAATGAAAGGACATGAGTAAATAAGAACATGCAGCTGGAGCGTTACATCATCCAAAACACATAAACCTATATTCAAACAATCCATTGCGAGTTCGACGGGCAGTTTTCCACTCGTCGTCTTTTCGAATATGAACCAGATAAGTCCCTTTTCCCTGGTGTCTTAAGGAGAACATTCAGAAGATTAGGGGCCATATTATGGAAAGTGCCCTTGGGGCTCAACGGACTTGTGCGCACTCTTTTTGCGCCCCCGTGGCACTTTGGTAGTATACATAGGGTTGCAGACGCTTGTGCGGCCATTTCTGTAATACAGATAGTGGTGCACACATATAGCACCAGCACTATCACCGGAAAGTGTACCTTCATTTGCATGGGGTCCTGCCAAGCATATTTCAGCTTCCTGACCACGGCAACACTGCCAGGGAACAGCGGTTCCCTGGTAGCCGAAGCGGGGCTGTGGCGCTACCACCGCCCCCGTCATAATAGGTCGGTCCAGTGACCGCTACTACCACACCCCATGGACCGCGAGACTCGTCATCGAGCCAAGCGCTTTGTCCCAGTATTCTAGCATGACTGGCCCCATCGTGATATTTTCCCAATGCCCATTTGAAAATGCTTATCAACAGCACCGCAAATGAACAAAGACCCCATGAATTAGCATAACAACCACTTTCTTCTGGAAGGGGAGAAGTGATTGTTTATTCTGGAGATGAAGTAGGAGACATTCCATAGTTTGGGTTCCAAGAAAACAAAATGATTATATTAATCAGAAAAGATCCTAGAACACACAGACATATCAGAGAAGACAATAAATAAAAAAAAGGCAAAGTGTAAATGGGTATACATATACAAAATTGGTTTAAATAATGATTCCCATAACTGGAAAGGAATTTATATCACGGTATTCTGATATAGTTATATTGTAAGGCATCCTCACGACACTGCATTAAGTTACAAAATGTCTCTGATACAAGAAAAGAGGATCTACATGAGAAGACCTTACAGGCTGGTGGGGAAGGAAGAAGGGCTGCTCTTTCTATCAGCCAGGAGCGGTCTAATGTGCAAGCTTTTACCTGGGACTTCTTTGACCCTGCTCATGCCAGCCAGTACATTCCTCCGGCCACAGACGACAATTATACACTCAATGGATGGCTCTCCCTCTGCAATGTATGGATTTTTCGGTTTAGTTCGCTGAGTCAGATGCTCTCTAGGCTGACCTTGTTAATGAGCCAAGCAAGCACTTGATTTCTTGACGGCTGCCAAGTTTAAATTTATGAATAAGCCGTTTGAACTTCAGGCTAAGATTTCAAATGTTTTCTTTTTTCATTCTTCAGAAATGTTTGGTAGGGGGAGGGTAGTATAGACCTCAAAAAAACTATTTACAACTTCGATTTGGTCCGAGACAGAGACTTTTGTATTGTGTGGGTCTCAGCTACTTGAGGTAAATCTCTTTTGAAGCCCCCCCTGCAGTCTGTCAAATTTCTTCTTTGGATGGTACACTAACAGAAGTGGTGGCTGCATTTTCAGCTTTGACATTTGCAGCTGGAATCCTGCTAACAGTGAGAGAAGTGGAAACCCCAGTGATAATCCATGGCTGCCTCCTCATCAGACGTGCTTGTTTAAGAGGACATGAATGACTGAGTCTACACTTTCAGAAGCCACCCTTTCATTGATGTTTTAACTGGTGTCCAGAAACACTTACATTCTTTTCATTTGAAGACAAAAAAACGAATGACACCACCTGGGGGAGGGTTCTTCCAAGTACCTGCTGGGCCCTGGTGTCTTCCGTAGGCAAGGAGTAGGAATAATAACTCTACCTTCCTATAGGGAAAAGCAAGGGGTGTTGTTTAAATTGGATATGTGCTTGCGTTTATTATTGATTAGCTCGTTTACATGCGTGCTATCTGTATATGGTTTGATAAAGCGAGTACCATACTTTTAAATGGAAATGTGATAGCTGCTATATTTATTTTTCAGGAAAAACCTTTTCTTGGTTATTTAGTTGCCCAAAGTAGTGATGGGCTGTGTATGGGTTCACTTTCCTTTTTATCGGACTTAAATTGATTTACTGGTAAAAACTGGTTTATTATTTTAATTATATTATCGAACAAAAATTGTGTTTGATAGTGCAATTAATTGTGCACTATGTCTTCATATGCTTTTATGGTCTATAGGACTGAAACAAAGATGAACTAACAAACTCTACCTTTCTCCATGTTTCCCCACATGGTGTAGTATTGCTGTATGTTTGCTGGTTTGGTGCTCAGGGAACTCTCCACGTATGTGAAAGTAGGCATCACAGTGAATAGTTCATGAGACGCGTCTTAGTAGCTGGGCACCACAAGAGCTTGCACCTGGGTTTGAAGTACCTGTGGTGTTGCAATATGCAAACATATTTACAGAAAGTAGCTTCCATTGCACACCTCTAATGCTCTGCTGGCACCATGGCTGACCAATCCATGTCCAGTATCTCTAAAAAGAATCTGTGACTTTGTGTCTGAGCCTTTAAGGTTTAATGTGTGGGACCAGGGAGTCAAAGTTAGGAGGCCCTTCTAACCTTGGTATTCACCATAGGTCCCCTCTCTGGACAGTGACATGGCGTAACTGTGGCAATGCGACCCACCATCAAGAGGGGGTTGTTGATATGACCTAGGGAGATGTTAAATTGGCTTAAGAATTTGGTGGGAGTGACTGGAAAATCAGTGATTAAGATCATTTGTGACATCCTTTGATTGATTTGAGAGACTTTTATGCCAGTACTTCCAGATCCCCAAAATGTATAGCAGGCTCACTAAGGTTAGTATTTGGTAATAAGAAATGAAAGCTCAGATTCATGATGTGCACCCTCAGTTTTGTTATATACGTACCTACATATTGGTCACACCTCACCCCTCATATCAGCTCTTCTTAGCATCACAGTCTAAAAGAAGCCTTGACTTATTAGTTACAGAATGAATGCCACAGGCCTCCGATCCCTGCGTAGGCCGATCAGGGTGCTCTGACCAGAGCTCTGAACGGATCACAGAGAGAATATCCAAGACAAAATCATTGTGCGTACAGAATATTGTGTCCAAATATAGAGGACCAAAACATCGAGTAGGTAAGTGGAAATAGGTAAGTATAGATTTACTATTCTCAACCTCACATCTACCCACCTTTTTTTCATTGTGAATCTGTTTTTATTGATTTTCCACAGAAATACATATCAACGATTACATACTTGTGTATTGTTGGGCATTTTAGGCTGTTACAATTCACACCTCATGCAGGTTCATACATAATGACAAAACATGTCACAGATCAGTTTAAGCAACCTAACAGGACAAGTGACAAAATGTGCAGTTCCAAAGTGTGCCCAATGCAGAGGAGAGGGGGATGGGGAGAGGGGAGGGGAGAAGGGGTTGCATGGGCATAATAGTTCATACGGATACCGCAGTCTTAAGTGTCCATTGGAACGTGAATCTTGGTGGTTGCTGGCCCAGGCTTGCGTTTGTGCGCATCGCCCTATAGAGTCCTTGGTTGCATCGGTGTGCATTTACCATTGGTTGTCGGTAAAAGATTCACAAATAATCAGGTAGCAAACGTGAATAACAGAACATATCAAACATGTACAAAAACACCAGTAATCCCCCCATTGCTCTGTGGACAGTGATTCGTGGAGTCTGGACAATGAACAGCTCGGAGCTGCCCCCAAACTTCCAGGCTGTGCATACATGTGCTATGTGAACCAGTGTGTGCTTGCCTTGGAAAACATGACGTGCTGCATATGCTGCGGCTAACGATACATGCCCTAACGGTCAGGGCCGGACTGGGAACCAGAACCGGCCCTGGCAAAGTGCTCGGCCGGCCCCCCTGCCCCCTCCGGGAGGAGAGGGGAGGGGGGAGAGGTGTGACCGCGCTCTGTGACAGGGCCGGTTTTCGGCCGTTTTTGTTACGGGGCCGTTTTTGCAGCATAACGACCCTGTAACAAAAACGGCCCCAGGGGCCCAAAACCGGCCCCCAACCATGCGGCCCACCGGGGAATTGCCCGGTGCTCTCAACGGCCAGTCCGGGCCTGCTAACGGTGTGTAGGTGGCGCCCCGGAGAGGTCGTGAGGTGGTGTGTCGGCGGCATGCTGCAGTTCAGCGTATATGGCATCCCAGTACGTGGCGATAGGGATCTTACGGAGCCCCCTTTGTTTCCTCCCTTTTATTTGCAAAACTCTCCGCTTTGGCCCATACAAGCATAAAGTTACGCCAGGTGCTTGTGTGGGGAGGGTCAGACGCCTTCCACTTATTACTTATCAGCCTCTTGTCCACTATCATTCCCAGATCTAGGAACCGGGACGTGACTTTTGTGGCGGGTGTCCTGCGGTAATTATGTATTAGGTATGCAGGCCATTAGAACGGCATCTCCTGACCAGTGCAGATGTGTAATAAGGTGGCTACCTCCCTCAAGTATGCACCCAAGCTATGGCAGCTCCTGAACATGTGCAGTAAGTCTGCCCCCAGTTCCCCGCATATTGGGCATTTAGCATTTTCGCAGTTAAAGTAGCAATTGATTTTCGCAGGAGTGAGGTATGCCCTATGTAAAATATACAGCTGTATCTGCCAAAAGCGCATGTTCCTAGGGATACGTGTCGGGCTCTCTAATACATGGACCCATTCTTTGTCCGTGTAAGGGCGACCCAGATCTTGTTCCCAGTGACAGCGTAGTGTATCCAGGCTGACCGCTGCGAGGGTCCTGAGAGAAGCTGCAAACTAGTGTGTCAGGTGCCCCACGACATGAAGGTATTGCATTGTAAGGTGTGTCCGCGGTTCTGTGATGATAGCTCTTAAGCGAGGCCACCAGTGCCGGGTGGGTGAGAAACTGACCAGGCGATAATCCCTCATCGTCCACCAGTGAGGCATATGACCTAAGCGCACCCTCATGGTAGAGGTCTCCAAAAGGTGTGAATGTCACATTCCTGCCACTCCCTGAGTGTAAGTGCTGACAGTACCATTTGCCCTGTGGGGGTACCCTCTAACGGTATCGCCGGCGCACAGGGGATCATGCTTCGTGTGATATAGAGACTCCTGTGGAAACATTTATAGGCCACAGCAAGTAGCAAAGGCTCAGGCGGGTGTAAGCGCGCACCTGGATGAAACAGTTGCAATATCTTTGCAATGGCGGTTCGATAGCCAGCACGCGATCCATTGTAATTGAAAGGCTAAACAGTAATGCTCAAAACAGGGAACCGCCAGACCGCCTTGGTCTGTCAGCTAATATAACTTGCTGAGTGCCAGTCTATTCCTGGTGCTGCCCCCAAAAAAAGTCCCAAAGCTGTAAAAAAAAGTCCTAAAGCTGTTTCTCAAGTGCAGTGAAGAAAGAGGCCGGAACATAGAATGGCAAATTCGTAAAGTGGTATACGAGCCGCGGGAGTATAACCATTTTGGCTAGTGCTATTCTACACGTGGTAGCGTGTTCCAGAAGCGCATTTGCTAATGGATGTCACCGCCCTCCCTAAGTTGTAATCAAGAAGATTATTAGGTTGGTGGTAGATCTGAATCCCTTGGTAGCGGAACATGTCAGGTTGCCATTGTACTGGTTTGCTACCCATGGTGAATACCGGGTCAGTAAGTCCATCTTCAAACGGGTAAAGGCAGGATTTATCTGCATTTACTTTCAGTCCGGAGAGTACATCAAACTCCTCCAGCAGCTGGGTCAGACGGGCAGGGACACAAGCAATGTCTCTGACATAGATGAGCAGATCATCCGCATACATTGAAACCTGATGAACTGCATCCCCCAAAGGTATTCCCACCACGAGCTGGGTGCGTAGCTTTATGGCAAGCACAAATTAGAGCAGGGACAAAGGGCAGCCCTGGCGAGTGACTCTCTGTATAGGAAAGGAGGCGGAGATGCGGGGGCCTATTTTGACTCTTACTGTTGGGTCTGTTTATAGGAGATGCGTAAGCTGTTTGAAGGTTGGGCCTAAGTCGAGCTTTTCCAGCTCTGTAAATTGATAAGGCCACCACTCCAAAGAGTCGAAGGCCTTCTCTAGGTCCAGCACAATACACCCCGTTTGTGGCCACTCCCCAGCAGCATATGTGGCAACTCTGTAGAAGAGCTGCAGATTAAGGGAGGTGCTGCGGGTAGGTACAAAGCCATTCTGGTCTGTATGGACCATTCCCGGCACCACTTGCACCAACCTCTCCGCCAAGACCTTGGGCAGTATTTTATAGTTGTTGTTTAGCAGGGCTAGGGGCCTGTAGGAGCCCATCTCCACCGGGTCTTTGCCTGGCTTCAGTAAGGAAATTAGATGAGCCTCGCACATGGAAGGGGGGAGTCGCCCGGAGTCCAATTCATTGGTGAAGAGAGTACCAAGAACAGTGGACAAATGAGACACGGTAGCAGTAGCGGTCGGCAGTAGGTGTTTCTATAGGGCGGTGACGTGGCCAGGAGGAGGGGCAGGGTGGGGGGAAATAATGTATGGATTACGGAGTTTTACAGGTAAGTAAACATTTAAATACATAAAACGAATTTCGTTGCGCACACTGCATCACCAAATGTGATGCAGTGTGCGCAACGAAATTCGTTTTATGTATTTAAATGTTTACTTACCTGTAAAACTCCGTAATCCATACATTATTTCCCCCCACCCTGCCCCTCCTCCTGGCCACGTCACCGCCCTATAGAAACACCTACTGCCGACCGCTACTGCACGGTAGGCCTTATAATACTCCACCAGCAGTCCATCTGGCCCTGGGGTCATTCCTAATGCCAGGGATCGTAAGGCGTCTCAAATTTCCTCCAGTGATATCTGCTCATTTAGCATCTCTCTGAGTTCCCCATGTCACTTTAGGCAGCTGCAGACCATCGAAAAAACCTCCCCAACTCTTAACCATCACAGATACTGCAGGACTGGTAAAAAAGGGTGTAGTGCTGCGTCAAAGCTGCGGGGATCTCACCTAAGAGTTGTCCTGTGTGTGAACGTAGCACTGCCAGCTCCATGTGCCGCAGAGTGAGTGCGCGCTGTATGCGCAGCATAGTTGTGGCAACTGAGTTGCTCCAGGTATTCTGCGTGTTTGGAGCGCAGTGCCGCTAGGTACCTCAAATCCCTCCCCTCCCCCTCTCCCTCATGCTGAAAACGCAAGAGCTAAGCCTCAATTTGTGTTAGGGAGTCGGAAAGTTTTTTGCAGACTTTCCAAGTAGCCCCCATACAATGGCCCCTGATGGACACTTTTAAAGGCCTCCCATTCGATGAGCGCATCGCTGGCCATGCCTTCGTTCAGCTCAAAGTTTGCTAAAATCGCTGTCCCTAGTGACTCCCAGAACTCTGGGTCTTGCAGGGCACTAGATTAGAGATGCCAAGAAGGTAATGGAGGACGATACGCCTCCCATTCCAGCAGGCAACCACTTAGGATATGCGCAAAAAGAAAGAGGTCTGATCCGAATTCGGTGCATAAAGGGAGCCCAACAGTATCTCCTGGCCATTCAGACTCCCTTTCACAAAGGTGTACCTGCCATCTGTGTCCTTTATGTCTACTTCGTGTGTGAACGGGATTCCCGCCATGATCCAGATTAGCGTGCCTCTCGGAGGGTTTCCTGGAGTAGGGCAATTCCCACTCTGTGGCGCTGCAAATATGAAAAGATGGAGTAGCGACGTGTAGGGTTGTGCATGCGGCGTACATTCCATGTGGCTATTTGGAGCTGTGTCATGTCTGGTTACTGAGGTGTACTAAGTGGCGCGGGATGGGCCATGTAGCTGTAGCAATATAGTGTATAAGGGGGTTACGGGTTGATCCTAACCAAACTGAACAAAAAGCATGAACATGAATTATTTGTACTCTGAGGGCCAGCGCCATGGTGTGACTCGTCCAACACAGTATGCTGCCCAACTGTGGCAGTAACTATACCAGTGGAGATTTTGGTAAGAGGGTGAGCAGCGTGTGCCTAGTTAAGTATGGTGATGTACCCTTTATGATGCGGTGGTATCTTCCGCAACCACAGTCCCAGAGCTGACGCGTATGCGTGTTATGTTTGTGCATGGTGCCCGGCGCTGCTAAGACCACTGCCGGAATGTGCGTGCTGGGCTGAGGCAATAGCAATGATGACATGTTTACAAATGGCGGACAACAACACAGATAAGCTGCATGGAAGAGACCCAGTCCGCGTATATGGCAGCAGTTTAACTGGAAAGATCAGTATCAGCTGCAAGCAATGCAACATTAAACTATACTTGTGCGCAGGGCCTTCTTTAGCTCACTGAGCGATGGAAGTCTCTCACACAATATCATCAGCAGTATGCGGGGTGACAACAGGCGGGGGCTCCCAATCAATGTCGTCATCCCTAGGGGTGGATGAGCCACTAGCCGTCGTTGATTCAGAAGAGCTGATTTCTGGTGCGTCCAGATAGGATTGGGTTCCCAATGACGCAACTGCCTCAAGGGCGTTTCGGTATTCTGCTTCCCTCTGCTCTGGATGCGGTGGGCCATTCTTCAAGGATTCAAGGATTCTTCAAGGATATGTCTTCCAGGGGCTGCGTCTCCCACGACGACGGGACCTCCTGTTGACAGGCAGGCCACTTCCCCGCTCGTGGGGCTGGTCCATGTCCAGAGGCCCGACTCCTCCAGCTAGTCCCATGCCTCGTCTGTCGAGTTAAAATAATGGGTAGTGGGGGCGTGGCCAGCAGCCGGCGATGGCGGCAGCTTAGGAGGAGAGCTCCGTGACTGAAGCGGCCCCCAGAGAAATCCGACCATTTATCCTTTACCAACATTTCCCAGGCGGGAAGGCAACGAAGCCCAGGACCGGGCGGCAGAGATCCAGACTAGCGGGACTCCGATCCGAGGTCGGAAAGTGCAGTTTTGACCGTACCCCGTGTGGGCCTGTGTGAAGCATCCGGGCCGGGGAATAAATTGCGCCGCTGACCTGGCAGGAAGAGGACGGTCCGGGCAGAGAGACACCGGAAGTGCCCGCCCGCGGCCAGCGACGACGGAGAGAAACCCGGGGCGTCCAGATATCGCCACCGGACTTCGGGAGCCCAGAGTGCGAGCCCGAGCGCCCGTCCGAGGTGAGGAGGAGAACTACCCGGACAGCCTGCAGGGGCGGGTAGAGGCGCTCAGTGCAGCAACATCGAGAGTAGTGACCGCCATCTTGAGTCACGTAAAAGCCCTGCTTCAGCCGCTGCAGACCCGGCATGGCAGACAGAGTACTGAGACAGGTAGAGGAAGAACTCTCACTGCCAAATTGATCGCAGTGTAGCTCCTGGGCCCCTCCACTGATTAAGGGCGCATTGCGAGGCAGGGAGCCCGGGCGGGCACTAGACCTGATTGCGCCTCCTCCCAGTGCGGACTCCGGGAGCTGAAGTGCGTCCACGCGGGACGCTCACCTTGAATCCGGGCGGATTTACCTGCCAGTGTCACGGGCCCTACAACAACACCAGGGGTACCAGGCGGGAGATCCGACGGCCACAGGACAAGGGCGGCACATGAGGGATTGGAGAGGAGCAGCGAACGCTCTTCCAAGGGGGGAAAAAGACTATCGACTGCCCCACGAAGGGGTCTGAGTCTCAGCTGGCAACTTCATCCCACCGTCCCCATTGGACATTACAGGAGCAGCACCAGACTACGGGAACCCTGTAATACATACTGTCGTCACTGGCCGCAGGGGCCACAAACGACTCTCAGGGGCCACACCTAACCTCTGAACGCAGCGTGGGCTCTTGGACTGTGTCCGGTGGCTGTCTGGGGGAGATACGAGTGGGTCGGCCCCAGCGGAACCAGGTGTAAGTACGAACGAACAGATATACCGGCTCAGGGGACTGGGACGCCGGCTACATTCACCTTTGGCGAGACCCGCAGCCAAGATGGCCGGCAAGGGGCCGAAAAACGTGGCGGCGCAGTCGCGCCTGGACCGGTTTGCATATGAAAAGCCCGGCTCTTCCTCGCCGGACGCCAAATCACAGTCGGGCAAGACTGCCGAAGCGGCCGGGGGCAAGAAGGCGACCATAGACGATGTCATGCGGGCCCTCACGCAGGTGCAAGCCACGGTGGGGTCGATCTCAGCCGAAATCACACTTATAAGGGCGGACTTTCATAAGATGAGTGAGAAGGTGAATAATATGGAGGTGGTGACCAAATCCCTGGTTGAAGACGTATCGGAGCTGCAGATTAGTATGGAACGCATCTCAAAGGAAAATAAGGAACTGCGTGACAAGCTCGATGACCAGGAAGGGCGCTCGAGGCGGAACAACATCCGTATAATAGGTGTGCCGGAATCGGAAGACACGAGGGCGATGGACCTGTATGTGGAGAACTTAATCAAGCAGAACCGACAGCCCAAAGGACTCTCCGCCTTCTTCACAGTGGAAAGGGCACACCGGGTCCCGGGGGGACGCCATAAGACGGGCGCTAACCCCAGACCAATCATAGCGAGACTCTTCAATTTCAGGGATCGGGACGCCATCCTACAGGCGGCAAGGAACTCACCCCCTATTAAGATCCAGAACTCTACACTGGCCTTCTTTCCGGACTACACTGCCGAGGTTGCACGGAGGAGGAGAACTTTTTTCGAAGTTAAAAAGGAACTGAGAGCCAGGGAGATCCCGTATTCAATGCTTTTTCCGGCCAAGCTTCGGATCGTGGCAGACAACAAAACTTGGTTTTTTGATTCCCCTGAGGTGGCGCAGGAATGGCTGGAGGGGTGGAGAACGGCGGGCCTCCCTCGTCGCTCCAACAGGCAGAACAAACACCGTAATGCTGGATCCCGACAGGGCTCACAAGCCAACGACGAGGATGCGGAGGTACATTCCCCTTTGACTGAACTTCAAGAGGAGAGCGCCGATGGGGAACAGTGAGTCACTGCTAATGTCTGGCTGAACTGATGACAACGACGACCGGCAGTGCCGCCTTGGACACTGGGCTGAGGGCCTCCGCGGCCGAGGAAGGGGGCCGCTGACTACGGAGAGTCCTTCACCCCAGCGAGCAAGTACTATGTTTTGGGTTGGGGTCAGGCACTCTGCTGAGTTGGGGAGGCGGGCAGTTTTGAGTCCGTTGAGCAGGGGGGCAGGGAGGGGGGGAGTTGGGGGTAGGATGAGTTTTTGGTTTTTAGTTTGTACACAGGGTCAAGAAAGATACCATGGGGCACACAAGCGTAGAATAGTAGTATCGCGGCACAGCACACAGGCTCACTTCACAGGCTGCTCGGTCCTCCACACGCACAAATTAACTTTCCGCTCATCCAAGCAAGATGGGGGAGGGGCACTAATATGGGGCAAGCGTCCCCGTTGAGCCTCATGTCCTGGAACGTGAGGGGTCTGGGAGACAAAATAAAGCGTGGGCTAGTCCTACAGAGCATAAAAAGGTTGAATCCCGACCTGGTCCTACTACAGGAAACGCACCTCACTGGCACAGCCACACGGGCCCTAGATAGGAAAGGCTACAGCATGATTGTCCACTCTGAGTTTACTAAAGGGTCCCGGGGTACAGGGATATTAATGCACCGCTCGTCCAGGTTCATAACCCAATCAGTTAGCATTGACACTCAGGGGCGCTTTGCGGCGATACATGGGCAATGGGAGGGAAAGCCGCTCAACGTGGTCTCGGTGTATATCCCGCCGGCACTCCACACCATAGCTCTCCCAGAACTGGGGAAATTTTTGTTAGACCTTCCAGAAGGGGATCTCATCGTGGGAGGTGATTTTAATGCTGTGGCATACAACTCCCTAGACCGCCACCCAGTGCGTACACAAACACCAGGGCCCTCCAGATTGCATGACTTCATGGAAGCACAGGGTTTAATAGATGTATGGAGGCGTTTCCACCCAGAGGACAGGCAATACACATACTATTCGGCAGTTCACGATAGCCTATCACGGATTGACTATTTCCTTACGTTGGGGGGGGGCCTCCTCAATTTCACTGACTCTCAGATCAGACCGCGAGGGGTCTCTGATCACTCCCCGCTGACACTGACTCTGTCCAGTCAGGAACGAACCCATAGACGCATCTACCCTATCTACCCGGGATACCTCAGGGAACCGGGTATAGCCAGGGCTTTGAAGAGAGGTACGCGATCTTACCTCACCGAAAATGCAGGTTCGGTGGCGTCACATACAACCCTGTGGGAGGCCTACAAGACGGTTCTTCGCGGGCAGGCGATCTCAGTTATCACGCAGCACAAGCGCACACGGCGTCAGGAATTGATAGATCTAGAGGAGCAACTTGACAGGGCAACACAGGACCACGAGAGGAACCCGACTGGGGTTACCCAACACACGCTCCGACTGTGCCAGCAGCGTCATACCGACCATGTACGCCGCAGGGTATTGGACGGTATGACAGCAACAACGAGTAGGGTGTATGACGTAGGCGATAAAGCAGGGAAGCTCCTGGCATGGTTGGAGAAGACACGGGGAGGGCAGAGGGCCATACTGCAACTGAAAGACCCTGCTGGTGAGATACATACCAGTCCGGCGCGAATAGTAGAACTCCTGGCAGACCATTTTCATTCTGTATATTCCCCTGAGTTCGAGGTCACGCGGGAGATGGCAGAAGGATCTCTCATAGGGGTACCTACCCGTACTCTCCCACAAGACAAACGGGACGAGCTTGACTCCGACCTGACGGCCGAAGAAATACAGATAGCTATAGCAGCGTTACACGCAGGGAAAGCGCTGGGCCCCAATGGAGTGCCGATAGAATGGTACAAACTCATGTCCGAAACACTGTCCACACCATTGCTCCATATGTACAGGGAATGCCAGGAGCGGGGGCAATTGCCTCCTGATCAGCGCACGGCCACAATCATCGCAATACCGAAGCCCGGCAAACCCCCTGAAGAGTGCGGATCATACCGCCCAATCTCCCTCCTCAACGGCGAGAGTAAAATTTTGGCAAAACTATTGGCCACCAGACTGCTGCCCCATCTGGCGCACCTGATACATCCGGACCAGTCGGGCTTTATGCCACACCGGAGTACGGCGCTGAATTTGCGAAGGCTGCACGGGGTGTTAGCACGAGCCCCACAGTTGGAGGAGCCGGCAGCGGTGCTGTCATTGGATGCCAAAATGGCGTTTGACATGGTGGAGTGGCGCTATCTCTTTGCGGTCCTGGAACACATGGGTATTGGTTCGAAATTCATATCATAGGTCAGGCTACTGTACACCGAACCCGTGGCAAGGGTGACTGCAAATGGACATATCTCGAGGGAGCTTCCGCTGGCAAGGGGCACGAGACAAGGGTGCCCGCTCTCACCGCTGTTATTCGCCTTAGTGCCGGAACCCCTGGCCACGATTATCAGAACCATCCAGCTGCTGAAGGGCATACAGTGGGGAGGTGGCTGGGAGGATAGGGTTTCCCTGTATGCCGACGACATGCTCGTCTACCTCACGGACCTCACGAACGGTATCCCGGTCTTACTGGCACTGTGTGAGAGGCACGGTGCAGCTTCAGGCTATAAACTTAACTGGTCCAAGTCCATAATCTATATGGTGCAGGGCGACCCTCCGGTCCTACCTACGGATTGCCAATTGCTCGTAGAACCCATCTCCTTCAAGTACCTAGGGATTCAAATTACAAGGGAACATACAACCTTTCTAGACCTGAACCTTAAGCCCCAGCTGGACAGGCTGAAGGCAGATGTGCGCCACTGGAAGAACCTCCCCTTGACACTACTAGGTAGAGCGGCGCTCTTCAAAATGATGGCACTGCCTCGCTTTCTCTATGTCCTGGAAAACACGCCGGCGATGGTCCCCATATCATTCTTCCGCCACGTGTCGGCACAATTGTCAGACCTCTTGTGGGGAGGCAAACCGGCCAGGGTAGCACAGTTGAAATTAACTAGAGACTGGTACAGCGGGGGGATAGCCCTCCCCAACCTTGAATTGTACTATTGGGCAGCTCACCTTAAGGTGATCAACCAGTGGATCCATAGTGCACAGGATGACCCGGCCTACATGGCGGATAGACGCCAACTGGGCACGACCACCCTCCTGGCCCCACTCTACAACAAGGGAATGGTGAGGAAGCTGGAAGGACCTACCAAACACACTGTAGCTATATGGCATAAAGCTCAGAGGCGGCTTGCATGGGAGGGAGTAATTACCAAACTCACACCACTATGGGATGCCAAGGCCCTCGGTAATCTGCGCAGTTCTAAAGGGTTTGACCAATGGGATAACATCGGAATCTCCACGGTGGGCGATCTATGGACGAGAGATGGCGTGCTCTCCTTTGCGACCCTGAGGGAGCAGTACGACCTTGGGGTGACTGAAACATACAGATATGTACAAGTTAGGCACGCACTCATGTCTGTGTTGGAGCCGGGTGTGACAGTTCCGGAGTCTGCTCCGTTAGAGGACCGACTGCTTACGGACTATATGGAGGCGAGTGCTACCTCCCTCACTTACCGCAAACTACTGAACAACCTACCGGATCCACTGGGGAAGCTGAAAGAATATTGGGAGGACGAGATAGGGGACCTGGATGAGGCGGACTGGAATGCAGCACTGGCGTCGCCCAGGGAGGCAGGTATATCCACCCGATTTAGACTGGTCCAATTTAAAGTGCTACATAGGGTTTACTACACCCGCACGACACTGTACAAAATACACAGGGCAGAACACCCATATTGCCTGAGAAATTGTGGGGAGGAGGGTACACTGTTCCATACTGTGTGGGCCTGTCCTAATATACAAGAATACTGGAGGCGTGTAACACGCACGATCAGCCAGACCCTACAGAACCCGTTCACGCCTGACCCTAGGGTTTGCCTATTGAATGTGTGGGGCCCAACAGACATGTCACTGCATGCGAAACGATGGGTGATCATTGGTGTGATGCTGGCAAAGCGGGATATCGCAAAACATTGGGGGGCACTGGAGACACCGACACTGGCTCAGTGGTGCAGGAACATGGATATGCTCATGGTGACAGAGAGGGCGGTGTACCAACAGAGGCTTAACCCACGCAAATGGAACAAAATTTGGACACCCTGGAACACATACAGAGGGGAAATTTGTGAGCCTCTGCCTGAAGAGGAAGAGGGGGACATCTCAGGAGAGGACGAGGATATGGAGTAGTGGGAGGGAGCAAGGAGTAAGCATCAGAAGCAGCGTACAACGCAAGGCCCTAGGAACTGAAAGTGCAGGCGAGCTTGATTCTATCAGTAAATGCGTAAAATGCCGTTAGATGCTTCTAGCCACGCCAATTGTTATATCTGATTTATGACACGGATCATGTACTTTGACCCTTTTAGTAGTAAGTTTAAAGTTTGGGGTATTAAAAAAATTTGAAAAGTTGTTCTATTGATTGAATGCAGCTGAATGTTGACGCTGCACTGAAGATTGATTAACCATTGATGTGTACCATGTGACAGCAACAATAAAAACAAATTTATAAAAAAAAAAAAAATAATAATGGGTAGTGCCTTAGATATTACTCTCAATCTGTCCATCTCGCGTAGTTGCCGTTTAACTGCGATGAAGGTGAGCTGCCTTTTCTGCACCTGCGATGTGTAGTCCGGGAACACCATGATTGGCTGCCGCTCGCTCTGAGGTCAGGGAGCTTGCGAGTTTCCCACAAAATTGTGTCACGGTCTCTATAGTTCAGGAGTTTAAAGAGGAGCAGACGCAGTCGTGTCCCCGGGAGGGCCTCTGGGCGGGACCCCTATGCGCTCATTCCACCATCAAGTATGGAAAGAGCGCTCCTGGAGGCAGAATGTCTTGTAGCCACCGCTCTCTCTATTGCTCCTGCATCCGGCCTTCCTCTCCCTCTGGAAGGCCTACAACACAGACATTATTGCAACGAAAGCGGCCCTCTGTGTCGTCAACTCTATCTTCCAAAGTCTGCACCCGGTCTAGGATGTCTTGCAGGGCAGCGGCGTGGCTGTGTGTAACAGGCGTCAGTCCTATTAGTGACTGGGCTTGCGATTGCACTTCCCCCGCAAGCTTGTGATGATCCGCTTTTTCAGGAGGGTAGAATCAGATACCACCTTGTCGATCCTGGCCTCTAGTAACATGCACGTTTGCTCCAGGCAGGTTCCAATCTTCTCGACCACTGCCAACACTGGGTCCAGTTTTGCCCCCACAGTCGCATTCGGATGGTCTTTGGTTGCTCCATCTTTGGCGTTCGGCAGGTCTTGGGAGGTGGCATGCACAGCAGTTAACTGCGCATGAGCAAAAAGGTGGCCCATTGCAAGTTTTGTGCTGAGAGCATTGACCTTGACCATTAGGTGGCCGAGCAACAAGCGATATCCAGAACTCTGGTGTATATATGCTCCAGCGGCCTGTGTGTGCCACGCTACTGGTAGTATTCAATGCTGCATGATGCTGTCAGTGTCTTCCCTTGAGCTTGTTCGGATCAGAGCTCCCATGTTTATTTACTTCTGGACCAAGGTCATCTTCGGCCGCGCAGCCACATGCCCATGGGAGTGCATATGACCAGCAAAGCACCGGCTGTGTCGAGCCTGATGCACGTGTGCCCACCCCACAGCCAGAGGGGGGGAGGGTTTCCCTTTCCCTAACAATGCACTTCAAGGCAGGTATTTCAGCCAGCTAGGTCTCAGTTACAGCGGTGTATGGGTCCGCACTGTGTCGTAGGATGACTGTCCCAAGACCCCTGTGCCTATGGTGGCAGCCTAGTTGGGCTGGAGCGGCTTCGAGCAGGTGCAGAACGGGTGAATGGTGGGAATCGATGGGCACCCCTAGGCAATTACAGCAAACCCATCATTTAATGTGTAACAGTTCCTTTGGGACAGGCACCCATGCGGCAGATCACAGCGTGTCCTCCTGAGCTTATATGAGCACAGGGCCCCCAGGCAGCCACAACCCACATCTACACACCTTGACGATAAATATATCACTAAGGTACATATATTTTGTGTTTTATATAGTAAAACTTTATTCACCTATAGAAACTTGCATACACTATATTTTTTCCTCAATATTGTTGATGTGATATTTTGACCTATGATATTTCTGTTTCTGGATGTCCTAGCGGTTATTTCAGCCCGTAGTACCCGGCTACGTTTAGCCGCGACTTGTAAGCTATCATCATTAGCCCGAGCAAAAAAATGTTGATAAATGGAGCCAATTACCCCCCTGCCAGTACTTGTATATATTCTGCACAGTATTTCCGATGAGTTTGGCATTGTTGTTAACTTTTTACCTTGTATAACATTTTTGTGAAAGGCCAAATTCGTCTTTAAGTGCAGTAAAAGAGCGGAACCCCTGTCCATCATAGTGTTGGCCCAGTCAGGTGATACCCTTAGATTGCCAAATTTTCTAATACCATCCTGGAATATGTTGGGCATAATTGGATTGCCCCATAGCACGGGGTAATGATGCTGCGCCGGGAAAGAGTATTGCTTACAGATGTAAAGTCAAATCCGATTTATATCTATGATTACCTTAAACTTTACCCGCTTAAAGTAATTAGGGTCAGCAGTTATATACAGCATAAACCCCACTATTGGGCCACAAGCAAGCTGGTAAGATTGCAATTTCAACGAATGGGGGTGTGCCAGGTAATGAAGTCCAGTAGATCGTAAATAGTGTAAAAAAAGTTCTTTATTTCAATTCAATAGATCAAATCAATAATAGGCAAAGCTCAGCCAATGCATTTCATTCCCTCAAGGGAAACCTAATCAGGGCTCATACGTAAATTCCGATTGTGTTCAAAGGATCAAATGGTCGTTGAGAAATTTCAATTCCAGTATATTGCTCTGGAACTCATCGGAGTGCTTGCTGGCATAATAAAACCTGCATAGGAGACCGACAAACGTGCTTTTCCGTTCAACACTCCGAAAGTGTGATGACCGCACATGCGCAATTTTGACCAAGAACTTGATGTAGAGGAAGAGGGTAGCCCGGGGACACCGCAGGTAAGGTAAGGTATTTTTCGTTACTTTAAAAGCATTTTAAAAAAGTTTTTATTTATTGTTAATAGGGCGTGTGGGAGGCGGATGGCATAGTTTCATGGATTTTGTTCTCAACTCCATGGTGCTCCACTACACCCAGGGTTAATACATACCCCAAGATGCACTCTGGGTAACCCCAATGTTGTAGGAAGAGCATCAGATTGAAAGTTAACGACTGTCTGAGTCTTTGCGACATTCAGCTTATAGACTGAAAAGGAACCATATAACTCAGCCTCCTGCATAATGTGTGTAATGGCATCATCCGGATTAGTAGAGTAGACCGAAATATCATCGGCATACCCTGTAACCTTGAGTTCCATGCCATTAAGACTAACGGGGGACATCCTTCCATTAAGCAGTAAGTGCCTTATGTGTGGCTCGATGTAAAGAGCAAATAGCAGAGGTGGCAAGCGTCATCCCTGCCATGTCCCGCGTTATACATCAACAGTAGAAGATGTCAAGCCATTCACTTTAATTCTGGCAACTGGCATTTTGTACAATATCTGTACCACAGGGAGTAACCTGAGGCCAAAGCCGAATGACTGCAGTCTTAATAATTGAAAAAATTGGAAAATCTGCGAGTTTCTTCGAGCGTCCATTCACGGACGCTCGAAGAAACTCGGAGATTGTTTAATCCCGGGAAAATAAGCATCAGATATTACGAAAGACTAATGCTTTTGAGTAGGGAAGATCTTTAATATGAGAAGCCCGCTACTAAGAAGAAAACTGCAAATATAACATTTTGAAATAGGAGTACTTTATTGGCAACATATCAATATGATCAGTATTGCTTTTTTGTAGTAATTAGTTTGCATGGAAAATCATATTTTATCCAATGAAGCTTGGATGGTATTGACCTAAGTGCGGGGCGGGTGGGAGGCGGATGGCATAGCAGAGATGTCATCCACCATCCTGCTATTATTATACCAGGATCACAGGCGGAATTGTTTTATATGTACTACTATACGGGAGTGAGGCCTTGATTGTTCCCCTTATATCATCCCACGCATCAATATCACTTAAAAGGAAGAAGATTCAAAGTGCTGGGACTTTTTAATCTTTTATTATTGTGCCTGAAGAAGGTGGTGTGGACTGCTTTGCCACCGAAACACTTCGCTTCTTGGTCAAAAAAAATATAAAAATGTTTTTTAACGTAATAATTGGTTTCTATGTGTATGTTTTTGTACAATAGGATATCTCCAGGATAATGTTATAAAGTGATGAACTGTCCTTTTTGCACTTTACGATTATTTACTTTTTGTAACAATCTTAAGAAGAACATTGTGAGATATTGTATTTGTATATTGTGTTTTTATCAGAGCGAATAGCTAGAGTGTGTGTTTTTAAAAAAAAGTTTTATGAATTATTGAGAATAAATATTTATATTTTTGATTGATTGGCCAATGTGTGCTTGTGTGGTGTGGTAAGACTCAGTGTTTATAAGCATCTACATGTGTGGTATGATCATTGCCCAAAGGGAATCATTTTTAAGACCGCAGTCTAGTTGGTGTCCTGTCCCTTTGGCAGAGTAGGACCCCTCTCTTTCTGCTGTTACACTACAAAACCGAATGACTGCACAGTAAGCCATAGGGCCTCCCAGGCCACTCTGTCGAACACCTTTTCCGCGTCAAGCATTACGCGAGACGTCAAAAAACACAATAGCAGTGCCTATGTGGTCTGTTGTATCTCTTCCAAGAACAAAGCCATGCTGCTGTGCTGATAAAACTTGTGGATAAAGGGAGCTAAACGGGAGGCCAGAATTTTAGAGAAAATGTTAGCGCTCGCATTAATGAGTGATATTGGATGGTAAGAGCTTCTATCATCGACCGGTTTCCCCTTTTTAGGGAGGACCGCAATATTAGTTATTCTCCATGAGTCAGGCGCATTGCCCCCATTGATAATATCCAAGCTGAGCTGCAAATAGACCGGAGCCGATAAGTCCTGAAATACCTTATAGAATTCAAGCGGGATGGCATCATCGACAACCGCTTTACCCGAGGGTAAGGACTTAATAGCTTCTTCAACCTCAGTCAACAAAATGTCTTTCTGCAAATCATCATCATCAAGGCAATCCAAGCAAGGCAGAAGACTCCCCTGCAAGTATTCATAGCAGGTGTGTTGACAAAATGAGGAAGCAGCTGAATATAAATCAGCATAATACAGCATAAACTGCTCTGTTATATTCTGTGGCTGAGTAAATGACTTACCACCTTCCCCTCCGATAATTTTAACATTGGTCCTGGCCTTTTGATCGACAATCTGAAAGGCTAGTTCCCGACTCACCCTCTCACCGTATTCGTATTGCACAGCTTTGTGTTTATGATAGTTAGAAGCGATCTTATCCATTAAACCCCTGTTGATTTTAGATCAAATTTTTAACATCTGAAGGTAGATTACCTGCGCCCCCGCATCACTAGCAGTGATTGCCCAGCATGCTGGCGCTCTAAATCTAAATGCTCTTGCAGGGCCAGTTTGGTCGCATCAGTAGCCAGTCGATTTTGAACCAGGATAAAACATAGAGTTTTCCCCAGGACAAACACTTTCATACAATCCCATACACTTGAGATGTTAGCTGTGCCTAAATTGCTATCTAAATACTCCCTCAAAGCCCTTCTGATGTTTGCCACATATTGAGGATTATTGAGTAAGTATCTCGGAAATTAAAAAGGCCGGTTAACTTTTCTAGAGCCATGTTGCCTCTGTAGGGTCAGCATGACAGGATTATGATCCGAACTGATCTTAGGACAGACTTCTACCGAAGCATTTTCCAAAAGCGACCTCTTGGTGAAGGTCATATCTATACGAGAATAATCGCTGAGGACATCTAGGAGTATATGAAAGTACTTGATCAAGGGGTAACATCAGTTACTTTAAAGTTGCAACAGCATCCGGCTGTATACATGTTGTATTACACTCTGGCAGTTATATCTAAGTGGGCTTCTGGTAATTTGGAAAAATCATTTTGTCCGAAGTGTCGGCTGCATGCTGCAGACCTCAGGCATATGTTCATTGACTGTCCAAAGCTCGACCTATTCTGGAGGGAGTCTCTAGTATTCTCAGTCCACTTTTGGGCCCTAATCATCAGCTTACTGAAAAATACGTTTTTCTTGGGATCAGAAGTGAGGCTGTTAGCGACTGGAGTCTTCTGGAAACCATTATCATTGTTTGTGCCCGTTTATGTATCGCTAGAGCCCGGGTAGATACTACCAGTCCCAGTGTTAAAGAATTATGGATTCTACTTAGACAGGTGTATGAGATGGAACTTGCTTTGGCTAAAGCTAGAGGACCGCGTTTTTGGTCTAAATTTAATAGGATTTTTTACTGACCGGCTATGGGAGCAATAAGGCGTTGTTTACCTATGATGGTGTTTTCTTTCATCTTTCTTACCCATGGCTCTATGACATAAGTTCTCATTCTCTTTTATTTCTCTTACCCTTTTTTTACTTTTTTCCCTCCACAAACGTGGATATGATTGGTTCTCTCCTTTTTTTTCTGTGAACGATTCTATTGGAGTCTTTTTCTTTACGTTGTTGTAAAGGAGAATTTTTAGATTTGTCTACTCTTCTAATGTCATGTATATAACGTTTGTCTTACTTATGGCTTAAATAAATTCAAAAGTAAAAAAAATATTTCTGTTTCTGATATTCTGCGTAAACACTGCTATGAACCACGCCGAACCATATTCTGTGTGTAATGCCTACAAAGTAATGAAGCCACGGGGCAGCAGAGCTCAGCAGTAATGTGCAATGTGTAGTGTTTGCACACTACGTATGAATAGGTGTGTCTGTGCAGGGCTGCTTTTACAGCTCCAGGACTTAACCTGTTTCAAGTGACCTTAGGAGTGTGTTCAAAAGACATTGCTGTACTTGGTGTCCCCGTGCCAATGTTTTTGTATGATGTACTCGTAACATTGTGTATGCCCCAATGTCATTATCCCCTTGCCTTATGTGTGCACTACTTCCATGTTTATAACATCAGTGTCTGAATTATGTATCTTCTCTCTACCAGTATCCCTGTAAAGTGGCCTTTTCGTGCGCTTCCAACTTAGTGGCAGGGTCCCACTGTAACTGGCACCCTTCCAGAGTCCATCCCGGGGTCTACGTGCCTCTGAAATAAGTCCTCTGTGTCAGTGTGACCCCAACAATGCTGCAGTGTCACTGTCAAAATGTCCCATATATGGGATTATGCCCATGCCAATATAAGTGTCCAGGTGCTGTTAGTCCCTTCATAATAAAGGCCCCACATCACTGGTTCAGTTCTGCTGTCGTGGTGTCAGCGTCCCATTGTCACTGCCACATGTCCTATCTTTGTCCTGGTGTCTGTTTCACAAATTTGGTGTTTGTTTTGTCATGTTGTTTGGTTTTATAGTACCTGATGTTTTTCCAAAGCACTGAGAGGGAAATGAAAGGGAAGTAGGGGCAAGAGCAGTAGAATCTAAAGAAACACGCACAAGGAGTTTCTTTTGTAACAATTTTGCACTATTTTCTCTTTATCACTTAAATATTAATGGAGTACAAAATATGCATATTGACCATATAGAAAACTTCTACTAGGTGTCAGGGCCGGACTGGCCATAGCGGGCACCGAGCAATCCCCTGGTGCGCCGCATGGGTGAGGGCCGTTTTTGTTACAGGGCCGTTTTTGCAAAATCGGACCTGTACCAAAATCGGCTGAAAACCGGCCCAGGCAAAGAGCTCGGCGGCACCGCCAACCCACCCCCAGTCAGGAGGGGTGGGAGGACGGCCGAGCACTTTGCCAGGGCCCGTTGTGGTTCCCAGTCCGGCCCTGCTAGGTGTATGTGGTGGGAGGGGAGAAAACACTAATAACGTCTCAACAGGCCCCTACCGCCCCCGCCCTTAGCTGTGGCCTTGTCTAAACGTTTTCTTATCTCTGAAAAATACTGGGAAAAAACGCATGTTTTGGTTTAGATGTATCTTTTCCTCGAGTCTGAGGGCTCGATGTACAAAGATCGGAATCGTGATTTCCTAATTGAGATTTCCTGCTAATCGCAATTAGGAAACCTCTCTTCCATATGTATGAAACCCAATGAGTTTCATTTAGCAGTTCGGAGTGGGTCGCCATTAATCCAACTCCTACATAATAATGAGGTTGGTTGCACTATGTGATCCACTACCATTTTCTTCCATCAGATGGATGGTGGCCTGCTGGAGTCAACAGACCACCATGTCTGTGATTGCTTTTAAATAAAGCATTTTTTTTAAACGCAACCCCTTTTCCTTAAAAGAAAATAAGTTTTAAAAAGAAAAAAAAAGAAACTTTGAAGTTTAATTTTTAAGAGCATGGTCCACTGCCTGCCCTTTAATAGTATTTTGCCAACCATTCTCAAATTAAGGTAAATTGTGAATGTTTTGCAACCGCATTTCGGCCGCAAAACATTTGTAAATACCACAACATGCCCCTTCAAATACCGAATTGCAAACCCAATTTTTGATTTGGTAACAAATTACTATTTGGGGTTTGTATAATCCAAAAGACACTTTTGCAATCACTTCGTACATCTAGCCCTTAAAGTCATACATTCTGTTTTTAAAAAAAAACACAAAGACAACATCACAATAACATAAACGTGTGAAAAAACGACACACAGTTTCAGTGCAATTCTTGCATGGGCAAAGGGAATGCTGGAAACTCTTGAAACTCTGTAAAGGCCGATAATAGTATCCAGGCAAAACTTTGCTTGCATAATGAGCGCTTTGAACACCCCAAATATGACTTGGTGTTGTCTGTAAGTTGCTGCTAATAAAAGAAATAAATTAGCAAATACGCACTTGAGTTTTGGCAGCCTACCTAATATACCAGATGGTCTCCACCAGGTGAGGGGCTGCCTGCAACACTTACCTTTTGCATTAACAAGTTGGCTGCTGTGATTGAGCAGGAGGGCAGCAGCTTTTCCTGTGGCGACAAAACTATTTTTATAGAGGCCGCAACACTGCCATAGTCTCGATTTTAAAAAATAACTGCTATTTTAACTCATGAGAGTTAGGTCTGAATTGAATCCTACCATTATCAGTGCTTTATATTTTCAGACAAAACCTAGGGCCTAATTACGACTTTTGGCAGTACGGAGCGGGTCCACGCCACTGCCACGCTCCTGCACCACCAAGAGTCACCGCTGCACACCCGCTAGCTTACAAGTAATTTTGTGGTCTGGTGGTCGGGCGGCATGGTGGTCCCACGGCGGTGCTGTGTAAAGGCTCATTGAGAGCCTTAAACATCTTCGCCGTGGGACCGCTGGCGTGTAGTTCCTACCAATCCGTAGGACCTGCGCATTGTTTGGACAACATAAACTAAGGGCTTGGCGTCAAGACTGATTCCAGACACCCCCACAGGAAATATTGGCCTATAGACACTAGCTCACAGTGCCACTGTAAGCCCCCCAACCTAACAGGAAGTGAATAGTTTCTGGCAACCACTGAACATGACAACCATGATTCCTCAGGAATCGTGGAAACAGTACAGAGCCTTTCGCTCAGCCACTTGTGCTCACCTATTCTCAGAGAAAAATACAGGGAGTGCACAGTGGGACGTTCTCAATAATATTTATTGAACCAACGTTATTCTTGCATAAAAGACATATGCTGTAATGATCAGTAGACACAATAGATAAACGTGAAGATCAGAATAGTGATTTCCTAATTGAGATTTCCTGCTAATCGCAATTAGGAACTCTCTCTTCCATATGTATGAAACCCAATGAGTTTCATTTAGCAGTTCGGGGTGGGTCGCCATTAGACCAACTCATCCATAATAATGAGGTAGGTTGCAATATGCGATCCACTACCATTTTCTTCCATCAGAGGGATGGCGGCCTGCTGGGGTCAATAGACCACCATGTCTGTAATTGCTTTTAACCACATCAGTGCTAAGGCAATTCCCCTTGAGTGCTGTTACTCCATATTTCCCATTGTTCATGACGAGCTGAGCTCGTCATGAGCACACGACCAGTGTACTGCATGATGAGCTGAGCTCGTCATGAGCAGCGAAGGGGTTAAATAAAGCTTTTTTTTTTAAATGCAACCCCTTTTCCTTAAAGGAAAATGAGTTGTATTTAAAAAGAAAAAAATACCATGAGTGTAAATAGTAGATATAGTTCACCATGGTGCTAAACAATTGTGTCTATGCAGACATATAAACAAGACAGTATTCTAGCGTACTCCTACTATGCAAACCCCACTCTAAGTGTACCTAGAGTGTGTGTGGGTATAGAGCCAACAATTCCCCCAAGGGACGATCCAACCCCATTTCCTGTTCGGATAGAGTGAAGAACCCGTCTTGGTCACGAACTGGACACCCCTCATGAGATGTCAGGTTGCTGCCTGATGATTTCTCAGCATGCTAGGATCCTCAGTGTCAGCGGAAGTACCTCTTCTATCAATCTATTGAGATGCCTATTATTTATAATAAAAGATGGCCTTGCGATGTGCGTGTTAGATTAGTGATATTATGGATATTTAGATAGTGTTGCCGCTTCATGGATGAAGTAAGGATGACTTTTGTACTCCGTGCGTATAGAGGCCTATTACATGATGTTCAAGGCATCATGATAATGTTGTGCAAAGCTGTATTTGTAAACAAAGTTGTTTCAGAGAAACCAATCCAATATTGTTGTGCATGGATATGTGTGAAAAAGTTCACAGCTGAAATGTTATTTTCTAGGGCAATGTAAGAAATAAGCTACTTTGCTACATGGGCCTAACTCTGGCCTAACTCGGTAATATAACACTGCAAGTTCCTGCACGGGTAGGAATGCACCATGTCATGCATTCCTTCCTGTGCAGGAACTGGGGTGCAAAACTACAGCGGGGCACAACATGTGCACCCTGCATGCATTCCCATGCACAGGGCAAAGAACCTCCATGTAACTGCAGGCGGTGAGGGACATCATAATATGATTGGTGGTGGTGCACCACCAAGCATATTGTGTCCCTCAGACAGCCGCAGGACCACCAGGGAATGCGGTTCCCTGTCGGTTGCTGTGGTGCAATGGCAGCCTGACCACCGAAGTCATTATACGGCAGACGGACCACCGGTACGGCGTTGGCTGGACTGCCACCACCGTGACCCATGAGTCTGGCGACTGGTAATCAGGCTCTTAGCATTTAAAAAGAAAAATGGTGCTCCTAGATAACCTCCCAGGTTGCAGCGTGCTTGGTGCATTAATGGGAATGGCATGCGAATATTTGCAGTTGCCCCAATGCAGATTAAACTTGCAGTGCAATCCGGCATAGGGAAATGTTAGCCCAGTGGTCGAGTGAATAAATACCGTTTTTTTCTTTTTCTATTTTTTCCTCTTTCCTAGCAGGAAAGGTGAATTACTTCAGACGCTTGCTGGAGTAGATTTTCAACCATTCCTTCCATTTCCAAGGGTCCGAAAGCATCAGGGAGTGAGTTTGCGAATGCCCACAAACTCACAGGTTTGTGGGCATTCTCAAACTGTGAAGGAAACCACGCTTACTGCACAAAACTCTTGCACCTCAATTATTTACAAAAGCTGCTTGTGTAACACCAGTCGCACTTCTAAGGGCTTGTAAAAAATGTCTGCAACGTTTTGCAAAGTTTCCCATTATGCAAAGGTTTCTGGGCACTGGAAGACCAGTATTAATTACTCTTGTAGTACTAATTCACAATGCTAGTACTACTCGTATAGTACTACTTCACAAGAGAAGTAGCACTGCTTTCACGCTAGTTCACATACTCATAAATGCCTTTATGAATTGGCCACACAATTTGAAATGTAGACCAGAGTGAAAAATAGTTTTCGTGTGTTCCAAGAGAGGGAGCATTAAAAATGGCAGCTACCAAAACTGAAACTTTAGTTTAGGATTAGCTTACATTTTATGGGCCCCGCACAGAAAGGCATTTATGACTATGCATAGGACAATATGGAGTCTACATCATGAAGTCACCCAATCTGTTTCGCATTCGCTTTGGGTATACATTTTACTTTGTCCCCAGTGATTGCTTTGTCCAACATCAGCCAAACTGGCCTCGCCCTGAGGCAGATAAAGGACTAGAAATGGGGTTGTATAGAGGAGAAAGCTATAACCAGGTCAAACAATGAGTGTGTCAAAAATGGGGATGGCCAATATTTTTCTCTCGTTTAACACGTGAAATGTACGTGCAAATTATGCAATATTATGCTTATTGCACAAAATGCATTTGGCTGCTATCTTGTATGAAAAAGGATTGTGAGGGTACACCCGCATCCAAAATTCATCTAAGATAATGGGACGAGGCTCGTTCGAGCAGAAAATGTTTTCTGGACACAGCACGCAGCAGTTTCACAGTTCCGCAAGGCGTTTTCTAAATGAATCTGCTTTCTCTGGTGATAAAAATGACACTTATGTAATCAACATTTAACCTGGTCCTATTTGAGAAGATGAAACTATTACAGAAGAAGGGAGACAAACGTTTATGTTTGACCCAAACTCAGAACAACTCAGTTTTTTCTCATTTTTACACGTTACAAGAATATATATAGAGGGACTTTTTGAAATAAGTCTTTTTTTAGATTGGTTGTCATCTCAGCTCAATTATGAGTGCCCCAAATAAGCTACTGCTCATGGGTCATAGCTAGCTTCCAACCTCAACCTTTTTTTTCCAGCCAACAGAAAAAAAGCACATGTTCCATACTATAAACCCCCCCAATAGAAAAGCTGGAAAACAACCATCTGAAATATCTAAACAGAACATACATGTAAGTATACAAAATATAAGTAATTGCATATTTTTTCATTTAAATAACAAATATAGAAACTTTAAAAATGACAGATGGTGAATTACTTCCCAGAAAGGAAAGCAGCTACTAAGGGCCTGAATATGAGGGCGGTCAGACTTTCGTCTGACCGCCATCCTGTCGGCAATGGAACAGCCCAACTAGCTGTTGCTGGCCCCACTACAGGCATTATGATGTGACCACCTTCAAGGCAGTCACAGTGCGTGTATTTTGTATTGTGGCATGTGCTGCGGGCTACAGCAAACGCTGCAATACAAACAACACATTTTGCATATCCTTGCAGCTGCAGTAATATGTAGGAGGCACCATAGGTGCCCCCCAGGGCCTATATCGGAGAGCCAGGGGGAGGAGGGCCCGCTATGGGCCCCCAAGTCACTTTCGGCCTATATTTTCATGGCTGGTTAACCGCCATGAAACGGCCAGTGGAAAGGGACATTGTTATCCCTACAGCAGTGCATGAGCAGGCACCACCACTGTTGTAGGGACTGAAGAGTCCATCGGATCTGTGGCGGTCAGTCTCTCCGCCATCCTTCCATTCGCCCGCCATCATAATCCGGCAGGTGGTCAAGCAGGTTCCAATGGGGGAGGGACCGCCACCAATGGCCTGACGGTGGCGGTCCCACCAACATTATAATCAGACCGTAAATTACATTGGCTACATATACAGTCAAGAAAGTGCATTAACAGAAAATATGAACTGGAAATGTATTTAATATTATTCTAATGCATGCCATGGGAGGCAACTACAAAAGATGGTATTGTAATTCATGTAAGAAAGCCTAACCAGCTGCCAAACATGACAGAAGTAGAAGTGTGGGAGATATTGCAGGATAATAGAGAGGCAAGCACTAGCTCCTCGGAAACCACTACAGAAATCCTTAAAGGTATTATACCTAAAGTCCCCATAAACAGAGCAGGTCAGCAACCAGCTATACTGTCTTTAACCCGTTCGATGCGTCGGACAGCCCCCGGCCATCTGACGTCACGGTGGGCATGTGCGGACGACGAGCTTGGGCTGTCTAAACCACTCCCATTCATTATTTCTCCCACACCGCAGCGGAATTCGCGCCGTGATCAACGGGTTAACACGTTTAAGAGCACAAACCAAAAAAGCCACCAGTGATACCCCACCTGCCCCTAGAAGATACCAAGACATACACATACCTGAATATTTAACAAATCTTTCACATGACAGCCTAAATAATGAGTACAAAATCCAAACCTTTTCTACAGCAGATAGCTTACTAAAACGCAACCAATGTCAAACGTGGATGATGGATGGGACCTTTAAAATTTGTCCTAAACCATTCACTCTTAAATACACCATACATGGTGAATATCAAAACCGAGATATCACTTATATATATGCGCTACTACCAAATAAACAAAACATTACTTACTACAACTTCTTAGACCCTAGTAAGCATAAAACAAATAACTGCTACCCGCAAAAAAAAACATAGGTTTGCAGCAGGCCATGATTCAAACCATTTTAAACATTTACCCTCATACAGCCATACAAGGCTGTTACTATAATTTCAGTCAAAGTATAGGGAGGCACCTCCAAAATTCTACATTTAGGGGCAGATTACAAGTACGGCAGTGTTGAGACCGCCGTGCCATCGGTGTCGGCTGACCGCCGCCTCCTCAGTGGTCCTACCGCCTGATTACAATGTCAGAAAAACAGTGGCCTATGGAGGCAGTGCCAATTACGACCTGCCTTTCTACTGACCTTACCATGGCGGGGACGGGCCATAAAAATGTCGGCGGAAAGCAGGGATGGGGGCCCCAAACAGGGTCCCAGGGCAAATTTGCCCATTGGGGACTGGGCATGGGGGCACATATTGTACCCCCTCTGCATGCACTGTCATGGGTGCACTGTGGGCCATGCACAACATAGTGCACATGCCCATACATGTGTACATGTCCAGATATGCACCAGTATACTAGACATGCAAGTGACGCTGCACTGTGGCAGCATGTACCTCAGGCTCTCCTTATTAACTGAAGCATGGAGCTGCCATTCCACTGCCGAAAACACACCACCAGCCCGGCAGTAGTGTCATAATTCTGTAGTCCGGAGTTTGCCAGTTTGCCGGCATTCTCCAGATTACCACAGCTGCTGTCCAGCAGTCAGACCGCCAATCTTGTAAACAACCCCTAAGTGTAAATATATTCAACATACAGCCAATTTGCCTTTGAAATTAAAAACATGATAGAACTAGCCTATGTTCCTGTAACAGAGTTATCCAACGTCTACAATTTACTAATAGAAAGCCCTTCCTATCAACAATATGAAGACACACTAAGCTCCCTAATGGACTAATTAGAAGACACTTGGGTTGGCAGACTGTATAGCTCCGGACACAGATGCCAACTCAAACCATAAATACCATGGTGGAATGTTTAAGTGGCAGATTACATGTTTGGCAGTCCTCCTGCGGCACAGCCACCACTGCATCAGCAGGAGGACCGCCTAGACCATGGTGCACCTGCCTGTAGGATTCAGAGTTGAAGCCAGGTTGGGCCGGTGGTGCTTCGGCGGTCTCATGGTGGCGGCTGTGTTAGGCTCATAGAAAAGCCTTACCAGTAGACTGCCATTGTGACATTACCTGCAGGACATTCCAAATGGTATGCCATGCACCATGTATTGCATGCCACACTGTGCAGGACAGGGAGTGCAATTCCAAAGGGGCACGAAATGTGCACCCCGTATGTACCCCCAGGCTCAGGAGCAGCAAGGGGCCCTGTTGGGACCCCTTTAGTTGCCTCTCCACCACCTTTTTCTTGGCGGGCTCACTGCCATGAAATAAACGGTAGAGAGGCAACTCGTAATATGCTCGGCGGTGATGCAGCGGCACTGCCAGCATATTGCTGCCCCTTTCCACTACGCTACTGCCTTTCTACTGACCTTACCATGGCGGGGACCCGGACATAAAAATGTCGGCAGAAAAGCAGGGATGGGGGCCCCAAACAGGGTCCCAGGGCGAATTTGCCCATTGGGGACTGGGCTTGGGGGCACATATTGTACCCCCTCTGCATGCACTGTCATGGGTGCACTGTGTGCCATGCACGACATAGTGCACATGCCCAGACATGTGTACATGTCCAGACATGTACCAGTATACTAGACATGCAAGTGATGCTGCACTGTGGCAGCATGTACTTCAGGCTCTCCTTATTAGCTGAAGCATGGAGCTGCCATTCCACTGCCGAAGACACACCGCCAGCCCGGCAGTAGTGTCATAATTCTCTAGTCCAGAGTTTGCCAGCTTGCCGGCATTCTCCAGATTACCGCAACTGCTGTCCAGCAGTCAGACCGCCAATCTTGTAAACAACCCCTGAGTGTAAAAATATTCAACATACAGCCAATTTGCCTTCGAAATTAAAAACATGATATAACTAGCCTATGTTCCTGTCACAGAGTTATCCAACGTCTACAATTTACTAATAGAAAGCCCTTCCTATCAACAATATGAAGACACACTAAGCTCCCTAATGGACTATTTTGAAGACACTTGGGTTGGCAGACTGTATAGCTCCGGACACAGATGCCAACCCAAACCCTAAATACCATGGTGGAATGTTTAAGTGGCAGATTACAAGTTTGGCAGTCCTCCTGCGGCACAGCCACCACTGCATCTGCAGGAGGACCGGCGCCTAGACCATGGTGCACCTGCCCGTAGGATTCAGAGTTGAAGCCAGGTTGGGCCGGTGGTGCTTCGGCGGTCTCATGGTGGCGGCTGTGTTAGGCTCATAGAAGAGCCTTACCAGTAGACTGCCATTGTGACAGTACCTGCAGGACATTACTACGTGGTATGCCATGCACCATGTATTGCATGCCACACTGTGCAGGACAGGGAGTGCAATTCCAAAGGGGCACGAAATGTGCACCTTGCATGTACCCCCAGGCTCAGGAGCAGCAAGGGGTCCTGTTGGGACCCCCTAAGTTGCCTCTCCACCGCCTTTTTCTTGGTGTGCTCACTGCCATGAAATAAACAGTAGAGAGGCAACTCGTAATATGCTCGGCGTTGCTGCAGCGGGACTGCCAGCATATTGCTGCCCCTTTCCACCACGCTACTGCCGCATGATCCTGGATCCCAGTGTAGGTGATGGTCCTGTGTCTGTCCAACTGCCACACTCAAAATGCTGTGGGTGGACCTGCAGTGGTGGTGGTAGTCGGACCGCCACTAAGTGTACGGCCGCCATATTCATAAATAGGCCCTATGACAGAACTATGCTACAGGAAACCAAAACAAACAACGCAGTGGAATAATGGCACAATGCTTTCAGGCCCAAACTAGGCAGAACCCAACCGTTACTCTATAAATTTATAGAAGCACTACAAAGAGAACGACGCTACCAACAACTACGAATGGAGCAATCTGTTAGCCAAATTGCCCCTAAACCTAGCAAACAAACCAAAAGAATGTACGACATGCTACTATTTAAAGTACAATTCTTCAAAAAGAACAAAGGAGTACATTACTAAGAAATGATAGTCAAATGCATTTTCTAAAATAAACGGTAACCTAACTAAGGGGTCGGTTAGGATTGTGGTCGGAAAACTATTCTGACCGCCGTGGATGAGGAAATTAACCGTCTGCATCTACTGCGGCAAAACCGGCAGTTCGATTACGATCAACCGCCAGACAAATCTAACCTTGGTGGAATGATGCCACAAAAGACTGCCGGTAGCATGCGGAGCAGGAGAAAATCTGTTCGCGGCGGTCGATTCACGGTGGAAAAACCCAAAACTGTTACGCGGCCAGCGGATTGATCTCTTGTTAAATCAGGATACCATTGAAGCAAGCAGCGGAACGATCTGCTGTGTCTGACCGCTGCAATCGCAATCAGTGATGAGGGGGAGAGCCGGCAGAAGGGCGATTTGTATACCCACCACCGAATTATGGCTGTCAAACGGCAGTGTGTTGTGGTTGTGTACGGAGTAGTGTATTTGCATACCTGCGGTGTTGTCCGTGACGGTTCATTATTTGCTATTAGTCGATGAGGTACAGCAGCATAAAGGCTTGAAGAGCTGCATCCATTGCTGGCCGGACCGGGTGGAGGGGGACAGGGAGTATGGTTTTGCGCTCTGCTGTCATACTTTCGCCATCTCCGGGTGGGTGGATTCTTCACGGAGGTCTGATGGGCTGTTTGGGGCATTCTGATTTGTGCGGCGGTGGGTCTCTATTGGCTCCCTCCGCTGCGGTGGCGGGCGCAAATTTCTGGCGGTTCACATTGCTCCACGGCGTACGGGAAATGGGCTATGTTTGCCCATTGTAATATGGCAGCCGCGAAGACCGCTGCGGGAGTGCGGAAAAGGTCATTTTCCGCCACTGCCAGCACCGCGGTTGTGCCTCCGCCTGCCATCATAATGAGCCCCAAAGTCCTAAAAAATTATGCGAAAATCTAAACAAACATAACTCATCCTTTTTGTTTTAAATAATATAACATTGTATTACAGAAGTAAAAAAGAAACTTATTAAAATGCCAATGTTAATCAAGACTGATATAATAAAAATACATATAGTTTTTCTTTTTTAAATGTAACTCTCAGCAAACAGGAAATTAAAAAACAAACTCAATCCAAAGAATGGATGAAACACCTCACAATCTGGATGAGAAGCAGCTTCCTGAAGCTTAACTCAGAGAAAACAGAAGTCTTCATCCTCAGCTCCACCCCCTCAGCATAGGACAACACCTTCACTCATCATGAACCACCAGATCAACGCTGTGTCCTTCGCTTGCTTCAACATCCTCCAAAATCTTCAGAAAACCTTCAAATGGATCCCCCTAACACCAGGAAGACCATCACCCACACACTGATCATCAGCAGACTAGTCTGGAAAGACCCTCTATGTTGGTATCAACAAAAAACTCTTCCGCAAACTCCAAACTGGCCAGAATGCCGCAGCTAGACTTATCCTCGACGTTCCACGTCATGACCACATCACATAACACCTCCTCGACCCCATTTTACGTGATGTGGCTCTGGGAAACTAGACAAAAAAAAAGACTATCTACCCAAAGAAATCAATGGAAAACATTGTAAAAATGTTTAATAAATATATTGATAAAAGTAGAACACCATTGAACATGTAAAACATGTCAAAACATGTTGTTTTTTATTGTAAAGTCTAAATTAAATAATAGTAGAAAACATATACAGGTATTTATTATGTACTTAAAAATGTATTTTAAAATGATTGTGAAAAAATATATATAAAACTATTTAGGTTTTGTTAAAAAACTATTAAACAATGGAAAATAAAAGTGGACAACAAAATATATTATTTCAATATAATGTTATTGTTTTTTATAATACAAAATATTTACATGTTTTACTAAACTTTACATGAATGCTTATTTTTAAGTTAAAATATATTTGATAAACATTGTAAAATATACAATAAATAAACTTATAAAACAAATAGAATTAAAAAAATGTGACATCTCTTTATTCTATAAAATAATTTAATTAATGTTATTACTGGCTACAAACATACAACTATTTTTTTATTATATTTATAATAAGCAACAATACTGATAAAATAAGACAAACTATTTATACTACATACAAATAAATTTAAAATAAAAGATTTCAACTGAAATGATAACATTTAAAAAGTTTTAGACACTAAAGGGCTGACGTTTACAATGCTCACTCCAATCAAACCATATTGAGGGAAGGTGTTGGACACTAAAACGGTAACATGTACTATTCCCACTCCAATCTAAACTAATTTGAGGAAGGCGTTGGACACCAAACGGGTGACATGTACTATTCCCATGCCAATCTAACCATATTGGGGGAAGTGGTTGGACACTAAAGAGGTAACATTAACTATTCCCACTCCAATCTTAACCAGTCAGGGGAAGGTGTTGGACACCAAAGGGGTGATATTTACTATTCCCACTCCAATTTAACCCAATTTGAGGAAGGCGTTGGACACTAAAGGGGTGACATATACTATTCCCTCTCCAATCTATCCATAGTGGGGGAAGTTGTTGGACACTAAAGGGGTGACATTTATTATTGCCACTCAATTCTAAAGTGACTTGTAGAAGGTGTTGGATGCTAAATAGGTAACGTTAGCAATAGCCACTTCAATGTAAAGTTTTATAAACGTAGTAAAGCAAACATTTTAAATACACAGTTAATACTCCAGACGCAAACACAATTTTTTTACCATGCTATTAAATCAAAATTAATTTTCAAAAAACACTAGTCAAAACTACAAAGCTATATAAACATATTTAAATCTTACTTTTTCTTATTCTGAGGAATAAATATTTTCAGAAATATTTACTAATATTCGTAAACTTCAAACCATTAATCAAAAATTAATATTATAATCATAAAATTCAACATTTAAATGTTTTATATTTTAATAAAATAAAAATAATTTTTTCATATCCTTTTAAACATTTAAAACCCAAGAATTAAAAATGTCCACAATTTAAAATATTTTTTAATAAAAATACAAATGTTTTACATTTTAAATAAAATATTTCTAAATATTATACTTTTTCAAACAATTGTTAGATTTTTACATTTTGAAATGTGTGTTTTATTTAAAAATATTTTTACATTTATTACCATTATTATATATTTGACTGCATATTACATTCAAATGTATTAAACATATTAATGTAACCAAATACATTTACAAAATTCTAAATTATTAATTTGCAGGTCATTAAAATTAAGATAAAATCTCATTTAAACTATAAACTTTTAAACACATCTTCCCACCATTATCCCCTAAAAACCAATACACCTCCACTAAAAAAACTATAAAACAATTGTACATTAATACAACAAAAATACTAATTTCAACATTTTTAAATCTAATAAATTAGCTTACTAAAACACAAATCAAAAAGTAATAAACACATCAATTTATACACACATCAATAAATTACATACTAATCAACACTTACAAACGATATTGCATACAACAATATTTACTTTATCGATATTTTTTACAATATTAAAAACAACACTAAAAATGAAATTTTTACCTTCGATATTCCTGTTGCAATATTTTTGATTTCCCAATTTTCTTGACAAGATATTTTTGTTTCACAACATGTTTTTCTGTGTCACACCACTGAGCAAGGCATGGAGAATATCAGCAGGGCTTTAAGTGGGATGAAAAAACTGGGGGCTCTCTCAAAGGGACGTGGTCAATGTAATTAAGGGTGTGGCTTAAAACACATAAGCTAAAAAGCTGTATTTTGTGGTTTCTGTCATTGCATCTAGATATATAAAACAAGTAACATCATACCTACAAGTCAGGACTATTGGTTTTGTCAATTGTTGTTAGTTGCAGAAGATAAATAAGCAGCAACTATGGCTTGTATATAATATTGAAAAAAACTTCTACTTCATGCCCTGGTGACACCACAACAATGTTGCTGCTCCTGAGTTTCAAAAAGAGAAGGGAAATCCAGGGAGATAATGACTCTTTAAAGGATTTCTCTTTCTCTACAACAGGGTACAAAACAGAGCCTGATAAAGACCCTTTTCGAGGCTCCCTTAAAAAAACTGCCATTTGTCAGCACCGGTGAGACCCGGCCCACTTAAAGCCCTGAATATCAGGCATGTTCTGCTGTGTGAAGGCGGTGATGGGTGAAGGGAATTTCTGAGGTACGGACGCCAGGTGAACATCCCAGGCCGATAATTGTGACTCGCTGCCATTTGTACTTTCTAATGGCCTATCTGGTGTTGCAGCTACCCAAATACACTTCCTCCAGGCAAATCTTAATTTCAATACCACCACTGTGTAATCCACCTCTGTAAAGAGGCATAGCCTTCAACTGTAGGATGGAAACCACAACGAGGGTGACTCGTGAGAGGCTCAGGCTACTGAGAGGGTCTCTAAATATGTATCTTTATGTGTTTGACTGTGAATTTTTCTCCTATAGTGTATGGTTTCTACCGAGTGCAGCTGTCTTTATGCAATGTTTTCTGTGTGACTATACAATCATATGCATCTTGTGCTCAGGGCTAATCCCCAGGCCCATAAAGAGGGCCAAGGGGGAGGGGGCCGTGCTAGGGGCCTCCACAGTCCGTTTTCGACAGCCAATCCATGTCGGGAAGGCCGACATGGATTGGCTGTCGGAATCGTAATTCTGAGAGCGGAGCTGAGCCTGGCTCTGCTGTCATTGAAGGGATTACTATTCCGCTCCTGTTCCGACAGGCTCCCCTTGAGATTTTCCCTCCGACTCATGTAATCCAAACACGACTGTTGGAGGGGAACCTCAAGATGTCAATGGAGAGGCTTCGACCACCGGTTGGAGGCCCTCAGCCCAAAATGCATATCTTGCACATTGTGTTGAACCCAACAGAAAGTAACCCTACATGTGAAAGGAATATATTTTATTCAGTGAATCGCAGCTTTTTCATAGCAAGTCATTTGGAGCTTAGTTTTTGCTATATTTTGACAGATACCGAACAGCCTTTTTTAATAAGAAAGAGCCCTGGGAATCAGTTTTGTAGATTCCATATGCATGTCTCATTGGGTGGCACGGTAACTTCGAGGCACAAGAGATGCAAAATGTTGGAGAGTCTTTTAAATTCAAAATGCAATGTACCAACAATTAATAATTGTGCCATCGTGCATCGAGGCTTGGGAATGCTACTTTACGAACACTGTTTGTTTAACTTCCCAAAGTAAAGCATGTTTTGTGCCACATATACATTGTTGGTCGAAACAGGAAGCACACCTCCATGCTCACATTTCCTGTGATAAAAGGTGCCCGTCTTATATTTTTAAAGCGTGTCATTTTTAACTCAATTTTAGCAATGTTTTGTGAATACACCAAATGAATATTGGAAGAGTTCCTTTCTAGAGAGAAGTAGCCTTCGAAAACAGTGTTTCATTAAATGTGTTTCTATGATCGTCACTATGGTTGCTGCACTGTACGATTCAAGACATCAGACATAAAAAGAGAGGTAACATGTTTGGGAAGCTTTTAAAGTTAATAAATTCGATTCTAAAATGCTGATACATTCAGCACAAAGTGATGCGAACATGAAACTACATAAAGCAGTGAAACGAAACACTTTCATGGCAACTGAGTTTTGTCAGCCTATTGCATTCAATTTAATTGCGGTGAAAAACACCTTGCTGTGATCGTCACTGGGAATGTTGGAACCACCTGGGAAAACTCCTAATGAGTTAACAGCTAAAAGGTATTGTCAAGTTGCGGCAGGCGAGCTTTGGAGATCTGGTTACAGAACTTTTCCTGTGATCCACTTGAAACATTTTTGTTGAAATTATACAGCACGGTATGGACTATGTGGTTTGTGCAGCAATTGCATAATTATAAGTGAAATTCAGGAAGCCTCAGAATCAAATAAATGTAGTGACCCTGCTTATATATCATACCAATCAGAAATTTTCAATGTAGTGGGGTAATTCACAATTCTTGGTTTTCATGTTCAGAACATGACACAGTCAGAGGTTCTGTTTTGAGTTTTTGTAACAAAGCCTTAAACTGAGAAGCAGACATTTAGTCAAAAGTAGTTCTTTGCCTCTCCTACAATCACAATTAACAATGATGTAAGGCTTCCTAAATGGTTATCTATCTGCAATCTATTTTGAGCGTTCTGCACATAATTGGATAATTTTACAGAAAGTAGACCAGTTGGAGGGAATGGCTTTGCTGTATGCTCTATGCAACTCAGATCGTTTTTGGTTATTGACATTGATTGTTCTTGTGTTAAGATATCCAAAAACATCTCAAGTGTGATGCAAAGTGTTTTTTTTAAGGAATCCTATGGTAATCAGCTACCATGTAAATTCAGTCCATGTTTATTCAGGTCCTGCTTTACTAGCTGGGCTTTTCGTCAACATGGTAGATCATGGCACCAGTTTATGGCTGGGTCTCAAGGTGTTTTTTCAGGTGTTTATTATCATTCCTATCCAATAGTGAACACAACATGATTGCAGGAGAGTACTATTCATGATCTATGAATTGGTCAATTTATGCTCTATGAGCAGCATCGATTCTGTTTTTATCCATCATTTACGAGGGTCTCTTGTTCAATAAATCCACCCGCTGCTCTTGATTGATCTACTAACATTGACCATAATGTTTGCCTGCATGGTATAGTAGGTGAGTAAGATCACCTATTGAGGAAATTGGATAGTTCTGTGGGCATCTAAATACATGTTGCTTTCTCATGTTGTTACTCTGATTGGGAGGCAGACAAACGTCTTTGGTTTGGGACATTGCTTTCTCATGTGCTTGGTTGTCTTTTCAGCATCCTATGTAAGTGGATACAGCAATGGGGATTTAGAAGAGGATTACGAAGACATGTTTTCTCTATTACTAAAGGAAGTATCATCAAATAATTCAGAAAGTCCCTCATGGAGTGATAATTATGTTTTTCAAATGTTCATCAAAGTAGTAGCAATTCAGCTTGAGATGACCGTTTACCTAAAGCTTTGACCAATTCACTACTGGTTTCTTTGAGGCATCATTTACAAACCTCAAATAATCGGAAAAGTGGCTCTGATTACTTAGGCTCTGATGACAAATTTTGTGGTGTGGCACCGGGCTGCTGCCACACTGCCAAAGAAGTCGACCACCCCCCTCCTTATTAAGAGTTATCTCCTGAGGTGGCGGGCGGTCCTTTGTCCTGCAGTGGTGCAGTTCAAAGGCTCATAAGTGAGCCTTAGAAAAGCAGCACCAAAGGACTGCCAAAGCTCGTCCCTGCACGACAAGGACCGTGCAGTCCATGCTGTGGAGGAACAGGGGCTGCAGGCACACAGTGGAGCACACCATGTGCCCCCCCCCTACATGCATTCCCTGGCCCTGAGGCAACAGGTGACCCTGTAGGGCCCACTTAGCTTCCTCATAGCCACACTTTTCATGCAGGCTCACCGCCAGGAAAACTGTGGCAGTGAGGAAACTCGTAATATGATTGGTGGTGCAGCAGTGGAAGAGTGATCATGGCATGTGTGTGTTGTGCTTTACTGCATGAAGACAGGATTCCATGTTGTACTCCGTTTGTAGTTGGCTTACAAAATAGAGATTGGTAATGAACCTGCCAAGCAGGGACATAATTTGATGGAAAGTCTTTCAACATTCCTAGGCCCATGGGAAGTAAGCCAGACTCCTATAAATGGAGGGAGGCAGATATATACTCCTTTTGAAGTGTATGGATAACAAGTACTACCTTCTTGCTTCAGTCTGTGCTGGCTGTACACAGTTTTGTGTAGTAACTCAGCATCGAAAGCCTATCTACCTACTTGCCATCTGTTCGCATCTCTGATAGAGAAGAAATCCAACATTTCCTTACACATAGATGCAAACAACTCAACATTACATGAAATTTACGCAAGATTGCCTTAAGGTCCCTACCCTATTAATTCAAAAAAACACTGAATTCCATTAAGCCCGGGGTCATAGACAAAAATAATATAACACGCCCTTGACCCCAAGGTATATGTGTTCAGAAGTTGCTGCTACATGCATTCCTCGCCTGATATATCATACATGTCTGGGTCCCTAAGGCAGTCCAGTAACTGATCCCCCATCTCGAGCCTTATCAATTGATTCCCTTCCTTTCATCACTTCTCTGAGCAACACTGCACACTCGTATCCTGCCCACCGGATCAACTCCTCCCTCCATCGCTCAAACCTAGGGGTTCTAGCAGCGTTCCAGGGCATGGTAATCTCAAGCCTAGCAAGGACCTGAGACAGATCTATAAACTGTGCAGTATTCTTCCGTTTGACAGGTCTTGTGAATCCCCCCAGAAGACATGTCAAGGGTACACAGTCAGTCGTACTCTGGGTCACCTCATTAACATAGATCACTACTTCCCTCCAAAAATCCACCAATGGGGGCAGGACCATAACATATGAAGAAGTACCACTCCTTGCTCTCCGCATCTAGGGCATGTCGCGTTGGAAGCCTAGAAGAGCCAGTACATTTTACTTGGGAGTAGATATGCCCTATGCAAATAATAAAAATGAATCCACTTAAATCTAGCATTTCTAGATAGTGGTGCAAGCAAGTATCTTAGCCCAATCTGGAAACATCCATCACAACGCAACTTTTACGACGCACTACCATTACAACGCAGGATTTACAATGCAAGTCATTACAACGACTTGCGCTGGAGGGCGCTGTAGGATAGGGAATAGTTTAATTTACTATCCAAAACCTTCCCTACTATCCCCGTAGACTGGAATTGGAATAGTAAATTAAACTATTTCACTATCCAGCGCCCCCCAACGCATGTCGTTGTAACGACTTGCATTGTAAAACCTGCGTTGTAAAGGCATGCGTAGTAAAAGCATGCGTTGTGATGACATACATCCGTCCCAATCTGCTTCTCAAAAGGGAAGTGCTAAATCTTCCCATTTTTCTGATAGTCCCACTAGAGGTGTAACAATATCATTCCATAACTCTTGGTAAAGACACTTCACTGCCCTAAAGCACCCCGACATAGTACACAGCACCTAGCAAGCACTGCGTTGCGGAGGATACTCCATGCCCATGCCCCAATGAAGAAGCACCTTGGCTACTACCACCCGTTGTACTAAAAACTGACCTCTTGGGACCTCAAAAGTAGTTGAAAAATCTTCAGAAGTTAGAAGTTCCCCATCGCTATAAAGGTCCACGTTATTATGCTTCCCATAAGCAGACCATTCTACCAATCCCCATCTATGGTTGGTACAAAATCAGCAGAGAGATTCTAGAACAAAGGCCACATCCACACTGCTATGAGGAGCTGTACCTCACCCTTGAAGGCCAAGTGTATTTGTATCTGGTGGCTGCCAATTTGTGTATCGAGCTATCTCAATCTTGATCGTTGGTCTGAGTGAACCAATGTTTTTTTTTTGGTACTACCAAACGTGTAAACATCTCACAACCGCATCTGAAACTATCCAGACACTACGGAGTTTTTATCCCAAAATACATCACTTCATGTAAGCGATTGACTTAAAGAAACCACAATCACAGTCTCATGGTTATTAAGTACTGTACAGCATTAGACACTCAAAATGTCATTGGGCATGTTGTTCCTGGCATGTGGGCACCAATCTGCACCGTTATTTCCCTACCGTGAACTTCCAATCCTAAACTTCACCCTTGCCCCTTCCAGACATCAGGAACCAAAGCCTTGGTCAGGGCAAGGTACTAGACTTGTTTAGATGGGGGGATGCCAGGTTCAGGAAAAGACACAAGAGTGCGATTCTGCTCTGAAGTGCTTGGCATCCAGTGTGATGGCTCAATCAACTGACTGCTCCTGCTGCTCTGTTGTATTCGTCCTCTCACCTGCAGAAGGGCACCACAATTACAGATGATATAAAGAGCTCTCAAATTAAGAAAAGGCCTCGCTGGTGCTTGTTACAATAGAGAGTGAAGAAATACTATGCTAGAGAATATACGTACAAGACTCCTAGGCCCAGGTAGAATCTAGCCATACTGCTACTTGGTATTCTAATTAGAATTCCTAGATAGAAAAGTCGTAGAGGGTGACTGTCCCCGCGCTAAATCCAGCAGACTGAACCTGTTCATTGTGGAAAATTACCAGTCCTCATTCCTGACAAATTTTATTTGTACTGATATTTTCTGTGTGTAGCATTGAGCGTGTGTAGAATAAAGCACTACTCTTTTGTAGGCTCAAGTACTGGTTGGACATTGAGTTATTAATTATCGTTATTACATAGTTCTGAGTTATGCGAGTCTACCCCCCCCCCCCCTCGAGTAAGACTTGGACTACTCTGCCTAGCTACCTTGAGGGTCAAGTGTTATTGGGGTGTACTTGGTGCCCAATACTGGATCCAATAGTGAGGTGGTCCAAGGACACCCGAGATAATAGCCCCCAACTGGAGCCCGGCATCACCTGATTGTTTTGTGACTCCATGAACCACACAGAGTGTCTTTGGATTTAGGCTACACTGCTTTTAGGTACACCTGTCCTGGTGTAATCCTGATATATTGGTTATATCAGTTGGCAGTCCATCAGTCCTACGCGCCGTAGGACAGCCCCTAAAGATGCATGTAATGTGGTGTTTAACCCCTCCCATGCTCGTGACGGAACCGTTCCATCACGAGCCTCTGGTGGGCTGTGCTGGTGACGGAACGGTTCCGTCACGGCCTGCTCGCCGTGCCTGCGCGGCGCACATTCCGCGCCTGTGCGGCGCGTTCTATTGAGCGGGTGGGGCAGTGACGGAACCGTTCCGCAACAAGCACAGCTCACCCGCGTGCCGTGACGCAGCGGTTCCGTCACGAGCACGGGACCGCCGCGCGGCCCCCCCACCCCTTAGCACTGCGGCTAAGGGGTTAAAAAGCAAAAAATACCATAATAACATCTAATGCCTTGCTTATGTGTGTCTTTCTAGCTAGACTTAATGGCCTCTCACAAACACTCGTGCATGTGGCCATTACATGGATTTGTCCAGCTGCACCGAGGACCTTTGGTGTCCCCAGGGATGTTTATGTTTATGTTTATTGCATTTATAAAGCGCAGCTGTTACCAAAAGAGGTGTCCTGGCGCTAGGATAAAGAAACCTACTGATCAATGCTGGGAAAGAGAGACCGTCTTCATAGTTGGCACCTAATTTATGAAAAGCCAGGGATATATGATGGTCCTGCATGCTTAGAGAAGAGGCTCTGGAATGATGGTCATACTGATCTTTGTCTAGCCAGATTTCTTGCCTCTTAAAGAGCTATTGAAAATACATTTTATGTAATGCTTTTATACCGTAGATTCAGAAGCATTTATATTATCTGCAGGAGGAGCCTAAAAACCATAATGCTTTCATTGTATGATTTACTACATCATTACAACATCATGAACAATGAGCAGATATGTATGCGTGATAAATAGAAGTACGAAAGGGATCTGGGGGTGTATTAAACTAAATAGGCTTGATGGGTGTGTGTGCCCTCTTTATGAACACTCCAGTGCACTTTGGTATTACATAAGGGGCCGAACCCTTCTGTAATATAGATTGCTTGCCACGCCCTTTCTGTAATACAAATCTTGCTGGCACTACATGAGTGCCACGCCACCTCAAGGGGGTGTTTTCCTATTTGCATTAGAGCATGGCCCCATGCAAATGAGGGAATCCTATGCCCTTGCACCCATGCCATATTACACATTCAGGTGGCATACAGTCGCTGCAACCCCCAAGGTGCCCCTTGGAGGAGGAGAAGGGGATCCCGGTTCTCCCTGCCCCCCACAGCAGGTGCATTCACTCATTGGTCCCCCCTGTGGGGAAAACTGCCACCCTTGTAAAGTTAGGTCAGTTGCAGCCTGCGTGGTAAAATGCAGACCAGCAGCCTCAAACAAGCCATCCGTCTTTGACTAACGAGCTCTTCCAAATGTAGCTGAGGTTCACTTCACACCTGTACTGGGAACAGCACACGTGTTGTGATACAGAGCACTGTCCCAGTCCTTGTCCGGAGCGCAGACTTTGGTGCGCACTGCGGTGTAAAGTGGTGCAGTGCACTCTATCCATAATGTGGCCCTGGTGTGCTGGAGCCATATTGTAGACGTGTCTCAGGCCTGTACTTGTTGTAAGCATTCCTGAGGCCCTTCTGGATTACGGAAGCAGCTGGAGATGCTTGCACCGCTCCTCCTGCACCACCATTTGCACAAGTGTAAATTTAGATTATGTGCAGTGTCACTAACATTCTTTCATTTGCACGAGGGCACGGCTACATGCAAATGAGGGAAAGCCTTTGCCAATGTGCCTGCTGCTTAAAACACATGAATGCTAACTTGCAAGGCAGCCCAGGGTCTTGGGACATGAATTAACTCTGCTCTACGCAGGATGTGTCAGACGTTGTTGTCTTCAAGCCCAGGGCGCCCTATGAGAGGTGGCACATGAGGCCCAGGGACCCTCAAGGAGGTGCGCGCTATGCTATGCCTGCGTCTACACGGACAGTGCGTCAGGAGCCATTGTCAATATGCATCTCTGGGACTGTGAACACCTTTGTGGGTTCCGTTATGCTCACATTAGGCTGGAGGCCACCGACAGAGAAACACAGACTCGTGGGTGAAACACTGCTCATGATTTCACCCTCACGCTTTCGAACGGGCAATAGTGAACTCTTAAGAGTGCATTTAATGCAATCAAGAACTAAGGGGCACATGCATCAAAGGAAATTGCATCTGCAAATGGTGCGAATCGCAAAATTCGGCCGCTTGCAAATGCAATTCCCATTTTTGGGATGCATTAACATTTTTGTAATTTTCGCAATTTAAGAAATCGCAAAAATGCGATTCTCAGTTAGAGAATCGCAATTAAGGAATTTTAGGAAATCGCTATTTTTATTGCGATTTCTTGATGCATTGCAGTTTGCAATTCCTTAATTGCGATTCCTTATTTTTCGCAATTAAGGAATCGCAAAATGCAATATTGATGCATGTGCCAGATAGTCCTATAGACACTAAGGGCCAGATGTGGGTAGCCCAATACCGGTCGGTAATGGCCGAAATTACCGAAATTCGGCCGTTACCGACCGGTATTAGGCTATTGAGATGTAGGTGCTACATTTCAGATTCGGTAATTTACCGAATCAGTAATTTAAGGAATTGGTAAATTACCGATTCCTTAAAATACTGAATCAGTAAATTACCGAATCTGAAATGTAGGGAGCACTCAAATGAGTGCATTGCATGGTTAAGGACTCGGTATTTACCTCCAAATTAAAGTTGGTGGTAAATATCGAAAACCTTTGAAAAAGCAAAATTGTGCTTTTTCAAAAGTGCCATGTGGCAGATATACATGCCCTTAGGGCATGTATGTGTGCCACATGTGCACCCATGCACTATTCAGGGGTGCAACAGCATGTCAATGTGACACCCTGCCACCCTTGAATGTGTTCCCCCATTACTGAATCGGTATTTAGCGATTTGGTAATTCCCATTCATTCCTGTGGGCCTCCAGGCCCATAGTAATGAATGGGAATTACCGATTCGGTATTTACCGAATCGGTAATTACCGAATATTACCGATTCGGTAAACTTTAATGTATACTTACCTACATACCATTTACCGATTCTGATAATGCAGTGAGCACGCATCTTGCACTCTACAGTGTGACATCATTTTTGCACAATTCCACTGACAAGGCTTTCCAATGTCTCAAGTTAATTGAGAACTGGAGTACCCGCTTGCAATGAAGTTTTACATTTTGCGACTGTGAATCATGAGAAATATTAGCAATATGCTCTCTGCTACATCTCAGTGGCTCGCTGTAGATGGTGTTGGCAGAGACGTTTTAAGGCATGGGCCCTGGTCCCCCACATTCCAAGGCCCCCCCGGGAACGTAAACTTGATCTCTCTCTAGCTCTGTTTATTCTTTATCTGACTCTTTCTTCTTCTCTTTGACCAGTGCCTAGTTTGAGCTGTTTTTTCCAGTGCTTGGTACCAGCACCTCACTGTTAACACTGGAACACATAGTGTCACTGTTTGTCTGATTTAGAGATGAACACAACCACTGTTGTTTATTAAGGCAATATACATAAACAATGTGTAATACCTGTGGCAAGTCATTTTATGGCTTTGGAGAGCAGCAATAGTCTGAATTATCACACTTGTAGGAGTGTGATGGGTAGTAGTTATGTTGGTACTGTCATTGGTAGAGCTGGCAGAGGCAATGGATGGGGCAAGCTGCAGTGGCCTCCTGACTAGGGCCATGCATGGCATTATAATTATTTTTTTTTACAAATGAAGCACGGTCTTTGCTTACCTCTACCTCTGTCTCTCTTTGCCCAGCATCATCTTAAGAAATGTTGTGGTCCTTGGAACTACATATTTAAATAGATTTTGTGTGAACCCGATTTCGTTATGGTTTGTGCCAACATGTGGGCTACAACTTCTAAAAAACTGGCTAATAAAATTCACAAAAAGGGGACCCAAAATAACTCTTCCCTGGGGCCCCAAAAATCCTTCAGATAACACTGGCTTTTAGCTTTGTACTCAACACACAATGCCCTCTAGGACTGGGCTGGTACCAGGAGGAGAGCATGCCCTCCCCAGAAATGCTGTCGCCGCCCCTTTTAGCCGCTCACTTTCACCAGGATTGTCCTAGTATCATAAGAACTCACCAAGCCCTTCTCTGGACTTGAGACGGAGACGACTTTCCATTGACAGCCCTAGAGTGTGTCCCTTCCATCTCTGACGATAGTTTGATGAACAGATCCGCGGAAAGAACAAGTGCCCTGGACTTGAGACTGGAGATAAGCTGGGCTGAGCCGAATCTGCAAATCCCACTTTCCAAGGCTGCTGGGGATGTCCAGAGGCAGCTTTATCGACCGTGATTAAGTCCTCTTAAAGCAGTGCTGAGAAGCTGCGGAAACAGATATCTCCCTCTCTTAGGGGATCAAGAAGACAGGAAGCCACTCTTGTGACGGAATCCACAATCCTGTAGGATTCCTGATCTTACGTAAAAGGCAGTTCGGGCAAAAGGCCCAGACTGGGCAGGAGCCAGAGAAAAGGTCAGCTCAGTCGCTGAGCAATAAGCCCATAATGGGCACGGAAAGCCAAGGTGTCCTGCGACAGAAGGGGATGAGCAGGCTAAGCCCTGCAATGGGACCAGCGATGAAACCAAAGAGGGTCAGTAGATTTAACTCTCCATAGCAAGCCATTTATTTCTTTCATCACAGCTAAGGATTTAGAAAGATGTCCTTCACAGCAGAGCTATCAGAGCACAGGAGTACTACTGGAGCCAATGCATGGGCGACCAATGGTACCTTTAGTGTGTTCTCACTATAGCCATACCTAGGCATGGAAAAGATGTATTCTGGACACTGTACCCTATCACACTATTGATAGAGACATTGGGAAGGTTAGAAAAGACCTCATCATAGCTGATATGACCCCATTAAGGGTGAGCATAAGTCGTGTAAATTGCTGTGGTGTAATTACACAAAATTATATCTAATTATGTAAGAAACATAACCCTGCATTTGGTACTTTTTTCTTAGCACAAAATGCAACATTATGTCCAAAATGGAATTTTAGGGTGAATATTGCGCTAAGAAAATAGCAGTAACTGCAACAGAACGGGAAAACCAGCAGCAGCTGCTCATGCACTGTTCCCGTGCTCATGGTAGGGCATGTTTGTCAGAAATGGCACACATTTATGTGAACGGTTGTAATTTTATGATTTTTTGGTAAATTTTACGTCACAAGAGTAACATGAAAGTACTACAATTACTCCGCTGTCCTTTAAATTTTTCCCAGGCCTACCTCAATTGCTCATACTTTCATTTGGAGTAATATGCAACGACAAAGGAAAGGAGTATTAGATGTGACCCAATCTTTCGAATACTCTTCCAAGGAAGGCATTAAAAGGACATTATGGGCTAAAATACAGGTAGTAAATATATGGGTACACGCTCCACCAAACTCCTGCACTGAGTGACATTTAGGGGCTTTGAAAAGGGAGTATTTAGGAGGCTTTGACTCTATCACACTGACACTACAACTTTGATGGACGACAAGGGACTAAGGAAAGGCCGTATTAAAGGGACTCTGACCCACTCGCTTCTTTATTGAGGGAAAAACACCGAGGCTAAGAAATGATGGCAATGTTGAACTGTTCTCTAATCTATCATCCTTTTTCCCCCACAGGGGGCCACAGAGGCAAACAATAACAATACAACGGGGACACTAGTGTTATTGTTTTTGGAAGGAACAATCATCAACCTTGTAAGACTTTATTAAGAGACTCTATTCTCATCTCAAAAACTCTTCCACTTGGAGATCGAAAAAAGGTATTCAAGAATCAACACATCAGCTGGGGAACAACCATTATAACGCAACTTTTAGCACGCAGTGCTATTACAACGCAGACTTTAAAACGAAAACCATTACAACGTATTACACTGGGGGGCGCTCTAGGATAGGGAATAGTTTTAATTTACTATCCAACACCTACCCTATTGTCCACGGGGACTGGTGTTGGAATAGTAAATTAAAATATTCACTATCCAGCACCCCCCAGTGTAATGCGTTGTAATGGAATGCGTTTTAAAATTTTCGTTGTTACAGCATGCGTTGTAACAACGTACATCCGATCAGCTGGTCTGTCAATAGAGAGATGTATGCAGGTACAACTAGATAGTCTTACCCATGCTTTATTCTTACATCAGAAATGGTGCCCCATGTTGGGGCATGCACTGCCAGTGACAGTGTCTAGATGCCATTATCAGGGCTCCCCCTTTATTACAGGAGGGCTTCTGCATTACAGGGTATTCAGGTGGCTATGGAAGGATGGTATAATCATGGCAATGGTAATCATAGATATTTTCGTGAAGGTTTTATGGGCATTGTAAGTTTTTTTAATTTAATACTACAGGCACTCATGAACGGTGAATATAACATATTTGCAAGACAGTGTTTTTGTCAAATACTTTCACGGGTAGTGACATTTAATGTTAAAATCATCACATGATGGGTTTATTCTGCGTTATCAAGTGTGAAATCTTGAGGTACTGTAATATCGAGGACGAATTTATTGAAGGGGTAAGTGTATATAGGCAAGTATAGGTTTACTGTTCCTACATCTACATCTATGTACCTTTAAGATATACTTATCCTCAAGGTACATGTACGTTGAAATACGTATAGTAAACCTACACTTACTTACAACTACTTACCTGTCAATATTTTGGTCATTGATATTTTAGCTTTGATATTCCGGTAACTCGCGATTTCACACTTAATGTTCTGCATGTATTGCTCACAGAATACGAATGGATATTCCGGGAGCGTCACACAGATCCATCCTTATAACCAGGTATTCAGGCACACTAAAAAACATAGCAACATGAAAGCAATGCTTCTATCACATTAGCTACAGGGCTGTGGTTTGTAAGTGCCCCCACTTAGCTCAAAACACTGAAAAACTGCTGTGATGATTCTAACACTATCTTATTCTCCACCAGCTCTTGAGGGAACCCTCTTATCAAGGATCTCATCTTGAAAACTACTATTATTTGGTTAAATGTAGATGGTTATGAAATGAGACTACATCAGTCTTCCTGCTCCTCAATGATCACTGAAGATGTCTGTTCACCACAGTTAATATTTACCTTGAAATAAGTTATTTATCCAAGCCTTTTTTTTAAAGAAAAATAGTGTAGTCTTTTTTCTGTCATTTGGAATTGAACTGCATTTAAGATTAAAGCTGTGGGTGTATTGTGATTTTGGAAATCTAGGCTATTTTGTTTGACCCAAGTCCTCAAGCTGATCTTGCCCACCTAAAATGGAATGAGAACATTGAAAACCCTTCTTGGAAGGTGGAAAACTTGAAGAAATTATGTTGATTAAACTATTTGAAACATTTAACGCTTTAGGCCTTACTTAGAGATTGGTGGTCTGAATACACTATATTACAAGTGTGAGGGAGAGCTTGTTTGCTGTATTTACAAATTTAATATAGTCTATGGTACTCAGACTAACCGCCACTTTGTGATGAAGCATCCCGCCTGCCAGTCTGTAAATAAGGCCCTTTCTGTATTGCTCATGTTGGAATTGAATTGAACATTATTTTAAGATTATAAAACAAGTTATGAAAGGTAATTATTCTTGTTGATTAGGTTGGGGAATCTTATAGTAAACAATATTGGCAATCCAACAGAGAGGGCAGAATGATAGGTCGATATTTTCAGTATTTTGCAGACATAAAATGTGACCCATCGTATAATAGAGTGCCCTTTGTTATCGGAATAAAGGCATCTAATAAATAGAGTTGGACAAGCCATGTTGTTGCATTCTATGCAAGAGGTATTTACAGGACACTAAGGGTGATGTTGTGCAACCCATAGTTCAAATAGTGCACAATAATATTCATAAATAGCAGTGTTGACTTGCAGAGAATATCAGAATATCGCATTACGGTTGCATTTTCTGCCAATAATGTGGATTATGCATATATTTTTTTACTTATTGTTAAATAAATTAATGTATTGTTTGTGTCTGTTATCAACTATATTATGTTACTAGTTGTAAAGCTATCTGATTGCAAAACCTGATTTTCAACTCGGCAGAAGAGGGTATGCGCGCTTTAATATATCTATGAGTTAACTGTTTTGAGGGATAATTGCCTTCTGAAAAAATTATTTCTGAATTTGATAGTCGATTGCTCTTTCTCTTTGAATCCTTTTTATTTGTTGCGCTAATCACAACGTGTTTTTTTAATGTCTTAAGCAATTAACATATATCAAAGCCGGTGTCTCACTACAGAGTTGCCTGTTGCTATAGTGTTAAATCGAAAACAGAAACTTCATAATTAAATTGATGCTAATTCTAGCCTGCACTGCTCGCATTGGTTGCGTGGTTCTACCACGTTTCCGTATTAATTAGGTGCCTGTCACATACAGTCTTATTAATCAAAGTATAACTTTGTATGCGATTCTTTAACCATAAACATGAATGCTTTTTTTCTCATTAATATGCATGCACTTTGTTCTTTATGCGAATAATGACTATAATGACTGTATCACCATACATTTTAAATAACTTTTTTTCTATCCGATAATTGCTTTAGGGGTTTGTTTTCCAAAGACATACGTGGACATTTTTTTTGCACAGTACATTCATTTTTTCACCCATCAGCATTCAGTGTTCTTGGCATGCCTGAAGTTTATAGCTAGCCCCATCTTTGATACAGAACAATTGTAGCTAGATTGAATCACTGCAATAATCTTTTTAAATTCCTTCTGAGAAGATTCATGATGTAGATTTTGTGAGGCATGTGTAAGCCAGTGGCGGCTGGCATGTAAGGAGGGTAGTGGGGTGGTAGGGAAAAAAATAGAAGTTATTAATAACTAAATAAAAAAATACACACCTACAAACCTAGCGCAACGCCCTCCTCACTCAAGTCCAGACAGGCAGGCTCCAACGCGGGACGAGGAAACTGAAGTAACCAATCCTGGTGCTGCCTTCATGCAGCATGAAAGCATCAGGATTGAAGGGAGCAGCCTTTCTCGCTGCTCCTGAGGACACTGGAGCCCTATGCCGTCTCTAACCTAGCTGGCTTTTTTACATCCTCATGATTGAAATTGTAGAAGCTATCACGAGAGAAGTATGTATAACATCAGTCCTCATTTCAAATCAAATGATACTAATGGAGCGCACAGCTACTCAGAATAATGTCCCGGTGAAATAAGTCCAGTACCAAGGTATAGTCACAACGGAAACACAATCTAAAAAGCATCATTAAAAAGCCAGGTTTTCAAACTGTGCTTAAAAGATTTCACATCCCTGTTTGCATGAAGATGTAAGAGGAGGGCATTCCAACTAGCAGCAGCTCGAGTCAAGAACGAAGTGCCTCCCCATCTCTTCCAACTAGTCTTCGGCACATCAACCAGCAAAGAGTCAGCCGAACTAAGGGTTCTAGAAGGATGGTAATTGGGAGAGATCCTTTGATAGATGTTTGGGCCTATGCCATAGAAAGCTTCACAGGCAAGCATCAATCCCTTATGTTTCACTCTAGCTCGGATGGGGAGCCAATATACTTCCTTAAGATCGCGCTTAACAGAAGCATTCTTAGGAATGTTGAGCAAGGGCATAGAAGCTGTGTTCTTCACCAACGGGAGTCTCCTAAGCTGGTACAAAGGAAGATCCCGGTAAAGTGTATTGGCAGAATGCAGCCGAGATGTTATGAGGGCATAGACTACCATCTTCCAAGAAAAAGCAGGAAGAAGAGACAGGAACTTCCTCAAAAGCCTGAAAAGGCCAAACCATCCCCAACTGTGCTCTCCACATGTGGTATGAAGGACAGGTTACAATCAAACTTCACTCCCAGGTTCTTTACCACCATGGAAAAGGAGAAGAAAGGGAGCAGAACTAAACCAAACTTCACCACCCCACACCGGGGGGAGGGGAGAGCCAAAGACCAGCTCCTCTGTGGTTTTTTTTGTGTTACACCGAAGATTACTCTGGCACATTCATTGAACTGCTGCTGACAGACACGCCTCAAATCTGTTGTGGGCACCAGAACATTTTCCATTCCAAAATAGAATAATCTGCGTTTCATAAGCATAAGAGATTATCTGCACTCTGAAGGATTCCACCAGGTTTGCCAGCGGGGACATTTAGACATTGAACAATGTCGGGCTCAAGGTAGACCCCTGGAGAACCCCAAACGTAATGGACTTAGAGTCTGCCACAAGTGACAGCATCCACAAAGACTGATCTCTGTTTGATAAAAAGGAACGCAGCCAGGGTAGTTCCGCCCAACCCAAGCACTGAATCAAGATGGGATGAGAGACCATATCAAATGCTGCTGAAATGTCTAAAAGCAGCAAAACCGCTTTCTTCCAGTTGTCCATCGCCATTTTAATAGTGTCCTAGACCTCAACCAAGGCACACTCAGTGAGGTATTTGGGACAAAACCCGATTAGGTGGGATGCAGCTTTGAGATAGCTGGAATTAGGAATTGACTAGTTTTTATGGATCTTGGCAAAGGCCGGGGAAATTGGCCTATAGTTGGCCAGACCAACTTATCAGCCGAAGGTTGTTTGAGCAGTGGGATCAGGCTGGTTTTCTTCCAGCAACTGATCAGTTGATTTCACCTCCCCACAGCTGCAACACGACCAAAATATAGTTTCCATACATGACTCTATACCTTACATGTAATGGATACTCTGATAACATACCTCAGTGGATTAATCACTTGCAGACGTGTGTGTAACTCAATGGTCATAGATTGTGATCTATGAGAGTTTGACAAAAAGCGTAGCAGAGAAACACAAACCAAGAAATCTGTTCAGTTGACGGTATTCTTCAATATTTTGTGTAATGAACTGCCCCCACCAAATGAGGAAATGCAACCTTATTAGTGCCTTGCATGATACACTGATTTGTTTTCGACGGAAGGAGTGGATAAATTGAGAAATGGCCTGCGCTAATCTCACCCACAAATATCAGTTTTCCCAGCTGACAAAATGTTAGGCAGAATTTAAAGAGGATCATAGAGAGTGAGAGATCGACATGCTAATTAGAAATTATTGATTCACAAAACGAAGTTTGATGATATACTATAGTTGTATTTACTTTTTCTGAAAATAATCTCCATATAGCGAATAGTTCACATATCACACACTAAGCCTCAGTTTGAGGCTGCATCAATCATTAGTATGCTCTTCTGAAAGTATTGATTCATTAATGCATTTCTCAAAAAACATAGCATTCAAATAAGATAAATTAGTTGTTGAATCACAACATTAAAAGTAGCCATAGAACTAAGTTGCCAACACGTGTTTCGCTGAATCCCCGCTTCTTCAAGGCCCTAACAATCAATAAGATACAACATAGACAACTCCAAGACAAGCAGGATTCGATAGTCCATAGTAGAACTTCGTAGGTATAGGTAGGGCAAAGCAGAAGGGCCACTTTCTTACTTTCATTCGTGAGCTGTAGCTTCCTTTCTCAGTTCGGGCTGGCAGGCTGGTCCGACTCGTCCGAGGAGGCTCCATGATGCACTCAGCCAGATGAAGCAGGACACCTGGGAGTATCAGGACTTCCTGCCCTTGGAGAAATCTTGCAGCAGTCTTCTACGAAGGCAGAAAGACAGATGCTCCTGTAGTCTGGAGGGGTGAGTTGCCAGTTGTCTTCTTTGTGTAATAATAACATAACCGACTTAACTCCTCTGAGTTTAAACATCTTACCCTCACCCTTTCATAATATCACATGCATTGTTTGTTATTTATTTGATACGGCAATCCCTAGCAATTCAGAATTCATCCAGTTGAAAGCATAATCTCAACCTGATTTCCTCCTTCTAACTTGTCTATTAAGCATGACAGTGCATTTAGAAGGGCAGACCCAAAACACTCTGCTAAGTTTTGCCGGTAACCTATGTCTTATGAGCATCCTCTTTATTAAAATAAAAAATGAAACTGATCAACCTAATTGCACTGGGAGCCTATTTTCAGCGGAGCCTTTCTGATAGCAACGTCAATAAGGTATCACTTATACAGACAAAATCTGTTTTTACCAAAGCAAAATATTCTTTGCTAAAACCTCAATCTCTTGTTGTATCCCCTTTTAAATGTATTTGTTGTTGGGTTTTATGGCTTAGTTTATGTTCTTAAGAAACGCAAAGCACGAAAACAAGAGGACTGGCTTTCTATAATCAAGCACCAGTGCACCCCTTTTCTGCAAACATTCTTTTATGGTTTCATTGAATTGACTCTGTTTCCTGCAATCACCCTCCTCGCTAACATCAGACCCGCTGCAGCACAGGTTCTTCCGATGTTTCATGAAATCAATATCACCTGAACCCTGTGAATGAGTTTCTAATTGTCATGGCTTTTGTGGACCTTTAGTGCTGCACTAATCTGAGTGAGGAACCCTAGATCCCTTTTACATAGAATTAAACACTAGATGAATAATTAGGTCATTCACAAATAATTTGGGTCTGTGGTGGTTCACTGTAAGCAGAATTTTGTATTGTATACATTCCAGGATGAAATCTATGGCTATCTTTCTGGCTAATTTTCAATATGTAAGTTAGAAATGGAGGACTCTAGTTGGCAGAGGTAGATACCATTGTCCAAGTAGGGACCCTTCTTCCTAGTCACGGTAAGGGGCATACACTTATAAAATATCTCCTGCTCACCCCCTTGGTAGTTTGGCACAAACAGATTGGCTTATCTCAGAGGCAGTGTGTAAAGCATCTGTGAACACATACAGTAATGCATTGAAAACACTACAAATGGACACCACACCAGTTTAGAAAAATAAGTAATTTTCATCGAAACCAAACAAGATCAAAACAAATCCACAATACAGAAATAAAAAATATGACTTTCAGATGGTAGAAATAGTTCAGTTCACAGCAAATTGCAAATGCAGCACTTTTCACATAAACTACCTTGGATGCGTCGTGCACACAAACAAAAAGGGTTGCAGGGAAGGTGGAATGTCGGTACGTTACACTCAGGGAAGGTAATGCATCGGTTCCTTGCTTCGGGGAGGTGATGTGTTGTTTTTTTTACTGCATGGGGAGGTGATGCGTTGGTTTCTTACAGCGTCCCCCAACGAGGCAACAGACATGGTGCTTCAATGTGATGCAACGATCTGGGACCGCGCGTGGATTCTTGGAGCCGCACAGCAGGGCTAGCGTCAGAATCAGTGCGGTGATCTAGGACTTCGGAGACCGGTGCACTCTATACGGCATGTGGCGACTCCTTACACCGCGGGCAGGCGTTGCCCGGTTTCTTCAGCGATGGGTTGGAAACAAGTATGGATGCGTTGCGCTTCTTGTTGCATTGCTTTTCCAGCTCCCAAGAGCCAGAACAACCTCCAGAGGCCCAGAACAGCTACAGGCACCTCTTGGCAGGTCCGAACTCCCAGCAAGGAAGTTCAGTGGAGCTGGGGGTAAAGTCTTTGTGTCCCTGAGTCTTCAGAACAGGAGGCAAGCTTGTCTTCAAGCCCTTGGAGATTTTCCTCAAGCAGGGGACCCAGCAAATAGCAAAGTCCCTTTCCCTCCCCATGTCAGAAAGTAGCCACTGCTGACCAAACCCAGACAGCTAACAGCACAGAGTCAGTATTCCTCCTATGTTTCTCCAGCCCTTCTCCTTGGGAAAGGTTCCTCTTGATTGCCCAGAGGTGATCTAAAAGTCTGGGCTCTTCTTTTTATATAGTAAATCTCTTAATTTTCTGTGGCAGAGAAGCTCTTTGCCCAGCCTAAACCAGTTCTGTACTCTCTGGTGCAGGTTCCTGGTAGGAGGTGGAGACAGCATTGTCCATGGCAGACACCATTCAGGTGTGAAAGAAATCTCCTCCCACTTCTCTGAATCCAGCCCAGGTCTATTCAACCGAGCCCTGACTCTGGAAGGGCAGGATGCACCTCAACCATCCCAAGTGGCTGTCTGAATAGAATGTACATCCCCAGCCCCTGTCACTCCAAAGAAAGACAGTACCTACACAACCTAGCAGAGGCACACTGGATGATTAGGCAAGAAAACACCTACTTCCTAACATGGTATTTTCAAACCCAGAATGTACAAATCACCCTCACTAAAGATGCATCTTACATCTTAATATTCTGAGTTCAGACATATCAAACTTTATTTTCCGGTCTTTTCCCCATGGGCAGTAATGCTCATCAGATGTTATGAGCGAACTCCCCATTCTATCCTATGGGGACAGATAGCCTTACAATAGGGAAAAACAAAATTGAGAGTATTTCACTATCAAGACATGCCACACACATCAGGGCATGCCCTACCTTTCACATACACTGCACGCTGTCCACAGGGGTACCTTTAGCCTACCTTAGGGATGACTAACATAAGAAAATGGACTGTTAGGGCCTGGAAAGTGGGTACACTTCCCAGGTTGACATGGCAGTTCTAGACTCTAAACAGGCACCACAATGGCAGGCCTTGTTTCAAGGTTGCTTGTGTAGGTAGCACAATAAGTGCGGCAAGCCTACTAGTAGCATTTTATTTACAGGCTCTGGGCAGACATAGTGCACTGTACTAGGAAGTTAACAGTAAACCTAATAAACAAATCTTGAAAACGCTAATCCCCAACAACAATTTACAGGGAGCACTTGCACTTTGGCACTGAACAGCAGTGGCAAAGTACCCAAAGCATCTAGACCAGCAAATAAGGAAGTCTAACACACAGCAAAACCACAGGGGGTAAAGACATAAAATACAGGGCAAACCCACGCCAATGATGCTAAGTCTAACAATGTACGTATGTGGTATTTATATAGTGCATTCATACTCAGTCGGTTACCTATTTTCTCCCTAGATTACCCAGCAATGCAGTAGTTTTCCAAATGTTTATACTATCATTTCTATATGTTTCCCCTTCTGCTACTTCTTTCATATGTCCTATGGGTATAGTTTAATTAAATGGAGTGCGGTCTTGACTGTCAGTGCAATCCAGAGCTTTGGATTTTAGTGCCTGGCTCATATGGAGGTACTTGTAGTGCTCAGTGTTCATCAGGTCAAATTTGCCCTGCAAATCAGCACATGTCTTCACCCTATTTCACTTCATTTGATTACCCAATTTGGAAATTCCTCTTAAGTCACAACCTCTATAGTCTCTCTGTAGTGCAAAGTGGGGTTTCTTCAACATTCTTAATCATGCCACCCAAAAAAAATCCATTGCAGAATACCAAGTTCTAATCCAGTTTTTGGTGAGAGGTGATTATTTTTTCTCTCCATATTGAGAAAATGATTATATTTCAATCTCATAGGATTAACCATCAAAATTAACGGTTTCTCCATGACGGAATATATGTGGAACAACAAGCTCTGAGACTCAATATTGTCCTTGCAAACAGAGCAAGAAGATGCTGCCTGTGTGCATCGAGGACAGTATGGGAGACTTGTGCACCAATAGTAGAGTGTGCAGTGCAGCATCCACTTTTTTTCGAAGTTCTGCTCCACTAACCAATATAAAGTATTTTGTAGTCTGTAGAAGAATATTGGTAGATGTTGGTAGATGTATCATTTTAAAGAGGGCGGCTTTACCCAATGGGAAAAATGGGATCACACCCCATCACTACAGATCATCTTTGTACCTGTTGAAGTGTAGTTAGGTGGGGTAAGAATCCCCCAGGAAATATAAAAAATATCGGCTCCATTAAACGATCCTTGAAATGGCAAGATGACGTACAGGGGATGATGGCACTGGAGTATGAGGTCTGGACTTGAGGCAGTTGGAATATTGTCTGAATCAGGAGGACTGCATTGTCTGGTATAGTAAAATACAGAATGATCCTAAATGTGCACACTGAGGGAATGCAATATTTACTGAGAATAGAGAGCAAATTATGTATAATGTTATTCCAAGTGCTATGATGTTTTGTATTTGGAAAGTTAATTAACAATTGATAAAATAAAAAAACCGAGGTGGCCATTTGAGGGGTGCAGGAGATTGCTGGCAATGGTGTAGAAACGTTAATTGGCGACGAGCCATATCTGAGATTAAAAAGTATAAAAGTTGACCTTGGTGACAGTGAATTCCACAAACTGGGGGCAGAGGATGTATGGGCCCTGCCTCCCAAGCAGAACCCTCTTTATCAGAGAACAGACGGTTGGAACTTTTAGTTGCATCAGAGGTGCATCTCTGATTCAGCTTCTTCTCTCTGCAGAGATCTCAGTGCCATATTTTCAAAATTGCAAAAAACACAGTTGATGGACAGAATGCAGAACAATGTCTTACATTCACTCCAGTACAAAGATCTGGGCCTAAATCCATCGTTTATTTGCTCTCCACACACCCTAGGTCAGACACTGGCTATATGCAAATCAGCCTTGACCCTGTGCCTCATGGGAACAGTCCAGCCCGAACTACCAAGCCATGTCTTTCCTAGACTGGAATCAAGCATCCAAGGACCGGTTTCTGGCTATCAGCCTTCTTCAGCCTGGATAGCTTGACTCCAGTGATGTGGAGAGCCTGGGACTCATGTCTGAGCATACCCAGCCCACTCGGGGTGAAAATTGCAAAAAAATATGTTTTTTGCATATTTTCAAAATTGACACTTCTTTTAGATACAACACGAGGTCTCACTACTTAGGACCTTTTGCTTATCCTAGCTCACCAATGCTCCAGTAACTTTCACTCATTGACAAAAGGGCGGAGAGAGAAGTTAACCATGGGTGTCGTTGTTGACATTGGATGGCTTCTATGGTTAACACCGTGGTCACTCTTTCCAGTCTCTTCTCTTAGTCCAGCCTCCCATCACTACTGACCTTCAAAGTACATTTCCATTCTTACATAGAATTCATAAACACTTAAGGTGTGACCACTTTGGAGGGGCTAATTAATTGCACAAATATAGTTATACATAAAAAAGTGAACCGGTGTAAATAGTCAGATGAGGTTGAGGAGAGAAGGGATGCTTGCAGCCACATGGATCTAAAATGGTGAGGTAAAGAGAAGATACTAAGGAAATCGTTGTTTAGAAATCTTTTTAAAAAAGCGTGCTGATCTGGGAATTCCTCAAATTGTATTCCTATACTTAGTTTTTGTGTTTGTACGTGACATTTGTAACTCAATACGTTCTTCATTTCTTGCTTTTTCTTATTTTTCGGTTTACTCTCACCTATTGTAAAGAGTCAATAACGTTAGAACTGTTTCAAAGCTATAGTAGAACACCTGTTTGGGTATCTGTCGTGAGGATGGGAATGAAGTTTGCATATCACAGGCTGAAGGAATTTAAAAGGCTTGAACAGTACCATGATACTAAGGAGGGCATTAGTGATTATTAAAAAAATAAATTGCAGCTGTGGAAGTGCTTCCGTAGATCCCTGCTCAAGGCCTTCACGTATATCAGTAGTTGTTCGGTAGAGAGATCATATTAGATGTTCTTCTACCTTGGCCTCAGAAGCATGGCTTCTGGTAATATTTTTCAACTTCAGAATCATTAATTTAAGGACTGGGCAAGTTATTAATTGACCTTTGTGTTAGCTTATCTCTATTCTTCTATGGATGCTGAGGCACTTGACTTGCTTGTCCTTGATCTCGCTCAAAGTGCAAGCTCTAACTCTAATTTGATTTTATTTGGCATCTTTAATATTCAGTTTGATCAGTCCTCTAGCTTTCAGAGAAAAACTATATGTAAACCTACTAGCATTGCATGGCCTAAGACCAGGCATCATTGCCCCAAGGCACATGTCCTGGGTCATTCTTTAGACATTCTTTATTTAAACTTTAGAATTTCTATTTCTATTATCCTTCTTTCTTTCCCTGGACAGCTAATTTTGGAGACCCTTTTAGCTGTGATTTTTATAAATCCTTGAAAAGTACTACCATGTCCCCCTCTACTTCAGAGCAAAGAAATTGAAAATGTGTTTGAGGAGAAACTCTCTTTAATGCCCATTCCTTCCTTTGTTGTAACTAAGGGTGTCCCAACTCCTTCCAACAAATTGTTAGAGCAATATTATTATAGTTTGCATTCAGGACTTCACATGTTGGCCCCTTTTAAAGTGCATTCTTAAATAAAGGTGTCTATGAACTGGTACACCACAGAGCTTAGAGCTCTTAAATTCTCTTTAGTCTTTACATGCATTTGAGCGGAGTTGGTGTACAGATTATCCAGACACTGTTTAATGGAATCATGTAATTTGTGCAAATAAATGTGCAATCTGAAAAGCAAAAGCTGTTTTCGATTATTACAGAATTTTAAAAGCCCCGAATATCTCTTGAGATTTGTACTCTGAAATGAATGAGCTGCGAACCTCCCCTCTTCACACTGATGTAGCTAATTCCTTTGAGAAATGTAATCAGATTGCTGACATTTTTATAGCAATAAATGTGGACTTTCAGACAATTTTCAAAAATAGTCAGCGACGGCTCGTGGAGGGAGTTACGGTGGGGCAGGAGGGCGGGGAGGGGGAGGGGCAGGGCGGAGGTTGCTAAAAACCGGCATATGGATAATTGCAGGTAAGTAAACAATTTAATTAATAAAACGAATTTCGTAGTGCGCCTTGCATCGCAAAATGCAATGCAGTGCGAGCTACGAAATTCGTTTTATTAATTAAATTGTTTACTTACCTGCAATTATCCATGTGCCGGTTTTTAGCAACCTCCGCCCTGCCCCTCCCCCTCCCCGCCCTCCTGCCCCACCGTAACTCCCTCCACAAGCCGTCGCTGAAAATAGTACTAGCCCATCTTTTTCTCCATCTGTTTCACTTTTTCCCAACACTTCGGCTTCCATAATTCCTTCCATTAAATGATAGGGATTTGACGACTCTGTTTGACTTCGGGCTCCCCATGGTACCCTGCATAAAGAATAAAGGGTATCTGTTGTGTAATCCTATTTGGATGAGAGCAAATACCAATGCCTCTCTTCTAAAAGGTCCAGTCCGAGATGCTTTGATAATGACCTCTTTGGCCCCTTTAGTTAAAAATTTTAGTCCACCTTGGACCCAGAAGATCTTTCAAATTATATGCACATCTCACAATTGCCCTTTTGGCTATACCCTTAGAAAAAGATGTTTTCTACAACTATCTAAATGTTTGGAAACCAACTGCAAATAGTGCAGCAGGTCTCTCAGGGCAACACCAGTTTCATTATACTGTTCTGTTGGGGTGTATTTGATCTTAGGATATGTCAGGCGCTCACAGGGTTACTTCTGTTTGCTAGAAAGTGATGTGATTCTCAGTGGTGCTAGAGGGGACACACCCTAAACCCTCCACAGCACTGACCCCAAGGTCAACCACAAAAGCAATGCCAGTCCTCTGCACACGCTCATATTTAAAATACAATTAACCTTCATTGCCATTGTATAAGAAAGAGTAATCCGTTGTGTTCTTTTCTTTGTCTTTAATTTCACAATGCCCAGCCAACACATGTTTCGTCCATAGGGGAAGACCCCATGACTTCTTCAAGGCTAGAGAAATATAATAATACCAGTTTCAAAGTATATACATAATTGGACATATGATATATTGTGAAAACAAGTCACCATGATGTGGAAACCGGGAGGTGACTTACATGACTTGTTTATCTATGTTGAGTCTTTGCTATTACAAATACATGATGCCTCTCCTTTAGGATAAGGGAGTCTGCTGGCATTGCCATTCCCTATTTTAGGATAAGCGGATAGGAGATGGTGAAGAGCCTGACCAGTAAGGAGCTTCAATGGCCATCATGACTGGATAGTGGGTGTAGGACATGATGTTGTCAGGGATTGGTGGCTTTTAAAAACGCATTAATCGGTGTGACAGAATAATTTGACACCTTGCGATTTGGTGTCATTGGCATGATACAGTTTGAGAGCTTTTACTCACATGGTCTAACACTCCATTGGACGCCACTAGCATGACATATTCTGATAGCTTTTGCTCACATGGTATAGTAACTTATTTAATTAGGAGAGGGTGTTTTTACACCATGCAAAGATACTATGCCTCCTCTGGGGCCACCGCACATACCGCATACTCTAGGGCCGTGGTACTCATAGTACGGCCCACAGGACACCAGCTGCCTGGCATGCGTTTGTTGATGGCCCATGGACCTTGCAGGTAATATACCCATGGCCCCCCAGAGAGAGAGAGTGGAGAAAGTGGAGAGAGAGAAAGAGACAGTGGAGAGACAGTGGAGAGAAAGATATCAAATCTGTCTAGTTCTCCTAAAAAAAACAACCTAGACCCAGAAGTTCTTGTTAACTATCGGCCAATCTCGCTCCTGTCGGGGATCATAATAAATTTAGTGAAAAATATCTCAACTCTGTACTCTCTGCATTTTTACAGAAAAATTAAAGTTTTTAACCTTCCCAAACTTGCTTTAGACCTCAACAGGGCACGGAGATGGCCTTGTTGGCTGTAGTTGAAGAAGCCAGGAAAGTTTTGGATGTAAGTGGTTCCGCTGCTATTGTCATGCTTGACCTTAGCGCTGCCTTTGACACGGTCAATCACCAACTTCTAATCCTAAGACTTAGAGAGGTAGGAGTCATAGGAACTCTACTCAAATGGTTAGAGTCCTCCTTGGCTGATAGGTCTTTTCAGGTTTTCTAGGACAATTCCATCTCTGTAAGGGTGCCTTTGAGATGTGGGGTACCTCAGGGCTCCTCCCTGAGCCCCACGCTTTTTAATGTCTATTTGAGCCCCTTGGCTGAGGTGGTTGAGCCTTTTGCGGTCCGGATTATTTCCTTTGCTGATGACACTCAGTTGATTGTGTCTCTTAATCAAATGGGCAAGACAGAGACTAATCTGGCCAGCTGCCTGGAAAGGGTCTCCGCATGGATGGATGACTCCTTCCTAAATCTTTACACAGCTAAAACTGAGCTGATGTTTTTGGGCAAGAATGTTAACCTGGGTGCCAGCGTACTCTGGCCCAGATGTATGGGTGCTATGCCCCCCCTAAAGATAAGATTAAAAGCCTTGGTGTGTGGCTCGATCACAACTTGAGTTTTAAGGAGCAGGATGACGGGTGGCAGATACCTGTTATGGTATCCTAAAAATGATTAGGAAAATTCTCCCACTGCTGCCTTTCAATGCTAGGAGACTATTGATGCAAGCCTTGATTCTTTCACGGCTTGATTATGCCAATGTGCTCTATTTAGGCGCTTCGTGTTTTACTATTAACAAATTGCAAATCGTTCAAAATTGTGCTGCACAACTCCTTATGCAGGCCCATAGTCAGGAATCTGCTAAACCTCAAATTTTCTCTCTGAATTGGCTTCTAGTTGCCGAAAGAATTCAGTTTAAGCCACTGTGCATTGCTCATAAGACTCTGTCTGTTAAAGCCCCACCGATTCTCCCAACTATTATATCTCCCTACCTCCCTAAAAGATCTTTGCGCTCTGGGAAGAAACATCTTGCTGATGTTCCTAGGATAAACAGAGTTCGGAGTCATGGACGCATGTTCTCATGTATTGCGGTAAAATGTTGGAATCAGCTACCAGACTTTATTTGGCTTGAAGCTAACTATCTTGCCTTTCGCAAACTCCTGAAAACCCTGCTGTTTCCCTAAATGTTCAGCTGTAGTTTTGTGATGACTCTGGTCCCGATTCACAGAACTAACTTAAGACAAAATCCTAAACTTACTACCATTTTGGTATTCACAGAAGACACTTACTCATTTTGGTATTCACAGAAGGCACTTACTCATTTCGGTACTCACGGAAGTCATTTAGGAGTAGTAAAGTTGGGAGTCCTAACTTTAGGACTCCTAAATGCCTTCTCTGAATACCAAAAGTTTTAAAGTTAGGATTGTTCTCAGTTTACGAGTAGTAAAGTTAGGAGTCCTAACTTTAGGACTCCTAAATGCCTTCTGTGAATACCGAAAGTTTCTAAGTTAGGATTTTTTTCAGTTTACGAGTAGTAAAGTTAGGACTCCTAACTTTAGAACTCCTAAATGCCTTCTGTGAATACAGAAAGTCTTAAAGTTAGGATTACTCTCAGTTTAGGAGTAGTAAAGTTAGGAGTCCTAACTTTAGGACTCCTAAATGACTTCTGTGAATACCGAAATTAGTAAGTGCCTTCTGAGAATACAAAAATGAGTAAGTGCCTTCTGTGAATGCCAAAATAGCAGTAAGTTTAGGATTTTGTCTTAAGTTAGTTCTGTGAATCGGGCCCACAGTCTTTAGCGCTGGTAGGCCTTCTGGTAGCCATGCGCTGTACAAATACCAAATTCATTCATTCATTCATATGTATTCATTCAGAGACAGACAGTGGAGAGAGAGTGGAAAGAGAATATATATATACATATATATATATATATATATATATATATATATATATATATATATATATATATATATATAGAGAGAGAGAGAGAGAGAGAGAGAGAGAGAGAGAGAGAGAGAGAGAGAGAGAGAGAGAGACTGACTGACTGACTGACTGACTGAGATACTGAGTGACTGAGAGACTGACTGACTGAGAGACTGGCAGAGTGAGAGAGACTGACTGACTGAGAGAGAGAGACTGACTGACTGTGAGAGAGAGACCGACTGACTGAGAGAGAGAGACTGACTAACAGAGAGAGAGAGACTGACTAACAGAGAGAGAGACTGACTGAGGGTGAGAGAGACTGACTGACTGAGGGAGGGAGAGAGAGACTGACTGACAGAGAGAGAGAGAGAGAGAGAGAGAGAGAGAGAGAGAGACTGACAGAGAGAGAGACTGGCAGAGAGATACTAACTGACTGAGAGAGAGACTGACTGAAAGAGAGAGAGACTGACTTACAGAGAGAGAGATTGACTGAGAGAGAGAGACTGACTGACATAGAGATACTGAGAGAGAACGAGAGAGAAACTGACATAGAGAGAGACTGACTGACTGAGCAAGAACGACTGACTGACAGAAAGAGAGACTGACTGAGAGAGAGACTGGCTGAGAGTGACTGACTGAGGGAGAGAGACTGACTGACTGAGACTGACTGAGACAGAGACTGACTGACTAGGAAAGAGAGAGAGACAGAGAGAGAGAGAGATTGACTGTCTGATTGATTGATAGAGACTGACAGAGAAAGAGAGAGGCTGAATGACAGAGAGAGAGTCTGACCAGGAGAGACTGCCTGACTGAGACAGAGAGACTGACTGAGAGAGAGACTGACTGACTAGGAGAGAGACAGACTGAGAGAGAGAAAGAGAGAGAGAGAGAGAGAGAGGGGCTGACTGACAGAGAGAGAGAGACTGATTGATTTGTAGAGACTGATAGAGAGAGAGAGGCTGACTGACAGAGACTGCCTGACTGAGACTGACTGACTGAGAAAGAGAGACCGACTGACAGAGAGAGAGAGAGAGAGAGATAAACTGACTGACTGAGAGACAGAGAGAAAGAGAGCCTGGCGGAGAGAGAGAGACTATGATGGAATTTGGGTCAAAGTGTGTATTAAGCTATGCAATGCCTCTTAAGATTGCTGTTGTCTGCAAATAAAAATGTATTATCAAAATGAGCTCTATGTAGTTACATCAGCTTTTGAAATACAGCATTGTCGCATTGTCTAATGTTTTGAAACAGGTTTGATTTTTTCTACTCTAGCCCCGCCCCTCCACTGACCCCAGCCCCCACTGACTCCAGCCCTAACAGTGTGGCCCTCAACCACAAACCACACTGTCATGCTGGCCCCCAACAGAATGTTTGTGAGTACCCATGCTCTAGGGGATGTGTACTTTACTGGTTGTTGACATCTTGAAATGTAACTATGAAGTACATGAGTGTCCACGATATAAAAGGTTCTATGACTATGATAACTGTGTTAACACACTTTTTTATCTTGGTTTCCACATAATGGTGACCTGTTTTCATCATGTATCATATGTTAAATTATCTATATACTTTGAAACTGGTATTATTATATTTTGCTAGCCCTGATGAAGTCGTGGGGTCTTCCCCGATCGACGAAACACATGTTGGCTGGGCATTGTGAAATTAAAGACAAAGAAAAGAACACAACGGATTACTCTTTCTTATACAATGGAAATAAATGTTAATTGTATTTTAAATATGAGAGTGTGCAGAGAATAGGCATTATCCAGGAAGGTCCATAATGAGTGTTGTAAAGGGAAAATAAAATATTTGTTATGCCCTAAATTGGGACTTAGAGTTGGCAGCAGAAAGAGCACAAAGTCATGAAGAGCAGAGTCTGACAGTCAACTTATAAATTCTTTTTTTTTTAACTCAGCCCCAAATAAATTGGCAAAAAGGTACACATTTGAGAGTAAGTATTCATTAGGAGGTTGGCATTTAATCAATTCAGAAGTTTGGTGAGTCTCTGAACTTTTAGCATCATTATGTGGTTATCAATTACTTTCAGAATACATTAATTAGCTTTGAAATCCCCATCACGTTGAATTTGTGTGCGTCTGAAGATAGGGAGTCAACCATATTTAGTGCCTGATAGAGGTGCTGAGGTGATTCTTTCTTTCCCACATCCTTTCAAAGCATGCATGCATTTAAAGCTTGAAGAAGTTAAAAAAACCTAGCCCCACCGCTTGCCCACCTATTATCTTCAGACCCAAACTTCACACCCGCTCCACAGCTCCATTTGGTGAGTACCTGCACTTATTTTTTTTCCATTTAAAGTATTGCCTATATCAGAAGACACACATTACACATGTCTGGTTTTGTTATACTGTTTGTCAGTAAAGGTTCGTATTTGTATTCTCTTACAATCTCTTTGTTTGATGCATAGGTCAGTGTATACTGCCGAGAATACACCTTTGCATCGTAAATTTACACCCCCAACCATTCCCTGAGATCTACGAACCAGCTTCATCTGGAAGGTTTCTACATTTTGGCTTAAAACCCGTGATGAAAAATCCTTTTGGTTGTTTGGATTCTGTATCAATAAACCAAATTGTACTTGTAGAACTGCAGGAAGTGACTTAAGACTTAGTTATTCCCCAATTTGTAATTAGTTTGCTCTTTCGGATTTGTTTCTGTGTCTATGTCTTTATCTTTGTGTTAAGTTCTGTTTTTTGTTTAGCACCAGGGTGCCATTGGAAGTGTGTTTGCCTTCCCGTTTAAACACCTGATATAAACAGAATTACATAGGGTAGTTTAGCCACCACTTTTTAAAGTTGGGGAAGTAAGATATCAAGATATATTTAAGGCTAGTGCATACATTCATTTTCAATCTTTCTGTTTACCTTAATATAACCTCTTTCTTTCATTCGTTATTCTTTTTTCTCAGCTGTGTCTCAGCATTTCACCTCTTTCTGTATCACTTTCTCTTTTTCTTTATCTCTTTCTCTCTCACTCTTGGTCTCTCTATCTTCCTTTTATATTGTTTCTCATTTCTCCTTTGGTGCTCGTTTTGTTTGGTGCCCTGTCTCTCACTACCTTGTCACTTTGGCTTTGTGATCGTTTACTCTCTTTGTGCTATCTTTCGGTTGATACACCTTTTTCACAAATGTGTTTCTCTTGATGTTCTAAGTCCTTTTTTCCCTGCCAATGACCTCGAGCCTGATTTAGATGTTTTAGATGATTTAGATGTTTGCATATCTGGTCCAGCTGCCACTTTTCCAATGGGTTTCAGGGCCGCCAACTTGGCGGACCGCTCTCTGTATTTAGCTGTTGGTGGGTCTTTGGGGGGAAGACCGTAGGAGTCCCACTGTCTCTGCAAGAATCTGTCACCTTGTTTGATGGCGTCATAGGCTGAGGTGGCTGTCAGAGGGAGTTCCGCCAAGAGTACCGCTGAGTTGATTACGATGTGCCTTTCCGTCCAGGCAACCGAGGTGATGAAACCTCTAAACTCAGGTTGGCAGAAACAAAGAAAAAGAGGTGAAAACTTACCTTTTTTAGTTTCCCTCTTCCGTTACAGTCTTGAACCTCAATGTCCAGGTCCTTCCTGAGCTGCTGCTACTTGACCACGAAGCTCAGCAACCCTGTTTTTGCCAGAATCAAATTTAGGCTTCTGTGTTAACATTAGCTTTCGCCTCGTGCTGGCAGACTATAACTATGGGGTTATTATTATACCTGGGTGAAATTTCTGTCATGCCAATGTAATACTGTATAATTTTACAAATGTAACGTTATGCTTGTTATGCGATATTCACAAAATTATGTCATATGGCGTAATTAGATTGTGTCCAAATCAAAATGTTACTACTGGTGCAGAGGAACAATTGGAACCACCACAACGCAAGCGCTGTTTTTTGCTGGCACTTATTGTTTTTTTGTTTTTCTTCAGAATGAGTTCTTTAATCCAAAAAGGATGCAAGAACATATTTTGTGCTAAAAGTCAGATTTGCATTTTGTGTACTTTTATGTAATTTCTCATGATTATGCAAAAATATTTTTATTTTATTTTTGCGTACCCCCAGTTATATTATCTCATTCAATTGTGGCTTAAAAGCATATAAGAATACTTTTTGGTCTGAAAAACAAAATTAATCACGCTCGTTGACCGTGCCTACCTTCACAACGTTCCAACACTCATTGAGTATAAATCCAATCCAAACATGATTGTAATAAAATGTTTGCAGCTAAAGCAAACTATTGAATTTATTTTATTTATTTACTGCACTGCTAACCACTCTTCGAAGGCCCAACTGTGCTTGGAAGTGTGGGGCAATATACTTTTTTTATGATGCCAGATAATGCGCTGCTAGAAACCAATAGGCTAGAAAACCTGTAAGGATGGGGCGTGTTGAAGGCGCCAGACCAACAAGATGACACAATCTTAGTAAAGGTATATAGCTGAAGATTTCCAAGAGGCCAAGAGGTTGTAAACTACTGCAGCAAACTCTGCAAAATTCTGGTTTGCTTGTCTCACCTACTTATGAAAGATGAGGATTCAACCCCTCAAGTAATCTTAAACTTATTTTAAGGACAGTGTGTGATAGTTTTACAACAGAATTTTACAAATACTTCTATATCATCAAAGAGTGTCTTTGCCTTTCTACCCCCTTGTCATACACTTGGACAATTGCTGGCACATATTCTACAAGATGCTTTTCACACGTATTCTCAAAGACAGGCTTGACCCCATGCAATGTGCAAGATATTACAAGTTGTCATAGATAAAAATATTTTCTTTAATCTGAATACCAATGTGATACAGATTTGTTGGCTATACATTTCATCGAACGTTGAAAGTCTAAACTTAAGTCAAACAACAGCTTGTGGTGGTTTGCAATATGCATAAGACGAAACTGACATAAAATGCCAGGCTTTACTGGTATTCCAAAGAAAAACAAATTATGAATTTTAAGAAAACTAAAAGTAGATTCAGAGAGAATGCGAGGAAATTTAGTTTTTTTCCAAAAGGATCTTCTGTAATCATCTAACAATAGAAATAAAACTAAAATATTCATGTAAGTAAAGTGTCCCACAGGCATCCAGTTGTGAAAAGGGACAGAGATGCTTTTCATTGTTGATTAGGCCTACCTATGGCATATCAAAAGACCCCATCTGGGCCCATCTTTCTGATATTGGTATGAACCATGATTTACACTACGGATACGCACTGGTTAGGGCTGCCTGCATTGATCCTCACTGTTTATTATATCAGAACCTTCTGCTTGCCAAATCAGATCTGATTTGTTTCCTCTTTTAGAGATACATATGACTCACTTTGCACCCTTAATCTTCAAATCACACAACCTACTGTGCAGCCTGAGTTTTCAATGATCGAGGGCACTTTGCAAGTGCAGGATACCCTCCCAGGTGATAGTGTGCTCTACTAATTTGTATAATGTAACAAACATGACCAAAATACCAAGTCATGGATTACCATCAACTGCTCCATTGTAAATTGGTTGGCTATGTCCTGTTGTCCTGCCAAAGTAGGGGTCCACCAACTCTGACCTGGTACTGAAATCAATGTTGGCCAATTTATAGCACTGGCAAAATGCTGTCCCTCCCTCCGACAGATAACAACGCGAGAAAGGGGGAGTGAAGCAAAGTCTGTTTTGGCGCTTTTGCTCTTACTTTTAGCCGATGCAGAGTACATAGAATCATTGTAATGAAATAGGGACTTCCTGAAGAGAGATCACGGTCTCAACGGCAGGGAAAAATGGAACAAATGTTGTGGAAAACCGCTTAAAGACCTATAGAATATTATAGAATTACAAAAATAGAAATAAAGGCCATGTGTGAACAGAAAATTTGTGGTATTAATGGTAACTTTTTTATTTTATAGATAAGTATTTATTATTGTCTCATCAGACACACAATAGTTGCCAAATGTATCCCATATACGGTATAAGTCAATTAATTATTCATATAAAAAAAGAAAACAAGGAACAAGAAAAATACAACAATTGAAATGGCAAATAAATACACAACAATGTCATAAAGCTGTACAACAAAAACACCTAATGTTAATAACCACACACATAAATACAACTAATACATAACCAAACAAATACAAACGCGTGACATACATTTAAAATACAAAGATTTATAAACATGTTTATAAACATGTTAAAATTGTAGTATATAGTGACGCAAATAAATTGTTTTGCTTTATGATGATTGAAATTCATATGTTGCATAATACATCAAGAACTGTAAACACTATTCTACCTTAAATAACATAGGTTCAAAATAGCATTGTCCAATGTTATCTGATTTTGATTGTAGGAAATACATTTTATTGTAATATTTTATCCGTTTGAAAATACATTAACTTTAAATTGACATGACAGAAATTCAGACGATAATCAGATGACCAGCAGCATCCCTTAAAAGGTATCAGACCCATGGCTTCCCCCTTAAGTTTCAAAAAAACAACTTGCTAGGTCGCCTATTGCTGTTCGTCTCTGTCCTTGTCCAGTGGAGCAACATTCATTATTAGTGAAAAGACTGAATAGAACGGTTTTCATAGCTCACAAATTTTTATTGCATTTTAAATTGAGAAAAATGCAAGTATGTACATAAACAACACAGGAGGGAGTTATAGTAAATAATGCATAAATGTACAGAGGAAACCAAGACTCTGGATTCTGATGGCTCAAAGAGGCCCCCGAGGCCCATCTATTTTCTTTTTTCTGTGTATTTCCTGAAAGTGCACATCCCAGGTGATTCCCCCACCTTTCCTTTATGATTCGGGCAGAAGAAGCTATAAAACATGAGAACATGCTCGGTATTTGTAAATTGATGCGCTCCAGCCTGGCTGCATTTCGTCTTTATGAAATGCTGGCCTCGGTTCTTGCCAGCATCTCCAAGGAACACCAAACAGGCAGCCCTGCCTTCCATAGAGGTGTCTTATGTGCAATCAGTCACACGGTGCAACAGATGTCTCATTATTCTGTGCTTTATTTAATATCCTGGGTGTCCTATGTTTCAATACGTGCTGATATGCGAACACACCTTATGGTTCTATCTCTCAATGCTCTTGCCCAGGGCTCGAGTCATTAAACAAAAAGAAGTGAGGGGACTAACCAGCAGCGACTCCTCCGCTAAGGCGGGGGAGCATCACCCCACTGCTCTCAGAGCAGTGGAAAAAGGGAAAATAAAAAGATAAAAGCAGCATTATTATCATTTCTTTCTAGTCCGGGCTTTGGGGCCAGGTTATGGCGGGGCTGGGGTCACAGAAGGGAGTGGTTGGTGCACTATAAGTGCGCATGACAATTTGGCCATCCGTCTTCGGCTGGCCAGACAGTCATTCACACTTAGCATTTCGCCACCTGGCTGTGTTGCACATCTGGCTGGAGAACCGTCCCAAAGCTCCTAGGCACTGCCTGAAGGGGCCAAACAGACCGCTCAGACCAATCACGACGCTGCAGTCATGCTGGTGACAGCAGTGTCATGATTGGCTTAGGGGAGCCTGGGCGCTTCCTGCTTCTGAAAGTCAGGAGGAAGAGAAGAGGACAGAGGAGAGGCCCTGGCCGAAACATGGTTAATTATATTTATTTTCTTTTTTATCCTCCCTCCCTCTACCAGACCCATTCCATAGCAGCTGCCACTAGGACTAACTAAGTAAGGCAGTATGCAAGTGAAGTCATGTAACACATCCTGTGCAGTGTATTATTTATTGTCAATGTATAATGTGTGCGTATGAGTGGTTTTTAATTATTTGTGAATATACTCGTATAGACTGATACATCTAACATTCTTACAGTGCATGCATATCTCTTACATACAGGAATTGAAAAATGTCAATAGCTTGCCTCTAAATCGTGGTTTCTTTTAAGTACTTGTGAAGTACATGCTGTGTGCCTTTGTTTCCCGCTCCATTGTATTGGCATCTAGGTGTGAGGATCAGATAGCTCCCAGCCAGGAATACACCAGAAGAAAAGGCGAGCTGATGGCTCCTTAAGTTCAGCCTTTGTCTTGGGCCAGCTAAAGGTCGAAATAACAAAAATCCCCCTCGCCACCTCAACGTTGCTGCTGGGAACCAAAAGCAGATAACGAGCAGGTGCTGCTGAATGGAAAGGGAAGACCTCTCGGTCACCCCGAACGTATGGCTGGGTGCCGATCCCCCGGGAAACCTTTGCGGGCGGGGGGCGTGTCCCGGCCGGTATGCCCATAGTGGCGTGGTTGGAGCACGCCCCCGCCGCCTAAAAGGGTTGTCCTAACACCCGCCCGGAAGTCCGTGCACCTCTGGGCGGGATGGGGATGCTGCCCCGCCTTCCCGCTGCAAGATAAAAGGCGCGGGAATCCAGGCAATCGTCCTCTTGTTCCTGCGCTCTGAAGGCTGCACCACTCGTCGCTCGTGAGCCCTCAAGGGAACAAGCTGCAGTTTTTGACCCACCCACCAGCCCCTGTTGCAGAAGTTTGGGAATAAACAAAGTTCTAATTCGCAATTTGATTGTAATGGATAAACGTCTTGTTGGAACCGTTGCTCTCATCTTAGATTGATGCCAAGAGTGTGCATGCAACTGAATACTTGCCTATAGGCCTTTTTTTCCTTTGTAGAAATGTAATAAACTGTATGCAATAAAAACGTTCTCTGTTATAGGACCTTTTTCTCCTTTGTAGCAATGTTTATAGTTCATTGGATATACCTAGCTGTAATTTAAGATTAAGCATAGGTTTTTTCCCCCTAGTAGGTAACTAACTGTCGTATTTATTTAGTCTTCGGTCGGGCGGTAAGGTCATGATCGGTGAGCAGTGATTTCAAGGTCCCTAGTGGGGGCGCCACCCGTTATGGATGTGAGTGCCCGGGGGGAGGCGGCCATTGGCCCCTCCCACGGGGGGCGGCACCCATTACAGATGGGATCGCCCAGGGGGAGATGGCCATAGGCCCCTCCCAGGGGGAGACGGCTATATGCCCCTCCCACAAATTTCCCGGGGGCCGGATATCCGCTCCGGCGGAAGAGAGTGCGGGGAAAGGAGGGGAGTCCACGCTGTCCTTCTTACGGATACCCCGCACGGGAACTCGGACGACCTTAAGATGGCGCCGAGTGGAAGGGGGCCCCCATGACAAGGGAAGTTACAGTTGGCTACGAGGGTAAAGCCCTCTGCGCATGCGCCACTCACACGTGAGGGCGGAAATTTGGTGATAGGGATCTGACACCAGTTAAGACCTTGCCATTGGCCCCTAACGATAGGATGTACAAAATTGGTATGCAATGCATTATGTCATGATGTTAGACTCGGTTAGGAAAATCTTTGTATTAGAGATTTGTTAAGGTTAGCCTGGATACCTGTCTTCATCAAGTGTAATGAAAGTTGAATTTTGTACATGATACATGAAACGTTTTCATTTAAAGTTTTAAATTGTTTCATATTTTAATAAATACGGCTGGGGGGTCGTGAGGCCCCCCTGCCTTCCAAAAGTTCAAACTGTGTCTGTTTCCTACCATTGGGATTGGTGGTGGAAGGGGTGGCGGGCATCCCGGACCATATGTGTCCCGGTTTCTAAAAATTACATGAGGACAAACGCTGGGACAATTTTAGTGGGTTTCTTTGGCGCTCAACTTTTTAGTGGGGGCGGCATCCGCTCGGTCAAAATATCGGGTGAACACCATCTACCTACGTGTACCCCAGGCTTGTGCACTGCCCAAACACCTGCCCAGGTACTCAGGGCTAAACTGTCTTGTCTCACCCCCAAAATGAGCCCAGAGCCTAGATTTTAATCACACTAGACTGTCCCATCCTGGGTACAGCGGATTCAGAAACATATCCCCATATCATAGGTGCATGAAAGGAGGATTGCTTTAATCTACGACACTTGGCAGGCCTGAGTGTTTGCTGTGCTTGCCTTCATGTAGCCCTTGCATCAGCTAGTGTCGAACAGGTACTCCTGCATCTCGAAAGGTCTCAATAAGGTCCGGTGACTGAACTTTGCGTCAGAAACAGCAGTGAAAAAGCAGAGGAAACTTATTGTGTGGCGTCCCTGCCGTGGTTTTGGTGCTTCTGTGGCAGTATTTATGGGCAAGTGGCTACAGTGCTTAGATTCACTGGCTCTAGCGCCACAAGAACTGCTAACCAGGACACTGCAGGCGCAGCACAGAAGAAGAGGTCAAGTGTCTGTAAGCCTAGGCTCCAGGGCAACAAGTACACAAAAATGTTGTGGCACGGAACAATGACGCAAATACTCAAGGATGCTGAATCTTATCGCACAGCTGTGTTAGTTTTGGTGGATTTTTGTAAGCGTGAAAATTATTTCATTACCAAGGTGAGTGCAGGAGAAAAGAGCCAACCATAAAAAAAATGCAAACTGTGAAAAACATGAAATTCTCTAAAACTCTGCAGCTAACAAAAGATGTGAACTCCCTAATCCTTATAATTCTCTGCTGATGATATGTGCTTCGAAGGCACATTAAGAAAGAATAATGTTAGTTTGAATAAGAAACAATTTGCCACCACTAACCCACAAAAATCTTAATGGCCCTGATCAGTCCATTTTATTTCCCAGAATCGCAAATTTAACCACCCTCTTGTAAAAATAGAACATATCAGTTTGTTGAAAAAGAATTAGGAGTCTGTTGAAGCAAGTGAGCCCCATTTTGCAGGAAACATTAAGGATTGTGTCTCCCTGATTAAAGCCTAGAGACCTTGAAACAACTCTGGTCTTGGAACAGAAGGATCCTATGGTTAGATGGCCTGCACTTTATGCTCAAGTTACTTGTACTCAAAGAGGAAGCCCTTTGAGGTCTTACCTCAGAACAGGATGGCATGGGTACCTGGCCATGGTAGATTGCCAACTCATCACTATTGAATGCTCACACTCTGAACTGGAATGATGATAGCAGCCCCTTGTCCATTACTACTCTCAAAAGTAGATACATAGGCATGAGCTGCACAATTTTTGGGTGTAAGCCATAGAACCAGAATATAAGTAAGATAGATGGTAAACATTTCTAAGAATCTGGCAAAACAAAAAGAATTTCCTTATAGAAAGGTGTTGCGAGAACCTGCCTCAGAAAGTGAGAGTAAGCCGTGAGAAAAAAGGTGTCCTCTTCAGCACATGAGAAGACGAAAGACGTATATTGACACAAATCATAGCAAGAGCTGCATATCTTTTCACAAAAATTGAGGAATATCCTGAAAAAAGGTAGAAAATAAGGATCTGGGTAAGAGTAATGGTTAACCGAGTACTACTGTTAAAATCTAGTTTGCGACTTCAACATTATCGGCGCAATCTTGTCCCTTTTCAGGCTCGTATGTGCGCGTAAGTAGCAGCCATTTTGAATGCATGGCCTCTCTGCCCACTGCCGATAGCCAGCACGTCTCTCTCTCTCCCTCTGAACCTCACAAACATCCCCTCTGCACGCTGACAGCCCCCGCTCTCACATGCCTGGGCCATAAACCTCCCTTCCAGCGCAACCCTGCCTCGGATCCACATCCCGTACCCAGCCAACACCTCCCTCCATCCCTTTCATGATCATGCATCCTTTTGATGAACCCCCCTTTCCTCTGTGTCCGATTGTCCTGCTCGTTCCCAGGCCGCCACCTGGCCCTGCGGATGCAGTTTTTTGCCCCCATACAGTAGGAAGCTTCTCTCATCAAAGGATCTACAACTGATCAAAGCCCCCACCCCATGAGATCCGATCAGCCGCACACATTCCGGGAATCGGCGGAATGTCCAGCTGCGCGACAGTCATCACCTGCTGAGACCGGGGTGGGAACTTCTACTGTACATGTGTGTGGGAACGGGCATGAAGCGGGGATTCCGAGGATGTCTTTCCGTACATCAAAGTATTTGCAAGAATGTGCCACATGTAATAAACTGCAATAAAGACCATAAACCTGTGTATAAGAGGCCAGGCCTCAGAGATGTGATTAGAGCACCTCGAGAAGATACCCTGTTGTCTGATTTGATGTGTTCTGCTCCGTCGGAATAAACTCCTGTTTCCTGCCTTCCAGTCTCCAGCGCCTGCCTCTTTATTTGATAGATTCGAGTGGTATGAAAGCCGGTTAACGCCGGGCAATATTTAAAGGTTCGTGGTCGACATCGGCCCTACCTTTTCCACACTTCAAACGGCAGCATAGCCAACACAATGAAATTGTTGTAAAGTCAATTCTTCCTGTTATGTTGTAGGCTATGAGGAAACAATCTAGAGCCATTTTAGGGTCAGGCACCTCAGCTTGCAAGGCCAGTGGTTATATTGAGAGTATATGACATACCTGTAAAGGTCAGGCAACACAATCTGATATTGTGTAATATAGATACAACTGCGTGATAGGTCGCTGTTCACATTTTCTAGGCCCATCTTTTCACACTCTACCCCTCCGTATTTTGTGCACCAGAGGGTTATGCATGAAATGTCGCTTCACAAACGTCCTCCACGTCATCACAATTCCATTACAGGAATGGATATTTGATGGCGATAATTAGCTAAGTCAGAGAAATTGAACAGATGCATCTTCTTCTCTGCTTCCTCTTACCTCCTGCCCCCGCTCATACCAATTCCATCTCTTCTGTGCACCTGATTTCATCCAACGCCCCCCAGTTCCTCACATTTCTGCACCAGCACATCTCACTGTGATTCCTCTTCAGACAAACCAGTGTCAGTGAATATTTCAATTTTTAATTAGCACTGCCTTCTCACCCCAGGATTTCTATTCCTTGCTTCACAGGTCACTTTTTCCCTCTAGCCCTTCAGGAACAGAGATGTTGCTGCCACGTGGAGCTGTGTGTGTGCAGGGAGAGTCTCCCGTTTAGAGCGAGCGGCCTGCACCTTTTCATTATGCTTTCATCTCCATCTTTCTTCATTCCTGTACCATCCCAGAGCAACAAGTTTTGCAAAAATAGTCCCACCATCTGCTGCATCAGTTGCAGCATTATTCTCACACCTTCGCGCGGGTTTGACAGCCTCCATCCAGCTCACGAAAGCAAACGATGTAAATGAGTGCACAAAATGTGGAAGTTGCTCGTTTTTCTGAATTGCTTTTTTTAACCACAGTCACTAATTAACAGACACTAATTAACGAGCATATAGTATTACTGCAGATACTTTTAGATCTTCAGAGGAATACTTACCTTTTATCTTTATAAAGTTCTCTCTTCATGAGCTGATCTTGAGGCAGTTGTGTTCCATTTCTCCCTTGCCTATTTCACCCTGCTCTTCGGCAGGGCTTATTTTAAATGCATGCTGCTCAACTATTTCTCGGAAATACCCAATGCCAACATGTATATGATCTAACTTTAGGTTATTGACTTAATACTGATTTTATTAATAAAACATAGTTTACTGAGTATTCAACTCTGATGTTAAATGTACTGGCCTTATTTGGCAACTCTACTTTAAGGGCGGAAAATACTTTTAAAATCGGTGCAGGACAAGATGCGCTTTTCTTCTTCGTCCTATAAAGTGTTGTGTATCTCTCCTCTATTTACAAAATACCATACAAGTTGCCGCATGTAGAAATAAGCTCTAATAGATTCTACGATGGAATATTGAGGCTAGGAATATTGTGATACACTGATAGGGACATGATTTTGAGGACAACATTTCGAAAGGTAGGTGCATATAGCGAATGTATAGATTTACTATTCTCAACTTCACATCTGTTCACCTTGAAGAAACATATATCGTCAAGGTACATAGGTGTGGAGTTATGTATAAAGAATCTTTACTTACTTACCATTTGATAAATTGTCCTTCAATTTTCAATATTGTTGAGAACATGAAAAACCGGTCCTGATGATAGTTAATGAGCTGGCACCTCCAGCCTGAGGGAGGAGTGGATCAGCATGATCCAGACATTGGGTTTGTCTATATGTTTTTTACTGTTATAAACTGAGAGTAGTGTATGGCTAGATTTTCAAAATCCGTCTCCTCAATAATGGTTCCTATGGAAATAATACACAACATATAGGAACAAAAATAAGTAGTTGGCAATAACAGCCTTATTCTCCATCTTCCAAATGAGTTCACACAGATAAGAGAGACGTTCAAGTTTTAATGATGATGTTAGTGGGAATAGCAATGTGGAAAACTCCTGTAGATTGGCATCTCGCCGTAGACAGTTTTATGCTTTGTTTGGCCCCTAACATTTTCTTCTGCTTCACAGTGGTAGAGGTGTCTTGGTGGAACCATGCACAACTTGTCCTCACCTCTCTTAGCATCTTACCCTATGCCATATATACATTACAAATTACTTTGTCCTCACACTACCATGAAACTAGGCTTTCCTTTGATAGAGCGCAATCTTATTCTGAAATTTGTAGGGGTGCATCATAATCATGAATAGTCAGCATCCGCATATTTACAGGACTGTGTTAATGTGTGACTTTTAGAAATGTAGTACCAGGCCGAGGATATTACAATATGCAGATGTGTGCTCATATTATTTGAGGACTAATGTAGTGATATAACTGAGAATATGCCTTAAGTAATGCAGAAATTATTGCTTTTTGTTTAAAATGTTGCATTAGGAATAAACATGCCATACTAGAAGTGCCTTTGTAGAGTTGCCTATTAATGAAACAAGCGTGATGCTCTAACATGAGGAAGAATAATGCTTTAGAAATGAAATGGAAGGTAATGCTCTTACAATAACTTTAAATGTAATGCTGTGTTGAAGTGTTAGAAATGCATTTGAATGTGTAAAGGCCTGATACATGAAGCTTGTTAGGTAGAATAATCCATTATTTAGGAGTTAGGTTGGTAGGAGTGAATCGGAATGCGGAGATGCTACATTTGGCATAGAAGGTGCCTATGACCCAAGGACACAGTAACGGTTTTTGGATGGAATCGAAGATTGCTGGAAAAATCCAAGAGGCAACACCTGCATGAAGGGGTGTGTTTTGGGCGTGTTTACTGTTTTTGGGGATTTTGTATTAGGGACAGCACCCCAAGGGTGAGGACCAGAGATCTTGGAGCAGATTTGAGGGAGACAGGGAGGAGAGGGATGTAGGAAGGAGCATCTTAGAACGAGCTTGGTAGCTTAGGCAACTTACTTATGGAAAGTGAGTGTACTTCTTAGGAAGTCTTTACTGCTGACAACTTTTTCTCTCACCTGGGAGGGATGCTAAGTCGGGATGTCACTTTAGAGTTAGTGTAGGGACAGACTAACCTTTTCTTTCCTTTTAAGTAAATGCAGTCGAGACTTCAAGCAGGAACTGTTATCGTTTGCCTGATGCTTCTTGAACTTACGCTGATTTTTATATTGAGTTGTCTAAAACTCTTGTGTAGAATTATGTTTGTATTAGTGCCTGTTTATTTCTTGAACCTCTTGTAGAGGTGCGTGTATGTTCAGTTATTTTTGGCTCTGTAATACATTTATAAACTTCATTTCGTAGTCAGTGGCCCTTTAAAAAAATTGATTTGATTGATTATTCACAAAGCTGTCAAAGGTTATGATTTGGAAATCTTCCCTTTACACTTCTAAGCAGACAATAAGGATTAAGTCGACCAGGGATTCTAAGGATTGGTAAGGTAACAATCTAGATAAGAATCCCAGCGGTAGCAACTTCAAGAATATCATATTGAATCTATTTCAGCCATCGTTCATCAATAAGATCTCATTGTTGTCAGTTACTTAATGACGATGCAGACTTCCTGTCAGTGTCAGTGCTTTTTACTGTTTGCCCTTGGTTAATTACCTCATCACAATATTAACAATCATAATAGAAAAAAAAATGCCAGTAAGAATAAGAAAGCATAGGGCAGTATTTATGTAATACCATGACATGAAACCAAGTGCCTGGGTCACAAGAAGGCTAACACATTTAATAATATATTCAAACTAGGTGCACTGTAATATCAATCATTGTCATCTAATAAGGTCATAGTTTCTTTATCAGCAATGATCAGATGGTGGAGTCACAGCCTCCTCTCCAGCTGTGGTCGGATGGTCTGAGGGTGGAGTCACTGCTTCCTCCATCAGATGTGGTTGGATGGTGGAGTCACAGCCTCCTCTCCAACCGGGGTCGGATGGTGGAGTCACAGCCTCCTCTATCAGCAGTGGTCGGAGGGTGGAGTCACAGCCTCCTCTATCAGCCTGTGAATGGATGATGGAGTCACAGCCTCCTCTCCAACCGGGGTCGGATGATGGAGTCACAGCCTCCTCTATCAGCAGTGGTCGGAGGGTGGAGTCACAGCCTCCTCTATCAGCAGTGGTCGGAGGGTGGAGTCACTGCCTCCTCTATCAGCAGTGGTCGGAGGGTGGAGTCACCGCCTCCTCTATCAGCAGTGGTCGGAGGGTGGAGTCACAGCCTCCTCTATCAGCAGTGGTCAGAGGGTGGAGTCACAGCCTCTTAACCAGCAGTGGTCGGAGGGTGGAGTCACAGTCTCCTCTCCAGCATTGGTTAGAGGGTGGAGTCACAGTCTCCTCTCCAGCATTGGTTAGAGGGTGGAGTCACAGCCTCCTCTCCAGCAATGGTCAGATGGTGGAGTCAAAGCCTCCTCTATCAGCAGTGGTTGGAGGGTGGAGTCAGGGCCTCCTCTCCAGTCATGGTCGGAGGGTGGAGTCACATCTTCCTCTATCAGCTGTGATCGGAGGGTGGAGTCACAGCCTCCTCTCCAATCATGGTTGGATGGTGGCGTCACACCCTCCTCTCCAGTCATGGTCGGATGGTGGAGTCAAAGTCTCCTCTATCAGCAGTGGTCGGAGGGTGGGGTCAGAGCCTCCTCTCCAGTCATGGTCGGAGGGTGGAGTCACATCTTTCTCTATCAGCTGTGGTCGGAGGGTGGAGTCACAGCCTCCTCTCCAATCATGGTTGGATGGTGGCGTCACACCCTCCTCTCCAGTCATGGTCGGATGGTGGAGTCACAGCTTCCTCTCCAGTCATGGTCGGAGGGTGGAGTCACAGCCTCCTCTCCAGCAGTGGTCAGAGGGTGGAGTCACAGACTCCTCTCTAGTCATGGTCGAAGGGTGGAGTCACAGCCTCCTCTATCAGCAGTGGTCAGAGGGTGGAGTCACAGCCTCTTATCCAGCAGTGGTCAGAGGGTGGAGTCACAGCCTCCCCTATCAGCAGTGGTCGGAGGGTGGAGTCACAGCCTCCTCTATCAGCAGTGGTCAGAGGGTGGAGTCACAGCCTCTGCTATCAGCAGTGGTCGGAGGGTGGAGTCACAGTCTCCTCTCCAGCATTGGTTAGAGGGTGGAGTCACAGACTCCTCTCCAGCAATGGTTGGAGGGTGGAGTCAGGGCCTCCTCTCCAGTCATGGTCGGAGGGTAGAGTCACATCTTCCTCTATCAGCTGTGATCGGAGGGTGGAGTCACAGCCTCCTATCCAATCATGGTTGGATGGTGGCGTCACACCCTCCTCTCCAGTCATGGTCGGATGGTGGAGTCACAGCTTCCTCTATCAGCTGGGGTGCAGGGTGGACCCACAGCCTCCTCTCCAGTCATGGTCGGAAGGTGGAGTCACAGCCTCCTCTCCAGCAGTGGTCAGAGGGTGGAGTCACAGACTCCTCTCTAGTCATGGTCGAAGGGTGGAGTCACAGCCTCCTCTCTCAGCAGTGGTCAGAGGGTGGAGTCACAGCCTCTTATCCAGCAGTGGTCAGAGGGTGGAGTCACAGCCTCCTCTATCAGCAGTGGTCAGAGGGTGGAGTAACAGTCTCCTCTCCAGCATTGGTTGGAGGGTGGAGTCACAGCCTCCTCTCCAGCCATGGTCGGATGGTGGAGTCAAAGCCTCCTCTATCAGCAGTGGTTGGAGGGTGGAGTCAGGGCCTCCTCTCCAGTCATGGTCGGAGGGTGGAGTCACATCCTCCTCTGTCAGCAGTGGTCCGAGGGTAGTGTCACAGCTTCTTCTATCAGCCATGGTCAGATGGTGGAGTCACAGCCTCCGCTATCAGCAATGGTCTGAGGGTGGAGTCACAGCCTCCTCTGTAAGCCTTAAATTGATGGTGGAGTCACCGCTTCCTATCCAGCCATGGTCGGATGATGGTCCACAGCCTCCTCTCCAGCTGTAATCAGATGGTGGAGTCACAGCCTCCTCTATCAGCCATGGTCGGATGGTGGAGTCACAGCCTCCTCTATCAGCAATAGTCTAAGGGTGGAATCGCAGCCTCCTCTATCAGCAGTGGTTGGAGGGTGGAGTCACAGCCTCCTCTGTCAGCCTGAATGGATGGTGGAGTCACCGCTTCCTCTCCAGCCATGGTCGGATGATGGTCCACAGCCTCCTCTCCAGGTGTGGTCGGAGGGTGGAGTCACATCTTCCTCTATCAGCTGTGATCGGAGGGTGGAGTCACAGCCTCCTATCCAATCATGGTTGGATGGTGGCGTCACACCCTCCTCTCCAGTCATGGTCGGATGGTGGAGTCACAGCTTCCTCTATCAGCTGTGGTGCAGGGTGGAGCCACGGCCTCCTCTCCAGTCATGGTCGGAGGGTGGAGTCACAGCCTCCTCTCCAGCAGTGGTCAGAGGGTGGAGTCACAGACTCCTCTCTAGTCATGGTCGAAGGGTGGAGTCACAGCCTCCTCTCTCAGCAGTGGTCAGAGGGTGGAGTCACAGCCTCTTATCCAGCAGTGGTCAGAGGGTGGAGTCACAGCCTCCTCTATCAGCAGTGGTCAGAGGGTGGAGTCACAGTCTCCTCTCCAGCATTGGTTGGAGGGTGGAGTCACAGCCTCCTCTATCAGCAGTGGTCCGAGGGTAGTGTCACAGCTTCTTCTATCAGACATGGTCAGATGGTGGAATCACAGCCTCCGCTATCAGCAATGGTCTGAGGGTGGAGTCACAGCCTCCTCTGTCAGCCTTAAATTGATGGTGGAGTCACCGCTTCCTATCCAGCCATGGACGGATGATGGTCCACAGCCTCCTCTCCAGCTGTAATCAGATGGTGGAGTCACAGCCTCCTCTATCAGCCATGGTCGGATGGTGGAGTCACAGTCTCCTCTATCAGCCATGGTCGGATGGTGGAGTCACAGCCTCCTCTATCAGCAATAGTCTAAGGGTGGAATCGCAGCCTCCTCTATCAGCAGTGGTTGGATGGTGGAGTCACAGCCTCCTCTGTCAGCCTGAATGGATGGTGGAGTCACCGCTTCCTCTCCAGCCATGGTCGGATGATGGTCCACAGCCTCCTCTCCAGGTGTGGTCGGATGGTGGAGTCACAGCCTCCTCAATCAGCAGTGGTCGGAGGGTGGAATCACAGCCTCCTCTCCAGCCGTGGTTAGAGGGTGGTCACAGCCTCCTCTCCAACTGTGGTCGGATGGTGGAGTCACAGCCTCCTCAATCAGCAGTCACAGCGTCTTCTATTAACAGTGGTCCGAGGGTGGAGTCACAGTCTCCTCTATCGGCATTGGTCGGAGGGTGGAGTTACAGCCTCCTCTATCAGCCATTGTCAGGCGGTGGAGTCGGAGTCTCCTCTATCAGCAGTGGTCGGAGGGTGGAGATACAGCCTCCTCTATCAGTCGTGGTCATATGTTGGATTCACAGACTGCTCCGTCAGCAATGATACTTTGAAGGAGGAAGAATGGTGGACAGCAGATTTCAGTACCCACTGCCAGTGGCTCTCGAAGAGTCGGCCCTTGTGCTGGGCTGAGCTCTTCGTGCTCTCATTTACAGAACAGCTTTGGTAGGAAGAAAGGGTGGCTACAGAATGACAAGAAACCCAGTATGTTTATTTTTATTACTACAGTAACGTAACACAGGCCCTTGCAGCACCTGTGGTGCAGGGACCCGCAACCATGCAGGGGGCTCCCATCACCTCAGGGGCCGCCCATACAACCCAGAGCCTATGAATATCTGTGCGATATGGTAGACACAGGGGTCCCTTATCATATGCTGCAGGGGGCCCCATTATTTGCATTACGCCCACTGTATTACTAGCCGCTGGAAAAGATGGGTAATGACTTGGATGGTGGTGGTGTGTGGCAGGACACTAGGTATTTTATTTTGTAACATTTATTAATGGAGAGGATAAAGTTAAGGGCAGTGTAAAACGGTGGCAGGATTAGTTTTTTTTCAGGTTTAATTTGGTTTAGTGTGTTAGCCATCTCGTGACCCAGGTACCTGGTTTCAGGCCATCACTTCACATAAATACTTTACCCCGCTTTCTCATTATTACAGAAAATGTTTTTCCTCTGTTGATAATATTGTGATGAAGTAATGAATTAATGGCGAACTGTAAAAATCACTGAAAAAGAAGCTTGTCTCCTCATTAAGCAACTGACAACAATGAGAATGTGTTGATGAAGGATGGCTGAAATAGGCTCAAGATGGCGTTATTGAAAAAAAGCTTCGTTCCAAGCTACTTTCAGAACACTAGATATAAGTAATTTGTAACGGATTTACAGCGTGGGAGACGGAGTAAAATGTTATTGTTTACCCTGTGTTGACCGTCTTTCTCATCCTTTCAAAAAGGACTGGTTAGTCTTGTTCCCCAAGTCCAGGCACTTCTCTCTCCTCCAGTAATTGAAATGTTCAGCTTTTTTCAAGCAAAAGCCTCTGGGTATCCAAATGTGATAAAGTGGCACACAACACATCTACACAAATCCTCTGCCGAGTCGATGGTTGTCCTGAAAATATGGCCTGGCCTTGGCCATCGTGGAGCTCGGGTGGATACTCCTGCTTTCGATGAATACCTTTCTTGTACTTACTGATCTCCTAAGGCCTCCCTCCACGAAAGTGGATCCCATACACACCCACAACACTTCTTGCATTAGGTAATCGTGCACTTTCCTTTCCCTGACAGTGCAGTGACAGAATGAATCCTGGCCCCTTCCCTGGTCTTACAAATCCCAAAAAAGGATTCATTAGCAAAGCCCCAAGGTCTGGCATTGGCAAGTTGGTGCAAGTTGCTATTTTTGTTGTTGATTATTTTTGGTTGCAATCATATCCCACAACGTTAAAAAGAGAAAAGAGAAAAGAGAAATCGTGCCATTACTTAAAAATAGCAACCATATGCTTCAAATAAAAAAATGTAAATAAAAAATTAAATTAACCAGGATATATAATTTTAATATAGAAACACAGGTGCTTCCCCACAGGCGGGTGTGCGCAACGCAGTATAGAAACCAACTTTAATTTTAATCCGCATCACATGAAAATATGATTTATACTGCCACAAAGAAAAGTTCCTAATGGTTTTGAATTGCTGAAAAACTAAAAACACAGTTTAAAAATACAAGAACGCTTAATAAAATATGAAGGACAAAGAATGGAAGAAGAAAAAGCATTGGCAAAGTAAAGTATATGCCCACTAGCCCTGGAACTAGAACGCATATCTTTTTAGGCAGATGTGCACGTGATCACATGAAATGCCATCCATCACCGCGCAAGTGAGCCAGTGTCTGAATTGAGCTGACTCATTACTCCACGCTGTAGTGGGTTTAAGCAAAATGTGAATTCCATTTCAACAGTCCAATGGATAAAGAGAGCTGACCCAAAGCCCTCTGTGTACAGGTGTGCTACAAGTGGGCCCGCAGCACTATTGTGCCACTTACTTAAGTAGTCCTTTAATCATTTCTCAGACCTGCCATGGCAGCGCCTGTATGCAGTTTTAAACTACCCTTTCAACATGGCAAAATAAACCTTTTGCTAGGCCAAAACCTTCTTTTTTAAGAGATATAATTCATCCCAGGTATAGGCTGTGGACAGCCAATAGGGCAGGGTGCAGTGTATTTAAAAAGTAGGACATGTAATTTTAGGTTTTACAGTCCTGATAGTGATAAACTATTGAATGTGTTGTTCAGTACTTCAAGGCCTACCTCTTCTATAAGATAACATTGGAGTTACCTTATTACATTTAATAAGCTGTTATTTGCAAATGGGAACAAGTAATCCGTTCATGTTCGGCAGTTTTAGAACTGTAATGAAAAATCCTCGCTTACGGTAAAGTTGGATTTAAAATTGCGATTTTTAAAATGCCACTGTTAAAAAGTTAAAAAAGCAATACCAAAGGGGATGATGGGCGGAGTGTTGAACAATGCAAGCATTCAACCCCAGTCAACTGATCTGGGTTTAATCCATCATCATTCTTTAGCTCACTCTGCCACCCCAGTTCAGACATGGACATATGCAAATCAGTCTGACCCTGTACCTCATGGCAACAGTCCAACACACAAGATGATGGGCGGAATGTTGCACAATGTCAAAACATTCACCCCCCAATCACAGATCTGGGATTAATCCATCGTTATTTTGCTCACTAAGCCACCCCAGTTCAGAAATGGCCATATGCAAATCAGTCTTGACCCTGTGCCTCATGGGAACAGTCCAGACCGAGCTGCCAAGCCATGTCTTCTCTGGACCGGAATCAGGCATCCTAGGACCGGTTTCTGGCTATCAGCCATCTTCAGCCAGGATATCTAGACTCCAGTGGCATAGTGAGCATGGGACCCACGTCTGAGCATACCCTTCCCACATAGGGTGAACAGCAAAACACACAAGATGATGGACGGAATGTTGCACAATGGCAAAACTTTCATCCCCAGTCACAGATCTGGGTTTAATCCATCGTTATTTTGCTCACCAAGCCACCCCAGTTCAGACATGGCCATATGCAAATCAGTCTTGACCCTGTGCCTCATGGGAACAGTCCAGACCAAACTGCCAAGCCATGTCTTCCCTGGACCGGAATCAAGCATCCTAGGACCGGTTTCTGGCTATCAGCCGTCTTCAGCCAGGATAGCTTAACTCCAGTGGCGTTGTGAGCACAGGACCCACGTCTGGGCATACCCTTCCCACATAGTGTGAACAGCAAAACACACAAGATGATGGACGGAATGTTGCACAATGGCAAAACATTCACCGCCAGTCACAGATCTGGGTTGAATCCATTGTTATTTTGCTCACCAAGCCACCCCAGTTCAGACATGGCCATATGCAAAGCAGTCTTGACCCTGTGCCTCATGGGAACAGTCCAGACCAAACTGCCAAGCCATGTCTTCCCTGGACCGGAATCAAGCATCCTAGGACCGGTTTCTGGCTATCACCCGTCTACAGCCAGGATAGCTTGACTCTGGAGCGTAGTGAGCAAGGGGCCCATGTCTGGGCATACCCTGCCAACTTAGGGTAAACAAAGCAATACCAAAGAGTGCTTTGGTTTTGCACTGTTAAAGAATGGGCATTTTCCTGGCTTAGTTGTTTAGTGCCTGCAGCATGTCACTGGGTCACGTGCCTGGGTAAAGTTGGCAGTTGGGATTTGGGTATAACTCATAGACTCCTACACACAATAGAAAGCATAGGTGTGCTTGAATGGGCCTTTACTAGAAGGGTAGGAAGGCAGAGCTGGGCACAGCCCTACTTACACATGCATAGTCTGTGTCCTGCCTCCACACAAAGGGCTGCATACCCCTTGCAGTTAATCTGGAGCCAGGACACCAAAGGCAAGGATGCCTGTGAACTTCAAAGGGAAACCTATAGAAGCTTCTCCCGCTTCAAATGCATAACTGGGTATATATATATATTAGTATAAATCAATAAGGACTAGCTAGTTAGGGAGAGAAGGGGAGACTCAGGTACGTCAGTCAATAGTGATAAGGAAAAACACTGTTTTCCTTATAAAGCCCTCACCCACCGACCTAGTCGGTGGCTTGCTTCATCATCGGGCCCACCACAGTGGCACCGTATGTGTCCCGGGTGTGCTGCAACGCTAGGTGACTGCGGAGCTGGTATATTGCTGAGTGTGCAGTGAAGAGGTGAGATAGGTGAAGTTTAAAATGCTATACAAGAGGTCCCAGCACCCGAGGGTTAACACATTTTTAATAAACTGGGCCTCTGTTAGCAGGTTAAAAAGGCAAAGGGACGTGAATAGGAGTGTTATGATGACCTCCAACGTCCAGTGTGGTCTACATGTTTCAGCCAGTGCCTTTTGTATTCTAAGCTGGCTTTCCTCAGGATCGATAGGATAAGTGAAAAGTGCAAATTAAATTATAATAAACTATATTAAGTGTTTGTGTTATTTTTTAGTTATGTGTTGCACACGCTAAGGCGCTGTAACTGGTAGAGGGGGATTCCCTCTGGCTTAGTCTGTTAATTTCTGTAAAAAGCCTCATGGGTCGCCTGGCAGAGAAAGAGACCGAGTAGTTCGGTCTGGTTACTCCTTGGACCTATTCGTCCTTCTGCGGCACACGGGTGCCGCAGAAGGACGAAGCCAGACTAAGCCAGAGGGAATCCCCCTCTACCAGTTACAGCGCCTTAGCGTGTGCAACACATAACTAAAAAATAACACAAACACTTAATATAGTTTATTTTAATTTAATTTGCACTTTTCACTTATCCTATCGATCCTGAGTTATGTGTTGCACACGCTAAGGCGCTGTAACTGGTAGAGGGGGATTCCCTCTGGCTTAGTCTGGCTTCGTCCTTCTGCGGCACCCGGGTGCCGCAGAAGGACGAATAGGTCCAAGGAGTAACCAGACCGAACTACTCGGTCTCTTTCTCTGCCAGGCGACCCATGAGGCTTTTTACAGAAATTAACAGACTAAGCCAGAGGGAATCCCCCTCTACCAGTTACAGCGCCTTAGCGTGTGCAACACATAACTAAAAAATAACACAAACACTTAATATAGTTTATTATAATTTAATTTGCACTTTTCACTTATCCTATCGATCCTGAGGAAAGCCAGCTTAGAATACAAAAGGCACTGGCTGAAACATGTAGACCACACTGGACGTTGGAGGTCATCATAACACTCCTATTCACGTCCCTTTGCCTTTTTAACCTGCTAACAGAGGCCCAGTTTATTCAAAATGTGTTAACCCTCGGGTGCTGGGACCTCTTGTATAGCATTTTAAACTTCACCTATCTCACCTCTTCACTGCACACTCAGCAATATACCAGCTCCGCAGTCACCTGGTGTTGCAGCACACCCGGGACACATTCGGTGCCACTGTGGTGGGCCCGATGATGAAGCATGCCACCGACTAGGTCGGTGGGTGAGGGCTTTATAAGGAAAACAGTGTTTTTCCTTATCACTATTGACTGACGTACCTGAGTCTCCCCTTCTCTCCCTAACTAGCTAGTCCTTATTGATTTATACATATAACCCAGGGGATCCGGGCTAGCCTATCTAGTCCTCTCTCTCTCTTTGATCTGCGTATATATATTAGACCTTCAACACCAAATCTTCAGTACATTTCTGGACATGTGGATACTCTGCTAGAAAGAAGAACTGCTGTGCGGCTTAAAGGACTGCCACTCTGATGGACTGCTGCTCTGAAGGACTACTGTGCTGACCTGCTGCCCTCCTGTCTGAGTGTTAAGGACTGGAATTGCATCTGTTGAACCCAGGACCGCCAGAGTGACTCTGGGGCTAGTTAGCGGGCCTCCTACCTTGAGCCTCAGGGACATATGGCTCCAACCACCATGACCACAGCACATGGACCTGAACTCAACCATCTGTGAGTCTACCCTGCCAAGTGGTGCCATACCAGTTGTGGACCCTTGGCAGTGGGCCTATGATGCTCTACCACCTTCTGTGGATCCAGTGGTACTGACGCATCTGCTCTACTGCATGGTGAAACCCCAAGGAGAACCAACACATCACCGCTACAGCACCTCTACTGCGTGGATTGTCTCTGCTGCAAAGACCCACATCACATCGCAGCTCATCACCTTATTGGAACTGCCACTGTACAATGCATTCTTAGCAAAGGCCCTTGTATCCCTCGTTGATGATGCCAGTCTCCGCCTCGCAGCATTTTGGAACTGACGCATCACCCTGACTATGTGATGCATACTCAATGCCGGACATCACATAGCAAGCCCTCATCAATGGGATCTTCAATGATGAAGCAGGTCCTTGCACTGCAGCTTCACCGCATCTTGGAACAAAAGCATCCCTTTAGCTGTGCTCTGCAAACCACGATTTAAGTTACTTTGTTCTGTGGGTCTAACATGGTCCCTGTAGCCGGCCCACGCTCCATTGTGGTTGACCTGAACTTGTGACTTTTTCCCGATCTGGTACGACCACACATCAACAGTTAGCACTTTGTGCTTTTCAACTCTATTTTTACTGAATAACTCCAGTCCTATTTATTGGATTTGTGTTGTTTTGTGTTGTTTTATTTATTTAAAATTACCCCCTTTTACTAAACTGGTGTAGCATCCTTTTGTAGTGTTATTCACTGCATCATTGTTTGGAGTGTTGCACAAAGACTTTCGCATTGCCTCGGAGTTAAGCCTGACTGCTCTGTGCCAAAATACCTGATGGTTGAACTTAGGTTAATTTAGGGTTGGTTGGTGACTTCACCTTGAAAAGACTTGTGGTTGCTGCTTTAGTTCACCACTTCAACCAGCAACCCAAATACTTACAGAATGCACGAAATGATAGCATGATGCTGGTAAGATAGCTGATGATAGAAACAGTGGCAACTGCTCCCGCCACGAAGTGGGGGGAGCAGCACGGGGACAGCGAGAGGGGAAAACAAGGAAAAAAAGTACACTAACCTTCCTGCTGCCAGCCGCCGCCTCTAAGATGCTCTTATCCCGTTCCTCGCCTCTGTGCTATTCTGCTACAAGAACTGCAACCTGCATGAGCACAGCATCCCGGACTCCCCTATGGCCAATCCCAGTATTTTCAAGAAGCACTGTATTTGGCCTGAACAGTCTTGCTTTCCACTCCAAAGGGAAGTGGAAGCCTGCGCCTGCTGTTCTCTCCAGCCTGCAATGCAGGTTGGGTTAAGGAGATGTCAGTGCGCATGCCAGTTTGGCTGTCCTGAGACGGCCGGCCAAACAGACATGCACATTGACAGCAGTGCCCAGGCTCACCACTCCTGCTGCAGATGGCCCCGCCCCCAGGACTCGGATGACGGCTACGGTGTTCTAAGTAAGGGTGGGCGTAGTTCGCGAAGTAGCGCTACGCGAAGCTACGTGAAGTGCACTTCGCACTACGCGAACTTCACGTAGCACTACGCGAGCTGCGTAGTAGCATGTTCGCACTGTGCAAGATGTGTTTTCAATGATTGCACAGTGCGGACAAGCATCCGGCACTGTGCAATCATTGAAAACGGCATCTTGCACAGTGCGAGCTGTAGTTTTCTGCTGCTCGAGTAGATTATTACTCGAGCTGCAGCTTTCTCAACGTGAACTGGTAGTTTCTCATTGAGAGCGGTCGCGAGCATGCGCAACCATTCACAATGAGAAACCTTACCTCCCCGCATTCAGAATCTCGCCGGATGTCATTTTGCTTGCTCGCGGTCGCGAACATCACGTTCAGGACCGCGAACAAGCAAAAAATGAGCGCTGCACTACGCTACGCTGCACTACGCGTGTTCGCACTGTGCTACGTGCAGCTCGCGTAGTGCGAAGTTGCGCAAACTTCGCAAACTCCGCTAGCGTAGTGCTTCGCCCAGGGTTAGTTCTAAGCGGCTCCTACAGGTGAAACAAAATGATAATAGAACAGTTTTACTAATTGCTTTATTATCATTGTATTTTACGTTTTGACTTGCTGCTTTCAGCAGTGGGGCGACGCTCCACCGCCTTTAGGGAGGAGCCACCCGGGGGTGTACCTATCCACCCTGGCACAGGCTGTTTGCCCTCATGCACCTTCCAGGAGTCCTGAATTGTACCAGTCTCCTGAATGCTTGCATCTGGAGGAGAAAGAACCTAAAAGAACCTCTTTCAGTGCCAGTCCCTAAAGCCCAGCCGACACTTGGAGGAAGTGTCTGTACATTTGTAGATTGTGCTGTGCCAAGCAGTGCTGTTCTGTGCCAGCCTGCTGAGTCGGCGACCCCCCAACCATAACAGAATGACCCCTCACCCGCAAAGTTTAATTAATTTCCCATCCTCTCACACCTATTCTGCATCATCTTTCTGCTGCGCTTTAGGAACCTAAAAACGGATGCGGCGATGGATCAGAGCCTTGGGAGGGTGAAGGCTGAAGAGGAAAGTTGAACAACGAAAGTCCGATTTGAAACACTCAGCAACTGAGAACATGCTGAGCGTGGGCCCTGCAAAAGAAGCTGCAGCAGTTTCATTATAGTGGCAGACAGACGGACAGGGCAGTCTCTTCCGGTGGCGGCTCGAGGCGGAGGGCTTGGCAGCCCCTCGCGGTCCAGAGCTTCAGAGCCTCATCCCTGTCTGCAGGGTCCATCCAGGGGAGCTCGGAAGGGCTGCGGGACTATGACTGACAGGGATTATTACAGGAGCCACGGCTCTGGTGATAGAGGTGTCGCGCGCCTTGTGACCTGCAGGGCATTACTGCCAGATCTTGAGCTGCGAGGGGCATTGTTACAGGAGGGCCGGTCCTAATGTTATAGGTGCAAGCCTGTATTCAATTAAATTAATCAGTCGGTAGTACAGCGCTACAATCACCCGTGAGGGTATCCAGGCGCCTTGCACTCTGAAGGGCATTATATCCGTATCTTACACCATGTGCTGCTGCAACAGGTTTCATTAGTATACAGTAGTGTTGTGCCTTGTAGGGCATTAACACGATGTCTTAAACCAGGTGCTGTGAGGGGATCTCGATACTGGACTGTAGTTTTGTGTTGTGAAGGGCATTATTGCCATGTTTTAGACCATGTTCCGTGCGGATACCATTACTGGACGGTAGTTTTGTGCTGTGAACTGCATCGTTGCTGTATTTTAGACCATGTGCTGTTAGGGGTATCGTTATTGGAGTGTAGTTTGTGCTCTGAAGGGCATTATTGCTGTGTTTTAGACCATGTGTCCTGGCCAGATGTAGGTAACTTCAATTTAGCGAGTGCTTAATAGCGATTTTTACCGAATTGCTATTAAGGACTCGCTAAATGGAATGTAGGGAGCAATCTCTAAAATATTAGCGATAGCTTAACATTCCCTAATAACGAATCAGTAATTGAGATTCGTTCTTAAGGAATACCTAGCCATTCATAACTATGGGTTAGGAGGCCCATAGGAATGAATATTAATGATTCGGTATTACCGAATCGCTAATAGCGGGAGGTATTTCAAGGGTGCCAGGATGTCCAAAGGACACCCTGTTGCACCCCTGAAATGTGGATGTGTGCACATGTGGTGCACATACATTCCCTAAGAGCATGGATGTGTGCCACATGGCACATTTAAAAAAGCAAAAAAGTGCTTTTTTAACCCCTTCACTGCGGCGGCTATTCCGCCGCAGTGCTAAGGGGGCGGGGCAGCCGCGCGGCGGCCGCATGCTTGTGACGGAACCGCTCCGTCACCAGCGACGGTTGCGCTGTGCTTATGACGGAGCGGTTCCGTCATGGCCTGCCCCGATCAATGGAACGCTCAGCGCAGGCGCGGAATTCGTGCCACGCAGGAGCGCTGGGCGGGCCATGACGGAACCGCTCCGTCATCAGCACAGCGCCACCGCAGCTGATGACGGAGCGGTTCCGTCATCAGCAGGCAAGGGGTTAAAGGAAATCGCTACTTACCACCGACTTGAAGTTGGTGGTAATTAGCGATTCCTTAAGGCTCAAGTGTACTATTTTCAGTGCTACCTACATTGCATTTAAGGAATCAGTATTTCCGATTCCTTAAATGCAAGAGCTACGGGCCATATGTATCATCAAGCTGATTTGCGATTCTGAAATAGAGATTTTGTAGAAATCGCTATTTCAGAATCGCAAATTGGTATGTATGTACAAATTCGTATTTTTTTTGCTAATTCTTAGTATTCCTTAATTGCGATTCGCAATTTGAGAATCGCAAAATGAGAATAATTTCACGGGTGCAGGGGTATCCAAAGGACACCCTGTTGCACCACTGAAATAAGCATGGGTGCACATGTGGCGCACATAAATGCCCTAGGGGCATGTATGTGCGTCACATGGCACTTTGAAAAATGCAAAAATGGGCATTTTTCAAGGAATGTGCAACTTACCACCAGCTTGAAGTTGGTGGTAATTTGCGATTCCTTAAGGACACTTTACATTTTTTGCTTCATACATTGCATTTAAGGAATCTCAAAATGTGCGATTCCTTAAATGCAATTGCAAAATAAAGAATCGCAAATTTTGTGATTTCTTGTTTTGCACCAGATTTTTCTTCATACATACAATTTAGCAAATCCGCATTCGCAAAGGCCGAAATTCTGGGAATTTCGGCCTTTGCGAATGCGAATTTGCTTGATAAATATGGCCCAAAATAAGGAATCACTATTTTGCGACAGACCCTGATGCAGAGGTCTAGCCCGGGACCAGGGTTCAATTTCCCGCCTCGGGGGGTCTTGGGCTCAAAATTCCATGGACCTGATAATTCTCGCCTCAGTGCCTATTTCAATCATGGAGTCCCACTCTGAAACTCTGGGCAATAGCTTGCTTAATCTCCACAACGGCCCCCACAACGCTAAGGATGCCTGGCCTCCACTTTGGGGGTGCCCAGGAGTGGACGCCTCACAGGGAAAGCCAGGATGGGTTCCACAGTGGTATTCGTACAAGCACCTTCAGACCCTTGCGGGTGAGTAGTGAGCTATACAAGTATCAATATACATTACATTGCACTCAGCCAAATACCGGTGTGTAACGCTGAAATTCTCAGAATTTCGGCGTTACCGACCGGTATGTAGCCACCTACATCTGGCCCCAATGTGCTTTAAGTTGTATAATTATTGTACAGTAGGTTTGAGTTGTGAAGGGCAGTATTGCAAGATTTTAGACCATGTGCTTTGAGGGATGTCATTATTATATTTCAGTTTTGTGCCCTTAAGGGCCTTATTGCAGGCTTTCAGAGCATCGTTTGTAGGCACTATACTGTGAGGTTCGTTATCACAGCAGGGTCATTGTCATGGCACTGCAGGCATCGTGCATACACTATACTTTGAAGGTACATTATCAGAGGCCTTACGCGCTGTGCTGTGGGTGACATTAGCAGATGACTGCAGGCATTAGGCTAAAAAGGCATCATGAGAGGACTAGGCACTATACTTCCAGGTACATTATCATAGGAGTGCAGGCACTGGGCTGTGAGATCATAGGTATAAGACTACAGGCCACGTGATTTCGGTTTGAACATTCCATACTTTGTCATTGAGCCCTGTGCCTCTGGGCAAGGGCATAGCGCAGGTGCACCCACCTCAAAGGACCCCGTATTTCTCTTACATAGAGGAGACTCCGAGCCACTTTCTCTGTTTCGCGGGAGAGGCGGCGTCATTTCGAGTTCCGCCACTGCCTCTGAGGGGGTTATTAAGGTCCGCGCAGCTCCCCCCCATCCCTTGGTACTTGGACTCGTCCTCCACGTGCACAGCTTCCATCGTGGCCTTCTGCCGCGTGGACCCGAGCCTGTATCCGGGCCAGGGAGTCGTAAAAAGAAGCCGCGAACGATCAGCAACTGTCAGCAGTCGAGCGATTCCCGCTAAATTACCTCGGCGACGGCTATGTGTTTTATCATCTTTACGGCCGGTTTATTAAACATACGATAAGCATTACTGTTCGCTGCCGCAGACGGAAGAGCCAATCTGGGCCGACGTTTCCCCGCGCCTGCCTTATTTATGCCAAGCACACAATAGGTTAATGGGCAGCACCTGCAGAAAAGCATCAAGCCGCAGCAAGAAACTGCCGCATCCGGCTGTATTTATGGGGCGGCGTTCCACACATATTTATAGTTTTCGCAGCGCATTTCTGCTGCGTTTTACATAATATTTTACATAAATTAGCATAGATATTTTAAACGCTTTGACAAAGTAGGGGAGCGCGTAAACGGCTAGCACACCCTTCATGCTCCTCCCCCGCCCCCCCCCCCCTACCCCCAGAGTGCATGCATTTCACTGCCCTCAGGTGAAGAAGTGATCTCCAAGGTTCGTTCTGAGGGCCCGGATCCATTCCAGTGGATCATAAAAATAATTATTAACTAGCTTTTTTTCTTTATTTCCAGCGCTTGTTTCCAAAGCGTTCCCGTTTGATATATCACGACTATCACGCTTCTATTCCCAAGTGAAACAGTGTAGGTAAATGGGCCGGTACTTCTCAATTTTCTCCCCTGAGTGCCGGGGCTTCTCCTTGTGTCAAGACAGTAGCCGTACTCCTAGAGGCAAGCTGACGTCTGCGAGGCGCTCTGACAGTCAACAGAGACGGTATTCCAGCGCTAGGTTGCTGCTGCTGCTGCCTTAGACTCTAAATAACAGCGTGACAGGATTAAGGAGATGTGGTCTGAAAGACAGAGCCTCCCACATTGGAACTGTTGCGCTGTCATTTAGAGGGTAAGGCCGCAGCGCTGGAATACACTCGACATTTCGGCCAAGTTCGGGTACTTTTATTGCAGTTATATTTAGTGCACACTTGGCAGGAGGGTAGGGCTGGACTGGGAACCGCAACCAGCCCTGGCAGATTGCTGCTCGTCCGTCCCTGGGAGCTGGGGGTGGGGGTGAGTTGGGGTGGGGGGGTGCAGGGAGCAAGAAGCACTGCTCCCGCTTTTGTTACATGGGGCCGATTTTGCAGCACTGCTGAAAAACCGTTCCCCAGTGACAAAACCAGCGCCTCATTCCCTGGTGGTCCGATGGACTTCTGCCTCCTCTCTCTCGCACCGCTTTTTCTCTCAGTTTTCACTCAGTTTTCCCTCATTTCAATTTCACTCTCCTTCTGTCTCTTTCCTCTCGCTTGTCCCTCATTTCAATCTTTTCCTTTCACTCTCCTTATGTGGGTGTTGGACGTTTACAACAAATCTTTTACCACGCATGAAATCACAACGCGGTAGTTGTGATTCCGCATACTATTACTCCGCAAGTCAGAACAACGAGTTGTGGCGGGGGGAGGTGTTGATTTAAAATCCAACACCTTCCCTAGTGTCCGCACAGCACAGACTGGAGTTGGAATAGTAAATTATACTATTCCAACTTCCAGCGCCCCCTCTCCGCAAGTCGTTGTTCTGACTTGCGGAGTAATGGTATGCAGAATCACAACGCGGTCGTTGTAACAACCGCTTTGTGGCTCCCTGCGGTGTAAAAGAATGCGGGATATTCAGGTATATTACCTTCATTGTCTTTCATCTACTTTTCTTACACTTTTTGCCCTTTTCCACTCTGTCCTCTTTTTTTTCTTTTTTTCGTCCCTTTGTCGCCCGTTTTTTCCCTGCCACTGCTGGCCTAGCGGCCCCTTGCCCCCTGCACGACCGACCCATTCCAGTTCCCCTCCCCGCTCCCGCCTCCCTGCTGTCCAGCCCTCCCCGACCCCTACTTAATGGCAGCCGCTGTGCAGCCGCACCCCTGGTGCGCAGAAGACACGCCGAAGGTGCAAGCCCATCCTTGCTCATCGACGACCCGACTGCGACCAGCACCATGAACCCTGGACCTTCGCATCTCCAATGCTACGACACAGCAGCACTCCACAAACTCAACCCAGGCCGCAACAACAACTGCAAGCTAGCGTCACCGCCCGACACCCACGGACCCTTCAACTGTCACTGCTGCTGGCACACCTACAGCACTGCCAAGAACACGGACCCAGTACAACCCGCCCACAAGAACACAACTGAACCGAAAACCCTGCAATGCATCCTCCTCAACATCCTATCCCTCCACAAACACGCTACCAAAATCTGGGACCTCCTCGACAGCACCACCCTGGATGTAGCTTTCTTCACCCAAACCTGGACCACCACCACCTCGGGACCGAACATCGCCATTCCCCAAGGATACAAGATCTCCAGGAAGGACTGCTCCACCCGCCCCGGAGGAGGAAACACCAACGTCCACAAATCCACCCTCCGCCTGAGCACACTCCCCGATGAGCCCACAGACCTAATGGAACACCTTCACTTCAAGATACTGGCCAGAACTACAACCTCCCTCGGAGGAACCCTCATCTACCGACCCCCTGGCCCCGTGGACCTTTCCCCAACTCCATCACGGACATCATCTCCTTGCATGCCATTGCATCCACCAACTACTCCGCGCTGGGAGACCTCAACTTCTACCTCGACAAGCAACTGGACCCCAACACCACATCCCTCCTGGACAACCTCCAGAACATTGGACTCTGCCAGATCGTGACTGAACCCACACACTCGGCAGGACACACCCTCGACCCCCTCTTAACAACAGGAAACTCCATCACCGTCAGCCACACCACCAAACTCCCATGGACTGACCATCAATGCGTTCACTTTACCTACAGAACACCCACCATCCACAGACACCAGCTCCTGCTCCCATGAAGAAACTGGACCAGAATCACCGACGACCAGCTCACCTCCTCACTCAGCAACTCCACCCGAACCATTGTGGAACACGATGACCCCAACACTGCAGCGTACCCTGCACAGATGGATCTACAACGGCGCCAACACCATAGCCCCCCTCAAGAAAAACACCACCACCCATGCCATGGAAGCCAGATGGTTTACCATTAAACTTCGAGAGTTCAGACACACTTGCTGCTGCCTCGAAAAGGCCTGGAGGAACACCAAATCCACAGAAGCCAACAACAGCTTCAGAGCCACCACCAACGCCCACCACCAACTCATTAGAAAAACGAGGAAAAAAGAGATTGAAGACAGAATGTCCACACATGCCTACAACAGCAAAGAACTCTTCAACATCATCAAGGAGTGCACCGAACCCACCAGCGAGTCTACTGATATCCCTCCCTCACAAGAACTCTGCGACAAACTCAGCACCTTTTTCCACCACAAAATCAAGAGCATCTACGACAACTTTGACTAAGTCAACCAGCACACTGAACCCTCACACACCACCCCGACACCCTGAAGCTAGCGATTGACAACTGGACAGCCCTCACCACCGAAGACACACTGAAGACAATGAAGTCAATCCACTCTGGGGCCCCCACGGACGCCTTCCCCCACCACATCTTCAACAGAGCTGCCGACACCATCGCACCCATGCTCTGCCACACCATAAACCGCTCCCTGGTGACCGCCTCATTTCCCGACAACTGGAAACACGCCGAGGTCAACCCCCTCCTGAAGAAATCCTCAGCGAACCCCACCGACCTCCAAAACTACAGACCCATTTTCCTGATCCCGTTCCCAGCGAAAGTCATTGAGAAAGCCATCAACAGCTAACTCGCCACATTCATCAAAGACCACAACATCCTCGACTCCTTCCAATCCGGCTTCAGAAAAAAACACAGTACGGAAACTGCCTTCCTCGCCGCAACAGACAACATCTGCCTACTGAACAAAGGAGAAACAGTAGCCCTCATCCTCCTCGACCTCTCAGTGGTATTTAACAGTCTCTCACAGCACCCTAATACGCAGACTCCACGACGCAGGAATCCAGGACAAGGCGCTCAACTGGATCCGCTCCTTCCTCACCGGCAGAATGCAGCGGGTCAACCTCCCCCCTTTCCTCTCGTACCCTACACCAACCACCTGTGAAGTCCCCGAGGGGTCCTCCCTCAGCCCTACGCTCTTCAACGTCTACATGGATCCGGTCGCCCCCATCGTCAGAACCTACGGACTCAACATTGTGTCATACGTAGACGACACCCAACTCATCCTCTCCCTATCCAACGAACCCAACACCGCCAGACACAATTTTCGAGAAAGGTGGAAGCCGTCGTCAAATGGATGAAAAACAGCTGCCTACAACTAAACATCAACAAAACAGAAGTGCTTATCATGGGCCCAAATCCCGACGCCTGGAAGGACACCTGGTAGCCCCCCACCCTCGTAAGCACCCCCACCCCCACAGATCACGCACACAACCTGGGAATTCCCTGGACTCCAAGCTCAAAATGGATGACCAGATCAACTCCTTCTCGTCCTCCTGCTTCCACAGCCTTCTACGTAAAACCTTCAAATGGATCCCCCTCGAACACAGAAAGACTGTCACTCAAGTCCTGGTCACCAGCAGACTCAACTACGGCAATGCACTCTATGCTGAAATAATCAAAAACCTCACCTGCAAGCTACAGAAGATCCAGAACGCCGCCGCAATACTGGTCCTCAACCTGCCAAAACGCTGCCAAATCTCCCAGCACCTGCGCACATTCCAATGGCTCCCCTTCGAGGCTAGAGTCACCTTCAAGATGCTCACCCATGCACACAAGGCCCTCCACTACACCGGACCAGCATACCTGAAGAGCCAACTCAAATTCCATACACCCCAAAGGACCCTACGATCAGCCTAGCTCTCCCATGCCAGGATCCCCCGCACCAGGAAGACCAAATCGGGAGGCCGCTCCTTCTCCCTCCTCGCGGCCGGAGCCTGGATCACCCTTCCGCTCCACCGCAGACAGACAACATCGCTCCACATCTTCGCAAGAAACCTAAAAACCTTGCTCTTTGACAGCCCCCCACCTTGATGGACTGGAACCTGCACCCCCCCTCCACCCTCAGCGTCTTGAGGCCCTTAGGGGTGAGTAGTCACGCTTAACAAACGCCTGATTGATTGATTTATTGAGTACTCACGTGCATCACTACACCCATTAACCCGATACTCAGACACCCCTAAAGTTTGATCCTTCTGTTGGCTTTCAACACAATCTCAAGATACCCCTGGGCCTGAAGATGCAAGCCAAGTATGACCTACTTCAGACATACATTTCCCCACAAACATTTCTTTCCCTGAAATCACTGCCCGTAAAAGTAGCTTAGCAGTTTGATTTTCGTGCTCCCATAAGCTCTAGGGTTGACATCAGATGGCAAACAGTTCCATTCCATATCCTTTTGAATCAAACCATCTGTGGTGAAGATGGTGAACTTTGATCTAGAATCCGTCAGTAACCGAACGCTCTCCTCTTCAATCTCAATGCCCCAATCGGATCCCTACACTCAGAAACCTCAGTTTCATCCCCCCGATCAGCTGAAATCATTTTTTTGAAACTTTCAGAGAGATCAGGGTCCTCAGCACCTCATTTACACCATCTTTTTTCTCTGCCCTTTAGCACCTACTGGTAAGTATTCATTGCATTCCTTCTGTTGTGCAGGAGAAAACCTATTAAAAGAATCAGGAACCACGTGACCCACACATATATTACATATCTTGTTTTTACTTATCACTGTCCTTGATCACACCTTTTTCTAATTTTTCAGTAGACACAGTGACCTCTCTTATTCTGCTAAGTGCGTTGGTTGACTCTAAGTACTTGATGCTATTCGCCTTTAAACCCTTCTTCCAAAGAGGAACTTTTACAAGTCAATAACGTTGTGACAAAATGGTGACCAGGTGTTGTAACACCTGGTCACCATTTGGTCTATAATTAATTGTTCAGTGAAGTTTTCAAATTCACACTTTGCCGCTGGCACAGAGAGATGCAACATACATTTCCACCGTATCTCCAGCTTGCAATTCCCCAGAAAACAAATGGTGTCGGCTAAAACTGACTTTCCTGCCGTACAAAATAGTGTGTCAAGTGTTGCTACAGCTTTCCCATACTCCTCTTCCTGGTGTTCAACTACAGGTAAATGTTCAAAACATGTTTTTATCCTCCATTCACTGTAAAAAACTCTAGGGTTCACTTGTCCTTTTTAGTTTGAATGTAAAACCATCTATTTCCTCCAAGTAAATGTTGGAAGACCTGAAACATTCCTTACACATGTTTCGTGGTTCTCTGGGGACTTAGGAGTGATGATTAATTGCCTTCATGTTATTGTAAGTTCCAGCTTCATGATTCCTGCCTCTCTCGGAAGGTTCAAATAACGCTGACGAGACTTCAAGATTCTAGATAATGATATAACAACACACAGCAAATTCCAGGCAACTAGAAGCGAACCCATGAAAATAAGTTTGTGCCCATAATGTACAGTACAAGAACTCACCCGCTTATGGACCTTACACGCTCTCGCTATTATAGACCTGCATCACACAGCAAGGTTGTTAATACAATCATGTCACACACAGATTTTTCAGCACTGAATACACCTGCTCTTTTTTAATTATTTCTGCTAGAAGTAGAGTTTTCCCATCACACCACGTGACCGGCCCAATGCGAATCCTTTCGTTTGTACTTCGTTTGCAGAGCACACAACAATCCATGTGGTGGCAACACATGCGTATCGTTGTGAGCTAAATCTGATGTGTTACTTAAATGGCTCAACGTGGTAACTGTTGTTAGTAATTAGTGTGGTGATGTACCAGTGGAGTAGCAAGGGAGGGAGGCTGTCCACCCTGGGTGGCATGAGTTTTGGGGGCAGAGGCCTCCCGCAGTCACCCCCACCCCCGCGGCTCCAACCTCGGCAGTCGCTGGGCGGCAAACGCAAGAATCGCCAGCAACCCCCCCACCCCCCACCCCCCCCCCTTTTGCTGCAGGGCGGCAAAAAAAAGGACGGCCACGGGAGGCCAAAGGTCTAGCTACGCTGCTGTGTTGCACGCGTCAACGTGGTGTGACTGCAACACGGACAATGATTTCTGGCAGCAGAACTGAGTCTGCAGCCCAACCTGTTGCAAGTTTTCTTCTCTCAGTACACCGAGGTAGTGATACTACATGGCTCGACACCACCCACCATCACACAAGTGTCACACCGACGATGTGCCAACCTCTGATGGCTGTTGTTAGTCTCCTTTTTCTGTCAGCGACTTTGAGGGACCACAGGTAGGAATTCACTGCACAAAGGGTTCTGTGTGGCTCCACCACCAAACAAACCATTGTTGCCAACAATATGTCCAAATTGGAGTCGAACATACTATTTAATGGAAGCTTCTCTAGCACTTCCAACCACCACCCCAGATGACTCTTGGTCCTCCGATCTGCAATCTAATATAATATGAGCTAAATATTTACAATTGGAGAATAGTCATAAAAGCTGCAATTGCCACTTGCAAATTACCCTCAAGTTAAAGAAGTGCTAACCAGGTGCTAGATCTAAAATGGGTCTCAGAATACATCAGCTTTTTCCAAAATTGCTGCTTTCTACACAGTGGTGAGGAGGAGGAGGAATTTGGGAGCGCAGCAAAGAAGGACCCTGGAGAGGATATTTAGGATCAAAGTGATTATTATCTAACAGCGAAGGAGATTCATAGCAAATATATGGTTAGTAGGCGGGTTATTTTGAACTTGTGCAAGGACTTGATCTATTGCTATGAACACACAAACGTAGACACCAGTCCATTTCAACACATCTCCAGGTGCTGTGCTCACTCCACCTTCTTGCTTCAGGAAGTTATCAAGGCATTACTTCTGCAGTGGGGGGAGGGGGTTGTCGCACAGTGCCTTGTGTAGGTTTTTTTCATAATTTTCTTGAAACCATATTGACTCAAATAAACACCACTTCTCGAGAATTAAAGAACTCAAGCTATGAGTTTGCAGAACTGCACATTTTCAACAGGCCACTGCTGTGTTGTTGGGACATGTGTGCATTTATCCACCCTGCAAGCTGATACCTGTACAGGATTTGCAAGACACAACACAGCTCACATATACAGGTGATCTGCAACGCAGTGTGCCTTGCTAGATGAAAGCTCGGAGGTAGTTGCCTATTGGATATGTCCGATACTATTAATCTAACTTTGATATTTGCTATGTAAAATGTGTACAGACAGTGATTATTTAATGTTACTGTGCATTTTCCATACGCCCCTGGCACCTCATACAATACCTTAATGTATGTGCAGCAAGTAAAAGTAGACATAATAGTCTTTACACACAAATGCATCTGACTTTCATATGGGAGGTTTCAAATGCATACAGAATGAAGATAAGATCAGTTAGGGTTTGAGTATGCTTCAGAGACCTCATTTCAAAAACAATGCCTGTTGTGCAGTCTTGCAACACTGTCTCTAAAAAGGCCCCCCTCAGCCCCTTTGAATATAACTGGGATGAGGAAGATGCTCCCCTGATTCCTTCCCTCTCCACAGGCCAAGATGCAGTCAAGGCTGCAGAGGGAAAGGCTCTCTTTGTAGACACCACAAATAACTATTTCTAAAGTGCAATTTATTTTTGTTAAATTATAAAAGCAATAATTACTGTGTCGACACTGAAAGTTTGACATTTCTGTCTGATTACTATCAGCTTTATATTTATGTAAATGGAAAAAACAGTCCTGGCATGTTCTCAATGATAACAGCGAATGCATAGATTGCTTACTGGTAATGTCATTTCTCTGAGTCCAGACTTCCCTGCCTCAATCATTATGAAATGAGGCATTAATACCCCTACTGTCACTTCTATAAGTCCAAATCCTGTAAATAAAAATAAACTTAACACAATCCCACCCCTCCCTCCTGCTACATATAGCTTTGGCTTACCTGGAAACAGCCTGTGGTATACAAAGCTTCACTATTTGAATTAAGTACCTGAGGTGGGAGGGAGGAATGCAGTGATCGGAACAAGGACGTTTGGACTCAGAGTAATGACAGTACCAGTAAGTAATCTATGCATTCATCACCTCTTCATTCCCTTTCCTGTTCCTCCCATTGCGAAATTAGGTATGCCAGAGCTTGTTGTCAAATGATTATGACCATCACAAAGATTCCATACATAAACACTAACCTCAGCAGATGCCAAGGGTGGGAACCAGAGGCTCGGTGCTAAGGGGCAAGCCAGCCTACACTCTACTATGAATCCACAAAAGAAGACTGCCCCTAGATTGTGTTCCTAAAGGTATCTACAGAGTTAGGGGGAGATGCGTTGCCAATGTGGGCCGATGATGAAGCATGATACCGGGGGGTGTGTGAGGCCAGTCCCTAACTTTTTGTGAGATGCCCCCATTGGCAACTAATCTCCCCCTAACTCTGTAGATACCTTTAGGAACACAATCTAGGGGCAGTCTTCATTTGTGGATTCATCACAAAGATTCATCTGACAAAAAGAAGCCGTTTCAAAACATTTATTGTGAAATTCACACTATTACTTTGAAGCAGAAAATACATTAACACCAAATGCATCCTGTTGACTAGAAACATTATCAATTCTGTAATGTCTTATAAAAGTTGATGAAATAGACCACGTTGCTGCTCTACAGATTTCTTGAAGGGAGTGCCCTTAAATTCTGCCCAGGAATTGGCCATACTACCCATGGAACCCCCCTCAATCCCTTCTGGAGGTTAAACCCTCTTAACAGGTATGCTGAAGGAATAATAGATTGCATCTACTCAAAGTCTGTCTGAATGAATGCCCACCCTTGTTTACTGCTCCAAAATGAACAAAAAGAGCCTCCGTAGAACAAAATTGGGATACCCTCTCCAAATAAATGAAAACGGCTCTGCACATCTAATTTATTCCACTCCAACTCCTCCTGTGACAAAGTATTGAGAAAAAACTCAGCGAGGAAGACCTCTTGCTACAAATTAAATGGAGATAGACTCTTCAGAGAAAACGATGGACCTAATCTTAACACAGTGTTATCTGGAAAAATCCCAAGATTGGGATGATTTGCTGAAAAAGAGACAAAGTCCCCCATTCTCTTGGCTGTGGTAATTGCCACTAGAACAACACACCTTTCTGGTCAGAAACGATTAATCCACAGTTTCTAGTGGTTCAAAGGAGGCCCTTTCAGAACATCTAACTCTAAGGGAATATCCCAAGAAGGAAAAGGATTTCTCCCATCAGGTCTAAGAAACCTTTGCAGAGTGTAGAAACCAAAATCTCACATTCAAAAACATTTATCCAATTTTCCCTGAATGCCTTAATGCCTGCCTACGGTAATTTCAAGGTAGCACATTTGAGACTTAGGTCAAAACCATCTTGCAGAAATTGGAAGATTTAAATATTCAGACGAAGGATCAGCAGCTTGATCTCACACCATTTCCTAAATGAAGACCATTGATGATTATAAGATTTCAGTGTTAACCCTTTCCTAAAAGCCTGAATTACCCTAGCCAGCCATTCTAGCACACCTACATTTCTCAAACCTAACCTTTCAATTTCCAAGCCATTAGTTGAAGACATTGAAGGACCCTCAGGTACAATGATGAGAGAACTTTGGGAGATGGATCCAGAGGACCATGTCCCTCGTCGCTTGTCCATGCTCACCATCAGAGGAAACCATGATGAGTGGATCCAAGCTTGAGCAATTAGAACAACAGATTCATTGTCTGTGTTCACCCTCATGAGAAACCTCAGTATTAAAGGGAATGGGGTAAGGTATACAACATCCCATGTGGACACGGACAGGAAACAGCATCTACATTCCAAGAGCTGTTCTCCTTGATCCTCGAACAAAACACTGAAAGAAGAAAATTGTCCTGACTGGCAAAAAGTGCTATTATTGGAGTCCCCCATTTTTTACAAATATTTGTAAAAACTAGATGACCCAGACAATTGTCCTGAGATGATGGAAACATACAGCTTAAATTGTCTGCTCTGTGATTCAAAATCCCCTGAACATGAATTGCCGACAGCCTTTGTTGATTTAACTCTGGCCAGTGAAAAATCGGAGTTGCTCAACCCATCAGAGTTTTTGATCTTGTGCCCCCTTGTCTTTGTAAATAGGCTTTTTAATACATATTGCCTGTTCAGATTATAACCGTTTTGCCCTCAAATATTGGAGCAAAGTGAAGTAGGGCTCGATGTACTGCCTCCATTTCTCTCCACTTGGACGACCTCATCATCTCCAGAGCTTCCCATTTGTCCTGAAGTACAAAATCACCCATCGATTCTCCACATCCAGCCTTGTTGCTATCCGTAGTTATGATCACCCAGCTCGGAGGATCCTGTTAAAACTCTTCTGAGAGATAGACTGGATCCAACCACCATTTGAGAGTCTCCACAATCTGAACAGAAAGAGGCATTTTCTTCTCCAGTTGATCCATTGCTGGAGACCACAGTTTCAAAAACTGATTGACGAATAGATTTAAATGAAAGCTTACCCATGGAACCATGTAGATTGCTGTGTCCCCCTAGTATCTTTAACCATTCTCTGGCAGTTTGTCATTTCTGGCTCATGAAGTGAAGCCGACCTTGAACATCTACTCCTGTCTTCTAATTGGAAGAGACACACAACTTAGATACATCTGGAACCTTACTCCCTATGAATTCTAAGTCTTGGGAGGGTAGGAAATTATATTTTTACCAATGTATTAAAAATCCATGTGTTTGAAGAATGCCCAATACCTTGTCTCGTTGCAGCATAACCTGTTCTGCTGAATTTGCATGGACCAGCCAATCGTCAAAATATGGGTGAACCAGGATGCCTTCCTTGTGCAGAAGACCAACCAATGGAGCCAGAAACTTTGTGAACAATCTCGGAGTGGACCTGAGCCCAAAAGTAGGCCTGGGTAATTTTGCAAAAATACCAAAAAACTCCACCGTGTTATGCAGAGTTCCACAAGCACGCGGAGTGTGTTAGGCCAAGCTGTTCGCACTGATTTTTAGTGCTGGATATTTGGCCCTCACTGGAATGTCAGCTCGATTGGCACCATGAGCAGCGCAAGTGGGCCCTGCTTCTTTCTGCCACTCGAGTAGGTATTCTACTCAAGCGAAAGCTTCTTTAATGCGAACGGATAGTTTCTCAATGCAAGCGGTCGCTACCATCCACAACCACATGCGTTGAGAAATCTCGCTGGGAAATGGTCTAGCATTGTATTTTCCTTGCTCGCCAACTTAATGTTGGCCAGCGAGGAAGAAACTCACCTGAAATGGCTCCAACGCATCCAGAACGCCTCTGCCCGCCTGATCCTCGACAACCTTCGCCGCAGCCACATCAACATCACACCCCACCTGAGAGACCTGCACTGGCTCCCCATCAAAAAGAGGATAACCTTCAAGCTCCTCACCCATGCACATAAGGCACTTCACAACACCAGACCTGTGTACCTCAACAGCCGACTCAGCCTCTACACCCCCACCCGCCAGCTCCGCTTCGCAGACCGCAGACCGCGCCCTCACCACCGTCCCTCGTATCTGAAGAGTGACCGCCGGCGGCAGATCATTCTCCCACCTCGCCGCCAAGACATGGAACACCCTCCCCATCTCCCTGCGGCAGACTGAAGACCTCCTAACCTTCAGGAGACTTCTCAAGACCTGGCTCTTCGAAGAGTAGCAGTGTTCCCCCCCCCTCCAGTGCCTTGAGACCCTCACGGGTAGGTAGTGTGCTTTATAAATACCATGACTGATTGATTAATTGATTGACTGAGTGGAGTTTTTCAGAAGTCCAAGTGCTTTGCAGAGCGCGGAGTGTGAAACACTCCACAAACAGAGCAGAGTTCACCACCCAGGCCTACCCAAAAGGAAGTGATGCAAACTGAAAATGCTGGCCTTCAACTGCAAATCATAAATACTTTTGATGTCGAGGAAAAAAATATGAATTCAGAGGTAAGTGTCTTGCAAATCCACAGCATGATGAATTCTCCTGGCAGAACCATCAGAATTATCTTATGAATACTGCCCATCTTGAAATGGATTGTTCTCACCCATTTGTTGACCTACTTCTGATCCAGTAATGGTCCGAATGCTTCAGATGTTGTTTGCATCAACAACAGGATTGAGTAAAATCCCTGTCCCTCTTCTTCTAAGGGAACCAGGACTATCTATGTTCTCTGTAAAAGACGTTGAACGCCCCATAAAGCTGATGATTTTTGCCTGATCTTTGGCAATGGCGTAGGCATGTGATTCTGGAGGTTGGTGGATGAATTTGATCACATTGCCTTTCAGAATGATAATTTGAACACATTGATTGAAGATGGCTGCTTCCTATTCTGACTGGAAAAACTAAGGTGGCCTCCAACCGGAAGGTTCTCTCCGGAGGGATAGTCAGGATTTCTGCTGTTTAGGTCCTTGTTTCAAAGATGAGAACTCTGATTTTCTATCTTTCTAGGCTGAAAACGCCTCTTCCGGGACGACCTGTAATCATCATTCTTCTTATAATGTTTGTAAGACTTAGATAGACCAGTTTCCCATTTGTAAGGCAAATGCAAAAAGAACAATTGATGGACAAACAGATCTTTGTGACTGGGGGTGAATGTTTGCATTGTTCAGCATACCGTCCATCATTTGTTCCTTTTGCCTTTGTAAGACAAGGCATGCTTACAGTCCTTAAAAGCCTTAGTTACAATCTGCTCAAGCAAATATCCAAACAATTTATTGCCTCAAAAAGGCAGGACTGATTTCTCTGCTGTGTCTATTTTTCTGACCCAGATTCACATATGTCTGCGAGTGAAGACTAAGGCCCCAGAAGCCATTGCAGCTGAGTTGATTGAGTCACACAAGATATCCGACAGGAAACATGCCTGCTGTTCAGGCAAGGTCTCTGCTCTAAGATACATATTATTAGCTTCATGTGATCGCTTTCTCAGTCCTTTTGTCCACTTGCTCCTTTGGCGAAAAATCTTTAGGATCGACGGATGGGTGGCCTATTAGGGTGGCCAGTATGGCATTAATGTTAATGTTACGAGGAAGTTCCTAAACTGCATTCTCCAACACATACATCTGTTGAAAAACCTTGGTAAATTCATGTTCCAACCCCTCCATTCATGATTTACCGGCGATTTGATTTTCTCAACACATTTTTTAATATTCCCTTGGTGATCAGTCATTAAATTAATTTTTGATACATACAAGGCATTTTTAATTCACACATTACTCTGTTCACGTAACTCATCACCTAGCCTTCACATCTTCACATTACCCGCTCCGCAGTAAATCTGGCGTTGAAGCACACTGGGGTGACATTCGGTCACACCCAGTGGGGCCCAATGATGAAGCATGTCACCAACCAGGTCGGTGAGTGAGGGCTTTCTAAACAAACCTAATTGGTGTTGTTGATCTCTTGTGCTCGATTACTTTTGTGTTTCCAACCAAGTAACACTCTTTTGTTGTTATTTTTCTAGTTATAGTGGGGACTAAGAGTGTTGCTTTTTCCCTACCTCTCTTTTTGTTGACTTGTAAGTAATCCAGTAGCCAGTAGTGTAATATAAGAAGAGGTTTATTAAGACTCAGTTACAGCCAGTTACAGGTTGGATGGTAAGTAAGCTGTTAAGTAAGCCCCACCAGGAGCAGTATCCATGCTGCTCAGCCCACTCACTCCAACTGTTACCCATCCAAGCACGAACACTCGCACCCTTCTACATGACCTCTCACACTGGCTGAGCAGCAGGGAGCAGAGCACTAGGGAAGAATGCATTGCAGAGTACACAGGACACAACAATAATAAAACAAAATTAAGTGTGCACAGTTTCAGAATTTCTTCTTCTGAACTACTGCATGGAGCCTGCTGTGTGCCTTGCACAGAGACACACTGAGTGAGCTATGTGTCTGCACTGAGATAGTTATGCCCAACTTTCAATCCTCGGCCATGCTTCTATGAGATTATCAGGAGCCCATTGGGCGGATAAACCAGTAACAGAGCGCTCTAAATATTGCTGATATCAAAGGATCTCATGTCATTCACTTAAGGACATAGTTTGAGGCTGCGCTTTAAATGGGAAAAATATAGTGCAGGTACTCATTTAAATCTGGTGAGTGGGCAGGACTATGGGCGGGGCTAAAGGCAAGACATGTAAAGTTTATTGGCTTATATACTAGTTGCAGCACACACGAGAAATGTCTTTCTATAAACAAATCAGGTTAATTTGTGATACAAAATGAAAGTCTAACAGGGATATTTTAACATTTCCTTATTTTGTAATATTACTCTCACAAAAACACGCACACACAAGCAGGCAAACAGACACACCTAAGCAGACACTCACACAAAAGAATCAGGTGGGATTAAAGCCCGTTTAACCTCCCATGGCTGTTCTCATTGTGCTGTCACTGTGTTGCCTCGATTCCTTGCAACACAGCATGAGGGCGAACACTGGGTTATCATGCAAATCAGCCCACGCTGAATAGTTCATTGGGTGTTCAGTTTAGAGCTATAAAAGTGATGTGGCTGTCAAAGAGAGGCTACTACCACTAGCCTCCAATGCGCCTACCCTCCATCAGTACCGGTACTCCACCCCGCCATAGAGAAGTGCCGGTACTCGGGGTGATAAAAATAAGAAGTACCGGCCCATTTAAAGCATTGGTTTGAGGAGTAGAACAGGCCACTGACCGTGCCACTGTGCACCACACCTCAGTCCATCCCAACGTCTAAAAACAATCTCCAGAAAAAAAGTAATTTGTCTATTAGGTGATTATTACATTTTGGTGCAAGCTTGAATTTATACATGAATTCATGTTTTGCTTTTTTTTTCATTGATGTGCTGTCGATTAAGCGAAAATTTTACGTTATTTTAGTAAAGATTTCAAATAAAATTAATTTAACTGTGTAAAACATGTATTTTAAATCTGGAAAAGCTCCTAGCGAGACTATAAAGGCGCTGCGGGTCTGCTGTGAGCTGGCCGTGCACCCCGTGACCCTGGGCGTGCCTCGGGGTCTTGCCAGCGGCGGGCAGTTTGCACACTCTGCTGGCTTCCAAACATGTTTCACGTCCGCTGCACCCACTTCACGCCTTTCCGGCTCAGTTCCCTTTGCTTACGTTTTTCACAGCGCCGCAGAGAGCCCTGGAGGGAGTGAGAAAGGCGGGAAAAGATGAAGGTGGAGGGAGGACATGGCCTAAATGCGTTTTTCTCCCTTTCTATGTTGTTTGCTGAGTTGTGAGGCTGGCAAACCGAGTGTTTGATCTTTTATTGCTTTTTAGAATACCACGTACACCCCTTACTCCCCCCTCTGTCCCAATTTCCACTGTACTAAGAATTTTTCAAACCTGGAGCCATGGGGCTGGCATTCACATTTTAAAGGGCCCTGGACTCCTAACCTTATTTCCGGCCGTCCATGTGCTTGCATACAGCGGCGTAATAAAATCTTAGCCCCCCCCCCTGCAAGATATTGTAATCCCCCCCCCCCCCCCCATGCAATCACCCTGCCACCCACCGTGTTCAGGGTTACTTATCACTCTATGCACACAAGCAGCAAGAGCTTCAGGGATGCAATTAACATCAAAAACATGAACATGCTCTGTAGTCATGGTGACTGCAGGACATACCGAAATGTGATTGATGAGGGGTTAACTTTGTCCAGGGTCTCACAAAATCCTAAATCAGCACAGTCTTTATGAAAGGGCCTTCTGGGGATTACCTGTGAGGTGAAATGAAAACCATTCAAAATGAAATTAAAACTAGTCGGTCACTCCTCCCTTAAAAGCTATGTTCTTTGATTATTTTGTTCTCTTTCACCTTTTTTAACATACACCTAATATTGTGCCTCTAACTTGTTAAGAAATGCTGTCTCATCTGTGTGCATTGTTGTCAAGATTGTATAGTATTCTAGGGAAGGCTGCCAGCAAGGGATTTATTTGGCACTTAGAATTTAAAAGTGTAGTGCAGTCTATGTTGATTAGACTTGGCAGCTGAATGAAGCAGCGACTTTTCAATCTATTATGAACCTGTTATCCCAGATCTATGGTGACTACCACACTAGCCCCATAGAACTACAATAGTCAGAACAGATTCCGTGAAAAACTTGTAGTTTCAAACAGTGAATGAGATATTAAACACAGGAATGAAGGTAAAGCAACACGAAGAAAGTTTGTTTTTAGAAAAAATTATTATTATTTATATTCATCCAGAAATAAATCATCAAAAAAAAAATGGAGGGTGTACAGTTATTAACAAATGCATATATTTCTTATGTAAATGGAGCTGATGAAACAATCCATAAATACAAAAGAAACCAATCCAGTCTAAAGGAAATTAAATAAAATTGACTTCTTTAAAAGATGATGAATAGAAAGCCAAAAGTTGGAGAAGAGACTTGGATTGAATTGTCGACGTTTCGGTCTCAGTGGTGTAATCCAGAGACCATCATCAGGACAGGGAGGTAATGCAATAAGGATGACCCTTATACAGTGTATAAGACCAAGCTATTGGTGAACTTGCATAAAATTTAAAGGTTCATTATCTTAGGGAAGTTTCAAGTCTGCCCTTTGATTGTATCCAAAAGTTTTGGTCAGCAAAAGATTCTTTTTGTTGTGGAAACTGTGGCAAGAGTATCAGGATCCAAGATAGTTTGAGAACGAGTAAATCGAACGAAGCGTCAACTCTGTATCCAGTCAGGAGTGAGCCGCTCACTCCTGACTGGATACAGAGTTGACGCTTCGTTCGATTTACTCGTTCTCAAACTATCTTGGATCCTGATACTCTTGCCACAGTTTCCACAACAAAAAGAATCTTTTGCTGACCAAAACTTTTGGATACAATCAAAGGGCAGACTTGAAACTTCCCTAAGATAATGAACCTTTAAATTTTATGCAAGTTCACCAATAGCTTGGTCTTATACACTGTATAAGGGTCATCCTTATTGCATTACCTCCCTGTCCTGATGATGGTCTCTGGATTACACCACTGAGACCGAAACGTCGACAAATCAATCCAAGTCTCTTCTCCAACTTTTGGCTTTCTATTCATCATCTTTTAAAGAAGTCAATTTTATTTAATTTCCTTTAGACTGGATTGGTTTCTTTTGTATTTATGGATTGTTTCATCAGCTCCATTTACATAAGAAATATATGCATTTGTTAATAACTGTACACCCTCCATTTTTTTTTGATGATTTATTTCTGGATGAATATAAATAATAATAATTTTTTCTAAAAACAAACTTTCTTCGTGTTGCTTTACCTTCATTCCTGTGTTTAATATCTCATTCACTGTTTGAAACTACAAGTTTTTCACGGAATCTGTTCTGACTATTGTAGTTCTATGGGGCTAGTGTGGTAGTCACCATAGATCTGGGATAACAGGTTCATAATAGATTGAAAAGTCGCTGCTTCATTCAGCTGCCAAGTCTAATCAACATAGACTGCACTACACTTTTAAATTCTAAGTGCCAAATAAATCCCTTGCTGGCAGCCTTCCCTAGAATACTTTAATTGCCCAAGCCCGCAAGGGTATATTGGGTCACCCACCGCTATCACTAAGATTTTATAGTAGCTATGTTGGCACAGGAGAATTTAGCCGCTCCATTCATCAAATGTAATGATACTAAGCAAGACACTAAGCCTCCGGCACCCTCCTTTACCTGTCTGCAGGAACTGGCAATGGCTAAGTGTTTCATTTTGCTGCTGAGGCATAAACACCATGCATTGATTGCAATCATTGGACAACGAAGGGTGCTCCTGCCTCACGACAGCTTGGAAACACATGGTATCAAACTTTGTTTTTTATAAGGAGGTTTAAAAACAATATTAGCTAGTATGTCTTACACGCTCTGCTCAAAGGAATCTTAAGGTACGTCCCATTAATTCAGGGGCTGCCAGAAGTATTATTTCTCATCACAAACAAATCTTGTAATTGCTTTTCAGAAAACTGGGCGCTTGATGAAAACACTTAGGGGCATATTACCAACAACTAGCGATAATTTTTGTCTCTAACTTGTTTAGAGACAAAAATTATCGCCGCACATCGGCGATTTTTATCGCAGATAAACCTTGCTATTAGCAAGGTTTATCGCAAATGCGATAAAAAACGGCCGCAATGCATGAATATCGCTGAAAAGTCAGCGATATTCATGCATTATCGAGCAAATGCTCTTAGCCATGTTATCCACCTCCCATTGGATAACATGGCTAAGAACTGCTCAGGGCAGGTGTTAGCTTTTGGAGATATTCCCGCTTAGCGCGAATATCTCCAAAGGTTGGTAATAGGAGATAGCGATGTTAGCGACTGTTTTCAGTCTCTAACATCTTGGCACGCCCACTTTGCATCTCATTAGTGATAAATATCACTGACATGCAAAGTGGGGCCCAAGATGGTCGCTATCTCCTACTAGCTGTCGCTAACTGGTGTTAGCGGCAGCTTGGTAATAGGGAGATCATTTTATCTCCGCTTTCTTGGCTTTTAAAGCCAAAAAAGCGGAGATAAACCCCCTTGATAATATGCCCCACAATGCACATAAATCAAATACTTCTGCCACAAGAAATGCAGTGCTCAATACTATGTCCTTGTTGCTGTCCATTTGCAGGTTATTAGGCCATGAAAATGAATGTGTAGTAAGAATTAAAATACAAGATTTGCTTTAAGGTTCTCTAAAAATACCTTGCATTTATATAGCACATAGTAGAACTCTTCTGCCATTTCTAAGCACTGTAAATGAACAAATATTGTTGCCCAATTTTCGTAACTTAATTGAATGACCTCAGCAGGATGCAAGTCTGAGCTTGCCCTGCTAGGATTCAAACTCTTGACCTTCAAATCGTTGCATTTTGTAAGTGCAGGTGCTGTATTCATGAACCTCCCTCCCAAGTATAACAGTAGCAAATCTGGTGCTGTTATATTTTCCTGCTGACACATTTCTACATGAGCATATGCACATGATATACTGAAGTTCTTCCAATATATGTGTGTGGTGCTTGAATATTTTAGTGGGCTGCTTAATGTGACAAGCAGTGTGCCAACGGTGCTCATCAATGAAGAAACGGATGCTCAAGGGGATGAAATATGCTTGGACTGCTTTTGCACCTGGGTATACTCAGGGTTGCAATGCTAGACAGTGTAGCTTATTACCCTTGTATGTACATATCCTACGAGGGAAGGCATTCCTGATAGACCCCAGTTACAGCTGTTGCTACAGTGCACATTGGAATATTACACCTCCACAGTACAGATTGCATACAAGCTACAATTATGCAACCGAGTGCACAACCTGGATCAAAGCAGTGGTGGAGGTACACAGCCAGATACACAACAGCTACAACACCACAATCACATATACTGTATGTTTCATAAAACTTGGCATGACTCAATGGAGAGAACAGGGATCCCCTTTTGTCCACATAGTGTTTTATTTTATACGATTTTTGCCTGACTTTTTAAAGAAAATTTGAAAAAAGTGGAATCAGCTGCCATATACCGGTGAACACTTCAGCACTTATTAATAAGTGTCTGACAGAAGTAATCTTTGGTGAAATGTTAGGGTTCCAGGACCCAGAAACACTGTTTCTGGGGACAGAAGCTTCCTCGAGGCCACCAGAGTCAGAATGCCACAGTTGTCAGCCTCAACCGGTTCATTCCCTCACTTTCCTTCCAGCCAGCAGTTACTAACAAGCAAACCACCCCCAGAAGATTCTGGTCCAGCCTAACACCACTCCTGCCCTCCACACGCCAGCCCCTCTTTTTCCTGCCCTTTCCTGGCTTCCCACTCATGCAAATATGCAACTCCTCCGGAGAGGAGTTGGCCTAACGGCTAGGACGGTCAACCTCGAATCTGTAGAACAGGAGTCGAGTCTCGGCAATGACTCGGAACATCCTGTGATTCTGGGCAATTCTAATCTCCCCGCGCCTAACAAAAACAGGCCCGGACTGGCCGTTGCGGGCACCGGGCAATCCCCCAGTGGGCCACAAGGGTGGGGGCCGGTTTTGGGCCCCTGGGGGCCATTTTGTAAAAACGGCCCTGAAACAAAATCGGACGAAAACCGGCCCTGGCAAAGAGCGCGGTGCATTCCCCCCCCAGGGGGGCGGGCAACCGAGCACTTTGCCAGGGCCGGATTTGGTTCCCAGTCCGGCCCTGAACAAAAATGAATGTGTCCTCATGTAACGCAACTGGTGCTATGTAAAGCGCTTTGATACCCGATACCTTCGGGTCAAGTTCTGACTGCTACGGGGCAAAAACACTCCTGAAGCCATTACAGGAAGCCTCCAGGGGCCCATCGGTTCAATCCTTCCTTTCCCACCTTCTAAAACATCCACTGCCGGCGGGGCATCTCATGCTCGGACACGCATGGTAAATAACCTTCAATGTCAAGAGTACTTCCTGATTATGACTTTTAGGGCTGGGAATGGTCTCGACTTGAGCCCGTAACTCCAAGAAAAGGACACTCACCGTATTCCTCTCAAACCATGCACCTCACTCTGTCCCCAACTCAAACCTAGATCAAGACCGTACATGCACTCATACTGCACTCGCTTGGAAAACTTCCAGAGTCTTATCCACATCCTATTCCCAAGCATATACAACTTTCTCCTCATGCTCATCAATGTACCTTTGACAGTTCTCCATGCCTCTCACATCAGATTCATCATCATACATAAAACTATGTGAACTCTTCATCCTTTTCATTACATAAAAGAGGCTCTTGTCTACAGCCACCAACATTCAATGTCCCCATCCCTATAGGTTACAGTGATCAGAAGAAGACAACCAGTAGACTCACTGCCATTTAGAAGATCACAGGTCTTGCATCATTAGTGAATCCGCAACACTCAAACCATTTCAACTTCTTACCTTCTACATCCCCTCTCTATATCCTTGCCTGCCACCATTATTCTTATCTCCTGATCCAGCAGCAATGACTTCACTAAATAAATCCAAGACAAGAAGAGGTACAAAGTTCCCCAGGGAATTGTAAAAACGAACCAAGCGAAAGGAAAGTGAAGGGGATAGAAGGGGGAATGCCCCTTTCGGAACTAAAACCCTCACACACCCAGCGAGCTAGGTGTCATACTTCATCATCTGGGTTCTGCTCCTCGTCAGACTGGCGCTGCAATGTCTGCCGGGCACCTGCGAAGGGGCTCTTTATCTGAGATCTTTTGTTCCTGCCATTTGTTGTTTGCGGGTATGAGGGCACAGATATTGGTGTAGATGTGAGAAGTGTGTGTGTGCAGAAAATAAAAAAGGTGAGGTAATCCACAATCAAATTTTAATAGTGTGGTAGCCTCCCTTAATAAAAACAGTGAAGGAGGGATACCCACTGGAATTATGATCCAGTCCCGTATCCACTACCTATATAAATGGTCGACATGTTTCATGCTACCTAAAGCAATTCATCAGGACCTAAGTGTCGAACTGGGGAAGGGGCTATACTACCTTCCTTAGGGTAATTCGAGGCAGGCCAGCCGGCCCTGCTTCGGAGGTGAAACCAACAGGGGGAAAAACAAAGAGCATAAGGAAACGTGATGCCTCTGATCCCTCAAAAGGACGTATAAGTGCTTGGACAAAAACAACATGTTTAAAACACCAGACCCATTGAGAATGGGACTTACTCATGGGGTTCAGTGTAATACAAGCCACAACTATGTGGTGGATAAAATCAAATGAAGAGATAATGACAACCAGGCACATGCATTACCACAGATGCCATGCTAAAATGATGAGGCAGGCAATGCTTACCCAATAGGTTTGGCTACTTGCTTCAACAGTCTGTCCTGTGTGCTGGCACCGATAGTGAAGGTACCTTACAGGAGAAGAACGGGACACTATCAGGATAATCCGTGTCAGTGCAATCAGGGTTGGATTAATCGAAGCTAGTAATCACTGACGTACCACGGCTGTCCTCTAATTTCCACCTACAGTTGCCCACTAACTTCGATTAATCCAACCCTGATTGCTCTGACACAGATTATCCTGATAGTGTCCCGTTCTTCTCCTCTAAGGTACCTTCACTGGGTGACTGGGTGTGTGTGTGGCTCTGGGTGTGTGTGTGGCTCTGGGTGTGTGTGTGTGTGGCTCTGGGTGTGTGTGTGTGGCTCTGTGTGTGTGTGGCTCTGGGTGTGCGTGTGTGGCTCTGGGTGTGTGTGTGTGGCTCTGGGTGTGTGTGTGTGTGTGGCTCTGGGTGTGTGTGTGTTGCTCTTGGTGTGTGTGTGGCTCTGTGTGTCTGTGTGGCTCTGTGTGTCTGTGTGTGGGTGTGTGTGTGTGAGGCTCTGGGTGTGTGTGTATGTGTGGCTCTGGTTGTGTGTGTGTGTGTGGCTCTGGGTGTGTGTGTGTGGCTCTGGGTGTGTGTGTGTGTGTGGCTCTGTGTGTGTGTGTGTGTGTGTGTGTGTGGGCTGGGTGTGTGTGTGTGTGTGTGGCTCTGGGTGTGTGTGTGTGGCTCTGGGTGTGTGTGTGTGTGTGTGTTGCTCTGGGTGTGTGTGTGTGTGTGGCTCTGGGTGTGTGTGTGTGGCTCTGGGTGTGTGTGTTTGTGGCTCTGGGGGTGTGTGTGTGGCTCTGGGTGTGTGTGTGTGGCTCTGGGTGTGTGTGTGGCTCTGGGTGTGTGTGTGGCTCTGGGTGTGTGTGTGTGTGGCTGGCTCTGGGTGTGTGTGTGTGTGGCTGGCTCTGGGTGTGTGTGTGTGGCTGGCTCTGGGTGTGTTTGTGTGGCTCTGGGTGTGTGTGTGTGGCTGGCTCTGGGTGTGTTTGTGTGGCTCTGGGTGTGCGTGTGTGGTAGTAATTGCTGTCTGCTGAGCTCGTCCGTAGGGTACAATAGGTCTCACATTTGCGAGAGATTAAGCTAATGGCAATGTAAATGACAATGCCATTTATTTATCTGTTTTCAAAACCAACACATAAATACAAATTTTGTCATTTACAAAGCCAATAGATCAAACTTTTCCAAAGGCGAAACCATTGCATTGTAAATGCTTGTTTTTTTTTTGCTCTCTGCACATATGAACACGATGACTAAGGCACAGAAAGTGAAACTAAATGGTGGTGCCCATTGCACTATTTCACTGCAGGTTGACTATTCGGCACCACCCTGCTACGGAGAAGCCCCTCTTCCTTCACCTGGAAGACAATATGCTGCTGGAAAGGGGGCCTGTCCAGTCCTGCATCTTTCAGGTCAAGCTGAGGCTGAGCAGATGTTTCCACATGTAGTTTTCTGTGACAGGGCAATGCACTTGCCCAGATAAAATAAATCCAGTATTTTTAAAGTGTGAACTACTCGCCCTCATGGGTCTCAAGGCGCTGGGGGCTGTCGTGGAAATTAAGTGAGCTATTGCCCAGAGTCACATGGTGCTGAGCTGATCTGCTACCGGGGATCGAACCGTGACCCCTGTGCTCTGAAGTCAGCTGCCCCGGCCGCTGCACCACACCTCTCCAGATAAATGGGTCCATCTGAAATCACAAAGCTTGTGGGCCTCCTGCACTGCTGGTTCAGCAGGGCAACAAATTCACTATCCTGAGGTGTATGTTGAATCACAAGTTAGATTTCAAATTCTACCTATAGATGGGCAGAGAGGTGTAGGTCACGAATGCATATCCGCGTGGGACCACATTGAGCTGCAGTATACATGTGGGTCTCTGCCTTGATCTAAGACGCATTTACCAATACACCAGCAGGGTTGGAATTTGAGATCTAGCTAATGATTCAACATACATGTGAGTATAGCAAATTTTCAGGTTTTTACTAAAAATCATTGTAACCCCAGTCACTTATCTCATTTTGGTGTAGGGTACGGATATATTACTTTTCGGTCTCGAAGAAACGCCAGAGATACCATCTGTACCACTCAGGCGTGAAATATGACGACCTCAGTAGATACACTGTGAGGCTGTCATGGTTCCTAATATCCCACTGACAAAACTCACTTTTTAGCCCTGCCAAGGGGACCCTTTTATAAAAACCAAGTGGTACTCCTTAGGTAGTTTAAAAACACATCTCACTATACTTACTACACTATCTTGACTTTCCCTCACTCATCCTAATGGTAAATAGAAAAGATTGCTGATAAAGAGTCCTCTCGCGTGGCCCGTGGGAATTTGCAGCGCCAGCCCACGAGGAGCAAAGCGCCACGATGAAGCCTGGCACCCATTTGGGTGTGTGAGGGCTCTATCTTCTGATAAGGAAGATTTCTCGGGCCACAGTCTATTCCAACCAACCCTCTCTTACTCTTTCTTTAGGAGCAGCTACGTTCCTTTTGCACGTAGACTGCTGAAGGTCCACATTGAACTTATTCACAGTTTTCTAGGATTAGACACAGCAAGGTGTCGTTGAAATTGTTGAGCTGACGGTAACCAGGTTGTTAGACAGATGAGTGCATGGATCCATTACCTTGGTGGGAGAAGCGAGACATGCTAAATAGGCTCACTAGCAAATCATGTCAAAGTAAAACTATTATTAAGCCCCTGTAATTAGGAGGACCTCTGATATTCCGGAAGTCCCCACCTTTTAGGAACGTTTGTGATAACGTGATCGAGTAGTTGAGTAGAAAGACCAAAGTAATCAACCTGCTGCAAACAGATCTCGAGCATCCCTCCAGTGGAGCACCTTTCCAAGACGATCACAAAAGCTATTTTCCCTTTTTAGTTCTGCCAGATATTGTCCAGGATTGGGGATCCTTTGTCTTCCCAGTAGTAAATCTGGATGTATCGTTGTTTTCATTCGAGGAAGTGATCCCCCAATAGTATGCAGTCATTCTTAAATCATAGTGCTTGGTATCACTAGATTCTGGTTTGTGTGTAGCTCATTCCTTCGTTTTTTTCTTTGATTGGTGAACTGCAATGTATTTGACAAAATATTTTGACCTAAGCAGAAGTTCCTATGAAAGCAGATTGGTTGAAACAAACGTCACCCTCTTTGCTTTTGGACAAATGCAGAGTTTCTATATATGAAACTTGTACTCTTCCAGTTATACATTTATACAGTTATACATTTTAAAAAAAATGTGCTTAGGAAGATTCTGGACTATTACACATCACATTTTAGCCAAATCGGATTGACAGATTCTTAAATTAAATTCAGGAACCGTTAATGTGATTTTCCTTCACACTGATGCTTTAGCCATGTTCGCTGGCTCAACTGAAATGTATTATGTTAATTGGTTATGATAATAATTATTATTACTATCATTCACTAAGAGAAAATGTAAGTGAGGATATTAATGTTTTAGAAATGGCTCGTAATTTGTTGCATAGAAAAAGTATGTTTCCATGGCCCTAAGGCCATCAAAAGCTGGAGCTGTTATACGTCAGTGCGATGGGAGTGATTGGAAAGGGAAAGAGAACGGAGGCCTGTGGATCGTGAAAGTAGGGAGAAAGGAATACAAATGGGAAGTGCTGGGAATAGAGAACTGAAGTGTATGGAAGGAGAACATGGGATGTACACGAATTAAGATCAGGACAAAGTGTGAGGTGTGGGAGTAAGGATAAAAGGAAGAAGAGGAGAGTGTTGTATGAGGTTAAAGGGTTGCTCAGAGCGGTGAAAACTGGGGGGGTGGGGGTTGACAGGAGGAGGTGAAGGGAGCATCTCAATGGAAATAAAAAACTTGAGTCTTCCTACCACTGTTTGTTAAATTGAATTTGGGTGAACTGGGAAGCAAATTTACAAGATAGTTGATAATACAGTAATAATGAATAAGCTAGTTTGGTTATTCAAACTTTACTTAATCACATATTCTTGTGATCGCAAATACCCACCCGCTCGCTACCTTATTTATTTGTACATATGCCCCAATTAATTACTGAAATATTCAGTCACTGACCCAGCCCCTCACACTCTATCAACTAACTTGTCAATCAGTTGCTCAATTGTTTCCAAACTAATTGACTCCATCAGTAACACACATCAGTTTATTCACTGCCAAACACGGAGTTCTGTTTTCTCTGCAAAGCAGGTCGCCCACCTGTTCCACTAAGGGAACTGTCCAGGAGGAAAATGTTAGGTCAGCAAGGATATGTCACAGTTCGATGAAAAAAAATACTCCTGCTAAAATTCGGTGTATTGGGTAGTAGTAAATCTGTTACTTGCGGTGGTTAAAAATTACCAAAGAGCTGTATGTAGTGCTATGCAAGCAAGTTTTTTTTTACTAATAACGAGAAAACAGGAGAAAACCTTCCGCAAGTGAGAATCCCACCCCACCCAGTACATGGTTTGTCTTTTAAAAGATATGTTCGCAGGGGGAATACATACTACTGACATAGCTACTGATGGAAATGTGATTTGTATCCTAAGAGGTTGCGTGATGTGTTCTCACTGTGTCCTTTTCTTGCAGGTGTCACCCAGCAGCAGAAGCCCTCATTGGTTTTCAGCCTTTGTGAGTAGAATCCATCTTTTCTGGTGTTTGGCTTATTTGTTTTGTCACTTTTGCTTGGCCTAACTGTTACTGTTATTGAAACGCATTCTAACCCATGTGACTATAATTGGTGACATTAAATATTATATTTTTTTGGGACAAGGTACATCCTTGAATGTTAATACATTACAAAGGGCAATGGTGAAGAAAATGGATGATTTAGAACTACTGAATTGCAGTACTTTGATCTACCAAAGGACTCGTAATTTGCAATAAGCTGCCAGCTGCTAACCAGTGTGCTGTGCCCCGAAGCTAAGATGTATCTTCTGGCAAATCATTTAATCAAATCATTTAAATCAAATATTTCTTAATATTATACTATGCTTTTTTTGGTTTAAGGCCAGTAGCTGTTACTTGTACTAGGATCCTTTTTTGAAATAGTTCCTTCACGTCATAACCAATCACTTTCTATTTCTGCTGTTGTTCTACACAAAATTAAAAATCAGTCTTTTACTTGATTTTTAACACAACTTTAACTCCGCCACTCTCCTCGCTGCTCTCGTTTGACCACTCTTTCTTCTCTTCTCATCAATGACTACCTCCCATGCTCTTTCAAGATATTGTGGTAGTGATATTGTGGTAATCAAAATTCTGGAAATCATATTTTGTTCTGACGATATTTTTAAGGACTGTATTCTAACATCCCCCTCCCCCAGTTTATTCTCTCTATTATTTTCTCCCTATTCCCTTTGATACTACAAAACCTCTTCCACCTACAGCCACCAACGAATCCCTACTTTCTTACCCACCATTGACGTCTGTTCCTCTTAAGCAGTATCTCCACAACACACAACTGATTCCTTTTTTATTTGCTCTATGATTAGTCACCACTATTTATTTAAGGCTCTCAATTCCTTCGTTTTCCCACTTGCATCCTAATATCTCATCTTCTATATATTCGTTATACAGTTAAAATTCCTAAGTACTTTAAAATGTGATTTTATCTTTCCCAACAATCGCTCTTTTCCATACTTCTTCCAAGTAATTCTCTGTATCCTGTAATTAGTCCGTATTTTACTCTGTAATCAATCATTCAGCTAATACCACCCTCCCTCTCTTCCCTTCAACCTACTAATCTGCGACTGTCCTTTTTGTTGTTACTGAAATTCCTTACATCAGATTTTGAACATTTTTATTCTGCTGGTTTCTTCATAATGGTTGCTTCTGCCTTTAATTTCATTAAGAGGATAACTATTTATATGTATGTTTGTCTTTGGTGTTTCTATAGAGCAAACCTAGCCAAAAAGCAGAGGAGTGCTGTACACGATCAAAAACAAGTATAAAGTCAACAAGTAATAGGAGAGGAAGCTGGGTTGTGGACAATTAATGCATATATATTATGAACTCGGGTAGCCATCATTGATCGCGGACAGTATCTGACTTCAATACACACATCATGATGGCAAACTATGTTGGACTCTACTTGTAGTTACAAATATGTTATTTCATCATCATGAAAAGTCATTCCACTCACTATTGCAGCAGTTATTTTTAATGAAAAGTCATTCCATCCACTATTACATTGTTTAATAGCTTCCACCCGAGCTGATAGTATGCTATCTAACACGCCAGTAATTGTGGCGAGGGCTAGGTTTTTGAGACTTGTGTTTTAGACACGTTTATTCACTAGGGATGGGTGTACATACTTTTTTCTTGTAGATTTAGGGAGAGTTATTTATTAATACGAGCCATGTACTGGGTCACATCCTGATTTAAATGAATGACCTTGCCAGTTTTGGACGTGTCAGAGCTTCGGTAAAGGGGACTATAATTTGAACTCGATTTGACACGAGAATATACTAAAAGGCCCCAGGGGAACTAGGATAGGGGGATTGATTTCTTCCTGTGATGGTAACTATGATCTATTTAGATGTAGTTTCATTTTGTGTATATTGACATTGCAGGTTGTTCGCAGATATGGAGAATTGCCAAATGATATGCTTGGTGTGATACACTATAGCGAAGACCAATTTGAAAATAGGCTGGAATTGTATACCGGGTTTGAATGTGGTAGGTAACATATTGAGTTTCACGTAGGGCGTATTGGTTAGATTTTTAGAATAGTGGTTTAATGCATGGCAATATGGTGTCTTTAGGGTATAAGGAAAAGTGAGATTAGAGAATTCGTCTTTTTTACTCACAAATGTACTTACTTGGTGGTGGTTTTTTGACTACAATCACTTTTCCTTTCGGTGTGATACTAAATAAGAGACCCCAACCTCAGAGAAGAACTTTCCCCTCTAGAATGGTAATGGCACCCTAGGGTACCTGTGTCCGTGAATGTTAATGTCATGATAATGTGAATATTTTAGATGAATATTTATTGTATGTTTTGACTTTTGTCTTAGGTAAAGTACTGCTTGTTTTGTTTGCCCATTGTCCTGATGAGGCCTGAAACTGCCTGACAGGCCGAAACGCGTCGACAGTTTATTGTTGATTTCGACACACTTTGTTTGATTTGGAAACAATACGGGATATATTCCCTAGGAGTTGGACTGATTTGAGAAGCCATAAAAACATTGAGTTGTGCTTCACCTACTCCTAGATACAATTGTGGTGTTCGAAGAAGGAATTAGGGTTATAAGAGCCATTACCGTTTTTTCCATATTTGCAAACTATTGGGCTTCAGACATAACCCATGGATTAAGGGTCAACGTTTGTATAACTTTATTTGTTATTCATTTGTTTTACCTGTATGTCCTGTTAAAAATTGCTCGATTGAAGAGAATAGATATTGATGTGTATGATTATAATACTACAAAAAACTTTTGAAAAGACTACTAAAAGAGTACTAGATATCACTGATGTGTTTTGTGTTTTTTTCAAGATAATTAGCCGTAAGATGAACATAAAAATAGAACAGTCGATTTAGTCATTTACAAATGTGTATGGTGGAGATAGATAATTGATGGTGTCTTTCTCCTGAAATAAGTTTGTCTAAATTGATATCATTGGCATCACTTGTATTTTGCTAGTTTATTTTCACCCAGATGCCTAGTGGTTGATTGGGTACCCCCTGTTGTTATTAGATAATAAATTATGGCATCCTAGCTTGGATCCTCTGTTATCTTGAGTGGTAGAGTGATATTGGGGGACCTTGAAGAGCAACTGTGTGGCAATGGTAAACAGAAATCCTGGATCTGGATGCAGAAATACATATATTCCATTTGGGCTGAATAGTGCTCTTTTTTTAAACTAATTAACTCTTCAATATTTATTAGCTGTTTTCAATATCTGGTCTGTTACAAGTTCGGTAAACTTTAAGGATCTGAAAATGTTAGTATTTGAATCTATTTTTCTTGGCATCAAATTAAACCTAAAGCTGTAAACATTGAACAGGCAGCTGCATCAACGGTTTAAAGGGCAGAGTGACAATAATTGAGTATTGTTCATATTTACATTCAAGGTTGAACAACTGTGAATCCTAGTGTAAATAAAAAGAAATACTTTTATTTTGACAGTGAGCCTCTACTTCTAAATATTGGTAAATTAAAGTATGCAGACTTGTATATAACAGTGATTATCTTTTCCACATCCCTTAAGGCTGTTGGTAGTAGCATAATATTTGTTTTAAGATGTTAGAAACCCTTGCACCCTTTCCAAGTAGGGGCCCTTATTCTAATCAGGGTAAAAGAATTGCACAGCTAAGATAACCCTTATTCACCCCCTTGGTAGCTTGTTACTAGCAATCAGGCTTATCTCCGAGGCATTATGTAAAGCATTTGTACCAACACACACAGTAACACAGTGAAAACACTACAAAAGGACACCTCACCAGTTTAGAAAAACAACCAATTTTTATCTCAATAAAATATGACCAAAATGACAAGCTTTTATGAGGACAGGCACAGCCCTTTTCAGGTGTTAGTGACATCTCCTCCTGCCAATCTAGCCCATGAAGACCCATCAGCCTGGTGGTCGGCCATCAGGATATGCAGGGCACACCTCAGCTCCCTTTGTGTAACTGTATACAGTCAAGGCACAAACAACCCAACTGTTAGTCTAAACCAATCATGGGTTCCACAGGCAGACAGATGCAAAGAATGGTATAGCAAGAAAATGCTCACTTTCTAAAGATGGAATTTTCAAACACATAATTCTAAAGCCAACTTCACATATTTTTTAGTTGTGAGTACAGAGAGCCCAAACTTCAAATCTGTATCTCTTTCCAATTGGACGTTACACTTTTAAGATGTTACACGGCAGCTCCAATGATAACCATTTGGGATACATAGTCCATGAACTAGTGAAAAATTGAATTAGCAGTATTTCACTATCAGGACATGTAAAACACACCACTACAAAGCCAACATACACAAGCAAAGATATCACTTTTAAAATGTTCAAAATAGTTCAGTCCATAGGAAACTATGGATGTGTCACTTTTATCACAAGGTACATGCGATGAGTCAAATCAAAGACAAATACAGGCGCTGGGGAGGTGAGGTGCCGTGAAAGTAAATTGATGCATCAATTTGCTTACTCTCATGGAAGGTGATGCGTCTGTTCCTTACTGCTAGTTGTGGTGATTCATAGGTTCCCTACTGCGGCACAGGGGAGGTGATGCGTCAGTTCCTTACTGTCAGGGGAGGTGATGTATCAAAATATGGACATGCCTGCTCAGTTTCTTACTTCAGGGGAACGTAGATGAAGGACTTTGTGCATGGGTGCGAGGCGCTATAATCCGGACGCGCTGGGTTGATGCGTCAGCAGCGACGAAGCAGGCGCTACATTGATTTTTCAGCTGCGAGCAGGTGATGCGTCGATTTCTTCAGCTGCACAGCAGGGCCCACGTCTGAGCTGGAGCAGGTGTCACAGACATCCAAGACACGGTGCTCAGGACTTGGGCTGCAGCAATCTTTCAGTCGCACAGCAGGCACTGCATCAAATCTTTGGCCGCACTGCAGTGTTGCATTCGTTTTTCAGCCGATAGCTGGTTCTTTTCTTTTATGCAGCGAAGCCACCGCCAATGGTCCAGAACTGGAATTGGCACCACTTGGTAGGTCAGAAATCCCAGCAGAGAATTCCACGGCTGCAGGTGAAGTCTTTGATGGCCCTGAGACTTCTTAACAGAGGCAAGCACACACAAGCCCTTTGAGAACCCTGGCAAGCAGGATACAAAAAAAATCAAAGTACCAGTCCTTTCACTCTCCAAGACAGAAGCAGCAGGCCAGCCCAAAACAGCAACAAGCATTGTGGCAGTTCACCTCGTGTAGCTTCCCCAGCTCTTCTTCTTGACAGAATCTCCTTTTAGTCCTGAAGTGTTCGAAAAATATGTAGTCACAGCTACACTACTTATATCAGTTTCTGCCTGTGAAGTAGGCAAACTTAAAAGTATATTTTTGTAGTGCGCCAGGCCCTGTTTTGCCCTGACCAGACTCCAGACACACTACAGGGTGGTGGAGACAGCTTTTTATGAGGACAGGCACAGCCCTTTTCAGGTGTTAGTGACATCTCCTCCTGCCACTCTAGCCCATGAAGACCCATCAGCCTGGTGGTCGGCCATCAGGATATGCAGGGCACACCTCAGCTCCCTTTGTGTAACTGTATACAGTCAAGGCACAAACAACCCAACTGTTAGTCTAAACCAATCATGGGTTCCACAGGCAGACAGATGCAAAGAATGGTATAGCAAGAAAATGCTCACTTTCTAAAGATGGAATTTTCAAACACATAATTCTAAAGCCAACTTCACATATTTTTTAGTTGTGAGTACAGAGAGCCCAAACTTCAAATCTGTATCTCTTTCCAATTGGAAGTTACACTTTTAAGATGTTACACAGCAGCTCCAATGATAACCATTTGGGATACATAGTCCATGAACTAGTGAAAAATTGAATTAGCAGTATTTCACTATCAGGACATGTAAAACACACCACTACATGTCCTATCTTTAAAATACACTGCACCCTGCTGTGCGGTGCCTTACATGTGATAACAGGGAAGGTTTGGGCCTGGGATGTGGATGCACTTGACAGGTTGACATTGTAGTTTCAATCTACACAGACACTGCAGTTGCAGGTCTGGGACATGGTTACAGGACTACTCATGTGGGTGGCACAATCAGCATTGCAGGCCTACTAGTAGCATTTGATTTACAGACCCTGGGCACACACAGTGTACTTTACTAGGGACTTACCAGTAATTGAATATGCCAATCATAGACCACCAATCACAATCATATTTTACACAAGGGCTACTTGCACTTTAGCTCTGATCAGCAGTGGTAAAGTGCCCAGAATTCTAAACCCAGCAAAGATGAAATGCCGCACTCAGTCAAAAACAGGAGGTCAGAAGCAAAAAAGACAGGGGATAAACACGCCAAATATGCCATAAGGTTTATCCAAATGAGAATCTCCAAATAGGTCATAGTATGCCTCTCTGATCCTGTTTGACGTTCTGTGTGTTCTCTGCCTTTTTGCTAACAAGCTCCATGGTCCCGTGAACTGCTTAGTCATCAGTTATTTATGCCTATGGAAGGATTTATAGAGACCATAATTCAGTGGGGCATTAACAATTAAAATACTGAAACGTATAGTTGTGTTTTAAAAGATGAGATTGAAATTTCCAACACAAAGGGCCAGAGGAATTTGAGAAATACAGAAGAGAGGAAGGAATATTAAAGACAGAACACAACGCTCCAAAACATTGATGCTGTTTTGTTGGAGTTCGGCCACTACACACATTATTTAATTCAGGTTTTGTCTGCCAAAGCGCAAGTGTAGATGCATCTGGTGAAATGTTCCCTTGCAATACAGATTGGTATTCAAACTGATATTGAATCATTACATTGTGTGAATATTTAACTGCTTACAAAGTAGAATGCTAGACTAGATTATTTGATTTCCTTAAGCTCGAAACAGAGTGACTAAGACTGAGTTTTACTGAAGAAAAATGTAAGGATGTGTAGTACCACATAAAAAACATAGGCCTGGAAACAATTTAAATGCACCGGTAAAATGAGAGAAATTACAGAATTTCAATTTCTGAAATTGTGGATAACCTCTTTTTAAGTGAGAGAGCAAATTTCATAGGTACCTTTGCAAGATACTAGCAGGAGACTGGATTTCATAGAAAATGTCTCACAGAGTTATATTCTTCTGGAACTAGCTTCTTTTCAATATATTTGTGATACTCCTATACAGTAGTTGCATGCTCATTTTTTTAAAAAAAAGTAATGAGAGATACCGTAATAGTTTGATGTAATTTAACAAAACTTTTTTTTTTTTTTATGGTATTTGTGAAAAAACCAAGTGCCCAAAATGTGACGAATATGCAGCAGATCTAACACATATGCTGTTCACATGTCCAAAACTTGGGAAGTTCTGGGAAGAAGTGGGGAAAATTCTAGCTATGAAAAACGTTACCAGCACATCAATAACAGCCCCCATGGTAATATTAGGTTTATACACTACAAATCAACCACATCCCGTACTATTATCTATCTTACTATCCTGCGCTAAACTAATTTTAGCTAGAGCTTGGGTCAGTCCTAAGCCACCTAATGCCTTGGAATGGTGGTACTTAGTTAACGAAATCAATACCATGGAATGTACATTGGCAGAACTTAGAGGTGTCAAATCATTGCAGAAATACGAGAAAATATGGGGAATACTAGAATTGAACTGAATTGAACTGAATTGACATTAAGTCTCGATTTATGTACATTGATGATAAGCTGGGAGATGATCATGTCTGTATGTGACAAACTTGTTTAATCTGAAATAATATTTGATTGTATTTTGTAACTCAATACCAGGTGAAAATAATAAAAATATTTAAAAAAAAAAAAAAAAAACTTTTTATGGTATTTTCTGAAATTTCATCAAAAATACTCTATTTCATTCACACCTGATGAAACCAACCATGACCATTTTCCACTTGCGCAGCACAGTTTATGATATTGAAACCTTCACTCCTTGCACTTTGGACTTGGTCTGGGTATGCTAACCACTTGACAACACCTATAAAATTAAGATTCCTAAAATGGCAATGTACTTGCCATGTACACCGTAATATTTTTAAACTGCAGTTAAGCACCACACAGTGGTACTTTCTAGAGCTATACTGTTTTTCTCATATATGAGGGTGGTGTGAATACACGCTGCACTTAAAAACAAATTACGTTAACTTCCACACCAGTAATGCAATTTCTGCAACAACTTATCATCGCCCTACTGGAGAGTTTATTCACCTAACAGTAATATCTAGACACAAGAACATAGTTAAGTTAAAAAAAAAGGCCAGTCTTTCTGTTGTTTGTGGAAGGCAACAGAGGAGTGGTAGCCCAAAGACTAATATGTAGAGAGTTCTAGCGCTTAGCTGCTAAGACAGAAATGGCGTGGTGTCAAAACAAGAACATAAGATGCATGAAACAACAACAAGAAGGGCTGATAAAAAGCTGAGCTATCAAGCAGAGGACTAGTGAATGAGCTTGTCTTGAAAATAGTTTAGCCCAGAATGATAGAAGACCTTGTAGTCCAAACAAAGAGCTTTAACCACTTCGATGCTGATGACGAGCTCAGCTCGTCATCAGGCTTACCAGCTGTGTGCTGATGACGAGCTGAGCTCGTCATGTAACGCGGTAATTTAAAAAATGCTGCACACAGCGAGAAAAGCCGCCGCATCGATGCGGTTAAAGATAATCAATTGTGTGACTGGAAGCCAATTGACATTAAGGTGACAAGTGAAGCTGGTGGACCGACCTGGAAGGTTAAACATAAGATGCGCTGTAGTATTTTGAATTTGCTGGAGTCACTGTAGAAGAGAGTGTTCCCCAAACAATATGTCTATTAGGTGAAACCATGGTACAATACATGCTTTTGGGGGAGCGTATATATATGCTGTGACACTGTTTAACAGCTTCATAGAATACAGGGCAATACAAGCGATCAAAGACAATTAGGAAATCGTGGAGAGACTACTACAAATATGATGCCTTTTCTTATAATGGGTAACAAGACGTAGGTAGTAACTATCATGGCGATAATGCCTATAGTATGCCAGAGATAGCTGGGAGTGGAAACCAACATACCATAATTTGAGAAGAATCCACAACGATACCGACAGTATGCCAAGAATGACTACCATTATGCACGAGACACCATTATCCCAGCGATAGTTTTCGAAACGTTGAGGATGGCAGCAACGTGCGAGCACTGATTGGCTGTATTATGGCAGGTGCAGCTTCCTGCCAAGGGTGGGAAGCATGATGTCAAAGATGCCTATCACTGCTTAGAATACCCACCAATTTCCCAAAGCTAAGATGCATTTTACTGGAATTTGCTTAGGTATCTTGGGCAACCCGAGATGACAAGTTTAGGTGGTCACCATGGAGGGAGACTTCCACCAGGCGGGATGGTAACCAGCGACTCTGAGAGAGAGAGAGAGAGAGAGAGAGATAGAGAGAGCGAGAGAGAGAGAGAGAGAGAGAAAGACACTTTTGCTGGCTTTTGCAGTACATAGTTACTGAACTCTTATGAAGAGCTGAAAAGACATATCCATAATACTGTTGCAGGCTCTGAGGTGTCAGTGACAACTTGGACCATCATCATGCAGCCCTGTAGAATGAGAAACACGGCCTTGCATCGACTCCACCCTGGAAAATGGATGTGAAACATACAGTGGCATCATTTTACACCCATACATTACATGCACGGTATATAGAAAACATGCTGAGTGTAAAGTTGATCATACTGGGTTTACATGTGGGGTCGTTAAGCGTAACCCTGTCTGGTTGTACCCTCACTATTTCATACGCAAGCTTACTCCCAGCAAATGACAAGAGTAGGACTGTGGACGTCTAATTCTGTCTGGTGGCCTTTCAGAGCTAGCATCTGGACGTTTAGAGGACATCAATGAAGTGATAAACAACTCAGTGCCATTACTGCCATCTCAGCATGCCTCTTGTGGCCAGCGGCTGTAAATAAACGATTCAACTCTACCCGTGCAAATCACCAACTCAGCACTACAGCCCCCTCTGTTGACATCTACAGGTAGCACTGAACCTCGCTAAGCAAGGTGCAAGACACCAGCTGGAGCTCTGCCCTAATGAAAAACAGTAGGACTATATAGCAATTGAGCATTACTGTGGAGAGAGGGAGCCCTATGATGTCCACCAGTGAGTAAAAACCGGGGAAACAAAAAATGAACCCAAAAAGCAAACCGATCTTGTGAGCACGCTGTGACAAGTATTCCTAATGGTAGTCACCTTGACTTCTCCAAGGCTAGAAATCATATCCCAAAATAACACATTAAGTCAACTCATTTTAAACTGGTTAGGAATAACCCATCTCTTGACGAAGCCTGACGAAACGCGTGTTCGTTAGAGGAGGTGTATTGAAGAAAGAGGCGCAAAGAGTTTTGAAAGAGAGTAATACAGGACTCTACAGTCGACAACCCTTTCACTTACTTGTCCTAGTGTGGTGACAAAGTCTGTTTTCTTTTTGATTTGGGACATCCTGAACTTGAGAGACATTGGTGTGGCCGCTCCTCTGTCTCGTTAAAGCACCTTAAAAGTTTTATGGGCTTCATTCTGTAGTGGGGAAACATTTTGCAGTAACATGACATTGGCCATCATAGCTATTGTTGTAAACATGAGCCCACTTTATCCTGTAGTCTTCTTGAGCTCAAGAAACAAAGACTGAACTTAGTTGAAATTAGAATGCCATAAACATGCTATTACGTCTAGAGGAAAGACCCAAAAGACTAAGCAGCCCTTAAAAAGTTGAGGTAAACATCTGCAGGTCATCTCAGGTCATGCCAACAGCAGCAAAGTGCTACATTCTTGTCAGAGACCCAAAGTAGATGGAAATATGTCATTCAGTAGAATCCAGAAACACAATGAACTGTCCAACAAATTTCCTATTCCTGAAAACTAGATATGTTCCGTAAATCAATTATTGGTTTAGGGCGCTCTAAAGCATAGGTTACAGTGAACGCTGTATTACTGAAGGATGTCCTGGCAGATTTTTTGAAAAAATGTTCATTTCGAATTTTCAATGAACAATTCACATATTGATATAAAAATTAGCACATTATGAATACCCACGTATACAACTACGGCAATGACAAGGTGATGTATGAAATGCTTGAATTATTCTCAGCCACTGGCAATCGCTTGGGCCATATTCCATTCTATAGTTTTTTGCCCAAGATGCCACTCTAGATAAATGCCCGGCTTATACAAATCAGTACCGACCAAGCTCTTCATGGGAACAGTCCATCCAAACTACCAGGCAAGAGACCACAAGCAACAGCAGACTGGTTTCAACCTACTTAGGTCTCTTACTCACTGTACCATTGGAACCAAGCTAAACTCGACTGAAGAGACCCATTCAGGCTAAAACTGGTCTTGGGTTGTTTGTGTTCTGGTTCTGATAGGACTTGGTCTGGCAGTACAGGCTAGACTGTTCCCAATGGAGCAGGACCAAAACTGATTTGCATATGGCTGGCTAGGTCTAATTTGAGGTGTCATGGTGGACAAAAGAATGATGGGTTGGAATGCTACCTGAGTGACTGCCAGTGGTTATCCTCTGATTACCTTTATGTGTTAGACATAACACCATGAGTGGCCAAGGGTATGTCCTGATGTGGATATCTTGCTCACTGTGCCCTTTGGACCAATCTACACTTGACGGAAGAGACCAAATCAGGCCAAAACCCATCCTGGACTGCATGTTTTCCAGTTCAGAGAGGACCTTGCTTGGCAGTTCGGGCCGGACTGTTCCCAACGGAGCTGGGTAAAGAATGATTTGTATACAGCTGGGATGGCATGGCGAGCAAAAGAATGATGGGTTGGAATGCTACCCTGAGCAATTAGCAGGGGTTAGACTTAATTCAAGCAGCCTCCCATCACCTTTTGTGTGTCTGATGCAATGCCCTACGTGACCAAGGGTATGGGCAGACATGGGTCTCTTGCTCACTGTGCCACTGGAACCAAGCTACATGCGACTGAAGAGGCGCAATCAGGCCAAAAAATGGTCTTGGGTCTCTTGTGCTCCGGAAGACTTGGTTTGGCAGTTTGGGCTGTACTGCTCCCACTGGAGCAGGCCCAATACTGATTTGCAAATGGCTGGGTCTAATCTGAGGTGGCATGGTGGGTACAAAAATGATGGGTTTGAATGCTACCCTGAACGGTTGTCAGTGATTAGACAAATTGCAAGCATCCTCCCATGGCCCTTTGTGTGTTTGATACACAAATATAGAAACAGAAAATATGCTTGCTTTAATTTTCATTCAAAAAGGTATCAGAGTACAGCGTTGTGGATCACTAGTCACAAGATTTTGAGTCTCATTGTATGATATAGTTACAGTACTAAATGCACGTCACCAGGGATTCATGTTTGTTGTGCATTCATCAGTTAACTCTTACTCTTTGATGCTCATAGTTTATTTTATCCTAAAAAACTGTCTATATAAGCAACATAAGTTGTAATGGTTTTGTTTTGTTTTACAGAGTTTTATATAGCGCAAACTTGACCCGAATCGGGTATCGGAGCGCTTTACATAGCGCCAGTTGCATTACATGAGGACGCAATCATTTTTTTGTTAGATATTAATTGATTTGCCCAGAATCACAGGATGTTCAGCATCATTGCCAAGACTCAAACCTAGTTCCCCAGATTCGAAGTCGACCACCCTAGCTGTTAGGCAGTACCTCACTTGTATCTGCTTCTCTTTGCCCCAGTGTAATTCTCCTACAAACAGGCTTTTACAATTTTCCTCTTGAATATGCAAGATCTTTCACTGTTTGTAACTATTATGACCATAGGTGGGTCCTAGATATCTCTAGGACATAAAATGTGAGGGGTCAATGTGGTTTATACATTCACTGGATCATTACAATACACTAAGTCCCTTCCTCAGCCACTCCATAATGGTTAGTTTTAGCTCTTACCATATGGCCACACTTCATTTAGCCAATAGCAATGTGATTGCCAGAATTACCTGTTGGTAGCCTCCAATTCCCTTCTGTAACCCAGCAATGCCATTAATGTGGCCAGCTGAAAGTTCACGACCATCATGTCTGATTGTAGTCCAAGGACCCTCTACCAGTAAGTCAATAGCATGAGGCAGGTAAGTAAGTAAAGCATTTATAGAGCGTGCAAACGCAGAGGCGTCTTGGCGCTGAACTGTGATGTATCACGAGTAACTTCTCCAGAGAGGGAAGTATTGCCTTTTTACTTAGATGGGCAAAGCGCATGAAGTCTGTCACTGAGTATATTCCACTGTGACTCTGTGTCTGCCTCAACGCCAAATGATTCAGTTTCATTGGGGTGTGATGTAACCTTTCTAAGTATTTGTAACGGATCAGTCTATGCCTGCTATTTAGTGAGATGTATATTGTTTGAGAGTAGCAGAACTGCTATTGCCCCTCTGTTAATTCAATCCCATAGTTATTTGGCTTTCCGCTTGAGTTTTCTGTTCCTTAGTCGTGTTCTAACTTGTTGCGGTAACAGGAATGTTATAAGACAAGTAGTGTCCCTGGCTCCTCTAACAAAGTGTGACTGCTGCTCTGGAGCATGAGTTGGATGCTGAAGTAGAGGACGGTGTACAGTGGGGTTGTCTCTCCCAATGTTTTAAATTTGAGCAGCATTATAAAACTGCCCTCTGTGTATAAATGTCCCATTTTTAGCACGCCCAGTCTCAAGAGCTGCTGCTATGCCTTACTCAAGGCTACTATATGTGCATTATGCACAAGTGGAAGTGCAGCAGACTTCACAGCATCCACACCCACACACTGGCAGAAAAGTGTAAATTTACCTTTGTGAATCAGGTACGGAGTCTGTGTTAAGCACAGAACCTCACAGACTTATTTTTGCTTTGTCTTCTCATATTGCCTTCTGACATTTTCTGTGAGTGGGTGTGAAACTGTAGGGTTCGTGCAGAATGGGCAATATACTAGGGGCAGCTGGAAGATTCTGGGTCCACCCACAACTCAGGTACATTCCACTTCCACAACCAGGTGGGCACCCATTCACCCTTCTTGCTCAAATTCAAGGAGCTATCACAGGTATTGTGTGACACCTTTCTGGCAGTGTTCAATCACGCACACATCAATTCCACAGTGCAGCATATTTTCTCCCTACATTACGTCTTTCTACCTTACTGTTGCAAAGTCATCCTGTGTCCTGGGCACCCCCAACTTTTTGCTGACTGGAACTGTGGTAACTGACTCTGACTGAGCCTGGGCTCTGTTTAACTAGGCACAGTGCCAGGGCCAAGCTAAAAGGAACACATTAGAACACAGTTAAGACCCCAAAAACTGTTTAAACTTAACTTACGGGATAGCCCAAAGTGCTGGAACTGTAATCAGGCTGAAGGTGACCTGTCACATATGTTTTTTCATTGCCCTTCCCTAAACAACTATTGGAATAACATTTTCAACTGCATATAACATATTTTTAAAATCAAACCGCGGAGAGAATTTATCTATGTCATTTTAGGTGCTGTAGACCCAACTGTGACTAACAAATATGATCGACAACTGCTAGACCTGCTTCTCACCCTAGCATGTAAGGTTATACTGTGTAAATGGAAGAATGCTGAGGAAGTCTCCTTTAAGATGTGGCGAGAATGGGTATCTTGTATCAGAGGAGTAGACAATAGTGCCTTACAATCCTCCCCCTGGCGTGCATCCACTAAAAAACTCTGGAAATCTCTGTATGCTTCCTCCTTCTCATTCGACCCCCTGTAGAGGGAGCACTAGGTTCTCTTACTTGCATGAATGTGACCCGAATATGTTCTGAGAGACATAGTTGATGGCTTGTTTCCTCCTACACTGTGGTATTGCGACACTGACAAGATTTTATCATGGGCTATATTTGATATCTTGCCGTTAAGAACCAGTTTATGTGCTATTTGTAACTTACCGTTCAAGTACTTGTGTATTTTATACTTTATGCTTTATACTTTATTTATTCCGTGTATATTTTGTTCAGACATGTAGAACAATTTCATGGCTGTATAGTACAGGTATAATGACATAAATGTGCATCTTTGTAATGTTATCTTACACCTCATTTGTCAAGTGACTACAGTGCCAGCAATACCCGTATGTATTGTATGTAGTTTTTCTATTATGCTTTTTGTCATTTACTTTCTGTTCATCTTATGTTGCTTTTCTTCAATAAAAACGATTTGAATGATAGAACACAGTTAAGACACCCAACATACACTAGGGTACACTATAGTACGGTGGGGTACCCCTGTATTTGGCATGACCTACCACCTAAGCCCCTAGTATGTAATAGGGCAGGGGATTGAAACTACCTAGAAGTCTCCAGTATCCTGGTGCATGGCAGTTTAGAGGCCAGCAGATTCTCTGCACCAGCATGTGTGCAGTGCTGAAGCCTGAGGTCACTTTAAAAGCTGCACTGGTGGCCAGGACAGTTTTTAAACCTTAAATTGTGCCCAAACTCGACTTTGGGGGTAGGGGCCGTTACAAATTAAAAACCTACCATGTTTTTGCATATTAGGGACCCCCAGGGTCACCCCTTGGTATCCCAGGGGTGGGGGGTCAGTTATCTATAAGGAGCGCCCTTATAAAATGAGTTTTTAGAAGCCTGGGTAAAGTGAAATTTTACATTTCACTCCCCACATTGTCTTAAAGAGGTGCTCAAATTCGACTTTGATGCTGGAAGAATTGGGTAAGGGTGATCTGCAATATTTCTGCAAATTCAGAACCCCTGAAGTCTCCCCTAGTTGCTCAGGGGGTGGGGGTCCGGTAGAAATTAGGGAAATACTTATAAAATATAGTTTTATAGGCCCTGGTGCTACAAAAGTGGTGCAAGTCATTTTCCCCATTGCAAACCCCATGGCCCATAGGTTAACATGGTAGGAAGTGATTGATTAATAAATATTGATAGGAGAGGACTAGCCGGACCATTCAAAGACTTCCCAGAATGGTCGTAGTAAATCCAACGATATTATATTGTTGAATTTCCCCTAAAGTGTACATACAATAAGTTATGAGACTTTCTTGTTTGTAAGTCCAAATTCAGCCTTTCAGTGGTCTGCCCTGATTGGTCAGAGTTAAGTGGATTAGCCAGGCTGCTGGGAGGGCAGTGATCTGTTCTTTAGGAATGCCAGGCCAGGAGGTGGCGTCGTAAACTACGCTCTTCAAAGGCAAGAGGGGAGGCCTGGGTTTTAGTCCACTATGACAGTCGTGACCCAGAGTCAGGACTAGGCTTAAGAAAGGTATTTGCAGATGGTACGGGGATGGTCCATGGAAATGAGATATCCCAGGGGGTGTGTTTAGCCAGCTCTTACCTCCTTGCTGGAAAATCAGCCATTATGGATTTGGAAGGATGATGCACTCTGGGACAAACTAATGCCACACTCCACAGGATGTGGTCATAACTATGAGGAGTTGCCCTGATCTCATTGGTCAGCAGTGACCTGGTGCTTGACCCAGAGAATTTTGAATAAGTATCTGAGAGGGGCAGAGCCCTCCAGATCTGCTGCTTGAAACTGAATGAAGCAAGAAGTGCCCTGCTGAAGGTTTTGATGTGCAAGGAACTCTAAGGCCTGACCTATGAAGACTGCACCATCTGAAACTACAGCCCTGTGGATTACCTTTCTGCCAAAAGACTCAAGAGTGGAAACTCCCTGCAAGATACAGGTTACAGAGCTCACCTGGACAGCCCCACAAAGAATTCAAAGACTGGAGTACTAGTGGATTTGTAAGGGTTTTGTTCAAGTGGATTGCGGAATTGAAGTTTCACACTTTCAAGGACCCTCTTGGTGATTCCAGAACCTTGGATACTTTGGGACCCGCAAGCAGAATGCCAGGAAGGTGTTCTAACTGGACCCCGCTTGCTGAAGAAGGCGGCCCCCTACAGTGGTGGGAATTCTTCAGAACAATTTATAAAGGTATGTCCCTGACAGAGAAAACGAAATGACTTAAGGGGCACTGTTGGTTTCTAAGCAGTAGAAAGTGACTAATCTTTAAAAATTCATATCTCTGGTTCCTTACAGTGGATTATTTTTGTTTTGGTGTCATTTAAAAGATAAAAATATTACCTATGTTTATAAATTGGTGTTGGATTTTTATTTTGTGTTGTGTCTTAATTATTTACTGAAATGATGTTTTTGAATGCTTTACATACCTGTCTTTGAAGTTAAGCCTGTCTGCTCGCAGCCACGTTACCAAGGGTTGAGCAAAGGAATAATTTTCTAAGACCTATGCTGAGTCCTATCATGTGTTAGTGGCCTTATTGCCAGTGGCAGACCTACATTTGCCCCTACCAATAACCCACTTTCCAACACTTACCTAGCCTGTATTCTGGTGCACACACTTGCTAGGGACATGCAGTCATCTCGTGATTCGCCGAATCAAAGTTGCCCCATCAGGTTTATGCCCCACATCCACTGCGGCAACCATACCCTCCGTACCTCACAGAACATGGTGGCGTATCGCAGTGGCGGCCAGTGAACTTTGAAACTGGTGAGGCTTAAATTGGTGACCTGATCTAAAGTAGCTGAGCCTAACGAGAAAGTCTAATTTACCTCCGGGCTTTCTGCAGATGTTCTTTTCAAGAAAGTTTTGAAACAGTGAGCCAAATTGTACTTATTACAGTACAGTTTGCACAAACACATTTGTAAATAAAGCCATAGGTTTTACAGACAGCCTTTAAGGGCACTCATCACAATACTAACTGGTGGGCTTCTACCAGTGCTTTCATTTGTAAATAGAAATTAAGTGCCAGTTTCCAAACATTTCTAAGAAGGTCACTGCAAACTTGCACACGCAATTGCTGCTAGGCCCGACAGACTTATGGACAGTGAGCTGTCTGTGAGACAGCTGTTAGTGAGAGGGAGGGGGGGCTTGCACTTTGCAGTCCATCACCTCAGACCATCTCCTTTCACAGAGTTGAAATGAAATAATTATTCGTTTATAGCAAGCAACTCAGGACGGACTCCAGCCTAATAATCAGAGCAAGTAACTTGCTCAGTACACTACAGACTCTGGTTTAACAACGGCTGTCAGAGGATTATGGTGTGTTTCCGTGACTCTTTTTACTGAATTACAGCGAATGCAATGAGCAAGTGTCTGCAGCAATACCTTCTAGGCTTTTTTGCTTACTTTTTTCTCTTGCTGTCTTCGAACGTTCGGGACTATCACTGCTCAGAAAAGCGTTTAGGTGACATCAACACGACCCTGCAGACACCAGAACTGGAGCTCAAAGGAATGGCGCTTACACTTTCCTGGAATTATTGGAGGCGCGGTAAGACTCCTCGAGTCTACGCAGTGTGTATTGTGTAATAAACTGCGCAGACTCGATTTGGGGCCCATTGGGAGAGGGCAGGAGACAGACCAACCACAGACACAGTATAAGGTGTGACAAAGGCCACTTTATTGGAAGCAGGTGCACCTCACAAATACAAAACCCTTGGCCTGTGCCGTACAAAACTAGGCCTAACTAAATATGAACTACCTAACAACCCCCCACCCCTAAAATGGTTCCCCCCGAAGAACAACATAAACATAAATGCCAACTGCACAATGCCTGACTAACTGATAAAATAACTTGTGGTATGTACACTCCCCCCCCCCTCTGTCCAGAAACGCCCCCCTAAACTAGGAAAAGCGTCCCGAAGCAACCATCACATCAGCACCTGTTCCAGCGACACCAAAACCCCTACAACACAACCCCCTGATGCACCGGCTCCCAAGAAAAGTCCTAAAAACCCCTCCCCCAGGAAACAAACCTCCCTGACTGCGCCATGAAAAAACCCAGGAAACCATGGGACCTCCCCCTCCAACCGCTTTATTGGGTGGGTGGGAGGGACAAAAACGCTCCTGCCTAACCCTCCGGCTGCCGTGTCACTGTCCCCAAAATGGTGGACAGTGACACAACATGGCCTCTTATATTACCCCCAGCCCAAGCAAGCCCAAAGCCAGCCCAAGGGGAGCCCAAGCCCAGCCCAAACCACCGACCTAGCCCAAAAACAGCCCGCGAACTGCGCTGGCTCGGCCACTACCCCCCCTCCCGGGCCCCAAAACATCCGGGGGCAGCAAGCCTCCCTCCAGTCGGCCACTCCCCTGCAAAGCCCCATTGCGGCCCATCGGGAGAGGGGAGGGGAGATAGACCAACTGCAGACACAGTATAAGGTGTGACAAAGGCCGCTTTATTGGAAGCAGGTGCACATCACAAATACAAAACCCTTGGCCTGTGCCATACAAAACTAGGCCTAACTAAATATGAACTACCTAACAACCCCCCACCCCCACCCCCACCCCTAAAATGGTTCCCCCCGAAGTACAACATAAACATAAATGCCAACTGCACAATGCCTGACTAACTGATTAAATAACTTGTCGTATGTACACTCCCCCCTCTGTCCAGAAACGCCCCAGTCCTCCTACCTTGACCCCCCTAGACTAGGAAAAGCGCCACTCGAAAGCCCCACCAAAGTCTTTCGACCCCCCCACCCCACCTAGGACACCTGCACTCTCGGGTACCTACACACCCCAATAGCCCGGTCCAGTGCGTCCTTCAGCTGAACAATTTATTTATTTATTTATTTTTTAAACTTATAAAGCGCAAACAAATACCACGAATGGTGTCTCGGCGCTAGGCAGACAGAGAGGCAGAGAGAAAGGCAACTCCTTTGCATTTATTGAATGAATAGCCAGGTCTTCACTTGCTTTCTAAAAATCATCAATGATGGACTGCATTTTATATGGTGGGGCAAGGTATTCCAGAGCCTCGAGGCAGCTACCAGGAAGCGTCTGTCTCCCCATGTAACTGTTCTCACCCGTTGAATGCAAAGGGATGCAGATGAGGCAGATCTTAAAGCTCTCTTAGGGGCATACACCAACAGTGATTCCCTAAAAAAGTCAGGTCCTTGGCTGTTCAATGCTTTGTACATAATACACAAAGCCTTAAATTTGGTTCTTTTTTTCACAGGGAGCCAATGAAGTTGGTAAACAATGTGGGAAATGGGCGCGAACTTAGGAGTTTTGGTCAGAATTCGTGCAGCAGCGTTCTGCACCATTTGTAATCTTTTAAAAACCTGCTCCTGGGCATTCAGCAGAAGCCCATTACAGTAATCCACCTTGGATAACACCAAGGAGGACATAAGTGTTTTCCCGGCAGACAGGGGAAGGAAAGGTAGTAACTTTTTCACTTTTCGTAGCGTGTAAAAGGAGGAGGAGACCACTGCATTAGCATGATTAGTGAAACTTAGTTTGTTGTCAAACAACACTCCTAAGTTTCTAACCTTCGAGACTGGAGTAGGTGGATTACCCATTTCTGGTGGCCACCAGACCAGGCCAAGATGGTTTTAGGTCTCCAAACACCATTACCTCGGTCTTATCGGTGTTTAGTTTTAGACAGTTACTGTCCATCCAGTGACTGATGGCTCTCATGCCTATCTGAAAGTTGGCCGCTACCTCACTCCTGTTTTTGTGCACTGCTAACACCAACTGAGTGTCGTCGGCATATGAAGTCACTCCCATTCCATGGCTTTTAATGACCCTCGCCAAGTCCGACACATAGATGTTAAAAAGTGTCGGACTTAGCGAGGATCCCTGGGGGACTCCACAAGGCAGCACAAACGTAGGTGAATAAAAATTCCCCATCTTTACCGATTGTTCTCTGTTAGACAGGAAAGAGGCCAGAAGCTCCACAGCTTTGCCCTGTATGCCCGTGGCTGTGACACGGTCGATCAGGATGTTATGATCGACCGTCTCAAAGGCCGCCGAGAGGTCCAGCAAGATCAGGACTGCTGTGCCACCCTGGTCCATGATCTGTCTGATCTCTTCGGAAGCCTTTATGAGCGCCGTCTCCGTTCCATGGCCTCTCCTAAACCCGAACTGAGTGTTATCTAGCAGGTTATTATGATCAATGTAACTGGCCAGCTGTTTATCTATAACTTTTTCAAGTATTTTGGATGGAAAAGGGAGGGCTGCTATAGGGCGATAACTTTTTAATTCCAAGGTGTTAAGAGTGGGTTTCTTTAGAAGTGGCTTTATTATAGCGGTTTTCTATCTTTGAGGATAAATTCCTGATTCACAGATGGTACTGCAGATATTCTCCAACATTGGGGCTACCACATCAGTTGTCGATTTAATGATGGTCAGTGGGCAGGGATCCAAAGGGGAGCCCGACATTGTTTTTTTGATGAGATCTTTTATTTCTGACAGTGATGGAGGGAGGAATTCATTCGGAGAAGAGGATGTGAACTGTGCGTTCTTGTGGCTCTCTGATGGTTCCCCCATTATATTATTGTTGAATTTATTGAAGATTTCTGTAACCTTGGTCCTGAAAAAATCAGCCATTTGATTGCAGAACTCTTGGGAAATATCTGTAGTATTCGCTGTTGGTATACTTGTTAATGTTGCCACTACCTGGTATAATTGCTTACTGGAATACTGGGCTTTTTCATTATACAGCTCCATCCCATACTGCGACAAATGCACGCCATCCTCCCTAAAGAAGTACACAACGCCATACCTTAACTCCGGGTGCTTCAACCTACCCAAGCCCTCCTTCTCACAAAACCCTCGCATCTCCCTGTTAATCTTCCTCCTTGTCCTATAAATGGCCGCAGGCCTCTCTGCCCCCTCCAGCAACGTCTAGGCACAAACCTCGACCAAATCACATGACACCCACCCATTTACTCCGTATTTCAAACAAGTCCCTTTTCATTTGGTTTACCAGCGCTAAACCCTTACACTGCACCAAATCATTTTCCCCTAAGTGGATGACTACCACATCCGGGCAGACTCCCCCCCACACTACATTGTTCAATGCCGGCACCAACTCGTTCCAGCGCATACCCCCTTTTCCCCGCCAATGGCAACGAAACAACTGGCCATCGAGTTCCAAATTAAGGTTCCTGTGCTTGTCCCATTCCGCCCTTTCCGCTCTCCTAACAAAAGAATGGCCCACTATGTAAATGTCCAACGCCGCCGCAGCTGGCCCCGCCAAGCACCTGCAAAGACACATATGTAAGAAGCGGACAACACAGTTACGTCCTTACTCCCCGCCTACCCCCCGCATCCTGATATACGTCCTGTAGTAGTCCGACTTCCAGCGCTCCAACCGTTTGATCTCCTCCTTATTCCAACCCCGCCGTGCCGCTTCCGTTGCCGCCCCAATGCGAAACGAATGCGTCCCGAACACCTTCGGGTCCTCACCCATAGACCGTAGGGCGTGCCTCAGGACCCACAACACCTGAGCCGCAGTCATCCCGCCGGCCCCCCATCCAAAAACCTCCCCAGCCCCTGCGTCCTCCCCTCTGCCAAGCGCCTCCCCCACGCTGCCGGACACACTGCCTCCGATCCTCCAGGCCCCAACACCACCCAAGTACCTTCCCCGCGCTGATCAGTCTTCGAGCGCCACAAACGCGCCGCGGCTTCCTGGTCCCGGATGTCCACCTCCTCCAACAGCACCCCCGGCCCCCCTTTCAGCCCCAACAACTCCGAAATCCTGAACGCTCCGAAAAACATCCACGACATCAGCGTGGAAAACAGCACCGTTTCACCCCAATCCCGGCAAATCGACGGCAACGTCCGCACCAAGTCGACCAGCATCTCTTCCGTAATCGGCCACCGCTAACGCACCCGCGCCCCCTTCTCCCTCGCCCATCCTTCCAGGAGACGCGCCTCCAACTCCCCCGCCGATAGCTAATAACCCCAGCACAGCTTCCCCATGCACACCACCGCCGACAACTTCCCCGCAATCGTCACCCTGTCCCCTGTCCATCAAACTGAGCATGAACTGCACCACTTGTTCCTCCCGCCGCCACCTGTCCCCTTGCCTTACTGCTCCAAATCGCTGTAATTCCTGCCAGGCCTGCTTGTACGCCTTCCAAGTAGACGCCGCCACCGACGCCTTCACCAGTTGAATGACCCGCCGTCTCCCACCGACAAAAGAGCCGCCGGCACCGGTGTCCTGACCTCGTCCACCTCCGTGGCTAGCCCATGGAACCTCTGCCACTGTGAACGAGACAAAGCATCAGCAATGTCATTGTCCACCCCCGGCACGTGCCGGGCTTGAAATAAAATGTCATGTTCCAAGCATCGCAGCACGAAAACGCGCATCAACTTCAACATCTGCGGGTCCCTGGCGGACTGCCTGTTGACCACCTGCACCACCAACATATTGTCCACCCGAAACAAAACCCGCTTGTGCGCCAAGTTCCGCGCCCAAACCGTAACGGCCACCACCAACGGGAACAATTCCAGGAAGGCAAAACTCCGTCCGCCTGCCTGCCAATGAGCCGGCCACTGCTCGGCGCACCATCTCCCCGCCCAGTAAAAAAAAAAAACCTGTGACTCCCGCCGCATCCAATGACATTGTGACGTCCCATTCCCAATCCTTTGGAGGCGCGATGGGCACCCCATTGAAGCGCCCCAAAAAGGCCAGCCACATGCGCAAGTCTTCCTTCGACCCCGCCGACAGGCGCACGTGATGGTGCTGCAGCATCAAACCGGACAACGCCAGACCCAACTGACGGCAAATAGTACGCCCCACTCGCACCACGCGGCATGCAAAATTCAAGTGCCCCAACAAAACCTGCACGTCACGTACTGTCACCTTCCGCTTTGCCAGCATGGATCCAACCAATGCCACCATTGCCAAGTGTTTGGCCGCTGAAGCGAGCTCTATACCGAGAAAGGACAGCACCGTGCTGGGACTGTACGTCTTCTCTGGCGCCAGGGGAACCCCCAGATAACCCATAAGGTCCGTAAAACCTTCCAGCTGTCGCTGGCAGTCCGTCAAACCGTGCCGTCACACCAGAAAGAAGTCGTTCAGGTAATGCGTCACCGTCTCTGAGCCTGTGCGCCAGAAAAAAACGCCCACTGCAGGAAGGAACTGAACCTCTCAAACAATGCACAGGAGATCGAGCACCCCATGGGGAGCGCTTTGTCCACAAAGATTTGCCCGTCGAACTGGATCCCCAACAACTGGTGATCCGCCGGATGTACCGGCAGCAACCGAAACGCCGACTTGATGTCGCATTTCGCCATGAGGGCGCCCTGTCCCACCGCCGTCACAATCTTCTGCGCCACATCCACGGACGGACGAGTACGCCACCGACGACATTTCCGCCGAGATATAGGCATTCACCGATGCGCCCTCCGGCCAAGACATATGCTGGATCAACCGAAACTGTCCCGGTTCCTTCATGGGCACCACCCCTATCGGGGAAATTATCAAATCGTGCAGGGGCGGCTCCGTAAAGGGCCCCACCATCCGGCCCTCCTTAACCTCCTTGAACAGCTTCTCCCGTACGACCCCCTTGTGTGCATTCACAGACTTCAAGTTGTCAGCCCACCGAGCGATCCGCAGACCCTCGTAACCCAACCGAAAACCCTCCCTGAAACCCCTGCACAACACGGCTGCATCTTCCACCCGCGGATAGGCCGCCAACAGAGGCTCTATTCGATCCAGCCTAACCGTTGTATGAGCCTTTGCCCATGTTTCCTGTCCCACCTCTTGCACCCCCCTCCCCCCAGCAGGAGCGGCTGCCTGCTGCTGCCCCTGTGCAGATCCCCCCTGATCCCCCAGCAGCGCACCACTGGGTGTCTCTTTCCACACTTGAAGCATTCGTGCCTGAAACGGCACACCTGCCTGCTGCACATGCCCTTGTTAAAGTCCCAGCAGGCTCGACAGTGTTCTGTGCAGCGGTATCCCCCGACCCCACCCCCCACGGGTGGGACGGGCTGAAAAGGGGGTCGGCACAAGCAGAAGCCCGCTGGCCGTATAGATGATGCATCCAGACTTCGCTCCACCCATCATCTGCTGGTACAGATCTGCGTCCAGCTCCCCCCACTTTGCCTCCGGATCCGACGCCATCGGAGCCCGGAACTCCTCATCATAATGAGACCAAACATACCCCCGTGAGTGACCTGCGCCCGCCGCATGACGGCCATATATTTGAATAAGGCGACTGACCAGTCCGGATACTTCTCACAATATACGCTGGCGTATGTCAGGAAAGACCAGTTCTCAATGGTCAGGGGCACCTTGGGCCACCTGGCCAGCTCCTGCTCCTCCTCCTTCGATCCCTCCTTAGCCATCAGCACCCTGTGGAGCAGCTTCAGGATCCGCACTGGATCCCGCCGCCTAACCAGTTGCGCCGGGGGGGCCGTCACTCTTGGTGCTGTCTGCCGGGGGCGTACCTGTAAGACACTTCCAACATCATTACTCCTCTCCCCCTCCCCCTCCCGAATCTCCCCCTCCTCCTCCGACTCCTGGTCCCCGACCCCCAGACCAGACCCCCACTGTCTGTCCTGGCCGCCCCCCATGGGTGTCATGCTGCTCAGCCCAGCCTTCTCCCTACACGCCCTCATCAGCACCCCCAGATCCCCACTCTCTCTCCGCCTGCCCCCATCCTGCGATTCGGCTTGTTCAGTTGCATCAACACTCCATCCCGACCCCCGGCGGCCGTCTCGACCCTTCGGGGTGGGGCTGGCGGGGACCTACCACCCCGCCGTCCGACGTGCTCTCGTGATGGGTCCCTCGGTGGAGCGCGACTGCCCTTACAAGGCTGAGCCGGCCCATCCCCTCGGTGGATCGGAGCCGCATGCTGCTCACCCGAGCACCTAGCCAACTGCTCCTGCCAAAAGAAAAGGGGGGAAGTCCAGCATGCTGGGGAAAAATCACCCCCAACACCCCCACCCATCCCCCACCCTCTCTGTGCGTCCCTCCCCCATGCTGCGGAATGCCCCCCCTCCTTGCTGGCTGCTCTCCCCAACCTCCCCCCATCCCCCCAGCCTCTCCCTGCCCCCCAAAGCACCTCCCCCCGTGACGGCCCCCCCTCTGCACGCACCACACCCCCTCGCCCCCCTCCCCAGCCCCCAGAAGCCCCCCCCTGACCACCTGCCCCCAACCCACTCCCCATCGCCCCCGCACCCTCGTTGCTCCTCAACACCCACCCCCCCTCTGCACGCGCCCCCGCGGTGACAGCGGTCTACTTGGCCCCACCACGCCCCCCTGATGACCCCCAGTCCAACTCGCTCTCCCCCCACATCCTCCCCCCCTCCAAGTCTGACTCCTCAATCAACAAGGGTGACCCCGCCCCCTCCATCTGCCCCCTTCCCTCGACCCCTGCCGCCCCCTCCTGATCTCAAGCCTGAGCCCCCCGAACCCTCTCCTCTCCCCCAGCCCATCAGCACTGCCCCTCGTGCCCACAGGCCCCCCTGCCCTTCTACCATCGATTCATTGCCAACCAGAGGTGCTACCTGCGCCTGCGCCTCCAACGCCCCCTGCAGCTCCTACACCATTCGCCTCCCCTCCCCCCACCCCCTCCACAACCACCGCGACGTCCGCTGCACGTGCCTCAACCCCCCTTTCCCCCGCCCCTCCCACAAACCCCAGCGCAGGCCTCTTCCTGTTACCGCACTTTCTCCGGGCCTTCGCCTTTCCCCCCAGCACCACCGCCGCTCATCCCCGCTGTCCGCTGCCTCCCGCCTTCCCTCCCCGCACCCGCCTCCTTCCTCGCACCCAAGCGCGGCGGCTCGCAACACGCCAACACTGCCGCCGTGGCGCCACCGGCAGCGCGCCGCGGCGGCCTTACCTGGACATCTTGCCGCACCAGGTCCATACGGCCCGCCTCCCCAAGAAGGCGCAAGGCCTCCTGCACTCTAGGATCGTCCAACGCCGCTGCTCCCGCCATGCCCCTGCTTCTCAGGCGCTCTTCACCAGACCGACCGGAAAGGTATGCACGTCGCACTCGATCTCCGCCGGCCGGCCTCAGAAAGCCTCTCCCAGCACCAAACGCTCCCTCCTGACCCTGCAACCGATCCGCCAAATGCTCCTGCCCCAAACAAAGCGCTCCTGCCTAAACACAAAAACGCTCCTCCCTAACCCTCCGGCTGCCATGTCACTGTCCCCAAAATGGTGGACAGTGACACAACATGGCCGCTTATATTACCCCCAGCCCAAGCAAGCCCAAAGCCAGCCCACGGGGAGCCCAAGCCCAGCCCAAACCGCCCACCTAGCCCAAAAACAGCCCGCGAACTGCGCTGGCTCGGCCACAACCCCCACCCCCTCTCCCGGGGCCCCAAAACACTCCGGGGGCAGCAAGCCTCCCTCTGGTCAGGGGCTCCCCCGCAAAGCCCCATTTTCAGCTTGCCACCAGGCTGCAGACTCTACCCCACCCTTTCCCAACTCCTCACAGGACGGAACCCACACCCCTGTGACGAGTTGAGAAAAGGTGGGAGCGTTTTAGCACCATTTTAAAATTTATTGAATTCTTTTGTGACCTAATCTGTGTTGTTCTTGAAACTCGCTCACCTTAAACAGCCGAGGAACGCTCTTCAGCGCCGGCTGCAACGCTCGACCAGACAGACGCCAATCGGCGACTTCTTGGGCCACGCCCACCTCGCAGGCCACGCCCCCTTTACCCGCGATCTCATAAAAGCGCCAAATATACAAGCGCCACACAGACCTGTAACACACTCCGCAGGCAACCTCGCCGGGAGCGTTTTAGCACCATTTTAAAATTTATTGAATTCTTTTGTGACCTAATCTGTGTTGTTCTTGAAACTCGCTCACCTTAAACAGCCGAGGAACGCTCTTCAGCGCCGGCTGCAACGCTCGACCAGACAGACGCCAATCGGCGACTTCTTGGGCCACGCCCACCTCGCAGGCCACGCCCCCTTTACCCGCGATCTCATAAAAGCGCCAAATATACAAGCGCCACACAGACCTGTAACACACTCCGCAGGCAACCTCGCCGGGAGCATTTTAGCACCATTTTAAAATTTATTGAATTCTTTTGTGACCTAATCTGTGTTGTTCTTGAAACTCGCTCACCTTAAACAGCCGAGGAACGCTCTTCAGCGCCGGCTGCAACGCTCGACCAGACAGACGCCAATCGGCGACTTCTTGGCCACGCCCACCTCGCAGGCCACGCCCCCTTTACCCGCGATCTCATAAAAGCGTCAAATATACAAGCGCCACACAGACCTGTAACACACTCCGCAGGCAACCTCGCCGGGAGCGTTTTAGCACCATTTTAAAATTTATTGAATTCTTTTGTGACCTAATCTGTGTTGTTCTTGAAACTCGCTCACCTTAAACAGCCGAGGAACGCTCTTCAGCGCCGGCTGCAACGCTCGACCAGACAGACGCCAATCGGCGACTTCTTGGGCCACGCCCACCTCGCAGGCCACGCCCCCTTTACCGCCTACATCATGTGCTGTCACCGGAAGCGCAGCGGACGAGCGCAGCGGGAGCGCCGTTTGCGCGCCGAAGGCGCGCCTAAGTCAAGCCCGTCTGCGCCCGTCATCGCCAGACCATCGCCTCTCGCCAGCCCCCCTGGTCCTTCCAGGTCATACCCACGTATACGCTATGACGGTAAGGAACTCTTACACTTGAACCCTACCCAAAAATGTTCTGATGCTACTGGCATCTTAGGTCTTACGCAACTCAACTGCAACCGTTGCCATTTCTCCACCAACACGCCTACTCGCGTATGGGGTGACCGTCTCAATACAACAACCCCGCCGCTGAAGATACTACAACTTAACTGCAGATCCCTCACCAAACACCACCTTGAGGTGAATTCGCTTCTTCAGGAGGAAAATCCTGACGTCCTATTTCTGTGCGAAACATGGCTTCGAGACGGCATAACTACCATCCCTAACCTAACGCTCCCAGACGAGTTCCACCTGGTCACCATTAACCGTGATTCTCGTGGTGGTGGCATAGCAATTATCTATAAAAAGCACCTGACCTGCTCTTTTACCAAAGAACTGATCCTAGACTGTGAATGCGCCCAATTTAAAATCAGCGTGACCCCTCAATTTACGCTATCCGGCCTATACATCTATCGCCCACCAGGCCAGGCCACTAGGTTTATTGACGCCCTCCTCGAAACGGCCACAGCGCTTACTACCAAATTCGCTAACTTCACCATTTTAGGTGATCTCAACCTACACTTTGATGCGATTGGTGACCATACAATCACCAACCTTCTTGCAGACCTCGCGGCATTACAACTTAACTCTTTAGTCCATGCTTCTACCCACATAGCAGGCCATACCCTAGATCCAATTTTTACTAACATTCAGGAGGCAGTTACAGACACCCCCACTCCGATGGGATGGACGGACCACCACCTTATTAAACTGATGGTTCCGACTCCACAACGTCAGTATAAAACTGAATCCAACCAGCGTTTAAAAAGACCTTGGCATAAACTCTCCTCCCCTGCTCTTCATGAAACCCTTGGAGAGTTCCAATTCGAAGCTAACCAGGAGATAGACGCGACCTACACCTCGTTCACTACATGGATCAGCAATGGCCTTGACACTCTCATTCCGGCTAAACTGACCAAAGGACGTAATACACCTTCCAATCCGTGGTATGACGATACCCTTAAATCAATGCGTAAGGAGTGTAAAAATGCCGAGCGCCAATGGAGAAAAAACTATAACAACCAGGATAAGGCAAACTATCTATCCAGGCTTAAAATCTATCATAAAGCCATTAGATCTTCCCGTGCCTCTTTTTATGCCAACAAAATTAGCTCCAACCCGAATCCAACTAAAACCATCTTCAAATTAGTTAAAGAACTCCAAAACCCTAGGGCGCCCCCACCTAAAATTTCTTCCAACGAACAATTTGAGCAGCTTGCAACATATTTCGTTGAAAAGGTCCAAAAAATCTACGCGACCTTTCCACAGATCCCTCCTCCCCTTGGAGTACCTAAGACCCCAGCTTCTAACTTTACTCCTCTTTCCAAAATTCCTGCCATCACTGCTGCTGACCTGACCAAACTATGTAAGAAAGTGAAGTCCGGCTCCCCAGCTGACCCCATGAGCCCCTCTCATTTCCTGGACTCGATTGATTTTTTTCTATCCCCCATGCTGAACATCCTTAACCTTTCTTTCACCTCTGGATCTGTACCCATAGCTTGGAAGGAAGCGTGGGTATCACCGATAATTAAAAAACCTACCCTCGACCCTTCTAAACCGGAAAACTTCCGGCCAATATCCCTCCTCCCCTGGATTTCCAAGATAGCTGAAGCCCATGTCAATGGTATCCTCTCGAAACATATGGATCATCACGGAATACTAGACTCTTCCCAAAATGGCTTTCGCGTAGGCCATAGCACTGAGTCTGCCCTACTGGCCACCACAGAACATCTCCGGACGATCTTAGACTCCGGTCAAAGTGCTGCGCTGATTCTTCTTGATCTCAGCGCAGCCTTTGACACGGTATCCCATGACATCCTTCTGAAACGCCTGGAGATGGCCGGTGTGACTGGCCTCGCTCTCGCATGGTTTCAATCCTTTCTCAAGGATAGATCCTTCAAGGTGTCGGCCCCTCCATTTCTCTCTAAATCCCATCCCATAGCTCAAGGTGTCCCCCAGGGTTCAGCGTTGAGCCCATCCCTCTTTAATCTCTACGTCCAGCCACTTACTGACGTGGCAAAAGAGTGGGGGCTCACGCTGGTCTCATACGCCGACGACACCCAGCTGGTTGTCACCCTCTCGGAAAGCCCGTCCATCGCGGCATCCAAGTTTAAAGAGGGTATGGCTGCAGTGGCACAATGGATGACGGACAATTACCTCCAACTTAACGCCGGAAAAACCGAGGCATTCCTCCTTGGCCGAAACACCAGCCTATGGAACGAGCACTGGTGGCCGTCATCCCTGGGCGCCACTCCACTCCCTAAAAATTGTGTTAAAAATTTGGGAGTCTGGATGGATGCCAACCTTAGCTTCCAGTCCCACACTAAAAAGGTGGCAGCCACCTGCATAGGTCTTCTAAGGAATCTCAGACCTATACTTGGGCTCTTCGACTCTAAAGCTCGCCAGCTAATTATCCAGGCTACCATCTTATCACGCCTGGACTACGCTAACGTCCTCCTTCTGGGAGCAAACAAAGCGGAAACAGCTAGGTTCCAACGTATCCAGAATGCGGCGGCCAGAACGTTGGTTGGCCTACCACGTAGATGTTCTGCCAGAGCTACCATCCGTAAGCTCCACTGGCTGCCCGTGGAACACCGAGTCAAATTTAAGGCTCTTACCACGATCTTTAAGATCGTTAAACAAGGAAATCCCCCTCTGGGGCGGAATCTGGCCCGACCTTATGTCCCAGGTCGCGCACTCCGTTCTTCCAACCAACTTCTTCTGACCGTCCCCAGGATTAGGCTTTGCCGAACTGGAAGCCGCTCCTTTAGCGTCCTTGGTCCCAAACTATGGAACGATCTCCCCCTCAGCATTCGTTCCTTAGATTGCCTCTCAGCTTTCCGTAAAGCCATCAAGACCTACCTTTTCCCTGCTCTCTAGGCCCCCCCCCCCCACTCCCCCTCTCTTTTTCTGTCCTTCTGGTGCGTGCTTGTCTCATAGCGCCGGGACGCCCCATTGCTGGGGTAGCTGCCGCGCTTCACCAAACCTAGAAATAGAAATAGAAAATAGGTGGGATGACCCTCCTCTCCACTCCCTGACTGACGTGAAGCCTCTGTGAATCAGGGCTTCAGGCTAAAACGACCGGGGGAAACTTAATCCCCGCGTCATCAGTGGTTGGAGATTGGTCATTAAGGCTATGTCTTTGCCGAGCTGATGACCTCACAAGCCTCAGGGCTGTGAGCTCATCAGCCTGGCAAATACTGTAGCCTATGGACCCGCCCACAGGCAGCAGGTTTATTGAATGCATCAGCGTTGCTGACTCTCTGGCAGTGTGTGATTGTGAGAGTAATCCCAGGCCTCAAGAAAAATGTCTTTATATTTAATTTTTGTTTAAAGCAGATTTAAAGGGATGGTTTAAAACTTGTCAATGGATGACCCTGGGGTGAGTGGGGGGTGAAAGTAAAGGGGCGGAGCCCCAACGCCCTTGCTGCGAAACCGCCCCTGGCGTATCGGCTCTGCATGCCCTACCACCTCTACCCCAAAGGCCTACCTCACTCTGTGGCCATACAGTGTCCTTGTCGTGCACTCACACCGCTCTCTTGCGGTCTGAAGCATGTCTTTGCCCTGCAGGCATTTGTCTGTCAATCTGAACTCGCGAGCCCTTGGCTCCTTCTTGCAAACCTTGCTTTGGACCTGTTGGTCCCAGCACAGTGTGGATGTCATTGGGACCCATGCCGTCAACATTCTTATCTTCATTATGCCGGATGCAGAAATGCTAGTAAACACATATTCTGTTGCCACTTTAGGTACCACATTAGTGCAGGAACTTTCTTGCTTCAGTGTCATCCGGCCTTGGCTGATTTAGCCACCCAGAGCCTTCCTCTAGCAAGGCCATCTTGGTCGCCGGCTGCCTGGCTCCCCAGTAATGCAAAAACACAGTTGATGGACAGAATGCAGAACAATGTCTTACATTCACCCCAGTACAAAGATCTGGGCCTAAATCCATCGTTTTTTTGCACTCCACACCACCCTAGGTCAGACAATGGCTATATGCAAATCAGCCTTGACCCTGTGCCTCATGGGAACAGTCCAGCCCGAACTACCAAGCCATGTCTTTCCTAGACCGGAATCAAGCATCCAAGGACCGGTTTCTGTCTATCAACCTTCTTCAGCCTGGATAGCTTGACTCCAGTGATGTGGAGAGCCTGGGACTCACGTCTGAGCATACCCAGCCCACTCGGGGTGAAAATTGCAAAAAACACAGTTGATGGACAGAATGCAGAACAATGTCTTACATTCACCCCAGTACAAAGATCTGGGCCTAAATCCATCGTTTTTTTGCACTCCACACCACCCTAGGTCAGACAATGGCTATATGCAAATCAGCCTTGACCCTGTGCCTCATGGGAACAGTCCAGCCCGAACTACCAAGCCATGTCTTTCCTAGACCGGAATCAAGCAGCCAAGGACCGGCTTCTGGCTATCAGCCTTCTTCAGCCTGGATAGCTTGACTCCAGTGATGTGGAGAGCCTGGGACTCACGTCTGAGCATACCCAGCCCACTCGGGGTGAAAATTGCAAACAACACAGTTGATGGACAGAATGCAGAACAATGTCTTACATTCACCCCAGTACAAAGATCTGGGCCTAAATCCATTGTTTATTTGCACTCCACACCACCCTAGGTCAGACAATGGCTATATGCAAATCAGCCTTGACCCTGTGCCTCATGGGAACAGTCCAGCCCGAACTACCAAGCCATGTCTTTCCTAGACCGGAATCAAGCATCCAATGACCGGTTTCTGGCTATCAGCCTTCTTCAGCCTGGATAGCTTGACTCTTTCAGATGCTCCGTTTATCACCACCCCCTTTTGTACCGCTTTTGGCCGCCATATGTGTGGCAGGGTATGCTCAGACGTGAGTCCCTTGCTCACTTTGCCACTGGATTCAAGCAAGCCGGGCTGAAGACGGCTGGAATGCCAGAAACCGCTCCTCGGAAGCTTGTTTCCGGTCCAGGGAAGACATGGCTTGGCAGTTCGGGCTGGACTGTTCCCATGAGGCACAGGGTCAGACTGATTTGCATATAGCCATGTCTGAACTGGGGTGGCAGAGTGGGCTAAAGAACGGTGATGGATTAAACCCAGATCTTTTGACTGGGTGTGAATGTATGATTGATTCAGATGCTCCGTCCATCACCACCCCCTTTTGTACCGCTTTTGGCTGCCGTAAGTGTGGCAGGGTATGCTCAGACGTGAGTCCCTTGCTCACTTTGCCACTGGATTCAAGCAAGCCGGGCTGAAGACGGCTGGAATGCCAGAAACCGGTCCTCGGAAGCTTGTTTCCGGTCCAGGAAAGACATGGCTTGGCAGTTCGGGCTGGACTGTTCCCATGAGGCACAGGGTCAGCCTGATTTGCATATAGCCGTGTCTGAATTGGGGTGGCAGAGTGGGCTAAAGAACGGTGATGGATTAAACCCAGATCTTTTGACTGGGTGTGAGTGTTTGATTGATTCAGATGCTCCGTCCATCACCACCCCCTTTTGTACCGCTTTTGGCGGCCATATGTGTGGCTGGATATGCTCAGACGTGAGTCCCTTGCTCACTTTGCCACTGGATTCAAGCAAGCCGGGCTGAAGACGGCTGGGCCAGAAACCGGTCCTCGGAAGCTTGTTTCCGGTCTAGGGAAGACCTGGCTTGGCAGTTCGGGCTGGGCTGTTCCCATGAGGCACAGGGTCAGACTGATTTGCATACAGCCATGCCTGAACTGGAGTGGCAGAGTGGGCTAAAGAACAGTGATGGATTAAACCCAGATCTTTTGACTGGGTGTGAGTGTTTGATTGATTCAGATGCTCCGTCCATCACCACCCCCTTTTGTACCGCTTTTGGCCGCCATAAGTGTGTCAGGGTATGCTCACACGTGAGTCCCTTGCTCACTTTGCCACTGGATTCAAGCAAGCCGGGCTGAAGACGGCTGGAATGCCAGAAACCGGTCCTTGGAAGCTTGTTTCCGGTGCAGGGAAGACATGGCTTGGCAGTTCGGGCTGGACTGTTCCCATGAGGCACAGGGTCAGACTGATTTGCATATAGCCATGTCTGAACTGGGGTGGCAGAGTGGGCTAAAGAACGGTGATGGATTAAACCCAGATCTTTTGACTGGGTGTGAGTGTTTGATTGATTCAGATGCTCCGTCCATCACCACCCCCTTTTGTACCGCTTTTGGCCGCCATAAGTGTGGCAGGGTATGCTCAGACGTGAGTCCCTTTCTCACTTTGCCACTGGATTCAAGCAAGCCGGGCTGAAGACGGCTGGAATGCCAGAAACCAGTACTCAGAAGCTTGTTTCCGGTCCAGGGAAGACATGGCTTGGCAGTTCGGGCTGGACTGTTCCCATGAGGCACAGGGTCAGACTGATTTGCATATAGCCATGTCTGAGCTGGGGTGGCAGAGTGGGCTAAAGAACGGTGATGGATTAAACCCAGATCTTTTGACTGGGCGTGAGTGTTTGATTGATTCAGATGCTCCATCCTTCACCATCCCCCTTTGCATGGCTCCCAAGTAATGGCAGATTTCTTAGCAAAAATATGTGATGCTCTTTATCCATCCAGTAGGAGGGTCAGGAGATTAGTCAGATGCCTTCAATTCAGCATCAATATCTGGAGTTCATCTTCATTAACTGACTGTATTGATAATAATGGTGGATTAGATGCAATAGTAAATATGCCTGTGTGGACCACTGTGAACTTGGTGCAATGGAGAGGTGGTGGAAATATACTTAAGGTAATCGTAAATAAGGACCATAGATCAGTAGGAGTGTAATATCTGAATGGCATTGTCACCGACAGTTTATATGTTCTGCTTTGCCTCCACTGATGGAAGAAATGAAGGATTTGTGAAATTTCCCTCTCCAGTATACTCACTGACTCAAGTGATAGTGCACTCGTCGAGTATAAGGCGGAATCCTGCTTGCTAGTGATGTAATTTCTCACCTTGTAGTACATAAAAAGTCATAATGATGTAAGGCAGCTAAGGACTGGTTCACCAGGCATTTCCTTCTCTTGGTAGGCTTTGCCGCTCTACATTTATAGCCCGGGACGGCTCTGGGGCGGTGCGACTGGTGCAGCCGCTCCGAGCTCTGTGCTCAGGGGAACTGTGGTTTTGATGCACCTGCTGCAGAGTTTCTTGTATGTCCAGTATTTAGGCAACAATAAAAATGTCAGGATAACTCTGGTGATTAATGTTCCTGCTGGAGAGAGATTTTTTGTCTAGTTGCAGTTTTGAATAACATAAAGTAGTGCACAAGATTAATATGCATGCTGCAAAGAACATGCACCAGAACTGTATTTTATGTTTGTAGCTCAGTGGGTTACTCATTTTGTCAACAAGATCCTCTTTTTTTTACTTGCAGTTCATAAGTTACAAACCTAATATAGCACAGTGACTTATGAACTGTCTTCCAAGAGCTAAGGAGCTGAATGTAATGAAAGTGAGCGGTATAGGTTAGAACATTATGTTTTCCCCCCGTCTTTCGTTATCCTAATGCTACTAAAAAGGGTTCGTTTGGGTAGAAATACATTCCTATTAATAAAGCCAACCCCAACCATTGTGGTGCATTTCGAATCCTCAGTCTGTTCTTCTCCAGACCAAACACTTTTAAAGTATACTGCCTACTAACGTAGACGATGTGATTGTAATCCTGATTATCTTATGTAACATTTAGTATAGACTGATTTACATACATGATTCATTGTCTCTGTATGATGTGTGTGATGTAAAGTGCTCTGACACCCTACACTGGTATGAGTAGAGTTATGAAACGAAATACATAAATACATGTGAAAGGTGCTATGGGGAGATGAGGGGCACTGTTAGAGGATGGCACTGGAGGAATTGGTAGAGAAGGAGGTCATTGGGGGGATGCCAAAAAAGACTGCTGCACCAGGGGCCACCACCGCTGAAGATGGTGCTTTTTTCTTTCTGATTGTGGATAGGGAAAAACATAATGGGTTAGGGGCTTCAAAGTAACCAAAAGTCCACAACTCTATTGCAGTGCTTCTAGCTGCCTCATTTATTCCTCCCTGTGGGTATGCTAGAAAGGGGGTGAAAAGGATGGTATTATGGCAGAAGTTGGACCCCTATCATCAAGTATATACACAAATATTGAAATTTAAATACGGAAATAATGTTGCAGCATTATATACACGGCGTAATAGCCATGTGTGTGACAGTGTATAGTGGGACATGCACTTGACATACATATTTACGTACTCCGGATTACACGTAAGGCATGCAGCTTTAAACATGCAATGTTATAAAAGTGTTAAAGTTTGTGTAATGAAGGGAAAGTGGTGTTTTCAGCTCCGACTCTGTAATACACTTTTCAAACATTGTTTTTTGTGATTGACACACGCCCGTTCAGATCTGTGTCCTTCTCCGAGTGTAAAGTAAACCATATTTAATACGGGCCCGGGGCTGCGAGGCGGGAGGCATTAGGCCGGAGTCATTTGCCCCGCAGGCTCGGCAAAAGACACTTTGAAAATTACCAAAACATGAAGGCCCAAAAAAAAAAAAAACATCCGCCCACTGCCGCAATGACGTTCACAAAGGGGCGGAGAGCGAAAAAATCGCTGGAACGCCCACGAATCTGCTCCGGCAATGACGGACAGATCTATCTTCCAATGGTTAGCCTCCATTTATGGAGCTAGCCAATGGAAGAGCAGGCGGGACAAATTCGCCCGTACTGTTCTAACATAAGATTTCGCCAGTGGACACCAGGCGAAACCGAAAAACAGTAACTATGGCTTTGGTCCTTTCAAAACATGACTATGCCAATTTCTTTTTTTTTTTTTTTTACATCTTTTTATTGGTAACAAAGAAATAAATGGTGGTCGTCACAGTCAAGGCATAAAATATCCATAGAAGAGCGTAGGAAACTACGGTACATACACAGTGATCATGGTATAAAGGCCATTGATAACATCACATCACATTGCATTTACAGTACAAGTGATTCGTCAATCGAGAAAACCCAATTTCTAATACAAAGGTCTTCCCAAAATACTGATTTGCAGACTACATTATGTTCAGAACCAAGCAGCAAAGCTGATGTATTTTTCACCAAGAACTCAAATGTAATCCCTTTGCTCAGAGAAATACATTGTCTTCCCCTGAACAGAGTATTACATTTAAAGTCTGTTGTCACCTTTAAAGTAATCCTAGGGCAGGGTCCATCTGTTTTTAGAAGAAAGATGAAATAAGTACTGTCCAGTTTGAGAACTTCTTTCTTCTTCCACCCCACTCCTGGTTGTCTCTCAAATTATAAGACTGGAAAAGAAGTTCGTGGAATCTCTTTTCTAGCTCGCTCCCCCTGGAATTCTCAACCTGTGACCTTTTGTTCTTACCCAAACTACTTAAACTTTAGCAAAGAACTAAAAACTTGGCTCTTTAAGCAAGCATACACTTCTTCCTAAAGGCATACACCGCGCAGAGTAATTCCCCCAAAGCACCATGGTACTATTGGTGAATAAGAGCCTAACAGTAAAAGAACAAAAATAAATAAAATAACTGGAAGGAGTGGGCGGAAGGAGAGGGATGCAAGAGAGGAGAGGGTAGGATAACTGCCATTGGTGGAAAGGTGGGTCTACATGATGTGAAATAAGGGGAGAACTGTGGAGTGAGTGAGAAAGGGGAGCGGTGAAAGAAGAGGATATTATACGAGATTGGAGGGGAGAGGGTGCAGGTGCAAACACAGCGATGAAGGGGTACTGCAGGCTGTTGGAGGAAGAGGAGAAGTGAGAAGTGAAATCTTTAGAAGGTGAAGGTTTAGGAAAGTGAGAGCTATAACACGCGAGCGATAGAGATAGAGGGAGGTGTGGGGATGAAGGGAAGTGATGCAGTGGCAAGAGAGCTGCAGGGGGAGAGAGACGGGGGCACAGAAGAAGAGGAGATAAAAGCAGGTAAGAAAAAATGGAAAGAGAGGATTAGAGGAGTGGTGAAGATAGAGAAGGAGATCAGCTGAGGTGGAAAAAAAGACCCACTGGAGTTAGGTGAAAAGAGATATGTGGGAGGAGAAGTGGGAGACAAGGACGAGACCGGTGCTTAATTTGAGCCAGCGGTTTCTGGTGCTTGGCACCAGCACTTAGATGTCAACACCAGCGTTTGTGACAGTTTGCCATAAGGTGGCACTGTCTGGCTAATTTATAGAAGGCTATAATGACAGTTAATTATTAATTCAATATGCGTGGCGCCCACCCCATTCTTATAGCTTTGGGGGCCTGAAATAATCCTGATTGTCACACATGTGGGTGTGTGATGGTTAGTAGTTGTGTTGGTACTATCATTGGCAGCATGGCATGGGCATTGTGTGGTGCAAGCTGCAGTGGACTCCTGACGAGAGCCCTAGAATTTATTGTTTTACAAATTAAGCACTGGACGAGACACTGTATCTGCGTAGGAAAGAGAGCCGTGCAGTAACCTGGCGCCTCTGGAATGCCCTGCCCGTCCAGTGTGGACTGAACTCTGGCTGCCTTTTGACGGCACCGCTTCATCAGGAGCAGTGAGCATGATTGCTAATGTGACGTGATGCTGAGCATCAATAGACCAGACATCATGGGGTGCAGCCCGCGAGCTCTTAGTCAAGCGTATCGGGCATCACATACATGTTAAGTTTCATTATGAAGCCCCCCTGCTGAGCACGTCTGCCCTGGTATGTGATTATATGAGGGTAATTACCATGAAGCGTTCAATTGGTAAAAGAAAGTCAAGAGCTGAGTATTAAATGCTCCAGAGCAGACGTGATTGGCAGCTAAGTGGGGCGTGTGCATGGCACGAGCTATCTGTGGGTTTCTGGCAGAGGCAGCCACATGAATGTGCCTTTATTTTGGTCCTGTTCTATAGGCATGTACTGTAGCATGTGAAGCCTTTCACCTGGCTACCATGACACACACTATACCTTAATCTGATAGGGTGCAAATCATGGCACTAGAATGATCTATGAACGATGCTGCCTCAAGACTACGAACAGGGAATGTTTAGCCTGACATTGTGTACAAGAGGTTTCCTCTGGGAAGCAACCACTCTGCGAACAATTTCAATGTGATTTACAGCTATACTACTGCCCGTTTTATAAAAATATCTACCAACACACTTTGCTAATCATTTTTATGATATTTAAAATGTATATTATGTATTACGTGTGATTTTAGATTTTATGTATACACTAGAGACATATTTCTCTTTTGTATAGAACGTTGTCTGTCACCCTCAGTGCTTATTTTGTAAAAGAATGAGTGCTTGGACCCAAAGTTAGGCTCAGATGCCCACGACCAATGCTGTCGAAGGTTGGAAGGCCACATACAAGGCTGAGGAGTCTTGATCCCACCTCACGCCTCTTAAATCCACTACCAGACTCTCCCTGCCTCTTTGTCTCACTCTTGCAAGTTCTTCTTCATCACTGGTTTCTTCCTTTGTCACCGTTTTTTCGTTTTTTTCTTCATTCTTCTACTCACCCTTTTGTGTTTTTCTATCTCTTGCTCCGGGTTTTGAGGAAAAATAAGGGCCTATCTTAAAAAATAGTGGCAGTTGGGCCCACCTGCAACCACTGGCTCAAATTAAGCACTGGTCCCTCTGCTGGAATGCCCTACCGTACTCTGCAGCATCTGTGTTGAAAGTTTGGCCACTGTTTGCTTTGAAGAGAGAGGACAGGGTAGATTAATCTGCACCACTAATGCTGTGCTTCCAAAAGTTGTATTCTTCTTTGCTACTACACAATGGTTCCTGACAAATCAGCTAAATTACAAAAGGAGCAGATTACAGCGAATGGGGAATAACGGTTGTCATTGGGGCTTCTTTTGCTTATTCACATCATCATTGCAGATGAGCAATTTTGAGCTTTGCTTATACTGCAAATAGTTATGTTATGTTACTTGCATCTTAGTATCCATTTATTGATTGGCTATTAAGAGAGAATTGGGTAGATGCAAGGACTGAAAGAAGGTAATCAGGATGACACAGATGCGGGGACCTGGTGCCAGTTGGTTAAGAAGTGGGGTGGTAATTTTGGAGACTGAGAGTAGCCTTGAGGGGCAGGAGATTTTTGGGAAATTGAGGGCAGTTGGTAAGGAGTAGAGGGTAAGTGTAAGATTTGAAGATGTTTAGTAATACCATCCCAGTTTCTCTCACACCATTAGATGACCTTCACAGCCGATTGCAAAGAGACGCAATGCTGTACGTTTCTGTGCGAACTTTAAAGGAAGCAACTCTTTTTACCAATTTGTGAAATAGGCAGCGTTGCGGCGCTGTTCAAGCTATATGTTGAACCGACTTAGAGCTAAAAGGAATCATTAAAGAAAACATCTCTGGCATGGCGAAAATCATCAAACCTCGCATACTCCTGAGGCGGGAGCCGGGAGCTGACCGATTTTTTTAAAATTGTATCACCTGTGTCACGAAATATTGAATTTGTGTTTTTAAAAAACCTGCACTTACCCTCCTGGCATCACCAGTACTTGCCTAAAATTCGCCTTCTCAGCGGAACTAGCGCTGTAGCGAACACCACGCATTCAATCTCATCCAGCCGCCATTGACGGCGAGGAACGAGGCCACGCCTACCCTTAGGCCACGCCCACTCGCCCTCCCTGGTATAAAACGCTGAGTAAAAGCGCGCCATACCAGACAACCTCGCATACTCCTGAGGCGGAAGCCGGGAGCTGACCGATTTTTTAAAAATTGTATCACCTGTGTCACGAAATATTGAATTTGTGTTTTTAAAAAACCTGCACTTACCCTCCTGGCATCACCAGTACTTGCCTAAAATTCGCCTTCTCAGCGGAACTAGCGCTGTAGCGAACACCATGCATTCAATCTCATCCAGCCGCCATTGACGGCGAGGAACGAGGCCACGCCTACCCTTAGGCCACGCCCACTCGCCCTCCCTGGTATAAAACGTTGAGTAAAAGCGCGCCATACCAGACAACCTCGCATACTCCTGAGGCGGAAGCCGGGAGCTGACCGATTTTTTTAAAATTGTATCACCTGTGTCACGAAATATTGAATTTGTGTTTTTAAAAAACCTGCACTTACCCTCCTGGCATCACCAGTACTTGCCTAAAATTCGCCTTCTCAGCGGAACTAGCGCTGTAGCGAACACCACGCATTCAATCTCATCCAGCCGCCATTGACGGCGAGGAACGAGGCCACGCCTACCCTTAGGCCACGCCCACTCGCCCTCCCTGGTATAAAACGCTGAGTAAAAGCGCGCCATACCAGACAACCTCGCATACTCCTGAGGCGGAAGCCGGGAGCTGACCGATTTTTTAAAAATTGTATCACCTGTGTCACGAAATATTGAATTTGTGTTTTTAAAAAACCTGCACTTACCCTCCTGGCATCACCAGTACTTGCCTAAAATTCGCCTTCTCAGCGGAACTAGCGCTGTAGCGAACACCACGCATTCAATCTCATCCAGCCGCCATTGACGGCGAGGAACGAGGCCACGCCTACCCTTAGGCCACGCCCACTCGCCCTCCCTGGTATAAAACGCTGAGTAAAAGCGCGCCATACCAGACAACCTCGCATACTCCTGAGGCGGAAGCCGGGAGCTGACCGATTTTTTAAAAATTGTATCACCTGTGTCACGAAATATTGAATTTGTGTTTTTAAAAAACCTGCACTTACCCTCCTGGCATCCCCAGTACTTGCCGAAAAATTCGCCTTCTCAGCGGAACTAGCGCTGTAGCGAACACCACGCATTCAATCTCATCCAGCCGCCATTGACGGCGAGGAACGAGGCCACGCCTACCCTTAGGCCACGCCCACTCGCCCTCCCTGGTATAAAACGCTGAGTAAAAGCGCGCCATACCAGACAACCTCGCATACTCCTGAGGCGGAAGCCGGGAGCTGACCGATTTTTTAAAATTGTATCACCTGTGTCACGAAATATTGAATTTGTGTTTTTAAAAAACCTGCGCTTACCCTCCTGGCATCACCAGTACTTGCCTAAAATTCGCCTTCTCAGCGGAACTAGCGCTGTAGCGAACACCACGCATTCAATCTCATCCAGCCGCCATTGACGGCGAGGAACGAGGCCACGCCTACCCTTAGGCCACGCCCACACGCCCCTTTTCCACCCCTGAAAAGATGTGCAACCACCGGACGTGCAGCGGACGGGCGCAGCGGGCGCGCCGTCAGCGCGCCGAAGGCGCGCCAAAGGCAAGCCCATCTGGGCCCGTCCGGGCCCAGACGGCCTCAGGCCTAGACACTATGCCCAACTCGCAGAAACGTATATCCTACACCCAAGATACGCTTCGAGCCTGGAACACAAAAAAACATCCTCAGTGTAAATAAATGCTCAAGGAAGACACCCCTTTTTCAGGATGCATCCTCTGTAACACGTCTGAGGAAACGGAACACGGCCAAGTGCTTCGATTCGGCCTTTTGAACTGCAGATCCCTAGTAAAACATGCTCACGAAATAAACATCCTTGCCCAAAATTCCACGCTAGACGTATTGTTTCTGACCGAAACATGGCTGACCCCTAACAGTGACTTCGACATGGTCATTGCAGCCCCACCCGGTTACCAAATCTGCTGCTTGAACAGACCGGTCGGCAGAGGTGGCGGGCTAGCCATACTCTACAAAGACCATCTCAACTGTAGGATCGAATGTGGAACTGTCAAAGACTGTGAAAACTGCAACTTCACCTTCCAGATCTCGCCAACTAACTCACTATCAGGACTCTTAGTGTACCGACCGCCAGGCTCGCTAGGAGAATTTTCCAGCACCCTGATGGACCACATTCTACTAAAAACAATCTCAGCCTCCAACTTCCTCCTCCCAGGGGACCTTAACCTGCACTTCAAAGACCCTGCACACAATGCCGCAGCTAACCTATTTGCAGATCTCACATCAGCCGACCTCCACCTCCTGAACTCTAAAGCCACCCATGAGAAAGGACAGCTCTTAGACCCGATTTTCACTAATATCAGGAACCTTAAAACCCAAGATCCTACCCCCCTCCCATGGACAGACCATATGCTGGTCCCTATGCACTGGTCTCTCCAGACCACCCCAGCACTCAAACAGAAAACCAGGATACGAACCAGACGGTGGCACAAGCTAATACCAGAGGAATGGGAAGCAAAGTTACGGGAATCCGTCGGCCCTCTCTCCGCGGACCCCAACACAGCTGACAGAGAATTTAACGGTTGGCTTACCCACCCCCTGGACAGCCTTGTCCCACTAACCAGCACTCTAAAACACGTCAAAAGGATCAACCCCGCTCCATGGTACACACCCTCCCTTAATGCCTTAAGGAAGGAGTGCAAAAAGACAGAACGCACTTGGAGGAAAAACAGGTCGGTGACGGAGAAAGACGCCTATCAATTATCTATGAAAGCGTACAAACAAGCCCTCCACAACGCGAAAAGTGCCTTCTACGAGGGAAAAATAAAGAATTCCTCATGCTCAGCCAAGGAGACCTTCTCTATCCTTAAAGAGCTCCTCCATGTCCCGGACCCCCCGCAGAAACCCATGGACCCCAAAGCAGCAGAAGAAAAATGCGTCAATCTGGCCACCTTTTTTGACGAAAAAATTAAAAAAATCCTTGCCTCCCTCCCTGCTGCTAACTCCGACACCACAGAGAAAAATAAGGACCTACCTCCCCTACCAGGGAACCCCCCCGCGAAACCCGATACGCCTTATCTAGCGTCGTTCGGCCCAGTCACTGAAGAGGAAGTGGCAGCAACATTTGCATCAACTAAGAGTGGAGCCCCCAGTGACCCAGTTCCCATACGGTTCGTCAAAGACATCACCCGGACCATAGTGCCCCAACTGACTGCCCTCATCAACATCTCGTTAGCCCAAGGAGAAGTCCCTTTAAGCTGGAAGGAGGCTGTCGTAAAAGGGCTTCTAAAGAAACCATCGCTAGACCCTGCGGATCTATCCAATTACAGACCAATCTCACTCCTCCCCTGGATAGGTAAGGTGGCCGAGAAACTAGCGAATAAAAAGCTGTCACACTTCCTAGAATCAAACCAACTCCTCAAAAACTCACAGACAGGCTTTAGACCAGGTCAGGGCACTGATACTGCTCTCCTCGCAGCAGTAGAGAAGACCAGGGAAATCATCGATATAGGAGGATCAGTGGCAGTGGTCCTCCTAGACCTGAGCGCAGCCTTCGACACGGTCAGCCACCAGGTCCTAACCCAACGTCTGGATAACATCGGAGTGAAAGACAGAGCGCTGAAATGGCTCACGTCCTTTCTCTCCCGACGCTCCTTCCAAGTCTGGGAAGGTGAAAGCCGCTCCCCCTCCATCCCCCTCCGGTGTGGTGTGCGACAGGGCTCATCACTAAGCCCCACGTTGTTTAACGTGTACATGGCCCCACTGGAGGAGCTGGTCACACCATTTGGAGTCACCATCGTCAGCTATGCTGACGATACTCAGCTGGTGGTGACGCTTTCCCACCCCAAGCTAGAGCCTTCCAATCTCCATGACTGCCTCTCCAATGTCCATCAATGGATGAGTGATCCAGCCCTAAAATTAAATGGATCAAAAACGGAGATCCTGCTCCTAGGACACAAAACCACAAACCTTCCCCCTAACATCTGGCCCGCTTGTATGGGTGAACCCCCTACCCCCAAGACGGAGGTTAAGAGTCTGGGAGTGTGGTTGGAGACAGATCTCACCTTCAGAACACAGGCAAGAAAAACAGCCGGCATCTGCTATGGCCTACTCAGATCATGCAGAAAGGTACTCCCCCTACTCCCATTCCAGTCCCGACTTCTGCTGATCCAAGGCCTAATTTTATCAAGGCTGGACTACAGCAACGCCATTTACCTGGGAGCCCCGGAATCCACTCTCCAAACACTGCAAAAAACCCAGAATGCCGCAGCCCGACTACTTACGAATACTCCAGCCAGAACATCAGCCAAGCCTGCACTGAGGAAGCTACACTGGCTCCCAATCAGGGAAAGAGTAACGTTCAAGGCCCTTTGCCTGGCCCACAAGGTACTGCACAACGCAGGCTCCCCAATCCTCAACAACTGGATCACACCCTACAGACCTGCGAGAGTGCTTCGGTCAGAACATGGAAACCTTATCATGATTCCCAGGGTGAAGAAGGCCCGCGCAGGTGGCCGCCGCTTTCAGTCAATACAGGAAAAAAATGGAACGCGCTCCCCCCGAGTCTCAGAGCGGAACCAAACCTCCTACGGTTCAGGAAGTCCCTTAAAACCCTACTCTTCCCTTGAGCCGTCGACATCCCCTACCTTCAACCCTTAGGAGTATGAGGTTTAGCGCTGGGATACTCTTGGGTGACTACGCGCTCTAGAAAAACCTAAAAATAAAAATAAATAAAACCAAAGGACAACTAGGTTTCCATTTGACCGACAGCAAGCATTCTTATACCCTTTGTAAAAGCACCGCCCATCTTGCGCAAATTGTGCCATCCACATTTTAACCTGCCTGTTCTCGCCTGCAACGTGCAAATTTATATCTCTATTCAATCAGATAAACCAGTCCGCGCCCTGGAGAGAATCTCACAAACCACCTTGGGAATCGAAATGCGTCGGCATTACACAACGCAGGGACTTTTGCTTTGTATTAAGTATCCCCTAGTAGAAATGTTATTTAAATTGTCTCACTACTGGGTCTAATGTTTCTCTTTTCCCCGTGGGTCGAAGCTCCTTGAGTTTGTTACACAGTGTGGATGCTATAGGTTGTCCTAATAGCTGCTCCGTTTGTGAATTAAGACTGGTGTTATAATGTTCAGATAAATGTATCACGCTTCATGTATTGTTTGTTACATCATATTGTTTCATCACAAAGTTTGTATGTTTTTGTTTTATTTGTTGCCTTAATATGTATAATTGGCTCTTGATTGAAACGTATCCATGATTAAATGTGGAGTAAAGTGCACAGAACGAAGTAGCAAATAAAAGCTTATTGTCCATATCAATTGAATTAATGGCCTCTAGTCTGTTAAATTTGTTTAGCAGCATTTGAATGTGACGGCTAGGACAACCCCCCCTTTCTCTTAGTTTATTATTGCACTGTCCAGCCGCCTAGGGCCAACCCCCTTGTTGCTATTACATATTCTATAAAGTGCATTTCAAAGTGAGTTATGCCAAGACCACCTTTACCACTGGAAAAGGTTTGGCAGGGCGAATCCATTGATAGGAAACATCATGAGGCTGCGACGCTGCAATCCATAATTGCAGTCTGAAGTAGTATCTACTACTTTCCCATGTTAACTTAAGGGAGGAGCAAGCCTCAACATAATGAAAAGACCCACAGGTATTCCTCACCACCTGGGCACACGTGTGCCATTGCGCACAACAACCTGCACCGGCTGGATTGACACATAGTTCCCAGCACTAGGCATGCAAGTGCGACCACATGAGTCTGCAACACAGACTGAACATGGGTTCAACTTATATGTGTGTTAGTGCTTATGCACAAGCCTGCAGTGGCAGACTGCACATGCAATCATGGGCCCCATAGTTGTGAGTGCGCATACACAGTGGTCCGCAATGGAATGCTGCTTCAGAATATAATCAGTATATATGCGAGGGCTCACCCACCGGTCGGCGGTGGCAAACCAAGCCCATGGCTTACCCAAACCCTTGCACCTTAGATGCGAGGCTATGTAGACACCCCGGCCCGGCCTAGCTGGACATGGGTTGCCCCTTTGAGATTGTGGTTGCGCACACCCGGTCAACAATGGCGGACCAGGCACCTTGCCACTAGCGCCATGGGTGCAAGCACGCAAGGAAGGCCTAACTCGGGTGTTGAAACACTGGAGATGCAGGTATGCACTCACCGGCCCATGTTGCAGGCCGGGCACCTATACAAAATGCCAAAGGTGCCAGAGCGCATCCCCTCATTTGCAACTGCAGGCTGGACATGTATGTGAAACAATATAAGGGCCAGTGCTTATGTACAGGCCTCTACGGCCAGGTTGGGGGTATACTTAACACCCCCATAGGGGCCAGTGTGCACTTCCGTATCTGCAATGATTCATAACTCTGCGTCAGTGCCTCTTCCTAGCCTGTGTACGAAGGTGCAGGCCTCGACAGTGAGAATGTCCTCTGGTCCCTGAGGCCCCACAAGAGATTTGGCAACATCCCAGGAGTACCTTTGGGAAGAGGCGAACTCCAAGGTAGAGGAAGCCCCACACAATGGTTTCTCACTACCTGGGCAGTGAACATCCATATGTACTCGCCTAGCCTTCAGTCTACCACCCTCCCTGCACCCTTTAGGGCTTCACTAGGGGATGGCCCTCATGGTAAGGGGACGACCCACTCAGAGTTGGTTGAGGCATAAGGGATGCCAACCTAGGCAGGGTTATAATCCCCTCCCCGCTCCCCGGCCATGATGGCAAGCTCGGTACAAAGTTACCAAGCTAGCTGGTCCACCAGCTAGCCTGTAGCCTGTAGTAGTGGTACTGAGCAAACTTAGTGCTCAGTACCACTACTAGTCAGTGTCGTACCTGCCTCGGGTATGTGGGGTACCTGCTTACAGGGTGCAAAGTGGTACAGCATCTAAACCCATTGCAAATTACACACCATCCTGCCTAGTGCAGAAAAGGCAGGCGTGCAAACTTTACCCGTGAAGTACAGGGGGAAGGTGCTCCGATTCCTCGGGTCATACGGAGAGTCAGCAAAGACTAGGAGAAAAACACAAAAAGTTGTAGGGTAAATTCCCCTAAGAAGGGCCATGTCCAAAAGTTCTTATTCCTCTTAACCACATATGCATGTACTCTACCTTCGGGGGTCTGAAATCATTGGCCTTGACAAACTAGCAAAAGAAGATGGTGGAAGCACTTTAAAATTTGAATCTGCTCTGAAGGGCTCAAAAACAAATACCCTTTCTTTCCAATACTGTTAATGTTTCAAGTAGATGTCTAAACTCATGAAGGCTTATCACCTACTGGGTGACAGAATACGTTTTGTGGACAAATACCTGGAATATGTGACATGACAACCTTTGACTAAAAATGATATGGTCTTTCTATGATATTTCAACCTTAGATGAAGGATGTGGCTTCTCAAAGTTGCCACTCTTTCCTGGAAAGACCTTTGGCAGTTTGTCCTTTAATAAACTCCCTTAAAAAGTGGTTCCCTCGACTTACTGATTGCTGTTAATGTTAATGTTAATGTTAAGCTACATTTGTAGAGCGCACTGACACCGGAGGTTTCCTGGCGCTGAGATTGAAAATGGGGCAGGAGAAAGGGCTAGTGAGAGTTTGAAAAGAGCCAGGTCTTTAAGCCTTTTCTGAAGCTCAGCAAGGTGTCAGAGGTTTTAATGTGTAGGGGGATGGAGTTCCACAGCTTGGGTGCCAGGGAGCTGAATCTCCGGCCACCCAATTTTTTTAGCTTGAACACTGGGGAGGTGAGAAGATGAAGGTGAGCAGAGCGGAGATTGCGGGTCGGGCGGTGGGGATTGATGAGGGATTTCAGAAAGGTCGGGCATTTGGTATGCTGTGCTTTGTAGGTTATGCATCCGATCTTGAAGGCGGCCCTTTGCTCAATGGGAAGCCAGTGCAGCTTGGCCAGGAGAGGTCTAGCAGATTGCCATTTAGGGACTTTACAAATAAGCCTTGCAGCCTGGTTCTGCACCATCTGGAGGCGGTGGAGCAGGGACCTGGAGAGGCCCCAGTAAAGGGCGTTGGAAAAGTCGAGGCGGGAAAGAACGAGGGAGATGACAATTTGCACCAAGGCCTCGTGAGAGAGCAGATGAGAAATTTTCCGGATTTTGCGAAGCTGGAACATACTAGCAGAGATAATGGCTCCGACATGAGTTTTCAGGGAGAGATCTTTATCAATGGTGACACCCAGACTTTTTACTGAACTCGATGGAGTAGGGGCAGTGCCCAGTTCAGCTGGCCAGAATTGGGGTCCCCAGTGGGCAGAGCTAGAACAAGGCAGGAGGAGTTCTGTTTTTTCCGGATTTAGTTTTAGTTGATTAGACATCATCCATTGTTGGATGTGCAGCATTACAGCCTGGAAATTGGATGTCGCATCCGGGGTGTCTAAGGGAAAGATGATCTGCATATCATCTGCATAGTTGAGGACGGTGCAGTTCCAGTTGCTAAGTGACTGAATTAGCGGACGAAGATACAGATTGAAAAGTAGAGGTGAAAGGGAGGATCCCTGAGGGACTCCACAGGTGGTGGGTACCTGGGTTGCAGTGAAGGGGCCTAGGTGGACTGTTTGCACTCTGCCAGAAAGGAAGGACTTAATCCAATCCTGTGCAGGGCCCTGGATGCCAGCTTGTCCGACACGGTGGAGTAAGATGTCATGATCCACCGTGTCGAACGCGGCCGAGAGGTCCAGAAGGATTAGTGCCTGGGGGGACCCTCTATCGGCATTCTCCCGAAGAGTATCAAAGACTTTTACAATGACTGCCTCGGTAGAATGGGCTGGCCTGAAACCTGCCTGGTTAGGTTCCAGGAAGCCAGAGCTCTCAATGAACGCTGACAGACAGGTTGTGACATGGGCCTCCAATAGTTTAGAAGAATAGGGTAAGAGGGAGATAGGCCTATAATTGGCTGGATTGGCAGGGTCTGCTCCGGCTTTTTTTAGAAGGGGAACCAGTATGGCCTGTTTGAACACGGAGGGGACCGTGCCAGTACTGAGGGAGGTGTTTAAGAGAGGGAGAATACTGTCTGGTAGAGCTGAGAAGATTGCTCTGAGGACCGAGGGGGGGCAACAGTCCTCGGGAGAACCAGATTTAATGCGGGTTGTAAGCTCAGTAAGAGTGCTAGAAGTGATAGCTGGGAACTGAGTGAAGACAGATGAGTTGAGGGGGGAGGAATCAGGGCAACTAGGGGGAATAGACGAGGAGATGGCGTTCTTGATATACCCAACTCTTTATGATCTTATGATTGATGACTAGTCACATCATTTTGTGATTTTTTTCATCACACTACATATGCTTTGTAAGTCTACAGCTCAACCTTTCAGAACGTTGACTTGTTTAAGAGAATTACAACCAACCTATGGGAGATGATTAACACACAATGTGAAATTATTGCCTCTGAAAATAAGCGGAGTGCTGAACACAGCTCCACTGTTTCTCCACGATAATGATTTGACTTTCTCCTCTCTGGACAAAGTAAGCACTCTGAATTCTGAAATATAAGAGGATGAATAAATTGCCAACCTGGTATACTGATATTGTAAACAAGGGAACTATGAGGGGGTTGAAACAAAATGGAGTGAAACGTCTTTAATAGGCACACCCTAAAATACAAATGAACTGGCGACAAGAAAAATGTAATCTTAGTCAAAGCTATTTCAGCACCAAGATAAAGGGACATAAAACAGTCCAAGAAAACTCATTTAAATGCTGAAAGAATACTGCACGCCACATCCGAGTTTGATAATGCGTTGAGTTAGTAAAATTCTTCCATAAAAAAATCAACATGATCAGGCAAAAGTTCTACTAGTCATTCACCTTAGGTGTCTAGGACCAATATATAAAATATCTCATGGTCTCACTTTAAATTAGTTACAGAGGGGTCCCTTAAGGAAGCCCTTAAGCAAACAAAAGCATCTAGCTCTGCAACTGATGCCATGCCGCCTAACTTGGCTAAGAAATTGATTTAAGCTCTAATCCCCAACTGGCTTTAAATTCCCTTCTCATCTGTAGAGCAATTGCTGTGTACTCAAAATAGGCCATGTTAAACTTCTGCTTAATAACCTTCAGCATATTCAAACCAAGAACTATCACCCCATCACTGGCTTACCATTTATCATGAAATTAACAGAGAACAGTGTTTTATCTGAGCTCCAAAAAGAAAAGAAAAGAACATTGTTGGCAATTTCCGCTTGGGTTTCCTGCAGTGCACAGCATAAAAACATTAATGGTGAATGGGACAAGTGACTCTATAATACTTTTCGATAACAATGGCAGTCTCCTTCTGATTTCCCTAGATATGTTATTAGCCTTGGATGCAACATATTTCAGCCCATATTTCTCATAGTCTCTAAAACAGGCTCGACTAAGTGACACAAATCCAAAGTCTCTCTCTAAACCAAATTCTGTCATCTGTGGCATACCCCTAAGATCAGTTCTGGCACCTTTACTTTTCAGTATCTATATGCAACCCCTGAAGCACTTCTAGGCCAGTTCAGTTTAATTGCTAAGGAGATGATCCACAGATAACTCAGATATTGCATCATCTCTAAGCTTACGATCCTCAGATATAATTTAGAGCATTTAGCAATGCTGACAATAGAATAATATCCTCTTGTCTATCCAACATTCAAAAATGGCAGATTGGCACATCATACTAAAGCAAAAGTTGTAATGATGGTTTGGTGAAGATAACCTTCGGGCAACTACTATATATTCCCTTATCACTGAGCGACATCTCCTAACATGCCTTATCCAGTGGATAGCTTTATTGGTTAGGTAGTCGCCGTTCTCTATGCCTCTGCGTGCATCATACTTTGGTACATTTGCCATGAAGATTCTATGGGGGCTAGGTATGTTAGGTGTGTTCTTTTCTCGAAGCGCAGACAGGAAACATACCTGCGGTTGTTCTGCGTGCAATACAGTTTTTCTACTGAGCGATGATTGGACCCTCACTACTGCTGCCTTAATTAGTGTGGTTGCTTACTACATAATGTGGTAGATGCTTGGTTGTCGGAGATAGTGTATTTTTTATATTTGGCTTTACCTTGTCTAGAGGAAGTGATACCCTTTTAGATGTGGCGTTACTGGCTATGGTGGAAGTAACCGATGCAACCAGTGAAGTAGCAGATGTGGTGCCTTGTGGACGTACTATATGGCTACTTTCTTTTACGTTTTCCTTCCCTCTTCGGTTTGAGTCTGATACTAAAGACTTAACCATCAAGGTTAACTCCTCTATCATGCCTTTCATGGACCCCACTTCAAGTCTTAATGTAGTGACTAATTGGGAAATTTTCGGCCATTTTATGTAGGATCCTGTCACTACATCTTGCCTTTGAGTAGCTAATATCAGTGGAGTCTGAGCCGTAGGGGACCTTTCACCCCCGCCTTTGTCTTTATTATCTTGGTCTAACAGGGGCTGAAATCTATTAGTACAAATGACTATGGGGTCTTTGTGTTCGGTATTAGACAATGGCTTTGTCGGGCTGGTGTTTAAATGGAGTGGTCCCGTAATATCACGTTCCCCATCATTGTTGTTAATTACCGTTCTTTTATTATTTGGTTTGCAAAATATATCCAGGATGGCCAGTATAGAGGGTTGGCTCTGCCGGGGGTGCTTTTCTTACTGCTTGTTAGTATCTTGGGTGTTGATTCTAAGATACTCTCACACTCACTTATTAGGGTATCTATACGATCCATTACAAAATTACTACCTGCCGTTATTTGCGGTTTCCGGGCCTTTTTTCCCCTGTTACCCCGACTTGCTCCTGTCCCTCCAGCCTCCCCCTCCCTGCTTTTTTCCAGTGTCTTTCTTTTCCCCTTTGCCCTAGGCTATACTGCCAAGACCCTTTTATGTACTGGTCCTACCAGCGCGGTTAATAGACCCTCGCTTAATTCAGAGTATACTTTAACTTTCGGGCACCACATAAATTGTGGAGATAGGAAGGGGAAATAGGACGTTTTGGGGTCAAAATGCAACCAGCAGGTCCAAACAGGCAATCTGTTCGTATTTAGGAAACTCAGAAGGGGTCATACAGTATCACGGTACCTTTACGTTTGCATTGTAAGACAGTTCTGCTACCTGGCCACAGTTGGTAGGGGGGTGGCCCGGCCTTGCCTCTTCCTGGTGATGACGGGCAAAGACGGGCCCACCCTTGGCCCGGGCTTCAACTTTGCGCGTCCTGCGGGGGAAGAGACAGCTCTCTAAGTGCGGTGACAACAAGCACCTCCCCCTCACAGTGGTCCCTGCGGTGGAAGCAAGGGATGCTGGGGCAGGTTATCCTCACTGGAAGGTTGGCGCCTGGATGGACTGGAGGCACTAGCGGCCTTCTCAGTATTGGACCCTGAGACTCCTGTCACACTAGGGTGCTGCACAGTGCTGTTGGTGATCCCTACTGGCAGTGATTTGGCTTGCTCCTGCACCGGTGGGGGAGAGGCAGAGCTATAAGCGTGGTGACAACAAGCACCTCCCCCTCACAGCGGCTCCGGCGGCGCTAGCGGCGTTCTCTGCATTGGACCCTGGGACTCCTGTCCCGCAAGGGTGCTGCTCAGTGCTGGGGCGGTGATCCCTACTGGCGGTAATTTGGCTTGCTCCCGCCCCGCAGGATGGAGTTGCAGTGCTATAAGCACAGTGACAACAAGCACCTCCTCCTCCTCACAGCGCCACCTGTGGTGGAAGCAAGGGATGCTGGGGCAGGTAATCCTCACGGGAAGATTGGGCACCTGGATGGACTGGCGGTGCTAGCGTCATTCTCAGCGTTGGACCCTGGGACTCCTGTCCCACCAGAGTGCTGCACAATGCTGGCGGTGATCCCTACTGGCGGTGATTTGGCTTGCTCCCCGTATATACAACCACACCCTACCATTGTTCTCACTAAATGACTTCTAATTGAGGCAAGGTTTATTTTAAAAAACTGCCTGTTTAATCTAAAAGGTAAAACACTTAAATATCCCCAGGTATCTCTCCGGGGTGCAAAAGAAATATTTAAGTATACAGCACAAGTGTTAACTGCTGAACTGCATTTTACATCCATTACAGTGCCTCCAGTGTGGTGGACATGAACGGTTAATCTACCATAGTGCTAAAGAAAATAATGTTGAGACATGGGGAAAGAGCTCCTCATGCATCCTGAGATTTTTTTATTTAATCAATGTGATGGCCAGCGCACCAAGCACGCTGATGTCATACTGGTTTAATTTCGATTAGTGTTTAGGGCCATATCTCAGCCCCTGAGCACTAATTCAAGTTCGAGAGGTAATGCTGTAAAGACGACAATATTCAGTAACACAGAGAAAACCCACCACAAAAGGATACCTCAGCAGTTTAGAAAAATAGAGTAATCTTTAATAAATAAAAGAGAGACTAAAGTGACAAAAATCCAATCAGTAGAACCAGAGATATGCATGTTTAAAGATTTCAGAGAAAATAGCACCAAAGCACCAACTGGGGATATCTGGTCATGCCACACGGAATAAAGTCACAAATTCAGGCAGACAGTGATGGAGCACGGACGGGCTAAAGAGATTCAGGCCCGCTGAACAAAGTACCTTTAGGTCTGGTTGTGGAGCATTGTGAGGTTCTTTGCCTAGGATGCATTGCGCAGCTGAGTCGATAGATGGATTCGGAAGTGCTGCAGAGCATTGTCAAGATTCCTCTGATGAGGGCTTGAGATGTGAAGTCTGATGTGCAGGAGGTGTCACACAGTTAGGGAGATGCAACAGTTCCAAGGAGCTTTGAGGCTACGATCCGAGCACCTGCATCGTCGTTGAGGCTGCCATCAATGAGAGATGCAAGGCCCTGTGTCAGGAAAGCTTCCCACAGGTGGCAGTTCAGATACTGGCTGTGAGGTCGATGTGGAGACTTCTGAATCAGGACAACCTCGGTAGCAGAAGCAAAGCATCAGTTCTACTTGGGATTGAGCAGCATAGCAGAGGAGATGCGCTGGTTCTGCTGGATCCACAGATGTTCTGGAAGAGCATCTTCAGACCCACTTCCAAGAGTCCAGGACTGGGGTGGCACCACTTGGCAGGGTAGGACTCTCTGCTGGCACAGTCAAGGTGCTTGGTTCAGGGTCATTGAAGCCTTCCATCTCTGAGGCTCTAGTCAGGAGGCCAACTAGCCCTTCGAGTCACTTTGGAGTCCTGGGTTCAACAGACGCAGGACTAGTTCTTCTCACTCAGGCTAGATCGCAGCAGGTTAGCACAGAAGGTTAGCAGTTCCTTCAGGGCAGCAGTATAGCAGAGCGACAGTCTTGTCAACAGTACAACATTTCTTCTTCCTGGCAGATCCACATGCCCAGAAGTGTACTGAAGAGTTGGTGTCTGATGTCCAATATTTATTCCTGATGTCCTCCCTCGGGAAGGCCCGGGAAGCCTCTAAAGGTTTCCGTTTGAATTCCGTAGGCATCCAGGTTTCCCTACCCTTGCCACAGACTAACTATAGGAGCTTATGAAGCCCTTTGTTTAGAGATAGGATACCACCTATTCCAGTGCAAATAGAGCAGTGCCCAGCTCTTTCCTCCCATCCTGCCAATGATGGCCCGTTCAGGCACACCCAAGTTCTCCATTGTGTGTGGCTGTCAAGAAGGAATGCACAAATCAGCTACACCCGGCAATGTGTCCCAGGGACAGGCTACAGGTATGAAATGGTCTAGGCAGGAAAATGGTAACTTTGTAAAGTGGCATTTCCAAAATTGTAATTTAAAATCTTTCTTTACCATAAGAGAGGTTTTTTTCATGACATTTGTCAAGACACCAGATGTGAACTGCTTACCTGTTTCCCATTTGGAAATTACAGCTTATTAAATGTACTAGAGTAACTCCGATGTTATCCAATGGGAGGGATAGGCCCTCCCATATTAAGAGTTTTGCACTGCTAGGACATATAAAACCTAAAATTACATGTCCTACTTTTTAATTACTCTGCACCCTGCGTTCTGGGCTCTCCAGTTCCTACCCCAGAAAGAAGGTTTAGGTCCAAGGCATACTTAAAAGGAAGATTTAGGCCTAGCAAAAGCTATAGTTTGCTAGGTAGAATTGGCAGTTTAAACTGTACACACAGGCTGCACTGGCAGGGTGAGACATATTTGAAAAATGTGGGGGGGGGGCACATCCGTGTGTCAGGCCTACTAGTAGTATTTAATTTACACAGACTGGGTACATGTAGGGGCAATTTACTAGAGATTTAGAAGTAAATCAAATATGCCAATTCGGAATAAGGCAAAGTTACCAAGTAGTAAGGAGTGACCACATGCACTGGTTAGCAGTAGTAAAGTGCTCAGGGTACGAAGACCAGCAAAAAAAAGATAAGCAAAAATGGAGGAGAAAGGCAAAATGTGCGTCGGAAGGCCTCCCAAAGGTTGACAGGTATAACATCAACAATTGAATATCTCTACATTTGCTTGCAAATTAAGCTAGTGTGCAATTAAGATCACATTTTAACATGATAGTACAGGTAAATTGACCATTGGGGCAATAAAAGCACAAATTACATCATTTTCACCTGTTGCTTTTTTTCCCTACTTTCTCATTTTAATTATTTTTTAACTCAATAATGAGTTTCTTTGGGGAAAAACAATCAGCAATCTACTTAAATTATTCCTTGCTGTATTCATAATTCTGTCTATTTTTCGGAAATGTGTAGGTTTCTGGGTTCACTAATGGGTTTCACACACAATTCCACTACAAACTGTAAGCACAGCAAAGCTTTTGTTAATGTCAATTTTAGAAAAACTGAAAATGCATTTCTTTCACAGAACTATTTTATCATTTTTCATACCCTTTCTTGCCCCCCTATATTTTGACTATTTTCTTGAATCCCGTTAAGGAAATCCACAAACCTTAAATAACTTCAGAATCCTCAATATGTGGGAAAAAATTCACAAATTGGGCGTTGATACATTTTTGTGGAACAAAGTTATGACGGTTTAAGCGCAGTGCTCAGCACTGTTGATGGAAAGTCTTGGCAGCTAACAGCTTGAAGAGCTCATTGGCTGTGTGTACCTTCTCAGGACATGCTCATGAAAGGTAAAACTCCCTTTCAGAGTGGATTAGACTGTTTGAATTCTTCAATGTATTTAAACATTCCTTGAAGTCTTACTTACCAAGTTCCTTAATACCTGATTTTCCTCTTTCTTCTGTCTATCCTACCTGATTTTTTACTTTAGTAAATACTTCTAAATCAGGGCAGTGCTTCTTTATCATTGGTTATCTAATTATAGCTAAAAGTAGGCAGTGCTTTTGAACGATGAAACCTTATTCTGCATCCTGTGTCCTTTTAGTTTGTTTAATTTATTGATGCTCTCATCATGGAGGCTCCCTCTTTACACCCTTTTTTTCTAGGTACATATAGGTATTCCATTTCTAATCTTGATTCATATAAGGCATTCTGACACCCTCCGGGGCCTGGTTTGCATTTATAAAAAACTCTCCAAATAATATTAAATTCCTATTTTATGAGGAGCTACCTCTGTTTCTAGGCATAATGTAGTTTGAAACTATTCCATACTCAACTTTCCCCAGTAAACTAGAATGTAAGATCCTTAAACTTGACGGGCGATGTGACAAAGACGAAATTGCCCTCTTCTGTAGCAGGGATTTTGGCTGCTTGCACATCCGAGGACACTCTGTTCCTGACTCTGCTAATGCAATCCTCAAGAGAGCAGCAACTCCCCCTAATTAGAGAGCATAATATCAGGCACTAGCCTTTAAAGTTGCTGGTATGGATCAAGAGCCCACCGGCTTGAGGGATCTTAGATGGACAAATCACTCATAGAAAGCAACTGAGGGTGAAAAATAGCACATGATGTAAAATCCTCCTTATCAGAATGAAGGATAGACATCCTCAGCCATCCACCAATGGACAGTATAAGAACATGTATGCTTGGAAAGACATGGGGTTAGAACTTGACACTTATACCAGGTTGGTCACATGGGAAGAGTTTATCAGCAAATAAGAAGCCCTCTCATTCCCTTGTACCCTCAACCAAGTAAAGGAGACTTACCCATAGTGGGATGAAGGCAAGACTTGTAATGCCTGTAGCAGTCATTACGTGATGTGGAGATAGCTATGGCTTGTAACCAATCTGACACATATACTATCTAACCTTCTTAACCTTCATGCATGCCTGTGACCACTGGTTAAGAAGCAGCACACACAATTATCATCTTGGAGGCCAGGGAATTTTTATGAAGAAGTATAAACCTGTCACTTCTGTGCTCACCTGTGTCCTTGCAGGTGTTACCAGACATTGTGGCCTATGGACTGAGATATCATTTTCCAAATCCTGGGAGACCAAAGTTCTCACCCTGTCTTCTCTACTTGAATACATTGTGTGATCTTAAGCATCTCTCTCGCTCTCGCTCTCAGTGCCCATGTTTGACTAAATTGTGACAGTGGAGTTCATTTCAAGATTAGTATTCAGTTCTATAAAAATAATTTAAAAAATCACACTCTAGACTCTTTTCTCACTCCCAAGAAGCATTTACACTTTTTTCAGGCCAGGGGTCTGACGCAGAGGTAGGATTCAAAGGCAGACAGATTAGGAAGAATGTGCTTTCCTCACAGCCTAGAGGAAGCAGGCACCATCAGATAGGGGGTAGAACTAATTTGATGAAAGAGTGGACAGGCCAATGGCATGTGAGAGAAGCTATCCTTCAATGCAGTTATTTTTTTATCATGCGCCTGTACCTTGAGAGACTGATTTTGCCTGTGATGTAAGGCTCTTGCTGCCTGTCCCATGGTTTATGTAAGGGCTTAAATAATTTTTGCTATCTAACATTTACAAAATGTCTGACATATGGGATTTGAAGCAAAAATCAAAAGAACGCAGAGTTACGTTTTTTCTCGCACATAGCCGCTCGCTCTCTGCTTGGAGACAGTGGGATTTTTGGTTAATAATTACCTTTCTGAATAAATTAGTAGCAGAGGCTCCTCAGATCCCTCTGGTTCTAGAGAGGAGATCTCCAAAGAGACCTGAAGTCACCCAGAGGGCACTCTGTAATGAGGCTGTGGCCTACCCATGATGCAGTGCGTGCCAAGAAAGGGGAGGGATGACACATTGTGAGATGACTAAAGAAATCGGAGAGCACGAGAAGGACTGTGCATATGATATGTTATGTTATATTGATTTGTATAGCACACTAATGTGTGTGGTCCCCAAGGTGCTTATATGAAGAGCCAGGTCTTCAGCTTCTCATGGACCTCAAGAAGTAAGGGGGAGGCTTCGATGTGTTGTGGGAAGTTGTTCTATGTCTTGGGTGCGATGGAGGAGAATGAATGACCTCCAGTTTTGCTTTTGAGGGTTCTGGGAATGTCTGCGTATATACAGAGGGAGAGGGAGATCTGCATAGGAGCTGTGCCTTTACACGATATCCCTACTCTGCTTTCCAACCAAGAATATTGCACATCTTCCACACACAAGTTAGATAGGGCTGAGGTGACTGATGAATTATCCTTTTGTACCCTTTGGTACTTTGACTCTTCTCTTTCTACCTCTGGTCTCAGGGATCAGGAGAGCTGTGACTGGAGGAGAAAGGGAAAAGCCTTTGCAATGCATAGTCTTGTTTGCTTCTGTATCTTCACTCCCTAGCCACTCTCATAGCAACTCAGCAGCAAATAAAAGGGTGTAGAGCGGTGAAGTGAGGAGTCAATCCTGCGATGTGATTTGGGTCAAAGGGTGCCTGATGTCACTTCGGTTATCACTGGCCTTTTGATGGGAAGTAATCCTCATTTGTACCAGATAGAACAAAGAGAAGAGAAGCTTCCCAGGCTGGAAGGAACACCAGAGAATTTGACTTAGGCCGGGGAAGAATAGAGTGAGTCTAAAAAGGGCCTGACCACCAAGTCACCTATAGTCGAAATAGTGGGAAGGTGATTGTTTGTGAAATGTAAAGCATGAATTCAAATCCTCACTTCGCTATATGCCAGCCATGTGCTTCTCCATGTTCCAGGCGGGGCATCAACGGCGAAGCGCATATTCCTTTCGCTGCACAGAAATTTCCCCACTCCAGTGAAATATAATTTAATACTTGTGACTATATATGCATAATGTCACTCTTGATTTGGGGATGAAACTAAGTCCACGGTTTTCCTAGCCACTCTTTACTTTCAATATCTATGGGGAAGGTCAGTGGCCATAGCATGTCCATGCGGGTCATAAAACGGGCATCCCACAACCTGAAGCTTTATTAGGAAAAGCACTGTCAAGACACAGGCTTGACAACGCAAATCACCACCAATTAATTGGGCCAACCATGCTAGACACAAACTTCAATCCTATTTCATGAGAGTACACAGGCCATCTAGTGAGACGATAAAGATATTCCATCCATGTGTTCAGTAAATACACTGCCATCAAGCCACATGGCCATTACAATCTAACAGGACTATTCAGCCATATGTCCTACAGAACACTGCGATGGAGTCCCTGAGTTACAAGAGCATCCCACAGTCATGAACCTGCAGGTGCCGCTGTGCTCAGAAACCCTATGGAGCCACTGGGTGGATAGCACAAAACTACCTCTGGTCTCCTCAGCTTCAACATGCCCGCCAACCGGCGAATGGTACTAAAAAAGATTAGTTGGCTAGATACAGATTGAATTTACAATAATGTCCTTGGATGAAAAGTAAAATAAGTGACGCCGAAATAAGGGCTAGTCAGCGTGACGAAGACATTGGAACTGGGACCTAAGCCCAGCAGAACACCGGAGATTCTTTATAAGTGGCTGCTGGAAAGGAACCAGAGTGTACAGGTAGTGAAGGAAATCAATATGAAGGAAGAATGCGAGACACAAATGTGTAAAAAATTGACCTAAACACAAGAATCTAAAATGTAAACATTGCTACTGAAGTGCTTTAGGATAGTAAAGCTGCAGCAAAAGGAGGCTGCAATGAATTCAGTGAGAGAACTGAAGATGGCAATGAGTGGGACTAATCTAAAGTGTGGGTGATCACTGAACTCAGTTTTGGCAGACATTTTTTTCAATTGACAACTCAGCTTGCATGGGGATTCCATGTCTTCTCTTTTTTAAAAACCTCTATGCGGTATAGACTAGAGCAATATCTGTTTACTACCTTCTGTGCTACAGAAGCAGTCCACATAGAAAACAAGAATTTGCCCTTATTTTTTAACACCAGTACATACTACCTACAGTGTTTGAGAGGTATTTGTTTTATGTCTTACAAGGCATGTATTTGGGAGCCTAATACTGGGTACACTAAATGACTTGAACTCAGTTTTTATGTCAATCCCAAAAATGTTTCTTTCCCCAATTTTAAAATCCAGGCTTGCGGTGGGAGATTGTATATTATTCTTTCTGCATTTCCGTCGCATCACTTGAAGTGTATTTACTGTATAAGGCAATATATCGGAAGGAATAGCCCAATACTTAACTTCTAGACTTCACATTTTAGGGGGATTTGAGTGCTCTTGTTAGGTTTATTGAGTTGCCAACCTTTTGTTGACAGAGGATTTTTTGGGATCAATGACCACTTCTTTCATTTTTTTCTCACCAGCTAGCTATTCATACAATTTCACCAAACTTGAACTTTGGGGAAAAATTTAAAGTTTGTTTGCTATATGTTAGACCCAGCAGTTTCTGTCTGGGTGGGATGCTTCATAGCCAGACAGAATCCACAGTCCTAGATAGGATGAGTACGGTACACTTGTCCACAGAAGTGACTGGTGACATTTGTAAGTGGTGGGGCGAGCAATCACTCACTGAGATTCACCAGTACTGTCTTTAGACTCTATGCCAAAGCTCTGAATCGTTTATTATTATGAACAGTATTTACAATGACCCACGACTGAGATCTCTGGACTTGAGGCTGAAGGCAGAGCAAGTTTCTCAGTTCCTGTCAGTAGGTCAAAATAGTAAAGCATAATAAAATGTTTACTTACCCACACTGCGTCCTTAATGTTCTTCTTCTGCAGTTCCAGTAAGAGTCTTGGAGCCTCCCCCAAATCCCCTCTAACACTCTTAATGCTTTTCTCATGCTGATGATAATATTAGCAAATTGAGGAAAGTGCCAGGATTGGTTGGAGTGGGCTGGCTTGACGCTCCTTTTGGCACTGGGGACCTGTGCCTTCTCTCCACCCAGCTGTTTTAGACAGCTCGGGTTGGAAAGGTTTAAAGTCACAAGATAGCCGACAAAGGTGGCATGCGCTCTTTAAACTGCTGTCCCCACTCCTCTCAGTCTCTGCCGCCAATATCCAGCAATAGCACCACCCTGCCCTTGCAGCTCAGGCTGCCAGAGGAAAAATAAAATGGTAATAAACAGTTTATGACCATTTTATTTTTCACTTTGGCTGCACCATCAGCTAGGGGCAGGGCGACGCTCATTAGCACATATGGTGCAGCTACTGCTGCTGCTTCCGTTAACCTGTGTGTGCTCACCTTTAGGTAGCTTGGCACAGAGCAGTCAGGGTTATCCTCAGGGTCAACGTGTAAAGTATTGGCACAACACCACCCTGACAACACACTGAGTACACTACAAAAAGACTCCACACTGTATGAATAAAACACTGGTCTTTGTATTACACACACATTGAAATCAAAACGACACACACATTGGCTATATACTTTACAGTTATATGCAATTTTAGAACTCTCCCATTAGCAGCAAAGAGGCATGAACATATATGTCCTGGTCATAGGTATGCACTTGCCCTATTATCCGATCAGCCTCGTAAGCATTATAAACTTGTGCATACTTCTCCAAGTTGTTCACGATCCAAGCAATCTCTCCCACTTCAAAAGAGATGGAACTTTATATGCAGGTTGTTCAGAAGTATTCAACTTTCCTACTAAATATTAGCTTAAAACATGACACTCCCAATGTCCCATACCCATACAGTTGTAATAGTCAAGAAATCATAGGTGTTGACTACACCTCATGACTTAGCCCCTCAGCCACTCAAACTACACTAGCCAACGATACACGTTGCACCCACTGATGGCACTTTGATTAGACTGTCAGGACCACCTAAGGCAGAAGGAAACAGTTACTTGGTTTTGTCTTTCCAGCTTACGCCCTCAGGCATCCAGCGGCATCTCCACAAGTGTGAGATCACTATCCCACCCTTAGTCAAAAGGCTGTGACACCAGGCTGCTGACCGGATGTCCTCGGGAGGTAGGAGAGGTTTGATTTTCCTGTGAGTGTTGAGCTGATGATTGGCACTCTTAGTAGCAGCACTGATGTGTCCTTGCATGTTTAGAAATGTGTCCAGGGTGGCACCTAAAGAACAAGCAGAGTCCACCATATGCGGGGTGCAGTTGAGTGCATAGATATTTTTTATCCAGAGTTGCGTTGCGGACTCCTGGTTGCGGGTGGATACTCACCCCTGAGAGTCTCAAGGAGCTGTGTGGGGGTCTCAGGATGATAGAGTTGGGAGTGCTCGATTTTGTGGTCTTGGTATTAAATGAACATGTTTGATTACACGTTCTTTGGACCTACAGAGCTCAAAAGAGAGAACTTGACCCACTGGACCCACCTCTCTCCCTGTCCCTGTGGGCACTGTCCCTGGTCCTGAATCTTTGTGTGGTACCCTAATGCTTTCTTGGTGATGTAGTCTTGGTTTCCCTCCAATGAATTAATTGCAATAGTACGCCTGAAATCGATTGGATTGAAGAGAAAAATTCAGGACTGGTGACACTCTGTGGTGCCTTGGAGTGAGGCGGTCACCCGTTCCAGCTCAAGGTCAGCTCCATGTGAAAATGAGTAATGTGACAATAATGAGAGGAAAAAAAACCGAAGACAACATTTTAAGCCTGAAAAATCAACGCTAAGATTCCATTCACAATAATGAAGGCACAATTATACCTAATACCAAAATAATGACGAAAAGTAAAACACTCCTACCTCAAACCCCAACTATAATCTTATCCCAAACACTGGTACTAATGCTAACACTAATAACTCAATTTGCCTTTTATAGCAATAATGAAAAATCACGTGAACAATGTTATTTCATTATCTAAAATGCACGTTCATCTTTATTACTGGCTGTAAAAGTTTAGATCTGGCTTTTAACAGTGCAGTTGTCAAACAAACCTATTGCCTCTATTATACTTTCAGCAGTCTTTGAATCTGCTGCTCTAAAGCACTGGCTTTCTTTGGACCAGGCAGTGGCTTGGGAATTTCCTCCTCACATCTTGGCTGTTTCAATTGGCGTGTTCTCCCCCGCCTCCTTCACATGAGTCTCCATGGACCACTCTCCACCCTTCTCTCTCCCTTTGCAATATTTCTTTTGCTATCCTTGATGCTCTTGTGTTTCACAAAAAAAATCCCCACCTTCTCCAATTACAGCTTCCTTAATATTCACAGTTCCCTTTGTCCTGATTTATTTCCCTTCACTTCTAATTTACCTCCTACAAAATCTACAACATGCATCCCTTCCCTCATATATTTACTCTTTTGAAATCGGTTCTTTTTATTTTTTTTACCTTTATTTCTCCTCCTAAACTTTCCTAATATTAGTTTTCTTTTCTGACCTCCAACCCGTATAAAAAAAACGGTCCCTTGTTCTCTCCTTCTCTTTCCTCATTGCTTCCTCTTTCTTCTCCATTTCCCTTTTTCCTCTCTCCCTTTTTCTACTTCCATCTATTAGTTCTCTTTTCCTCCTTCTCTCTTCCCTTTGTCTCTCCTTCCACCCCTCACGCCCTATTCTGGGCATCGTTTTCCTCCTTCGGTCCCCAGATTAGTTCTCCTTCCCTTATTTTCTTCTCTTTTCCTTGGTGCCTCCCTTCTCCTGTCTCCTTTCTGCAGGCGAGGCTGCATACACACACACACGTGACTGTGATAAATTAGCTTAATATGCAGTGAGAATTAATCACATTGTCACAGCAGCAGAGGGAAAGGCAGCTGTGGAGAATGGCTGCATTCCTGGCTAATTCATCAAAACCTCTGAATGCGAAGTGCTGCGAGCTGCGTTAACGCTTCGGTCTCCAGCCTCCTAAGAGAATGAGGATGCGCCTCACTGCTACCTCCCGCGTCACCGTAGTCGTGTTTATTGTACGCCTAGTCGGCGCCACCGCTTCATGAAAGCTCACTTATTTCCACATCTCCACATCATAATATACTTCAGTGGATCTGCACTCATTCCTCACACGACTGACCCCTTCATATGTGCTAAGCAGTGCTTAATTTGTGAAATAATGAGTGCCAAGGGCCTACTGCAGCTTGCCCCGCCCCCACCCATTGCCCGTCATTACTGTCAGTGACGGTACAAAAATACCTACTAACCATTAGCGGCAGCTCCTCCCCTAAGGCAGAGGAGCGCCACCTCACTGCTCTCTGAGCAGTGGAAAAAGGAAAAATAAAATTATAATAACACTATGTTATTGTCATCTAAATTTCCCAATGTCAGGCAGGTTTGCGAGGCGGGGCTGTGCTGTCATCACAGCCCGCAGAGGAGGAGTGGGTGGGGCACTAAAGCGGGTATGAGGGTTTGGCCGGCCGTCTCGGGCCGACCAAACAGTTATGCACACTTTGCATGTTCTCCACCAGGCTGTATTACATGCACAGGCTCAGAGTCCTCGTCTGAGTGCCGAAGCATGGTGATCATACCAATCATGATGCCGGTGTCATGGCGTGAATTACCGCAGCGTCGTGATTGGCATAGGGGGGCCTATGTGTGCTTCCTGATGCCAGCAGGAACGGAAGAGGATAGAGGCGAGGTACGGTGGCAACCAGCACAAAGGTAAGTTGTTTTCTTTATTTATTTTTCTATTCTCACCCCACCAGTACTGCTCAGTCAGTGGCAGCTGTCACTGCTAGCCATCTCTCTTGCCTGCAAGTGCGACAGTTCAGGTCATTCCGGGTCCCCAAAGCTAAAGGAATAGCTGGGGAAACAGGTATTAGTATTTTTTTAAATATATATTGTATTCACAAACAACCCTTGTTCTGCTCATTTTTAAATTAGATGAGCAGTGCCACCATGTGGCAGAGTATCATAAGTGTGGCGATGACTAGTAAGTCCTGGTGCCGAGCACCAGAAACCCCTTGCTCAAATTAAGCACTGGTGCTAAGTATCACTCATTCAGCTCATGACGGTAATTAACTCCTTGTCCAGCTCAACAAACCTTTATACTTTAGCAAGCTCACTATGTACTGCCGCCCTCACAACAAAAACTTCAATTGTCTCAAAAGCCTTTATTTCTTCATAGTGCTCATCTCAATTACTTAAATGGACCCTCACTCATAGTCCCACACAGCATTCACCTCATATCATGGCACAAGTCTTAAAAAAGAAGTGGGGAGACTGACAAAGTTAGGCAGTATGCAAGTGACATCACAGCACGTGACATCGCGGAGCGTGACATCTCATGTTGCCTCACAGGAAGTGGCATCACAATCCATAACCTCACAGAAAGTAACACCACATTTGTGCACATTAAAATATTTAACAAACGAGAAGTTGTGCCAAAAAAGTGACGCAACTTAAACGTGAAATCTTGGCTTCAATTTGAAACTTTTTTTATTTATTTATTCTGCTACAAAGAAGTTGGCTGCAAGGAGAAATGTGGCAGTAAATCTGCTCTGTGTAAGTGGTTGCAAAGTCTGCATTTTAAAATATCATATGGGTTAAAGGCACCTATTGGATAGATCTTTGTGTGCCCAGTAAATCTCAGCAAATAATAATGATGGTAAGATAACTCTGGACGTTAATGCACTTGCAGGAGAGATCTGTGCTTTGTTTAGTCCCAGTTTTGAATCAAAGTAGCGTAGATGGTTCTCCTGCTAAGCCCATCATGTGGCAGGCACAGATGACATAGTTTTGATTTATGTTGAATGGTAAGTGGGTTACTGCTTTTAACACAGAGATCCTTTTGTTGCTTGCAGTCCATAAATTGCAGTCCTAATATAGCACAGTGAGCTATGAAGGACACATGACTCCTACATGACATTGTAACCCTCACTGTGTTACACATCCTGTACATTGATTTACACACATATGATTTATTGTCAATGGATAATGTGTACGTGTGATGCAAAGTGTACTGACACCATAGATTGGGATCAGTAGTGTTATCAAAGAAATAAAACAAATATATGTTATTTAAACTGTTATTTGTATAAATACTAGAATAGACCAAAACGTATTTGTGTACATACTGGGACAGACCAACACATCTGACATTCTTACAGTGCATGCATATGTCTTAAATACAGGATCTGAACAGAGTCAGAAGCATTCCTCTCATAAGTACCTGAGTAATAATAACCTGTCTACCACTGCTTCCCGATATTGCATTTAGGTGTGTAGCTCACCATAGCTCCCCGCCAGGATACTCTGATGAAAGGAGACCTGAAGGACCCTTATCTTCTGCCTCTGTTATGGGCCCAGTTGTAATATGATAAGCCCCCTCCCTGCCTGCACATTTTTGCAGAATGAACGCAGACAACGTAAAGAGCAGCTGAACGTGTCCGGTGTCTGAAAATTACTCCGGGACAACTTGAGCATATTTCTGGGGGGTCCACCTTCATGGCAGGGGAGACAGCATCCACCCTGTGGAGTAGGCAGATGCCATCTACCTGCGGGGAATGAGATTTTGATATCAATTTATGATCAATTTAATAACTTATCTCATTCAAAAATTTTGGATCGCTTGATTTCTGTCGTTGAGTAAAAGACAAACCCCGCATAGGTTAGATCAACCCCAATAAACTGACGCCACTCTGAAGAACCACTTACAACTGATGAAGTTTTAGAAAGTTTTATATAAAAGTCAAATTTAAATGCGAATACAATCCTCTTAGGATAAATCTCAAAAAGTATACAAAAGAATACAAAATCAATTCCAGAATCAACAAATTAAAGCATCGATGTGAAGTGGTTCCTTTGCGTCATCTACAGAAAGAGAAAATTAATCAAGTTAAATCTGTCCCTACTCTATACTAAGTGACATCCCTACTTCGCAAGTTCCTAACCTACAAAGGTGTCAGCAGTTTGACTCCCAAAGAAGTTCAAACTCTCTTAGCCTCTAAAGGTAACTTAAGTTTAAGAAGCAGTACCCTCTCTGCCTACCCATCCGCTCTCTAAGGGTCCTCGGCCTACTGCTCTCTTGCGTTCTGATCTTTCTCACTCGGACATCTGCTCATGCCATCTGCGCTGCTTATCCCCGGGGTGCTGTCCCTAAAATACACAATCACAGTGTGGGTGGAACGCCCCTTGACGCCCACCACGGACTTTCCCCGATGATGTCAGTTTCTGGCTTCTTCCATTACTTCATCTCCTTGCGTCGTCCGTTAGGTTGACCCTTCTCCTTAGATGTCATCTTCATCTTCTTGTTGGCGACTTCAACTGACACTTTCAGATCAAAAGTCAAATGAACTTAAACAAGACTTTAACTTTACAACTGTCTTGACCCTTCTAGGTCCTGTGAATGGTCATTCCAAAACAACTCTCAAATTCCAAGCGCTTCTTATCACGTTTAAGCCATAAACTCTGTCCAGCGTTGTCACCCTAAATCTAGCAAGCGCTAGACTCTTTGGCTCGCACGTTCACAGCAAGGCTATTCACGACTCCTGTGAGCCCACTAAATCACATACAGCGGACTACACTCCTGCGAACCCTTGGTCAGTCAGGTTAAAATCACAAATGACCTAAACCCTTCTAACATTCCTACAAGAAGCTTTCTACACAGTATAACCTTTAACACACATTTATATACAATCGCATTTAGCAAACCCTTTTCCGCATATGTGAATACATTATACATAGAATACAAATTACACAGAGCATAACTTTATATTCTCATTTGTTACATCGCCGTGTATGCTCTCTGCACATTTCTCCATGTTACATTTCACGCCATTTCTCCATTTAAAATTACACACGTACATGAATTCTACTTTGCACGTTCTACATTTCGTAAGCATTTCTACACATTCCTACATTAGCCCACTACGTATACGGGCCTTCTAAATCTAATACATATTCAAGAGTAGATACAGTTATATTTCCTATATTACTTCAATTACATCGGTTAACTTTATGCTATAAGTGTCAACTTCACGTTACGATATACATTTCATTCCTACGTTTATACGATGTGCTTGTAAATATGGCTCATACATATTTTTTATTCAAATTTGCGCTCTCTCAGTCCCCCCTTTGATGACTTCTAGGAGTCATCACTAAATGCAATTTGAATAACATCTCTACACAGAACTAGTTACAATATTCCCTCTTTTCATCGTTTCGAGAGCTCTTAAGCTTTTGTACTGTTGATCTTGTAAAGCAGCTAATCTCCTTTCTTGCTCTCTCATTGTTCGTTGTAACCGGTTCGACCTATACCATTTATAAAATTTAACTAAACCTAACAATGTGATTATGCAAATTAATACTATTAATACAGGTTTTAATATATACCATACTATGCTTTTACCAAGATTGGTAAACCAACTCCCAACCTTTCCTACTCCATGACCGACTTTATCCCAAACATTAATTTTTGATAAATCTTCGATTTCTTTATGAATCTGTGTAATGTTCTGTATGACTTTCTCAAGTGGTTTTGAATTATCAGGAATATAAGTACAACATTCCTGAACCTTCAAAGCCTTACAAACTCCGCCTTCTTTTGCCAGTAGTACATCTAAAGCAAGTCGGTTCTGAAGAACCATTGCTCTAATCGACTGCATCTCGCCTTCTACTAACATTAATGACCTTGCAGTACTTGCAGACAATCTATCTACAACTGTAGCCAGTCTCCTGATCTTAACATCGTTAAGTATTAAACCTAACATAGGAAACATTGCTCCAAATACATCTCCTACTACTTCTGCATCTCCTACTTCCCTTTTCGCTCTCGTCGAAGCCTTTCCTTCTATGATCGCTAAATCCTTTGCATGATATATTTTGGGGAAGACAATTGCCAAGTAACACGAACCATACCAATTGTCAGGTAGTTTTACATAGGCATTTCTTCCGCATACAAAATACACATTCGGAATAGCTTGCATCCCTTTCATGAAATCTTTCGTATAGTACTCTAATCTAAAAGCATGTTCGCAATTTACTTCACCTACAAATACACTCTCATAATACGTCTTGCTTCGAGTTAAACATAACTTTCCTTTCTGCGTTCTATCCAATGCTATTGGACCATTGCTACCTTTCTTTTTATGTGCCTTCTCTTTTTTGGTCCAATCCGTTTTCCACTGTCCTGACATTTTCAGAATCTTCTGCCTTCTGTATCTGTCATCTACTTGTCCTATGAACTTTTTCTCAACCTCTGACACTTTGCAAGTTAGATTATTTCTGCGTGCATATGAAGTATCTAGTGTATCCCAAGGAAGAAAGAATTTGGCTAGTCTATCCTCCTTTTTGTAATAGTCCCACTTATTCATTTGTTTATAATTCGGAACTTCAGGCAGTACCGAATCATAATTTGAAAAGTAGTACTCAAATCCTTCCCTACCATAAAATATACTAAGCAGTAAACTACATGTTATCCCATAAGTCAGTGGGAGATGATGATATCTGATGCCTTCGTCTACAGAAGCCGGCAATTGCATACAAACATAGCAATCCTTGGCCTCCATGGCATCGATATACTCGTACAATAGTTTAGCATATGCGTTTGACCTAAAGTTTCCCTGTGACTCGTCTACATGTAACCTACGAGCTTCATCTGCCAGTAACGCCTTTTCACGTATTACATTGCTCTCCTCGTTCTTCCCCACAAGAGCAGGTCTCAAAGTCGTTACAGGCTTTACATCTGCTGTTTCTTTATCGCTTTCATTTCCTATCATGTATGATATTGTCACTACTGTAATTATGAGAAAAATTACTACTGTTATCAGTGTACCTACTATGCATCTAGCTTTTCGGTTTGGGTTGCCGTTCTCCATGTTATCAAACAGAAAAATTACTACTTTTGCGAAAAAGTTTTTCTTTTCCAGTCTTTGTTCGCTTTATCTGCTTTCTCAGTCTGTAAAGTGCTCTTTATCAACAAAGTCTCTATTTCGCAACAATGTCTTTTTCTCTTTTAGCAACAGACAACCCTAACCCTTCTCCGTCCTCTAAATGTAATCCCTAATTTTATTCTTCTTTCCACTCGGCGCTAGGTTATCTTCTTCTTTATAGCTTATATACAAAAGTCTTTTATGCATCAACAATTATTCTCGCACCTGCAGCTTTCACAACAATTTCTAATAATTCAAAACGAATGACTTTTTCTTCTTCTTCTGGAATTTGATGACCAAAAGTCGGAAACTGTAATCTATTTAGCACTAGATCTTGAATTTGACTCAAATATGGGGGTATGGGAAGTGTGAAAGTCAGCAACCCCTCAGTCTCGAGTCCAGGCGTCAACATCCATATCTCCACTGCCACAAATGGATCGTGATCGATTACTTTCACTTTCTTCACTCTCCCAGATTTCTGTCCCCAAGACATCGGCTAGATAAGTCCACTCTGGGGTGGCGTACCTTCTGCAGGGCACACGTACCCTTCTCGATCTTCTTGGACTTTCAGTTCCTGAGTCTGTAGTTTCTTCCTCCTGATCCGATTCCTCAGCGATCGGGACAAGGGTTCTCTCTTGATCTGCTTTTAAGCCTGGCCTCCTCCTTCTCTCCGGCCAACTAGCTTCGTCACTCCTTGTCCTCCCGCTCCTTGTTCTTGGACTTGTCTCTTGGTCACTTTCAGTTTGTTCGATATCTGTGTCGGACTCCCAATTACTCTCTTCTCCTGAGGCGACTTCGGTCTCACTGGTGTCCTGACCTTCGTCGACCTGTTCCGTCTCAATCTCAGCCTCTTCGATCACCTCCACAGCTTGGCTTTCCCCCTCTATGGCTTCTCCGCTTTCCGCCGGATTCTCATCCGAGAGAGGAGCTGTTTCTTCCAGAGGTGTTGGCACTCTTCGGGTGTGTGAGGCATGTATCCAGTTTGGCAGGCCTCCACACTTTACTGCAGTATTCGTCACAAGTATGACTTGAAACGGTCCTCTCCAGCGCACGTCTAAGCAGTTCTTCCTGACGTGTTTTTTCACCAGGACCCAGTCCCCCGGACTCAGGTCATGGCACAAATCTTGTGCTGATGGAACCTCTGCAGCCTGGACCTGGAGGGACACAGAATTAACGGCATCAGATAGTCCCTTACAGTAGTCCAAGATCAAATCGTCTGTGATGTTCACTAGGGCTGCAGTCGGAACCGATGGCAATCTCATGGCTCTCCCCATTAGCACTTCATGTGGAGAGAGACCTGTTTTTCTATCTGGTGTGCTACGTATGCTCATAAGAACCACTGGAAGTGCGTCTGGCCAACTCAGGGATGTTGCTGAACAAACTTTGGCAAGTCTGGACTTGATTGTACTGTTGATTTGCTCTACAATCCCTGAAGCTTCTGGTCGATAGCTGCAATGTAATTTCTGATCGATACTCAAAGCTGAACATAGCATCTTCACTATTTCGCTGTTAAAATGAGTTCCTCTGTCCGATTCCAAAGAGGATGGCACCCCAAACCTTGGTATTAACTCTCTAAGTAACAATTTTGCTACTGTAAGTGTATCGCACCTACGTGTAGGGTAAGCCTCAACCCATCTAGAAAATATGCAGACAATCACTAAAACGTATCTGAGTCTGTTGCATGGAGGCATTTCTATAAAATCAAGCTGCATCCTATTGAAAGGCCCCCCAGACCTCCCAATGTGACTCAATGTAACTGGTGTTCTCTTGCCCACGTTTAGTTGCTGACAGATCGTACATCGCTGACACACTGCTTCTGCCGCTACTCTAAACTTTGGGTTAAACCACGTTTGTCTGAACACTCTCACCATAGCATCTCTACCTATGTGTGCTGATCCATGCAATTTCCTTGCCATTGGACTAACAAGCTCATTTGGTAAAACTGCTCTCCCATCTGCAGATATCCAGAAATTCATCTCACTTCTGGAACAACCAGCTGTTTCCCAACTCCTTTTCTCATCGTCTGGTGCATTTTCCTGTACACATCTCAATTCATCCCACGTATCCACAGTATCTAACAACATTGTTAATTCAGTTCTTTCTTGGATTCCCTCCACTTTTACATCAGTGTGAGAATATCCCTGTTCTGCGCAGTAACGCGCTACTTCATCCGCATAGCGGTTACCTTGAGACACAAAATCGACATTTTTTGTATGCGCTGCGCATTTAACAACTGCAATGGCTGCTGGACCTTGCAATGCCTCTAACAAGAGTCTCACGAATTCTCCATTCCTAATGGGAGAACCCGAGGAGGTCATGTAACCTCTTTGAGACCATAACTGCCCGTAATCATGAACTACCCCGAAACCATACTGGCTGTCGGTGTATATGGTGACTCGAAGTTTGTCGCCTGCTAGACAAGCATGCGTCAAAGCAACAATTTCAGCTACCTGAGCGGAATGTACTCCTTCCAGGCAAGCGGCTTCTATTACTCTCGTAATTGTGCAAACTGCATAAGCTGCTCTCAGCTGACCGATATCGTCTCTTACACATGAACCATCGACAAAGAATATTTCATCAGGGTCAGTCAATGGCTCATCTACGATATCGGGTCTCGGTTTGGTGCATAGTTCAGTCACATCAAGGCAATCATGGTCTGTACAAATTTCATCGTCGATCACATTTGGAAGTGGCATCAAAGTTGCAGGATTCAAGACGGAGCATCTTTTTAGGGTCACATTCTCGGCAGCCAGTATGACTTGCTCGTAGCGTGTGAGCCTGCTATTTGTCAGATGCTGAGTCTTAGTCCTGGTCATTAACAATTCTACAGAATGCGGTACGTACACCACTAACTGATGACCCATTACCACGCTTTCAGAACGTTCAATGCTGACACCCGTTGCAGCTACGGATTTGAGACATCCGGGCAACGCTGCGGCTACTGGATCTAATGTAGCCGAAAAATACGCTACTGGTCTACGCGCATCTCCATGTATCTGGGCCAAAACTGCTAACGCGCATCCCTCTCTTTCGCAGCAGTAAAGCAAAAATGGTTTTGTGTAATCAGGCATTCCTAAAGCCGGGGCGCGACATAAGTCCTCCCTCAGCTGCAAAAACGCCATCAAACAATCTTTGTCCCATGGTACCGGATCACTTACTCCTTTGTGCGTCAGTTGTAACAACGGTTTTGCCTTCAGTGAAAAGTTAGCTATCCACTGTCGACAGTAACCGACCATGCCTAGAAACATCCTGACTTCTCTTTGTGTTGTAGGTGCGTTCATCTTCATAATCGCCTCTATTCTGTCTGGAGACACCTTCCGTTTTCCCTTTTCAATCCTATGGCCCAAGTATTGCACTTCAGTCTTGCAATACTGCAATTTACTTGGAGACACCTTGTGTCCGTTCTCGGCCAAGTGATTTAACAAGGTTATGGTGTCTACTCTGCAAGCTTCCTCAGTTTCTGACGCAACTAGGAGGTCGTCTATGTACTGGACTAGAACCGAATTCTTGGGCAGTACTAGACTTTCAAGATTTCTTTTTAATAGCTGGTTAAAGATCGATGGGCTTTCTGTATACCCCTGAGGGATACGACACCATGTTAAAACGCGATCTTCCAGCTTAAAAGCGAAAAGATACTGACTCTCTTCATCTAGAGGAATCGAAAAGAAAGCCTGGCACAAATCTATCACAGTAAACCATTCAGCTTGGAACGGTATCTGAAATAATATCACTGATGGATTCGGTACCACTGGACAACATGAGACAACAATATTATTAATCTTTCGAAGATCCTGCACTATTCTGTATTTTCCACTAGGCTTCTGCAAACCCATGATCGGGGAGTTACATGGACTTCCCACGATCTCCTTCAGTATTCCCTGTTTAATCATAGATTCGATCACAGGCTTTATTCCTGCAATCGTCTCTGGTGTCAACTTGTATTGTGGAGTTCTTGGATACTCAGCATTGGGTCTTACCAAGATCTTTACTGGTTCTACTCCTTTGATCAGTCCTATTTCTTCTCCAGTAAAATCCCACACCTCAGCTGACACTTTCTCCCTCAAATCCTGTGGAAGCTCTTCCAGTGTTAAGGTAGGATATAGTTCTACACACTCTTGCGAGTTTACAACCTTAAAATCGGCATCCTCATCGTTGGTCTGCACTTCTACTCCTTCAGGCGTGCAATGTATTGTGCAATTCAGTTTACACAATAGATCTCTTCCTAGCAAACACACAGGGCTAGAATCACAGATCACAAACTGATGTTCGTCACTGTAATTCCCTATCTTTACTGACACTGGTTCGGTCAGAGGGTTAGTCATCCTCTTGTTTGCGACTCCTACCACCTGAATCGTCTCTCCCGATATTGGCAAACCTGGGACTACCGCTGATCTCAACGTGGATCGTGTGTCCCCTGTATCCACCAAAAAGGTTGTAGGGCATCCAGCTACTTCAGCCTCTACGTATGGTCCTCTCTGATCTACTTCCAGGGCTGCTCCTAGAGTACAATCTTCCTCCCTATTTACTCGTTGCCCTGTAAGAGGATCAACGTAGTAGCATTCTTCTCCTCCTACAAACAATGGCATTTGTCTATAGGTTTTCCCTCCATTTGTAATGCGATTTGGTTGAGGAAACGGGGCTCGAGGAGTCTGAGTCCCCCCTTTGATAAACTTTCCCTTCGGGGCTGCGGCTCCCTTAACCACGTTATTCTGTACCTCTTCCTCCTCTTGTTCTAATTCCCCTGTCTCAACATTGTAAGGACACTCGCGTCGCCAATGTCCCACTTCGTTACACTGATGACACCTCGTTGTCTTTTTCAGTGTCGCAATATCCATTCTCGGTCTCGGTCTTTCCTCCTCATCTCTGCTCTGATTATTCTGTTTCTTTGCTTGCGTTCCTGTTCCCTGTTGCCGCTGTCCACCCTTTCCAGCTGCTTGCATTTGTACCAGCATTAGCTTTTCCTTGAGTTTCTTTGCCTTCGAATCTATTTCATCGCTACAGTACCTTGCATACCTCAGAATCTCATCTAAAGGTTTGTTCTGCCAACAGATCAAATGCTGCTGTATCATCAGGCTTATGTCTGGTCTCAATCCTAAAACAAACTTTGACACAAACTGTCCTATGTCCTTAGGATCCATTACGTCTAACCCACTGTATTGTTTAAATGCTTTCAGTAGCCTCTCATAGAACTCGTGAACCGTTTCTTTGGGCTCCTGAGTTGTTCGATCTATCTTAACCCAGTCTATGTCTTGCACTGGCACTTTCTCTTTTAGCCATGTTATTACTCTTTCGTATTTTTCCATGACTCTGTCTGACGGACCATTTGTCCGGTTATCTCTCGGAGGCTCACAAGTAGGCCATTCAACATTAAGCTTGCATGCCGTCCACAAATCTCCGGGTACTACGATATCGAACAATGTGTTCAAATCGATCCACAGCACCTTAGAGATCTTTACGAACCTCTCTACCTGCTTGTACCACTCTACGGGGTTTTCTCTTAACTTGGGGAAAGAATTAGTAAATGCCGCTAAATCCCCCCTACTCCAAGGTACATGAACGTAGTTTCCGTTCGCGATTTCTCGCAAAGGGAAAGCTTCCATTCGCATTAGGTCTGTATCCTGGGACTTCAAAATTGTACTTCTTCTGACAGATCCCCTCTAAGACCATTTTTCCTCCCATCTATCCAGATCTCTCCATATTCTAATACACATGACTAGTTCCCTTATGTGTACTCTTAATCCAATCGTTCTACGTTCATCCAAATCTAGGTCTGTGCAATTTAGCCTATGATTGGGCTGCAAAGCTTTAGTTCGTGACATGTCTATCATATACTTTTCTGCTAATTCGGATAGTTTTTCATGAGCTGCCCTTGCTTTTCGAGTAACATCCTTGGATAAGAACAATATTTCATCTGGTGCGTACAACTCTAACCTCTCTATTGCCACTGTGTCATCAATTATTTCATCTAAGTCTGATTTCAAACTCATTACATCAATCCGTCTTGCTTTTATTTCAGCTCTCAGTATGTCAGTCCTAGGTGGTTCGCTCTCACCTCCACTATGCGCCCTACGCCTAAACACAGGTGAGTTATGAGGAGTTTTCCTTCCATCTCTTTGTTCCCACCTCTCTAGATCCCAAGCCTTTCCATCCTCCCGTGGGGTGTGGTGGAACATTACTCCATCCCCCATCCCTACATTGCGCCTTTTCGGCTCGGTTTCTCCAGATACGAGATAGGATCCACCGTTCTGTTCAAAACCACTATAACTCGCTTGCTGTCTGGTGTCACTCAATAAACGATAAGATCCTTCATGGCCCTCCGTGCTCCCGCGATCTCGATCCTGATCACCAGAAGTATGGCGAGACGTTTCGCGACTCCCTATATTCTCGTGACTTCGCTCGCGGTCACCGGATGCATGGCGAGACCCTTCACGACTCTCCATGTTCCCGTGATTCCAATGTTGCACCGTTTCACCCGGGGTATGGTGAGTGCATCTGAAAGTATTTCGGTACTCCTGCGTCCTTCGTTCCCCCTCACTAAAGGTGACGCGAGGCACTTCGCCACACCCTGCACTCCTGTCATCACACATTTGCCTATTGCCGCTGATAGTAGGACAATTATTTCCTCTGCTTTCCTGACTCCCTCTCTCCCACTCCGGGCTGCTTTCGCCAGCTCCACAATGAGAGAGGATCCGGTTATCCTGGTCTCTCCACTCTGCTCCTGTTTCTAACCTTTTATTCCGAGCCTCTTCGGCAGTATCCCATTCTTTCAGGTATTCCCTTAATTCCTTATGGGTTTTCGGTTTTGGTCCCCTTAAGTCCATTGGCCCTCTTTGACCCCCTTGTTCTACCCAGGGACCTGTTGCGGCATCTAATGGGGTACTCCGACTCATCGGTGCTAGTATCTGTCTCTGAGGATTCATCATGGTATTCCTATTCTCCATCTCTGCCCTTTCCCTGTCCCATCGTGCCTGTTCCTCCTGCTGGACCCCTTCCGGGTTGTAGATTGACACAATAGGGCCTATGGTAACCGGTACTTGTAGGGCATCCGGCATTTGATACGATCTTACATATTGCGTTTCTGGCACCTTCTGGACCACTAGTCTTCCCACTACTCTCTGTTCGGAACTAGATTGAGGTACTTCCTCATCTTTCTTGGCATCCCACTCTGTTACTGGGATCGATTTATATTCCCCCCATCTAGCTCCGTCCTCTTGTGGTAATATGGGACTTGCGGCCCCTCCGCTGTACGGAGGTGGTCTATCTGTTAATAGCCTCTCTATCAGATCCTCTTCTGTCTCGCTTTCCTCATCTTCCTCTAGAGGTTTCTTTTCTCCCGTAACTTCTAACATCGGGTACAGTTTGTCTGCTTCTATCTTTTGCACCCTCCATTTCTTAGCTTCCTCGTCCCATTTAGCATCCTGCACTGCCTTTACTGATCGTCTCACTCTTTCTTGGCGCCTCTTTACGCTCTTTTCGTGTGCTGCTCTAAACCATGCACTAAGGGCTTCAAATTGTGTTGGCCTCGGTAGAGGTCTTGTTGCAAGCATTACCGCTTTTAGTTCGTTCAACACGTCTAACTTAAACGTTCCGAATCTCGGAAACGTCAGTTCCTTATTCCCTTCAGTTAGCTTATTCCACTCAGAGATCCATAGTATCGAGTGTAAGCCTACATTTACTGCCATATGATAAGCTGGTGTGCCTTCTGGTGGAGCTTCTTCTCTGGCATATAAGTTTCTTCTATTCCTCCTAAAGATTGCTCTTAAACTCTTAAAACACTTCATTTTCGCTACTCTACTATTTTCCCTTTACTCTTCCTTGTTTACGTCCCAATGACAAACAACCAATCCCTACGCGGCTCTCGCTAATCGGCCTATCTCAGCGCGACTCTACGCTGACCGACCAATCTCAGCGCGACTCTTCGCTGACGTCTGACAAACTAACCAATCTCAGCGCGGTTCTATGCTGACGTCACTCGTTCCCTCTGCAGCAGTTCTCCTTCTTTCTCAACTCGTCTCACGATTTCACATGCGTTTTCATTCATACACTGAAAAATGACTACTTCCGTCCAAGCGATCACTTTTCTCTGACTGTACGGCCACAGTCTAACTGTAATTGCTACCTCAACTGGCGAAACGTCTTCCCTCTGACGGTCGGACGATCGCTTCAACTGATAGGTTACTTACACACAGTAAACGTACGACCAGCGTCCGTTACTCATTCACTCATTCATACGCTCCCCCTATCATCGGTCTGTCGGGCGATCAATGGTACCTCATGACCCCCTTTCAATGGTAGACAAATTACTCTGGGTGTTCGATACACCCGAACCACTTAAGTCCTTCCCTGGAGCTTAAGATTTCATCCGGTTGCGCGCGCTCACAACCTTCCCTCAATCACACTACAGGCATTCAACTCCGCTTGACATTACAACACAGGAACAACATAAAACACCGCAATCTTACAACGCATGACCCTTATACTCACTCTCGACCGACTCTGCTGCTTTTCTCTCGACACGCCGTCAGCACTGTCTTCGGCTGGGATTCTTCTTCTGGTCGTCGATGACTAGGGACCTTGGGGTAATCTAGACCTGACCTAGGTTGTCTTCCTCAAGAAGAAAACCATCTTTCTCTGCTACCAACTGCGGGGAATGAGATTTTGATATCAATTTATGATCAATTTAATAACTTATCTCATTCGAAAATTTTGGATCGCTTGATTTCTGTCGTTGAGTAAAAGACAAACCCCGCATAGGTTAGATCAACCCCAATAAACTGACGCCACTCTGAAGAACCACTTACAACTGATGAAGTTTTAGAAAGTTTTATATAAAAGTCAAATTTAAATGCGAATACAATCCTCTTAGGATAAATCTCAAAAGTATACAAAAGAATACAAAATCAATTCCAGAATCAGCAAATTAAAGCATCGATGTGAAGTGGTTCCTTTGCGTCATCTACAGAAAGAGAAAATTAATCAAGTTAAATCTGTCCCTACTCTATACTAAGTGACATCCCTACTTCGCAAGTTCCTAACCTAAAAAGGTGTCAGCAGTTTGACTCCCAAAGAAGTTCAAACTCTCTTAGCCTCTAAAGGTAACTTAAGTTTAAGAAGCAGTACCCTCTCTGCCTACCCATCCGCTCTCTAAGGGTCCTCGGCCTACTGCTCTCTTGCGTTCTGATCTTTCTCACTCGGACATCTGCTCATGCCATCTGCGCTGCTTATCCCCGGGGTGCTGTCCCTAAAATACACAATCACAGTGTGGGTGGAACGCCCCTTGACGCCCACCACGGACTTTCCCCGATGATGTCAGTTTCTGGCTTCTTCCATTACTTCATCTCCTTGCGTCGTCCGTTAGGTTGACCCTTCTCCTTAGATGTCATCTTCATCTTCTTGTTGGCGACTTCAACTGACACTTTCAGATCAAAAGTCAAATGAACTTAAACAAGACTTTAACTTTACAACTGTCTTGACCCTTCTAGGTCCTGTGAATGGTCATTCCAAAACAACTCTCAAATTCCAAGCGCTTCTTATCACGTTTAAGCCATAAACTCTGTCCAGCGTTGTCACCCTAAATCTAGCAAGCGCTAGACTCTTTGGCTCGCACGTTCACAGCAAGGCTATTCACGACTCCTGTGAGCCCACTAAATCACATACAGCGGACTACACTCCTGCGAACCCTTGGTCAGTCAGGTTAAAATCACAAATGACCTAAACCCTTCTAACATTCCTACAAGAAGCTTTCTACACAGTATAACCTTTAACACACATTTATATACAATCGCATTTAGCAAACCCTTTTCCGCATATGTGAATACATTATACATAGAATACAAATTACACAGAGCATAACTTTATATTCTCATTTGTTACATCGCCGTGTATGCTCTCTGCACATTTCTCCATGTTACATTTCACGCCATTTCTCCATTTAAAATTACACACGTACATGAATTCTACTTTGCACGTTCTACATTTCGTAAGCATTTCTACACATTTCTACATTAGCCCACTACGTATACGGGCCTTCTAAATCTAATACATATTCAAGAGTAGATACAGTTATATTTCCTATATTACTTCAATTACATCGGTTAACTTTATGCTATAAGTGTCAACTTCACGTTACGATATACATTTCATTCCTACGTTTATACGATGTGCTTGTAAATATGGCTCATACATATTTTTTATTCAAATTTGCGCTCTCTCATACCCAATGGCGTAACACTATCCCCTGCAGCACCTATGGTGCAGGGGGTCCAAGCTCCCTGGGGCCCCCACAAGCACTGTGCATGGGCGACAGGTCCCAGGTCCCGGGTCTGACAGCGGTGCTGAGTAAGACTCACATACAAACCAGACTCCGGATTGCAATAGAAGTCTCAAAGCCATTGCAAGAAGGTACCAAATGGAGATGGTACCAAATCCTTTCTACGAGGCCACACCAATGGCAGACTGTGCGTCACATACATACGTGTGACCTAATGATGAGCAATACACAAGTATGTTCATATCATATCACTGTAAGAAGGATCAACATTTATATCTGAGTCTGGCATAACTATTGATGTCTTAGTTTGGTCAGAGGATATGATTGGGGCTCATATTATATATAATTTACATACAAATGCTGATAATTCCCTATGTTGGTATTGCACTAGCATACAGTCCCTGTGGAGGGATATGCTATCTCTGCATAACACTGTAGCTGCCATGTTTTCTCAACTGATATGCCATTTGTATCTAATTAGCTGCACCATTTGTATTGTGGGAGGCGGGGAGATACTGTTGTGAATACAGTTTTCTGCATTAGCATGCCAACAAAACCAGTGTATGAAAAGAGGGGTTGTGATGATGGCTGATGTTGTGGGCCACCTCTGTTATCTATTCTGTGTTTGCTGCACAATAACCCTTTATCGTCATTGCACCGTGAGTTTATTGTGGCCCACCTTAACATTACTACATCACAACAGTCTTTGAGGAAAGATTTCTTGTTCACTTCATGTAGTGGAGAGCAAATACAACCCATTACGTCTTTGGAGGAGAAAGGGACATGCACATTTGTTGCTTTTTAACAGGGGTAGGCAGAATTTACCATTTTGTCCATGTAATTGGAGGAATTTTAGTGACTTCGAGTTACTCTTGCAATGCGGAGTTCCGGCCAAATTCCGTCAATATGGTGGAATGTGTTCTCCTGTGCAACTCCAGAACGGTATGTTTATGAGCACGAGCGAGCTATGCATTCTCTTGCACAACTTACAGTCACTTGAAGGACATCCGCAGCAATTTTTCTAAAACAGACATTCTTGTCCCATCGTGGCCAGAAGACTGCCGTTTGAGTAGAAAAACAACTCAGGCGGCAGCACAATCAACTTGAGTAGCTGCACCCTTTCGCACACCGAGTGGTGCCGTTCTTGAAGCTCTTTCAGCGCAGAGCTCCCAAACCTTGCACGCCGCACGAAATGCCTATTTCTGTGCATTGGAGGAACTTCACAGAATCGTGGGTAGTTTTTATGTAGCTCTGCGGATTTCCGCAGAGTCAAATTCTGCGAGTTCCACCCACCTCTACTTTTTAATTTAAGTACAACACAGCCATGCAACAGAACACCATGCAGTATCAAAACCGTGGCAACACAATCACGCATGCATATTATGTAGGGAAAGACACTTTTGTAGTCAATACTTCTGGAAAATGCATTTTATTTTTTTATTTCCCTATTTCATAACCACAGAGTGTAATACAAAAAGCACAAGTGGAACCATTGACATATCTTGCACAGCTCCTGTAGAAGATGTTACTTAAAACTGTGCCTTCAGAATACCATGTTGACAGAGTTTTAATACATACTTACAAACTATTGCTATTTAGTGGCTCACTAGTGGGTGGGTTCGCAGGTGGGGAGGGTGCCCATCTGTAACGGTCTTGCCCGCCTCCCCCTGTGCCCCACCACCATGCGACAGCTGGAAATACAAACACTGCCTCTCAGTCTGGGAACAGCAGTGTTGTTCTTGCTTACATTTCACATTGTACATACTCCTGCAGTCCCTAGGAGGATATGCTTTTTCTCAAAGTTTTTTTTGTGCAAAAAATTACTCCCGTTTAGAGTGTGCAGTAAAACAGTTTCCTCCTGTTAATCTGTATAGGTTCAGGTTTGTGGGAGGGTGTTCATAATGGGCCACGATTGAGAGCTGTGAAGCTCCGGCCAAAGGTAGTGCAAATTTCAGTGCCTTTCAGTGGATAATGAAGGGGTTCTGAATACATTCTCACCTGATCCTCGGCCTCTCTGCAGAGCGCAAGGTGCAATGATGCTACTTGTAATTGTGATTCTGTGTGAAACTCTGAGGAGGTACATAGCTGTCGAAACATTGACAAGGCAAAAAGCATAACCTGCAGGTGTCTGGGTGGGTGCATTGACAAGGCAAAAGGCATTACCTGCAGGTGGGTGGGTGGGTGCATTGTGTGTGTATGGAGTAATAAAGTGAACAAGATGCAAGGAAGATCATACAGGAGAAAGGGAAAAGAGGGTGCTCAAGAGTAAAGAGATGAGGTGTGAGAAAAGCAGATGGAAGGTTTCAGAAAAAAATTAGCAGAAAAAGGGTGTAAGTGTCTAACTGAGAGACTAGAGATGAAATTGGTGTGATGAGGGAAGCAGGAATATTTGAGATGCTCTGAAAAAATCTACCTCTTCAACAGATGTTAATATTATTTGATTTTCAATCTGTTTAAAATGTTTAAATGACAATATATATATATACATATACATATATATTCATCAAATATATATATATGATCTCACAAGAAACCCCAGGACTGAAAATGGTGTGTAATGACATGCTCTGAGGTAGCCATTGTATACAGAATTAAAATGTCTCCATTTAACTGTAGTTCTGGACATTACTTTGAGGCTTGAAATCTTGTCTAGTGATTCTTTTTCTCTCAATATGATTTTACCCAATATCGCCTTCTGGCTTTGCAAATCTATTTATTTATCAGGGTTTCAGGAATTTTTTTCTTAGCTCCTAAGAACTACAATGTATACATTTAATTGAACTATTTTGCTGATTGCAAAGAACATGCCAAATTTAATTTGTACTTTTCCACAAAAATCTAGGCTGACACTTAAGGCGATTCCTAATGATCATTAAGGAAAACACTTAGAAGTATATTTCCCAAATGATCTTGAATGTCAATTCCTCAATTCTCGAAGAATGGGCAAGCTTAATTACTTCATTCTGTGTAACCCCCTAGGGGAAATTAGCTAAGTCTCAAAAGAACACTTACCTGTAAAGATTTACTGAAAAAATCAATGTAAATATAATTTGAATTACATTTGTTGGCAAAAATCTTTCACAGGACCACCTTAGTTTATAAAAAACATTTTATTTTAACGAACAATAAATGAAATGTAGATGTAGTTTCTTCATAAATGGCCTGTGAAAAATGTGTGCGTTTATACATTCCTGATATTCAAATTGCTGAACTCTTTAAATCACTGCGTTTGCATAATTGGCACTTGATGTGTTTGGTAATATTACTCAATATGATAGTTATCAGTTATTGTCTGAATTTTCACGCATGCAAAACACAAGTAATGGAAACATATTTGCAGCACATGCATTAACGTATTGAGCTATAGCATCGTACACACATCCTTCTGTGTTTTAGCAGCCAAACTACAGAACTCTTTACCCCCCAAACATAAGATCCACGAATAACTAGAGAAGACTACTCAAGAGTTGGCTCTTCATTACATAACCACTGTACTCAAACATGAATATACAGCATATCCCTATGTGTATAATCAGTTATATGCATTATATATGTGTACCTAGATATGGGTATTCCTTTGTATAATTGTGTATAATAATCATGTTTAGAAATATATAGATGTTTGTCAGTTCTGCCTGACAAATGTATATATTACTTTTGGTTATATTATTCTATGGTTAACATGTATATATGTCACTGCATAAATAAGTAAATTGTTATCATAACTATTCATCTACAATTGCGTCACTATTGAATAATAAAAAATAGACATTATTAAAACAAACAAATTAGCTTGAAGAACAGCAACACTGGAGAAGTCTGAGTTTGTTATATACAACCTAAATCCAGAAATATTACCAAACCTATAGATATTCACCTTCCATGTACTTATGCATCTGTATGTTTACTACTTTACTCCTATTTCTGCATTTCTCCAATGCTCTACCCTATATCTCACCCTATACCTCTCTCAATATATCCTCTACTTCCACTGTCTGACTCATCCCAAACCTTAATCTACTACTCTTTAAAATGCATACCTCTATTTCTGACCTAATACCTCTTTCAAAATATCCTCTACTTCCACTCTGACTCATCCTAAACACCATTCTTCTACTACTATGATCTCAAAAATAAGCATTTCTAAACACTTCCCCCTCTACCCCTCCTTGAGGTATCTCATGCCTCTTTTACTATTAAGACCTCTCAAATAAACATTCTAAACCCTTCCCTCTGACTCTTCCCCCTCCCCTCTACCCATCCTAAAACCTCTTTCTGCTGCTATGAACTCCAAATAAACACTTTCTAGACCTATCCTCTTCTACCCCTCCGCTATCCTTCTCAATCCAACTAACAGACTCACATGTCAGACGCTCAAATAAATGTATATTTCCCTATACTAATTCACCACTAATCCTGTTTGTGTTCCGGAGTAGCATGCTGCTCGCCGAAAAGTGCTTTGACGCATCATCAGAGGTACCAAGCACCATACAAATGCAAACCCGTCCCTCTTCTATCCTTCCACTATCTTTTTTCAATTTGAATAATAGGCTCACATATCCACTGCTCAAAGTAATTTAATATTTCCCTATTCTAATTCACCACTAATCCTTTTTGGGTTCCTGAGTAGCATGCTACTTGCCATTAAGCATTTTGACTCCTTATCAGGGGTAGCAAGCGCTATATAAATGAAATTACAACACTGTTGAGACAGCAGGGTGGAGTGCCTTTGCTGGGCTTAACCAGTTAGAAATATAACTAATCAAATGAGTCCCATTACAAGTGCTCCATAGTACATATGATTTTTGCAACAACCTCTGAGATTTCAGGGTATTAAACAGGTGAATAGAAATGCCATTTTCATATCAGTGATAAATCTTAAACGGTCTATTTCGATGTATCTGTTGGGGTTATTGATTGCAGAGAAAGTATGAATGACACTGATTCCCATTGGACGGAAGAAAATAGGGATAGATCTTTTTTTGCCAAACGACTTTGAGATAATAGTGATGAATGTGATGCCTCCATCTGCTACGAGATCTAGGAATCTTCTCTGAGATAGCTTTTGTCTGATGATGTATTGAGATTGGGCTTGATAGGATCCCTGCTGAAATGTTTGCAATGGCTCTAATTAGCTGATAGACCTTGGAATACCAGGGATGTTCTTTGATATATCAGGGATTGTGCACACTGTTCCATTGATTGCTGAAAGGTATGTGGTACGTCTGTTTGGTCAATAGCCTCTGTTCAGGTTACACAATGTATTACTTTAACAAGTGTTAGTCCCCTCTTTTGGTTTAAATGTAAACTCCATGTATTGGTCTTCAGGGGTGTTTTGTGCCAGACACAGGCATTTATGACATATGTAAACGTTTGATATATACTAAAGGTAAAAGTACTAGGTAGGAGTAAGGTACTGTCCCCTTTCGTTTACAATGCACAAACTGTTTGTGCTGGCTATAAGAATTTCATGATGTACCTGATTATTGCTGTTGCTTTTCTTTCTGTTTCTAACGCTTGACAGTACTAATAATCATCTTGAGGACAGCACGGTGGTGCTACATAAAGCCCCTAACAATAAATAAATGTAAGGATTATCAAGAAATAAACAAGATTAAGGGCTATCAAGAATGGCTCTCATGTGTCAATTGACTGCTGAAATATCAGGGTTGTTGCTGTCATGTGAGCAAATGCAGGGTGTCCGCCTGTCTCTTATAGCGTTATTGATTCATGAGATAGGAGCATTGACTCTGATGGCAACATGAACTGAGGAATTATCAGCGGTGTGTCTCATGGAACCATTATTTACTGTGTTATTGGGCATTGTGGTCCTGATTCATTTTCTGCTGATTTGTCAGGGATACATCCGATGGATCCATATACTGGTAGATATGAGAAATGACTCTGTTGAGTGTATTGATTATCATAATTGCAGGAATGCCTGGTTGGTTCATTGACTGTGACTTATCAGAGGATATCTTATGGTTCCATTAATCATCGTTAGGATGTAAAATATGCCAGGAAAATAAAAATAATTAATGGGTTGTAGTTTTCAGTATGTTGTGTTTAAGAAAGGTTTCTAGAAAACGTTTGTGGTAATGATGGTTTGCTTTCGAGAGTGTGGCAAAACATATAAATGCAGAGGGCATTGATGGGGTGACGGAGAGGGATTCAACTGGGAGAAAGGTGTTTGTTCAGAGTCAGTGGTTATGAGTCACAAGAGAAGATATGGGGATTAAAATTACAAAGTAGATAGTTAAATTGAGAACTTCACAAAGGGATAATCATAGGCAATAGTGGGATATAAAGATCAGAAGTACAATAAAGACAAAGCAGTTGTGGGCATTGGAGTTAATTTCCCTTATCCTACAAAAATAATTCAGAGGAAAGAGAGGGGTGGAGGAGAGAGGGGGAGATATGAATTGGTTTTCAACTTCAAAAACCTTATTGAGCATGTTTGCAGATTTAAAGATTCTGGACAGTATAGCCGTTGAATCGCTATGGTAGATACTTGTCTCTTAAAATTTCTTGTACGTTCTGATAAACTTGTAAAGTCATAAACATGCCCACAAAGTCAGAATCTCCACTTGTACATCACCTTAGTATCCTTAATGTAGCAATTGTTAAGATGACTTTTATTTAAAAAACAACATTGAGGAGGCAGCAACGGGTTGAACGTGATCACAATATTCTACCATTAACTAATGGAAGGTAGTGGTGGAAAGAAGGGTCACACATCAATAATAGGAACAATTGTAAGTGGGCAATAAAGTATTAATATAGTCAAATAACAAGAAAAGATAGTATTAGTGCCACTTAGGGTAATAGAAACACCCCACTACCTCGGATGTAGAAGCATGAGTGACAAAAGGGTTACTTGTGTTATAACATTCAAAGCTGATATACCCCGGCACTCACAACATTTGATAATTATTGATATAGTTTGATCAAAACTGGAAGATTTAAAGATACTCTAAACACAGGAAACACTGGAAATTTCGTTTTTAAGGGCGTTCACTCATTTATTATTTTAATTAGTTTTCCTTAGTTGGTTTCAATGTTACACAAGTATATAATAAAATATACAAGGACTGAACACTTCATTAAATGTGATACATTCAAAGTTCAAAACGGTATATCTGTTTACAATGACATAATAATAATCCAGTTCTTGATGAAAAGAACACGCAACAGCTGACACGTTTTTCGTCACATCCAAGACTTTTCAAGGCTTAACAATGGGAGAGTCTCAAGAAGATGTATGCAGCTCGATAATTATGCTGATCTGTAGTAAGAGGTAGTTCAGTAGAATTCAGATCCTGATGACTTAAAGTATACTTACAGCAAAGTCATCAAGTGACCACTTCTCATCTGGTATTGGAGAGCAGTTTAGAAGCAATAGCTGCGAAATCGTTGCAAGTTTTGGATCTATATTTCTTGTAGGGAGTTGTGGAACCAAAAAGGTAGAGACCCGTCAATCAAATTTCAATAGCTTCAGATGGACTATGATAAGTCCCTCTCTGTTGTGTAGACCGCAAGCTGCCGTAGTCTTCTCTTCTCTGTATCGCTACCCTTAACCATAAGGTCCAACAGTTGACTATTCTCTTACTTTTTGTTTGAGCAACAACCCTATTAGAACTCTCTGTGGTAATTAATAATTAAAGTGGATTTTTGTGACCCAAAAGATTGAGGATAGTGAAATATTTTTTAGTGCTCAAAGCTAAATATAGATGTGTCTGGATTTAGCTTCTCCACCAGCAGATATGGCAGATACTGGTGTTGACTTTTCAAGTCAACTGGAACAGACCAAAATGAATACAGTTCACACTGTGAAAAGAAATGTCATGAACCCAAATGCAGACAACAAAAGCTAACTCTACTTACATCCCTTAAACCTCTTGTAACAGTGCAGAGACTGAACTCAGAAATTCTCCAGAGACTTCATGTGATCTGGGAAGGAAGAGTGATGGCTTACGTTGATGTATGCATGTATATGAAGGTATGAACTGGCATGCTGCGTGAATGTGTCAGCTTGAATTTTACCCCTATGTTTTATTGTGTTCATGGCCTCTTGCTTCCAAATTTACCACAGATTTTGTCTATGCATTTCTGTGATTGCTTCCAGATTTCTTCACCTGGAGTTACTTGGCTCTTTTGCCCATCCTGATCTCAGGAGGAGTTTGGTGCCCTGCTAATATTTTTTAATTCAAACTTCATCTTCAATCAAGAGAGAAGGATGCTTTTTCTCTCTTTTTAGAATTTGAGCCTAACTGTAATCCTTTTAAGGAGACACTTCACACCTTTCATCTATACTGTACTATGCAGGGTGGAACATTGGAAGAAGTCACCTTTATTTTGGGCAAACAAGTTGGCCACTAAACAAAGCTTAGCATGGTCCGGTCCTTGATAGCACTACACTGAAGACTAGTGCCTTCATTTGTATATCCATTCAAGACAAATCTTAATGTGCCACTCCTTATCAGGGGTAGCAAGCGCTATATAAATCAAATAACAATACTGTTGAGACAGCAGGGTGGAGTGCCTTAAACAGTTACAAATATAACTAATCAAATGAGTCCCATTACAAGTGTTCCATGGTACATATGATTTTTGCAACAACCTCTGAGATTTCAGGGTATGAAACAGGTGAATAGAAATGCCATTTTCATATCAGTGATAAATCTTGAACGGTCTATTTCGATGTATCTGTTGGGGTTATTGATTGCAGAGAAAGTATGAATGACACTGATTCCCATTGGACAGAAGAAAATAGGGATAGATCTTTTTTTTGCCAAACGGCTTTGAGATAATAGTGATGAATGTGAGGCCTCCATCTGCTACGAGATCTAGGAATCTTCTCTGAGATAGCTTTTGTCTGATGATGTATTGAGATTGGGCTTGATAGGATCCCTGCTGAAATGTTTGCAATGGCTCTAATTATCTGATAGACCTTGGAATACTAGGGATGTTCTTTGATATATCAGGAATTGTGCACATTGTTCCATTGATTGCTGAAAGGTATGGGGTACGTCTGATTTGTCAATAGCCTCTGTTCAGGTAACACAATGTATTACTGTAAGTGTTAGTCCCCTCTTTTGGTTTAAATGTAAACTCCATGTATTGGTCTTCTGGGGTGTTTTGTGCCAGACACAGGCATTTATGACCTATGTAAAAGTTTGATATATATTAAATGCATCTCCTGACAATGTTACATTAGATGAATAATATCTGTTACTCTCATTACAAGTTGTCCGCTCAGCAGTATTAGCTAAATACTAATGGGTTAAGCATAATAAATTTGGGAGTACCGCACTGGTGTTTTAGAACTTTGAAATGCAGTTACTACTGGTATCAGTAATTTCAGAATGCCTGGTATCTTGAGTGGGTCATTGGGGTACCTTTAGAAATTGAGACCACATGAACCAGTGCTTGTGTACGTATTTCTGTTTTGTTTCCAATTTCAGCAGTTTCCCTTCCCAAAAGCTCACCAATCCTTGATCTAGTGACCACTGAGTAATATGTTCAAAAGACAAGCTAACCAATTTATTGCAGTGGTGTCACATACATCTCACTTCTGATTCCTAGATGTCCCAGGACGTGACTGCTGGAAGCAAGGAATGAAGGTTTCATGGCTGCCAAGCATCCAGCTATTGTGTTGCCCACCACCAATTGATGGTTAGAGCAGCCATGATTGGCAGTGGCTTTACCTAATTCTTTCCAAGACAATCCATGCTGCTGGAAGTCCGGGGACACCCAGCTGCATGGAAAGGGTTAGGTGAAGTGAAACTTCGACTTGTGAGTAGTTGAGAAACGTTGTCTTCTTTAGTAGGCTCATGACTTTCCGCTACCTTTTGAATGTTCTATTATGTTCTTATTTTTGTGAGATTTTCCATGGAGGAGACAACTTGTCTAACTTCTCCCGGACGTATGGAATATATTTTTTTAACCTGATGACTGTCATTTAAGGCTAACTTAAAATATGCCTTTTATCAGAAAGTAGGCTTGAGAATTAGAAGTAGGCTTGATCCACTTCTGCGCCAAATGTAGACCTATTCACAAAGAAAAGTAGCCTACTTTGGAGTAGCATCATCATTTTTGGCACTACATGTAGTTTTACAATTGTTTACCTGTATCCGCGATATTGACCTGGATATTCTAGAGAGGTCTGTTTGTGTGCATGAGTGTATGCATGCATGGTATACAGAACCTATGTAACTAATAGAATCACAAGAGTTCCTATTACAAGAACAAATCACAGGGATCCTTTTGTTCTTGATGAAGGTTGTATGACCATAAGGGCAAGTACAATCAGCCACAACATGTAGGCCCTCTGATATCAGTGCTTGAACACACTTTAATCATTCTCTTAGGTTTTTCATTTCACAATAGGGCCCTATGATTCAAAGGACTGGAAATAGCGTGTTCGAGGCATGTGTGCTGTATGTACATATGCTTTCCATACTCTTGCCATCTAGTGTTGGGTCAGGATGTTTGCAAGTTGTTTTCTTCAAAAAAGTCTTTCTAGTCATGAGGTAAGGTGACTTCTCCTTTCGGTGAGAGTGCGCATGGGCATCCGCTCCATTGTTGGATTGCTTTTTTCCACCTTCGGGTTCGGACGTGTATTGCTGTGCTTCGGTTCGAAACCGTTCTTTGATTTCCCCTCAGTGCGCCATCCACTCTACCTTTGATGGTATTGTTTCGTAGGCATTTCCTACCTCTCCGCTTATTGTTTCGGGAAACAAATCCTTAATTTTCGATCAAAAACGTTGTGGACAGCCTTCGGGCCTGACCCCGTCAGTCCGGTCTTCTGTCGATGGAACAGACTCTGTTTGAATTCTGCCCTGGGTGCCAGTCTCGAAGTTATCGAGTTTGACTCATTCGGATGTACTCGCATTCCAGATATGGACTCGATGATGATGCATGCCACAATGATGATGTGAGTGAGAGTCGTTTTTTAAAAATTCAGATGTGCTTTATGTAAGATGTAAGTGAACTTGGTAGAAAATCTAAGTATAAAATGTCAACCTACCTCTAGTTGAACACTCCTCCATAATAGGCTACTTCTCTATTTGAAGAACATAAAATATAACCATTATGCATATTTTATAATCTGTTCAATGTCAGCTAGCTGGCCTGTCAATGTTACATAATACATTCCATTGATAAAGGGGATGTTCTGAAAGACAGAAGGACATCCATTTTTAACATGGAAAGCATTCCCTGGGGCTTGCTTACCAGGATTCACAGAAAACAACGAGTATACTCATCTGTAAGGGAACATGCAAAGCAGTGTGATTCCCCACATCATCATATAGTACTTTTCCAAGCACATTATCATTGTCAATGGTATAAGCAATTGCATAGAACAAGCACCATAGTATGAACAGGACATGACCTCCTTCCTCACCGGCAGGACCCAAAGAGTCAGACTTCCCCTCTTCCTCTTCGAACCCATAGAGATCAACTGCAGAGTACCCTCAGGATTGTCCCTCAGCCCCATGCTCTTCAGCATCTACATGCCCCCCCTCGCTGCCATTGTCAGACAGCATGGACTCAGCATAGTATCCTACGCCGATGACACCCAGCTCATCCTCTCCCTCATAAAGCACCCCGAAGCCACCAGACTCAGCTTCAAGGAAGGATGAAAGATGTCACAGCCTGGATAAGCACAAGCTATCTGAAGGTCAAATCGGAGAATACAGAAGTCATTGTCCTTGAACCCACCTCCTCAGCTTGGGACAACACCTGGTGGCCCACCGCCCTCCACAACCCCTTCACCCACACGGACCACGCCCAGAACCTCTGCAACATACTGGACTCCTCCATCAGCATGACGTGCCAGATCAACGCCGTCACCTCTGCCTGCTTCCACATCCTCTGCATCTTTCGCAAGACATTCAAGTGGAACCCACTGAAGCCAGAAAGACCATCACCCATGCAGACTGAAGTATGGAAATGCCCTCTATGCTGGAATCAACAAATCCCTTTTACACAAACTCCAGCTCATCCAGAACACCGCAACCAGACTCGTCCTCGGCATCCCAAAACAAGAGCACATCCCCCACGCCTGCAAGACATCCACTGGCTACCCATCAAGAGGAGAGTGAACTTCAATCTACTTACCCATGCCTACAAATATCTCCACAACACCAGACCCGAATATCTCAACGAAAGAGTCCCCTTCCACGTACCCAAAAGAAAACTCTGCTCTGCCGACCTCATGTTAGTAGAAATCCCATGCATCCACAGAACGAAAACAGGTGGAAGAGCCTTCTCCTACATCATGGCCAATGCCTGGAACGAGCTCCTGGTCAACATCAGACGTCCCCCCTACTCTGCACATCTTCAGGGAGAGCCTTAAGACCTGGCTTTTTGGCTAACTCGGAGCTGCACGCCCCGCCCCCAGCGTCTTGAGACCCTCTTGAGTGAGTAGCACACTTCACAATTCCCTGATTGATTGATTGAACATCAATCGTGGCATCACATAGGCCGACACTAATCATAATAATAATGACATTGTGTCCCATTTGCAAAGGATATCGTCAACATAGGCATCGTTAGGGCATATGCTCTCTATGTAACACAAACAATACACAAATTGTGCCATGTTTACTCTTTGTTAGCAGATGGGGTGCATGCCTCACCTGTAACTGTCTTGCCCCCCCTTGTGCACCACCACTGCAAAAAGCAAACACTGTGTCTCAGTCTGAGAACAGTGGTGTTATTCCTGTTTACATTTCACACTTGACTTACTCTTTCATTCCCTTGCTGCAAATGCTTTTTCTGTGAGTTTTTTTCATGCAACAAATTACTCATGTATACAGTCTGCTCTGAAAAGAGTCTCCTCTTGTATATCTGTGTGAGTTCAGGTTGTTGGTGGGTTTCATAACGGGCCACAATGGAGAGCTGTGGAACTCCGGCTAAAGGCAGTACGAATTTCTCACAGTGCCCATCAGTGAATAATTAAGGGGTTCTGAATACATACTTAACCAATCCTTGGCCTCTATGCAAAGTGCTCAGAGCAATGTAGCCACCTGTAATTGTCATTCTTTGTTAAAGTGTGAGTAGGTACACAGCTGTTGAAACACTGACATGGCAAGAACAGGTGAGTGGGTCCGCTGTGTGTTAATGGAGTGATAAAGTGAATGAGATGCAAAGATGTATGTGCAGGAGAAAGTGAAAATAGGGTGCTGAAGAGGAAAGAGATGAGGTGTGAGATAAGCAGATGGAGGGCTTCATAACGATATCAGGAGAAAAAGGGCGTAAGTGTCTATTCGAGAGACTAGAGATGAAAGTGGTGTGATGAGGGAAGTAGGTATATTTAAGATGCTCTGAAGACCACTACCTCTTCCACAGATTGTAATAATGTTGATTTTCAAAATGTTTAAAATAGTTAAATGAATTTATGTAAATATATATATTCACTGAAAAACAAAGGTTGCAGGGATGTTTACTAATGTAACATGTGTAGTATCTTACTATATATATATTTAACACTCAGAAACATTTAGAAAACACTCACAATTACTGGATGATGTAATCAGTGATGTCATTTGAGTTGTCAACTGTGATTTCATTTGAGATGTCATCAGTGATGTCACTGACCATGTCATGAGTGATGTAATATGTGAGGTCATAAGCAGTGCATTGCAGAAGCATTAGGTATATTTAGCTCGGGTAACAATAACTGCTGAATTTCTATGTTTTTGTACAAGTCAAATCTGAGCCTATATTAGTCTTTTACAGTGATTTTCTATGGATTTTTTTAATTCTGTTTACTAATAATGTCCTTATAATCTTTGATTTTTCAGTGAATTTCTAAGTTTAAAAAAAAAATCCTAACTTTAATGGCCTTGTAACTTTTTTTGTGTGTGAATTTCTACAGTTTTTTACATTTTATTTCCCAACTGTAACCTTTAAACTTTAAGAGTGGGCATGTGAGTGGCTGTATAGGTTGGTTGATGTGTGTATGAGTGGCTGTATGGGGTCTGTAAGTGGGTCTGTGAGTAACTGTGTGGGTCTATTAGTGGATGTGTGAGTTGCTGCATGAGTCTGTGAGTGGTTGTGCGAGTGCCTGTGTGGGTCTATGAGTGGGTATCTTTGTGGGTCTGTGACTGGGTCTGTTAGTGGCGTTATGGGTCTGTGAGGGGGTGTGTGAGTGGCTTTGTGGGTCTGTGAGTGGGGGTGTGAGTGCCTCTGTATGTAGTTATGAGTGGTGCTATGGGTCTGTGAGTGGGTGTGTGGAGGGCCTGTGTGGGTCTGTGAGTGGGTGTGTGGAGTGCCTGTGTGCGCCTGTGAGTGGGTGTGTTAGTGCCTGTGTGTGTCTGTGAGTGGGTGTGTGAGTGTCTGTGTGTGTCTGTGTGTTGGTGTGTGAGTGGCACTATGGTTTTTGGGCATGTGCATACTTAGGGCATTTAATAGGGAGAACCATGGATTGTGCTCATACCAAGAGGTGACAAGAAAGAAACCACTCATCACAGTCATGACAGATCAGACTGTGCTCCATTATATCAATGATGTATTCACCTCCATTAAGGATTTCAGATAGTTTTTTAATGTGGAATACAAGAAGAAAAACATTTGATTTGCCTTTGCCAACCCCAGAAGTTATGACTGTTTGTGCTGTACTAAAGTGGAGCTTCAGCTGGGGCACCTGCTTTGTTTATATTTGTAAGTGCTTCCCATTGAGGTTTAATTTTGGTGAAATGTGCACCAGGGCCAGAATGGAACCTCATTTTTTCGCAGAAGAGTCCCCAGTTTTTTTCTGCACAAAGGACCATGGGGTAATGTCTCCTGTGACCTTGTGTGCATCTCATTACAATAATGTGATTGCTCTTCAAGCAGGTATCCTTGCCAAGAGAAGATGACAAGACTACAAAGAGGTGAATCTTCACCAAACAGGTATTTTCTCATGATTCAATGAAGTGAGTGCTTCTTTGCTTGGGTAAATGTCCTCCTATTTCTCCTCATCAATAACGTGTCAGCACATTTGCCTGGAAACATGCTTAGGGGTCTTTCGCTAAGCTGTCCCTCAAAGTGGGAAAAGGCAGGAAGACCTGTGCATACTACTAAAAAATAAAACAGGGAGGGGTTGGCTGGCCCCTCTGCCCAGGCCGATTTCAGCCCCAGGGACACCGTACCCCAGGCCTGGCCACAATTCAATCAGGGAGGGAAGCTGCGCGGCCTCCCTTCCCGGGCCAATTTCGTCCCTTGGGTCCCTGTCCTCTAGCCACGTCTCCCCGGGTGCCAAGGCCCCACCCAGGGTGTATGTTGATGACCGTGGTCCGCGCTGGCTCCCCACCTCGTGCAGGAGTCAGCACTGCTCTTGCACACAGGGAGCTCCTGGAAATGCATAACCTGTATGTGGGAGCAATACTTTCATCTTTGTCTCTGCCTGCATGTCTGTGGGCAGGGAAAAAGATGAAACTCAGTTTCCAGCAAGAGGGAGTGGTTTGATAGCTCCTCCTTGCTAGAAGCAGAGTTATATTTGTTCTCACTTGGCAGGAGCTGCCAGCTCCCGCCAAGCAAAAGCAAACGGCTATCTCCTGAGGGTGGGCACATCAGGAGCTAGCTGGAGCGTGCCTGGGTGCTGGCAGTCCCCAGGTCCATATATAGCTCCATGAGGGGGCTGCATGGCCTCCCTATTTTTTTCTACATGCACCAGCCCCAGGGAGAAGGCTGTATATGGGCTGGCCCCCAGGAGAAGGCCATATATTGCCCGGAGGGGGGCCATACAGACCACTCCATGTTTAAAGTTTGGATTTCAACCTGGAGAGGTGGTGGTCCTAGTGCCAGGGGGCTGCATGGACCCTCTCTAAATTCTTGATTTTGCCCTGGGGGGTGGTGGTCACTGAGGCTTCTAAAAGCCTTATGATGGGGTCCGTGCAGCCCCTCTTCTTTTCTAAAACTGCCTCGGAGAGGTGGTGGATATGAGGCCTGGGGGGGTTCACACGCCCTCCATTTGTATATGTAGCCCTGGAGAGGTGGTGGTCCACGGGGCATAAAAATGCCATAAGAGGGGGGCCACATGCAACCTCTCCATTCTACCATTCTTTTTTTATACAGTATGCGTTGCCCTGGAACTTGGCCCACAGGGGTCTATAATCTAAACAAGCATGGCAGCCTGCACTTGATTTTTTTTTATTGTCATGGAAGTGTGAATGGGTAACTGGTTGTGTAAGAGAGTGTGTGAGTGGCTGTATGGGTGAGTGAGTGGCTGTGTTGAGAGGCTGCATGGGATAGTGAGTGAATGTGAGAGTGGCTATATAGGTGAATAAGTGGGCTCGTGAGTTGCTCTATGGGTGACCATGTGGTTGTGTGAGTGGCTGCATGGGTGAGTGACTGGTTGTATGGGTAGCTGTATGGGTGAGTGAGTGACTGTATAAGTGAGTGGTTATTTGAGTGGCTCTATGGATGAGTGAATGGTTGTGTGAGAAGTGCTATGGGTATGTGAATTGGTATGTGAGTGGTTGTGTGGGTGATTGAGTCGGTTTAATCAAGTTGTGTAGGGGTACGAGTGGTTGTGTGGGTTGTTCCTCGGATGATGTAATCAGTGATGTCATTAAGAGCCCCAGGAACTGCTGCAATGATCATTGCTAATTAGCTGCGGCCACAGACATCCTTATATTTTCCCATAAATTCCTCAACAACTACTCAGTGGATTTACATCGGATAACTGAAAGAGTGATATGAGAACCAAAATCTACCTTCCTGCCAAGGTCGGTATAATTCCGTCCAGTGGTTGGGGCTACAGGCGTGTCTAAATGTCCTATAGAAACAAACATGGGAAATGCATTTTTTTACCCCCCCCCCCTTTTTTTCTAAAGATTTGTTAAATGGCATCAAGGATATAGGCAAGTCCAAAAAATTATTTTCCTATGGAAACATGGCCCCAACTATAAGTACCTACTGGCAACCACCAGAAGTAAGTGTGTGTGTGTATATATATATTGTATATATATATATACATGTATATATATATATATATAGTATAATATATATATATTATATATTATATATTTGAGTCTTAAAATCCTACCTTTTGGTTCTTTTTCTCTCCATATGATTTTCCTCACTATAGCCTTCCCAAACGGTAATGCTGCACTGACTATGCAAATCTATTAATTTTCAGTGTTTCAAGCACTTCATTCTCATCCGAAAGAGCTACAACGTATACATTTAATCGGACTATTTTGCTGAGTGCTATGATACATGCCAAATTTCATTTGCACTTTTCAGCATAAAGCTAGGCGGACACTTAAGGTTATTCCTAATGATCATTAAGGAAAACACTTAGCGGTATATTTCCCAAATGATTTCGAAGGTCAATTCCCCAATTCTCATAGAGTGTAAAAGGTCAATTACTTAATTCAGTGGAAACCCCTAAGGCCAATTAGCTAAGCCTCAAAAGAACATTTACCTGGAAGGTTTACAAAAACAATCAATGTAAATATAAGTTGAATTGCATTTGTTTCCAAGAATCCTTAATAGAACCTCCTTAGTTTAATTTAAAAAAAAAATCGTTTTAAGGAAAACTAAATTTCATATAAATGTAAATACTTCATAAATGGGTGTGAATTTTTTGTGTATTTATACCTTACTGAAACTCAAATTGTTGTTTTTCTGTTTAGCGGTTCTGTTAAGAATTGAATTTATGGCATCCATTTTTGACCCAGAAGCAATCGATCTAGCTAGACATTTTGTGTGAAATTGTATGCAGAAGAGATCATTTTATTTTGTGAAATGGTGCATTGAGAAGCCTTCACATTAGCGGGATTTACGCAGTCAGTCAGATAATCACTTTACTTGCAAATACGATTTTGCCAAAATGTGAATTGCTATCGTACATTTGTGTGAATTCACATATAGATGCAATTTTTTCTCAAAGATACATTACAAAAGGTTGGGTTACCTGTTTGGTTTGGCTGTTTTTAGGTTGAGAATAGCCAAGACCTTCTGTTTCTACCAAAATTATATGTCTAATGTAGTTACGTATAGGGGCCTTCAGCTAGCTGTTTTTATGTCAGTCAAATGTTTCCTTTGAGATGCATACACAAAAGGAGGGAAAGAGGCAAAAGGCCTGCAGCTAGATTCATCATAGTGCCGTTTTGCGAGTCCTTAATAGCGATTATTAAAGAATCGCTATTAAGGATTTAGAAAACGGGATTCATGTAGGAATCGCTAAATAAATTGCGATTCCTACACATTCCTTATTAGCGATTAGCAAATTGCTAATCGCAAATAAGGATGCAATTTCAAGGGTGCCAGGGGTGTCCAAAGGACACCATGTAGCACCCTTGAAAGGTAATCTACATTGGTGTTGCGCACACACGTAACATGCAACTTAGAAAAATGCATTTAAATGCATTTTTCTAAGTTTTCGCTATTTACCACGAGGTTTGACCTCGCGGTAAATAGTGGCCCAAAATAGCTATTTCGCTATTTTTAAATGCTTCTTGAATTGCATTTAAGGAAAGTCTAATTGAGATTCCTTAAATGCAATTATTCGCAAATATGTGATTTCTAAAAATGCGATTTTTGCATTTGGGATGATGAATTCCAAATGCAAAAATAGCGCTCGCAAAGGGCCAGATTCTCAGAATCTGGCCCTTTGCGAGCCGTTTTCGGCTTGATGAATCTGGCCGCTAGTCACGTCCTCGTCCTAACGGCTAGAGTGTCGACCTCAAATCTGGGAAACAGGACGCTCAACATTTTGTGATTCTAGGCAAATCACTTAATCTCCCCATGACCAACAAAATTAATGTGTATGTCTATAGCGCACCAAAATCACTGCCAACAACTTCAGACTTGTGAATACATAACAAGGAAAATGACGGTTACACATGTACAGCCTTACAGCTCGAGGCTGGTAGAAAACTTACCCGAGCTAGTGCTCGTTATCTTTCCATCAGGGAGGTAAAATCCTAATTTTTCTGTGCATTGTCAAGTATAAAAAATAAAATTGTGGATTGTTAATAGCAGAAAGGGTCTAGGGACAATGACTAAGGTTCCAACAGGGAGAGTCACTCACTCAGTGAAGGAAGACAAACGTTGTTGCCTATTGCAGTCAGGAACTGGATCACCAAAGATTGAGGCTGCAGTGTCTCCCATCTTCATTAAGCATGTACAACACTTATATGTTGGGGTCATGACAGTGGGGAACACATTATGGGAATGCCAAACAACCATTCATATAAATGCAAGAAATGTGGCAATACCCTAGGTGTGGGTCTTTAGAATAACCTAGAAAGAGGTTCTGCATCAACTTCTCTGCTATCATTTTTCAAATTGCTGGGTTAAATTATTTCAAGATATGGTTCTGTTGTGTCATTTGCAGGTGTGTTGTTGGTAACCTTCTCAGTTGGTAACTTAATGAAAGAATAGGTCTGCTGAATGGGGTAGTCTAAGTTAACCAAAAGTTAATAATGCAATCCCTTCTCTTAGTTGTTCGCTGACAGAGACATTAGTTTTCTATTGTTTACAGGAGAGTAATTTCAAAAAGAAAACTATTTCTGTTCCTAAGGGCTGCCAAGGAATATCTTCATTCTTGCCTGTTATATTGGTTTGAAGTTTGTGGACCCTTGAACAGGTATCCTGTGGCTTCTCTTTGATTACTTGAGTGGTTCAGTCTTTCTATAATTGCCCACGTGCCCTTCTCAAAGCATTGGGTTGTCATCTAGTATTGCTTCGGTGCTCCCTGATACACATTTTAACTCTTCTGGCTGTCATGCCAATGCAGCATAATCCACATGGGAATGGCATAGGGTTGATGACCATGTGGCTGTTACAATTCAGTGTTCAGTCAGTCGCCATGGCGTAGGTAGCCCCAGATTATCAGGTCAGTAAGTCTTCATGCCATAGGAAGCCCTAGATCCAAACTATCATAGCATGTGTTAGACCCAGTTGAGGGGGGGTCAAGGGGCAGACAGAGACTAGTGAGCCACAGCCATAAGGCACAGTGTTGTTTGCCTCTGAATTCCAGTGGCCCACCCTATTATGGCTATATGAACTGGGCCAGCTACAACCCTTTTAGCACTTGACTCCTGGCAGTTGTGATGGTGTGCAGTCACAGGCTTTTCAGGGAGGTTAGTGTGGGGGTACTCGGTTTCAGCAGTCAACACAACACCCAGCAACCCAATAAGATGATATTCCGCTGCGTGCTTAGCTTTAGAAAGGACATGTACTTTATTACTCTGGAAGGCACAATGCTATACACTACAATCAAGTTAGATATAAGACTTGCGAATGCAAGTCTCAGGCATTTCAAAGTAAGGACCCAACCTAAGAACCCTACCCACCTCCCTCTTCCTCTGTCCCTGGTCTCATAGGATTATTGAGGCGTAGCCTCTATATTTAGGTGCAGGGCTTACCCCCACCTTGAATAATTAGTAGGTCCAAGAAATACAGCATTGTGCAGCTCTTGATGATGATAAGTGTCAGATATGGTTCCTGATCGTTAACCCGGTCTGTAAAATTGGTAGCTTCTATTTCACCTTCTCTTCAAAGTATGATAATATCATCTATGTATTGCTTCCAAAGCCATATCCTTGTTTTGTGAAGATAAGATTGGTTCAAGCTATGTTTGATGTCAAATTGTGGATGTAAAGGTTTGCCAGGGGACGTAGGTCATGCCCATTGCAGTTGTTTTTGTTTGTAAAATATATGGTATCTTCAAATAGTTTTGTGTTAGGGATCGTAAAGCATATTCCATAATAAAAGAGGCAGGGGTTATGAACTCTTACCAGTTCTGGGATGATCTAGAAGGTAGATTGCTGGGGTAAGAAGGTGTACAAAGCCTCAATGCCTAGGCTATTGAGGATTTCCTTGGTGGCATCAAATTCCATATTTTCTAGCAGTAAGAGAACCTTTTTAGTTTCTTCTAAGTAAAGAGGATATGAACTGTACCAAAGGTTTCAGTAAGAAATCATAGAATTGTTATTCCAAGATAGGCCCAATTCTACAAGTTACAGGTCTCATCTGATAAATTCTTCGTGCATCTTTGTTATGAAATAGCAGTATGGTATCTTGACATTTTCTGATGAGAAAAATCTGTTGGTTCTTTTCTATTCCACCCTTGTGGAGTAGCTTCAGGGACCATACTTCAGATTGTTCAACTAAACCTACTGTGTTTTTGCCCAAAACACAGTAGGTTTAGTTGAACAATTGTTTCCAACAAAAAAGCTCAAAATACCCTTTGTAACCATATCCCAGGTACCCTCTGAATAAAAGAAATTGATGGGTATACCTGTAGATTAATAATATACTTTCACCTGGATCCCTGCTTTTCCAGTTTTGTTTTATTTAATAACTCCCCTTCTATCTTTAGTTGAGTTCAACCTGATGGTACCATCCTACCTCCATCCATCCTACCTGGGTGTGGATAGGCGCCAATGATGAGGCATATCATGATCAAGTGAGTGAAGCATCTAATCCAATATCTTTGGATACCCAAGAGGTTCGATGAAGAATCGATTTATCCATCACTGAGCAACTTATGGAAATATTCTAGTTGCTTCTTGTGTGTGACTGGTTCCTAAACTTATGTCAGAAATTCCAGTTTCAGATAATATTTAGTATATAAGTACTGCCACTTTACCACGTCAGGACAGATCCTTTGTCAAGATTATCGTCTGAGATTTTGTCAGAGACAGTCTCATGTGCTGCCAGCGCCCTTCGCAGATAACACATATCGCCTGAAGCTATTAAAGTCAAGTCCTGTAGGCAGACTGACTTACTGCTACTGCAGTGGGTGTTTGCCCTTCGTGGGGAGCAGTATCTTCACGTCTCTGCTGATAAAGACAGCCTTTGCTTTCAACAAGGTATGCAGTGCGCCTTTTCCTTTTAAGAAACTCTAGACTGCAAGTTGCTTTACCTTTCATGCTTTCATACCATAGGACGTACAATTAGGCATTAGGGTAGTACGTTCTAGATAACATTTTAAATGACCTTTTAGCAGTGCTGGAAACCTTCATTTTGTTCTCGTTATTTATAATGAGTATTCTTGCTTTTTTTAAATAATATTCTGTGTAGTTGTTTTAGATGTACAGAGAAACAAATTGTTCCTGTAGTAATAAATACTTTTAATGTAAAGTGTTCGTTCATAAGACAGTGTGTTTGCTACTGTGAATAAAGAAATAAGGTTTGTTGCTGTTTCCACAGTTTCACTGACCTCTTTATGGTATTGTCAGTAACCCAAAATCAATACTTCTATGTCAATTACAGATTGTATAGCATCTACAATAGCTACAATAATTTGTCTTTCACATTCATCGCTGGTGCATTGAACCAAGTTCACCTGTGTCAGCTGTGGGTGGGAAAGCACCCCTTGTAGAGTTACACAAAAGTCCTAACTTATGCAATGCCTCCTTTCAGGCAATAGTGTGGTCAAAAGGTTGATTTGTATAGAGCAGCAGAACTTCTTACTTCAGTGCTGAACAAATCACTGAGCATCACAAGGCTCTAGAGAGGGCGGTTGTGGGTTTGAAGGAGTATAAACAAATTCATGTTCATCAGAGGAATGGATTAGGGAGAAATACGTTTGAGCAATGGTGTGCAAAGTTTATTTTTGTTCCTTTCATCTTTCTGAACTTCTATGGAAAGCTATTTAACTTCATGGAGTTGCAAAATTTTAAACATGGTCAAACCTGTGTAAAAAATGTGATTTGTGCAAATATTTCCATTTTGGATGGGTTTGATTAAACCAAACCTTCTCTCACTATGAAGTGAAAATGATCTTGGAATGCACTAAAAATGTTTGCATAGATTTAACTGGGAATTAGGACGACCCATCCTACAGAGGGTGGGAGACATGAAATTGATTGTGTGAAATTTGTGTCATTTGCTTTTGCATAATCACTTAAAATTCTACATAAAATATGTGAAATGCCAGATTTTGGAGCTATATTTTAGCACAAAATGCATCAGAGGGCGCAGTTTGCGCTACAAATTTGCACAAATACCGCAAGTGATGCAAACAACAGCCCCTCGCTCTCTGGACGTTCAGGTTATTCCTCTGCTCCTGTACTAAAATATTGCCGCAAACATAGCATAATTATGCCACGGCATAATGTGACAATTATAAGAAATTTGTTTAACAGGCCTAACACGAAATTTGGTGAAACTAGAAATTATGCCCGGTCCTAAGGATGATGTTAGCAACAAAAAATGCCTCCTGAGCACTGACTACTAAAAGAGTATATTTTGCGCTTTCAGTCAGTACTGGAAACAATGAACATTAATTAGCCACTACTGAATATGAATTAGCCTTTAATTAACACGTTTGTGAAAGGTGACACCTGCAGGTGGCATCTAATTAGTAACTGTGAACTGGTGCTGTTCAAAATTCCAAATGACACAACCTGTACACACAACGAAGAGAAAGGTCACCGCTGCAAATGGTTCATGTGTCTTATTTCTGCATATTTTAAGGTTTAATTGCAATGCATAAAATGCACAAAAATAAATATTCGCCGAATACTTATATTCAAACATATGAATATGGCTAATTACTTGCTGCATGGCTTCAGGATGCGTGGAAAACTACTTGTTCCTAATTTAAATGATGTGTTTCCATGATGTGCATATTGTACGCAAAAGATAGCACCTCTCTCAGGATATATATATGACAATTTTATTAAAATATATTCATTTTATGTAGCATTTCACACATTTAAAAGCTTAGATAAAATAACAGCGACTCAAAATCACTCACTGTGACAGTAGTGTGTGGGATATTTTTTATCTGTGATGAAGAAACATAGTGCTGTATTTGTGCAATGACGTTGAATGTGTCAGCTTGGCTAGATTTGTACTCTTCCCTCATCTGCCATGCTTACAAGTGACTCTCTGCATTACCGAATGATTCTGTATATGCAGATTTAGAAAGACTTGGAGATAACCCACATTTTTTAAGATAAGCTCCCTGAATAAGCAACATGAAAGAGGTTGATGAAATTTAAATTATAGCCCCAAAGCCTGCCAGAGCTGACAACCTTTTCAAAATTACAAATCATCTCAAATTTGCAAAACTACATACCAGTAAAAATTCCTGGAAATAATGCAAGTTATATCAAACAAACAAAGGTGATGGGAGGAATGCTTGCAATAAGTTAAAGCGTGTATTGCTCACCTTTTGTTCTAATAATGGTCTTACTCTACAGGGACAAACCGAATCCAGGTTCTGTGAACTGCTGGCTATCAGGAATTTTCTTTTGGGTGGATTCAGTATGAGAGAATGTGTAGTCCTCCTTACAGCACTGGAAACTGTACAGCAGGATGGTCCACTACAATGTGAAATGAAGATGTTACGCCAAAATAATCTGCAAACATTCAACATAATCTAAGAATAAAAGTCAAATAAACGAATGCAGGAGAAAGCCCTGTGAGGGTCTGGGTGAAACCTTAGTCAGGGTAGATTGGTGGTGAGAACGTGAAGGTCTCTAGGCCTGGACTGCCCGATTTTTCCACCGGCATCCTAGGATGCTTGTTTCCAGTCCAGGGAGGACCTGGCTTGGCAGTTCCGGCTGGACTGTTCCCATGAAGCACAGGGTCAAGACTGATTTGCATATGGCTGGGTTCAAGCTGGAATTGCATGGTGAGCAAGAAAACGATGGATTTATGCCCAGATCTCTGTACTGGGGTGGATGTATGACATTGTTCTGCATTCTGTCCATCAACTGTTCTTTTTGCACGTAATACAATGATGGGCATATTAACTACTCACTTACCAGAATGCTTGATGATAGAGTGATTGCCATTTTCTGTCGCTGAAAGATGAACATATTCCATAGTACAACAATTTTAGACCATTGGGCATGTTCTGTCATTTGTTCTGGGGGAAATATCATCTAGTTACAGGATGAACATAATACATAATGCAGCAGTGGTCAAAGTCTCCTTTCTCAAGTAAAACTGTGGACACATTCCAATGAGGAACCTATTCTGTTCCCCAATGATCAGTAGCTGTTTGAGATATTGATGGGTATAGTCTGTGATCACGTTATGACTATGTCACTTATTCTTACGATGGCTATATTATTTTATACAATCATGAGTATAATATGCAGCACATCAGATAATACTCAAAAATTGTCAATCGGCGGCTGCGCACACTCCCACATGCCCCTGTATATTGTGCCACTTCCCATCTAGACACTATTACCTGGCTTGACTTCCCACCGCAGCTCTGGCTATGGACAATGCTTCAAGCTCGCTTCCTACCCCGAAAACAAATTCATCACCTATATACGAATATGCAACGTAATAGCAGATGTGATACATCGCATGTAATACCAACGCGGTTGTTACAACGACCGCGTTGTTATATCGCATACCATTAAAACGCAGGTCGTTACAACGACTTGCTGCAGGGGGGCGCTGGATGTTGGATTAATATAATTTACCATTCCATCTTCAGTCTGTGCAACAGTAGGAAAGGTGTTCGATTTTAATCCAACACCTCTTGCCCCCTACAGCAAGTCGTTGTAACAACTCTTACTGCAAGTCGTTGTAATGACTTTCTTTGTAATGGTTTTTTATGTAACAACGCGGTCGTTGTAACAACTGCGTTGTAATGGAATGTGATGCATTGCATTCATTGTCTCCTCCTATATACACGGATATGTCAATTAGTTTCCCCCAGATGTTTTCCGTGTACACTCAGGCCTTGGTTTCATTGGGGGAGAGAATGGCACGTGTGTTGGTTTGTAGCAGAGACAACCTGCATGAGTTTCATTATCTTTCTGGGTAGAGTCTTGGTTTCTTGGTTTCCCAAATACTTTTTGGAGCGCCTGAACGTTTGCAATTACCTGGGCCTTAGAATGCAAGCTCATGTGCTGATGTAACTGCAGGAATGGCTCTTTAGGGCTCTCATTACCAGCACAAGCTGAGTAAAATTCCTATTCTGCATTTTCTAGGCCACCCTCTCAGACTGTGTGTCCTGCAGATTTCATTGTTACTGCGATATAGAGATGAGGTTATTTATAGCTGGATTGTCATTTGGAAGGAATAACTGGGGATCGACGTAAGCTGAGCATCACCTGAAATGAAGACATCTTTAATTCATGCTGGGCTATGTCACATGAGCACAGAAAGATACTAATTTAGGACACGTCTCTCTCATGGCCTTGGATTGACTGGGGTCTTAAATATTTCAGGACTTCCCGCAGCTGTATTTTACTACCTTAGATGGTGGTGAATGGTTGTTCGTCATTGGAACTTTAAAGGAATATGCTGCTGTTGAATAGAAATGTAGCTGCATTTATGGACATCTCTAAGGACAACAATACAACATAGCAGTGTAGCATAAATCAAAATAATACAACAAATACACAACAGGGCAAAACACATCAAAAGACAATGCTAATCAGCAACCACGGTGCAACACAATATCATCAGAATGCAATAATGCAGCACAGCAGATCACCACAGCACTACCCTCAAGTTAGAGTGGTAAAAGGTGTTTGCACCAACAACTACATTATTTACCCCCATGGACATGTATTAGTGGCAGATCGAAATATTTTGTGAGGTGACCAGTAGAACAAGAACACATAGAATAGTAAGTCTGCTTTAAGGCTGTCATTATGGCTGCCCAGACAGCCACCTGGTAACATCACAGGTCAAGAGGGGCTGTGGATACAGGTGCCTGGCTCCTTCTCCTACCCTACAGCACCACAGGAGGAGCAGACAAAACTCATGCCAGCCCTTGACCTCCGCCTCGCCCCCACCGCTTCCCTGCCAAAAATCTGAGCGAGTGGTAAATACCAGAGGAACAGTCCCCAGAATCTAGTAAAACATCTGATACTTCTGCTTAGTTATTCCCCATTTCAGGCTCTAAAACGTCTACTGTAAGAATTCAAAGAGTCTGGGCCCCAGGCACCCCTGCACCTAAATCCACACAGTTCTTGATGAGGGCCTTAAAAAAGTTCCAACTTTCACATGTGAGGTGCTATTTCATACCGATGCATACTTTCCAGAGAGACTTAATTGTATGAAGTCCAATCTATTATTGGGTTTTCGGTAATATTCATTATCCTTTCTTCTCGTATTTTTATTTGTGTTAAATATATCGGTGCCAATGCCTCTACACGTTCATTTTTGCCTGAGAAATGCATTAACGCTGTTATGTTTGACATGTTATGCTTATTCTTTTTCAAGGGTCCATATCTTTTTATGAGTTTACGGTCTCTGCATGTTTTTTTTACTGTCTGCCTTCAGAACTTTATGCCATCGTGTATTTTTATGTAAGTTAAGGTTTGAGTGCATTTCGAATTAATTCCGACCAATTCTAGAAAGACCCCCTCAGCAGAGGTAACAGCGAGACACAGCCCTCCTCTCTCCGACATTTCCTGTACTTGGACTTCAGGGTTCCAGTGATAGGCTTATCTCAGTGGCGTCAACCGCTATGACCATTCAGTCTTTGACCTCTCGGGGTACAAGAATCACCTCTAAGGGTAGACGGAGACTTGCTTTTCCCCGGCAATTCTTTCAATACTCCACACTTGGTGTCCTGAGGCGAATAGTGTGTTGTTGAATTTTTATTGTTTAACCTGCATACTAATATTAAACTGCACCAAAAAAATATCAAAAGCTCAAGTCCGACCTCCATAGGCTATCAACAGCCAAAGTCTGCAAAAAAAAGTTAGACGAGGAATGAAAACTCATAAGAACAAGAGAAAACTACACGTGCTCTTCTCAGAACAACAGATTGTCTCAGTGTAATAGACTCTACTAAAAACCTAGTAGGAACAGAGGAAACGTGACGTAGATTAGAATGCAAAGCACCCCAACAGTCACCTCTCAACCCCAATGAAGCTACCCTGGCCCTGCATCAACTGGTGACCAAACCACAAAGTCTACGCAAGAGGAAGCCCCCACGCTACGCGCTCACCAGTTAATTCTAAGGCGAGTCCTGCTTCAGTGGAGGATGCAGGAATTAATGGGTGTCTCAGGTTATAACTGGCGCATGGGGCTGGCGCAAGGCTCTGTCGTCATCAAATTAGATGTGTGAAATGGCCCCAAGGCAATAACCATTGAAGGGCCACTCACAACCCGACAGGGGCACCCTGGATAAATAAATGCTTTCTGGAATAAAACAAGGAGTGAAATTAATGGAAAGCTAGGAGTTTGAAGAAATGTAATCTTCATACATTTTATTAAATTCATGCGTCTTATTCCCCACGGATCCTACAGCAATCGCGCCGCTGCGATTAAAAATGCAGTGGAAATTCTTCATACTGCTTAGGCAAGGGTGAAAAAACGACTCTGAAATTATAAGCAGCTGACGGATGGATCCAACAATAATATATCACTTTGTGTATAAACTGAAGCACAAATTTGGTTATGTTTTTTGGAACTGGGCTGGACTACCAAGGAATCAGGAACATCTTGCTGAGACTAGTCCTTTGTACAGAGCATCGACCATAACATATAATATGCGTATTTACTCTTACCCAACTTAGGAGTACTCCATTTATCGACAAGAGGAGAACTATCTTAGTAAACCTCCCTGCATTTGAACCTGTGACCAAGGAGTCATACATAGATCATAGCAATGGAGGCGTTACCCCACTGGGTGATCAGACGCATCAGGTTCATTGGCATATCATTGTCTCTCCTTTTGCACTTCATTCTTGAAAAATGTCTCTTTCTTTTGAGTTATTTAAGTCTACATCCATAACTATGCCAGCACACTTTAATCGTATTCTAAACAATTTCCTGGTTTTTTCAGTACTAACGGTCTGATTTAGAGTTTGGTGGGTGGAGGTAAGTCCGAGTACTTTATTCCCACTAAATTGAGGGCCCTCCTCTTGAAAACATTTATTGCCTGATTATAAGTCTGGTGGTCCTCGGACCGCCAGGCTCATGGTGGGGCAACAATGGCGGTCTTCTGATCGCTCCATTACGACCTTGACAGTCATGCCGCCCTGGGACCGCCGACTCTGCCAGTGAACAGCCGTTCCCTAGCGATGGTGCTGCCACAGTCCCACCAAGCATATCACGACTTTCCTCCCCACCACTGATTTCATGGAGGTCTTTTTTCCATGAAAACAGAGGCAGTGAGGAAAGAAAGGCTGCCCTACAGAGCCCCTGTGCAGTGGCGGCTGGTGACATTTGTAAGTGGTGCGGCGTAAAATGCTAATCATACAGCACCGTAGCGAGCGAGCGAGCCCGAACCCCCTAAGGAGGGTTCGGGGGGATTTCCCCCCGAGAAAATTTTGAAAAAAGAATGGACAAATGGTGCATTTTCAAGCAAATTTGAGAAAGCAGGAAGGTTAATAAAGCAATTGTGAAAGTGCAGTTCTTACATTAATAGATGTCATAACATAGGTAGCTGCTTATTCAGTATAACCACAGAGCTTCATACTTAACACTCCAATTTTATCTTTGCAGTTTGCATGCAGCTCTTAGATGGCCGTTATTAGCTCGCAGTTGTATGTTCGGATTTTAACTTACAAACTGCAAGTAACAAAAGGATCTCTCTGACAAAAGCAGTGACTCACTGACCTATTTAAATCATGTGCATTTTGTGATATGCATCAGGTACATGTTCTTTGCAGCAGGCACATTAACCTTCTGTGCTACCTTTCCATGAGTCAAAACTTCCATTAGACAAAACTCTGATCTCTCTCTAGGAAAAACATTAACAATATCCTTGGTGCAACAACACCTTTAGGAACTTGATATGGGCTGTGATCTATGCTGCCTAGCCTTGGCTCTTCTTGTCAGCAATTAACCAGTGGGAGCCCGAGGTGCCTGAAGCCCTTAGCTGGTGACTGGGGCTCTTCTAAGGCATCCTTCATGCTTACGACTGCTTCTTTACCCTGCCTTCACTTGGAATCCTACATTAAGGCTTTTCCACTGAAAAAACAAGGACCAAACGTTTGGGGCAAAATGTATCTTTTCATTCCTTATTGGGCAACACCTCATGATTGCTTTCCCCCTTTTTCAGTTTGCTCTCCCATGCCCTCCCACCTGCCCTCTGTTGTCATCTGGCTTCCCCAAAGGGGAAGGAAAGGTGGGGGGATTGAGCAGTGCTCAGTTAGCAACAACAATACTGTAAAAATAAGGACAATGTGCAACGTAAAGGTGTGAAACAAGAGGTGCAGCCTTACAAGTAGTGCTGTATAGAGCCTCCAGAGATAAGCCATTAGTGCACTGTGTGTTGGTTCTGGAAAGGCAGGCCTAGAAGAAACAGCGGCAGCGGGTGCAGTAAGTTGGGGTGTGCAGGGGCAGTCGTTTGTGGATGTCCACAGTTCGCCATATGATCAGAAGGGGGCCGCCAGACCAGAACCATATATGTAGACAGGTGGGTTTTGGCCGCAATATTAGTCCTGGAGGAAGGCTTGGAGCGGAAGTGCTGCAGTGCTCGGAAAGGAGTGCCTCAAAATCTAGGGTTAAGGCACACCAACTCAGGGAAGAAAAAAGTTCTGCCAAGGCCAACAAATCTAGCAAGTACTACAGAGACAAAGAATCAAAAAACTTCACCTCCATCTGCAACAAATCTTAAGGCATATGTGGAAAGGCACAAATTCTACAAATCTGAAATGTGTTTAGTTTCCTTTTTCCCTCCTTATTTCACTTTTTCCCTCATTGTTTGAAGCCTCCCTGCCTCTCCCTCCCTGTCGCTTCATCGTCCTCTGTTTTTTTCTTCAAGTTTCTTTCTCTCCCTTTTTTCAGCTGTCTGTTTGTCTTGTGCTGTCTCTCTCTCTTTCCCTATTTCCCTATTCTCTCCTCATTTTATATTTCTCTTCTCTCTCTCCATCTTTTCTTCTGTCTCTTTCACACTCCCCATTCATTTCTCCTGTTCTCTGGCTCTCTCGCCTTCTTTTCTCCGGCTTATTCTTTTTTCTTGCTATCACTAAATCTTTCTCTCTGTCAAACTGTGTCCTTCCCAATTTAATCCCGAATTATGGCCCTCCGCATCTTTGTATTTATTCTGTCTCTCCCTTTCTCTGCCTCTCTCACTATCTGATATTCCACTTTCTCTCTTCCTCTCTTTGCATGTCCTACTGCTCTCTCTGTTCCTGCCTGGGATTCACCCAGGCTATGAGTGCCTTGGTATTTTCTGCCTCAGTTTGGCTGTCTCAGAGTCCCTGTCTTATGTCTTCCTCTTTCTTTCAGTGTCTGTCTTGGTGTCACACTGGCTGTTAAAGTCTTTATCTTTTCCTCTCTCAGTCTTCCCCCATCTTTATCCGCCCCTCCCTTACTTTGACTCCCCCTCTCCTGTCTCTTTCTTTGTGTCTGAAAAAAGCTGTTACTGGGAAAACAAAGGAACATAAGTAAACATCTCGAAATGAAACAGTATTCCTGTAATCCTTTTCTGTTCCTTTGCTCGGCTCAATGACACCTAGTAGTGGCCCCTAACAATCAGTGAGTATATTTTTATTATTCGTAAATCGCATATCTTAGTGAAGAAATGCTGTTTGATACACTATTCAGTCAATAGAAATTAAACTTGCACACTCTCAGTGCTGACACATGCTGCCTGTAAGACAGCAACTGCATCTTCCAATGTCTTATCGTAATGTAACCTCACACTAAGTACAAGAGAAAGGATGCCACTACACACTTAATTCACCTTGTCCAAACATGTTAAAATTCAACACTCGGTCAGCTCCTGAATGCACATCTATGATAAGGCCACACTAGTGCTAGGATACATGACAACAAGATCAACTGCCACACCTTCCCAGAGAATGCACTAATAACCACTGAGTAGGGTTTCTTTCCAAGTGGCAAACTCTGCCGGAGCTGACGACGGCAGAGCCGGTCTCGCTCCCAGCGCCACTCATCACCTGCTGGGTTTGGGCAAGGCGATCCCCTGGCACCAAGAGTTGGGCCTGCCCAGGTGTAGAGGGGTGCTGGGGGTGGGCGATATGTAGAACTGCGCCGGGTCAGCGCGAGGGGTTTATAGTTAAGGGCATGGCAGGGGTGACTGACATGGGGTGGCCGTGAGGCGCGGACCCTTCCGGTAACATATTGGGTGCAGTGAGTGAGGGGGCCACCCTGGCCTGGCGTCATGGGAGTTGAGCTGCAGTGGCCGGCAAACAGTCAGTGCGCAGCCCAGGAGTTACTGCCTGGGGAGGCTGGGTTAATTCTGCCTCCACTGCGCTGGGCTTTGCAGGCCGGGGTTGTGCCAATAGGAACTTTGCACACTGATGCATGTGGACTGTAGGCAGTCATGTAATGAAACATTTATGTATTTTTTAATTGGTTTTAGGCATGATTTTGCTTTCTGTTCTGGTCACAAAGGATACAACTATTGATTCATGTGCATCGAAGCATCTCCGACACCATCAGTACTTCTAATTGCAGTGCAACATCTCTTCACTCTAGTCCGGCACTTCACTCAAAGTGCTGTCAGTAGCAGCACTGTCTATTGGTCAGACCACGCTGGGCACCTTTCATAAACCAATGACGGAAGACATGCGCAGGCATTGCTGTTTACACTTGGTGACAGCCATGACACCAGTAGTGAGTGGGTTACTTCATCACTCTAATCAACCACGCACAGCTTCTTGTTGATATTGTGCCAATAGACATTGATGACAATCATACATGTAATCCACACTGCTGTCCACACGCTAAGTCCAACTCCGCCACAAACAGGGACGTTGCAAGCACTTTAACCTCTTTGATGCCAGGGTGTTTGGCAATTCCATTCACGGATGTTTATTGAGTTCTAAACAGCTTAAACGTGGAGTTGGTGACTATGCAAGGGAGCTCATTTGTTCAGATGTTCCTGCCCTGTGTGCACTGGGAGCTTTCAAACTCTGTTTGTCATATAGTATGTCCGCTTGAGTGCGTGTATGTGTCGTCTGTGTGAAGTGAACGCTTGTCAGAATCACCGCCTCAGATGGTCCGATCACAGTCCTAGGCCGCCGCGAGAATGGATATGGAAGGGGCCGCGAGCTCCTCTCACGGGACAGCAGAGCGGGAACCAACCACCCTCTGGTGCCCTGTGAATGATTACCGTGTGACCTATGAAGAGAGTGCTGTCAGTTATCAATTAAACAAACATTTGAGGGTGAAACACTCTACGTTATAGAACGTCTTTTTTCACTGTTTGTTGCCTGGTCCCGCTTATGCTGAAACACCGATTGTGAGATGTCACTATCATAGCGAACACAGAGAGACCCATCACAGGGAGGTAATGCTCTTACCCAAGCCTCCTTAATGCAGCCCTGTCACACACAGTGTAAAAAACTTACACTGACTGTACTGTTGTTGTCTTAGTGAGTACAAACAGCGGCGAACAAAGCTCGAGGTGAGGGACACGACGACTGGACACTCTCTCGTGACGCAACAGGCACCAGCGCGCCTGGCGCGGTGATGTACCAACAACACTAGAGGAAATGGCCAATCCACTGCATGGCTTTGCATACGCCATGGTGTGATTGGCCATGCAGTGCGTCATGAACCACCACCACCACCACTACCACCGCGCGGTGACTCCAGCCAACCCTGGCGCAGCACTAGCAGCGCTACTGCGCCAGGATTGGCTAAGAGCAGCGTTATTTCTGCCCATATTGAGACCCGGGGGTCCGGGTCCCTGCCAATGTCCGAGTTACAATTTAGGGAGGAAAGAAGCAGTACTTTGTGTGCGCATGCTTGAGCCAGTACTAAAAATTACTAAGCCTTACTTTGACATGCGCACACTCACTGCTGCAGCTGCTGGCTACATCTCTATTCTGCTGCGCTGTCACTCACTGCCGCAGCCCCGCCCCCACAGTCCTTCTGCAGTTCGATGTCCCCGGTTCAGTCGGGCTTGTCCCGGCAGAGCTCTCTCCAGGCGAGTCACGAGAGAGTGCGCTCTCAGAAATAATTTTAAAAATTAAATAAGCGTGTATGAGCAGCATCAGCATGACGGTCGTCCACATGGCTAATGGGGCAACGCCCCAACGCCCCCAATGGACGCACCGCCTCTGGTCATAGCCCAACCAGTAAGAAGTATTGACACCATTCAAAGCGCATTTTCCTGATATTTGCATGTAATATATTAAACATAAAACAATCTTTGCATGTGACTTTAGTATCTGGTGCCACTTTATAGTGTAAATAAACCATGAAACTGTTCAGACAAATTGTCTCTACTTGAAAAGATACAGATTGAAAAACAAAATAATTAAATAGGCCTCAGACTCAAAACAGGACAGTGAAAAATGGAAAGTACTGTCAAACTGATTAATCAACCACCAAAAAGTGAACTGTCATCATTACAGAAAAATGCAATAAGACATAAGGTTTGTGACCTGTCCTCGTATTCATCTATGTCTATCAAACATCAGGTTCCAGAAGCAGCTGGACTGTGAGGGCAGCTGCAGAGCACAGGCCCTTCGCCAGCACAAATACCCTAGTATTAACCAGTCAACGCCCCATCAGTCATAAATTACTGTGCAAACAAAATATAATTATATGATAAATTGAAAATAGCTGTACAGAATAGAGGAAATATGTATTAGCAAAAACAAAAAACAAGATTGATGTGAGAGTTTCAGGATTTGCCAACAGCATTCAATGCATGGCACGAATACCAGCAAGAAGTACTTCAATTTCCATCGTCCGGATGAGGGTAAACTAATACCATTACATTTGGCAGTGAAGCATGCAGTTTTTTTTTTAAATAGAGACCATTTAGGCAGTATTTCACTCCCTCTGTTGTAAAAAGCATATCTTCGTTTTTAAACTTTGCAGTTGACCAGTGGCGGTTTCTGGTTAAGGGCGTCGGGGCTCCGCCCCCTTTATTTTCATCACCCCCAGCGTCGGCATTGCTAAAGTAAATAAACTCTTTAAGGGAAGTCTATTATTAAAAAAAAATTACACACGTTTGTTGGGGGCAAGGTAGTTGATGTGCTGACACACTGCCAGCCAGTCCGATAGTTACATTCCTAAACTTCCTGCCTCTGGGCGAGCCCTGGCGCTTGATTGACTGAGACAAATGTATTTGCCGGGCGGATGAGCTCACATCCCTGAGGTCTGTGAGGTCATCAGCTCGGCAAAGACATAGACTCGAGCTCCAGTCTCCACCCCCTGATGACGTGTGGGTAAAGTTTGGCCCGGGCGCTTCAGGTTGAAGCCCTGAAGCACCGGGGATCCACGTCAGTCAGGGAGAGGAGATGATGGTTACCCCACCCTTTCCTGATTCGTCACAGGGGGTGGTACCTGCCCTATGACGAGTTGTGAAGGGGTGGGGTAGAGGCTGCAGTTTATGCTGTATGCGTTCCGAGGTTTGCATTAGGCATGCGTGTCAAGCCTCCTTCTGGAACACAGTGTCATTCCAAGCTGAAACACACCTCGGTGCGAGTGTTCAGCTGTGAAATATGCCGAGTGGAGGGAGTTGTCTCAACAATTTTCTCTCAGGCTGGCCGAGGAGCTCATCATTGCGCTCATAAATGGTTTGTGCGTTGTGTAAAATGAGTTATTATTTTTGTGGCAAAAGATGTCCACAACAGACGGCTTCGGTGGGGGAGGCTGTCTCGTCCGGTGAGGGCTCCTTTAAAGATGTCTCCTCAGACACCCCGGCTCAGAGACGGCCCCGGAGGAGCATCTGGGAGTGAGGACGTGGGGAGGGCGCCGTTTCCTGGGAGAGGCCTCTGGGGCCAGGGGGGGACTGGCCCCTCCCTAGCAGTGCCACCCGCTGCCTGCCCTTCCACCCCGTCTGCGTGTGCCAGGCTCGGCCTCTCTCACAGGCGCACAATAATCCATTTAACCCGCATCCTGAAAATATCTAAAATGGAAGCAAAGGGGATTAAGCATGTCTTTGTGCATTAAATGGATAAAATCGTAATGCAGCAGCAGTCTGTATCCGTGTGCCAACGCCACAATCTGCATACGTGCCTGTACACAAACAAATGTAGGCCCTTGGAGGGCAAGGAGGGCCTTGAACCCTTCTAGTTCCCGGTGTGAGAAGTGAAAGGCTCTCTGTCCCTGTGCCAATCCACAGACTCTGTATATATGCCAGGGCACAGCCACGCAGTCAAAGGCTCTCTGCCCCTGTGCCAATCCACAGACTCTGTATTTGTGCCAGTGCACAGCCGCGCAGTCAAAGGCTCTCTGTCCCTGTGCCAATCGACAGAATCTGTATATGTGCCAGGGCACAGCCACGCAGTGAAAGGCTCTCTGCCCCTATGCCAATCCACAGACTCTGTATATGTGCCAGTGCACAGCCCCCGAAGGTAAAAGGTTCTCTGCCTCTCTGCTAATCCACAGAAGCTGTAACGTGCCAGTACCCAGCCTCCGAAGATAGACCTGAAGGGTTCTCTGCCCCTGTGCCAATCGAAAAATCTATACATACACGTATATATGCCAGCCCACAGCCCCGCTGTGAAAGTCTCTCTGCCCCTGTCCCAATCCACAGAATCTGAATGGTGCCAGTACCAGTCCCCGAAGTGAGACCTGAATGGCTCTCTGACCCTGTGCCAATCGAAAGAATCTGTATACGTGCCAGTGCACAGCAGGCTCACCAAGGAGAGTTGGTCTGCAAACCTTCTTCCGAGTTTTTTTTAACATGTTTAGAATGACTGTTTTCCATGACAACTTTTGGAAACAGCATTGTCGACAGTCTGCTCATCTTTATTGGAACCCCCGTTGTATCCACGCACTCTAAGATAACATAATGTATCACAATAGTCCCTGGTCGTCAAGCACGGACGAAATCTATGGATTAACTGAACATTACTGCCAGTGCATCAAATGTAAATTGTGTGTGCAATTTTCAGCCAGTCTAAGCAGTTAAGCCAGCAACAATCTGCATTCTGGGATTTGTAGATTCACTTTGTCTACCGCTCACTATAAAACTTGTGTGGCAGCATTCCATTGTAGTTTGAGCTGTGATATCACAACACTGCTCCAACCAATCCTTGGACTTGGGATGCTGCGTGTAAGTGCTGTCAATGGCCTGAGTGGGTGAGCGAATGTATTGATGAATAGTTGCACATTTGTGTGTTTTTCCTATGGACTCGGAGACAGGTCTGAATGGATTATTTCGGGCCTGTAGTCAGAGAGGAGACAGAAGCCATGCTGACAGGACAACTCCCGTGGAACCTAGCAGGGGTCACTCACACTGGCATTCTAGAACAAGCCCTCAGGAAGGTAAGCGCCATGGGAAAGTTTGGCAGTGAATACATTTGATTTGATTTGAAATAGAAGTCTTTTTCTGTTTTTGTGCACGTCGTAATTGTATTTCAGAACACCTTAGTTGAAATGTTTTTAAGGGAATGGCATGCTACTGGGACACAACATCCTAATTTAGTTTTGCAGGATTTGTATAAGAGGTCAACTGTAAAGTTTAAAAACGAAGATATGCTTTTTACAACAGAGGGAGTGAAATACTGCCTAAATGGTCTCTATTTAAAAAAAAAACTGCATGCTTCACTGCCAAATGTAATGGTATTAGTTTACCCTCATCCGGACGATGGAAATTGAAGTACTTCTTGCTGGTATTCGTGCCATGCATTGAATGCTGTTGGCAAATCCTGAAACTCTCACATCAATCTTGTTTTTTGTTTTTGCTAATACATATTTCCTCTATTCTGTACAGCTATTTTCAATTTATCATATAATTATATTTTGTTTGCACAGTAATTTATGACTGATGGGGCGTTGACTGGTTAATACTAGGGTATTTGTGCTGGCGAAGGGCCTGTGCTCTGCAGCTGCCCTCACAGTCCAGCTGCTTCTGGAACCTGATGTTTGATAGACATAGATGAATACGAGGACAGGTCACAAACCTTATGTCTTATTGCATTTTTCTGTAATGATGACAGTTCACTTTTTGGTGGTTGATTAATCAGTTTGACAGTACTTTCCATTTTTCACTGTCCTGTTTTGAGTCTGAGGCCTATTTAATTATTTTGTTTTTCAATCTGTATCTTTTCAAGTAGAGACAATTTGTCTGAACAGTTTCATGGTTTATTTACACTATAAAGTGGCACCAGATACTAAAGTCACATGCAAAGGTTGTTTTATGTTTAATATATTACATGCAAATATCAGGAAAATGCGCTTTGAATGGTGTCAATACTTCTTACTGGTTGGGCTATGACCAGAGGCGGTGCGTCCATTGGGGGCGTTGGGGCGTTGCCCCATTAGCCATGTGGACGACCGTCATGCTGATGCTGCTCATACACGCTTATTTAATTTTTAAAATTATTTCTGAGAGCGCACTCTCTCGTGACTCGCCTGGAGAGAGCTCTGCCGGGACAAGCCCGACTGAACCGGGGACATCGAACTGCAGAAGGACTGTGGGGGCGGGGCTGCGGCAGTGAGTGACAGCGCAGCAGAATAGAGATGTAGCCAGCAGCTGCAGCAGTGAGTGTGCGCATGTCAAAGTAAGGCTTAGTAATTTTTAGTACTGGCTCAAGCATGCGCACACAAAGTACTGCTTCTTTCCTCCCTAAATTGTAACTCGGACATTGGCAGGGACCCGGACCCCCGGGTCTCAATATGGGCAGAAATAACGCTGCTCTTAGCCAATCCTGGCGCAGTAGCGCTGCTAGTGCTGCGCCAGGGTTGGCTGGAGTCACCGCGCGGTGGTAGTGGTGGTGGTGGTGGTTCATGACGCACTGCATGGCCAATCACACCATGGCGTATGCAAAGCCATGCAGTGGATTGGCCATTTCCTCTAGTGTTGTTGGTACATCACCGCGCCAGGCGCGCTGGTGCCTGTTGCGTCACGAGAGAGTGTCCAGTCGTCGTGTCCCTCACCTCGAGCTTGGCTCGCCGCTGTTTGTACTCACTAAGACAACAACAGTACAGTCAGTGTAAGTTTTTTACACTGTGTGTGACAGGGCTGCATTAAGGAGGCTTGGGTAAGAGCATTACCTCCCTGTGATGGGTCTCTCTGTGTTCGCTATGATAGTGACATCTCACAATCGGTGTTTCAGCATAAGCGGGACCAGGCAACAAACAGTGAAAAAAGACGTTCTATAACGTAGAGTGTTTCACCCTCAAATGTTTGTTTAATTGATAACTGACAGCACTCTCTTCATAGGTCACACGGTAATCATTCACAGGGCACCAAAGGGTGGTTGGTTCCCGCTCTGCTGTCCCGTGAGAGGAGCTCGCGGCCCCTTCCATATCCATTCTCGCGGCGGCCTAGGACTGTGATCGGACCATCTGAGGCGGTGATTCTGACAAGCGTTCACTTCACACGGACGACACATACACGCACTCAAGCGGACATACTATATGACAAACAGAGTTTGAAAGCTCCCAGTGCACACAGGGCAGGAACATCTGAACAAATGAGCTCCCTTGCATAGTCACCAACTCCACGTTTAAGCTGTTTAGAACTCAATAAACATCCGTGAATGGAATTGCCAAACACCCTGGCATCAAAGAGGTTAAAGTGCTTGCAACGTCCCTGTTTGTGGCGGAGTTGGACTTAGCGTGTGGACAGCAGTGTGGATTACATGTATGATTGTCATCAATGTCTATTGGCACAATATCAACAAGAAGCTGTGCGTGGTTGATTAGAGTGATGAAGTAACCCACTCACTACTGGTGTCATGGCTGTCACCAAGTGTAAACAGCAATGCCTGCGCATGTCTTCCGTCATTGGTTTATGAAAGGTGCCCAGCGTGGTCTGACCAATAGACAGTGCTGCTACTGACAGCACTTTGAGTGAAGTGCCGGACTAGAGTGAAGAGATGTTGCACTGCAATTAGAAGTACTGATGGTGTCGGAGATGCTTCGATGCACATGAATCAATAGTTGTATCCTTTGTGACCAGAACAGAAAGCAAAATCATGCCTAAAACCAATTAAAAAATACATAAATGTTTCATTACATGACTGCCTACAGTCCACATGCATCAGTGTGCAAAGTTCCTATTGGCACAACCCCGGCCTGCAAAGCCCAGCGCAGTGGAGGCAGAATTAACCCAGCCTCCCCAGGCAGTAACTCCTGGGCTGCGCACTGACTGTTTGCCGGCCACTGCAGCTCAACTCCCATGACGCCAGGCCAGGGTGGCCCCCTCACTCACTGCACCCAATATGTTACCGGAAGGGTCCGCGCCTCACGGCCACCCCATGTCAGTCACCCCTGCCATGCCCTTAACTATAAACCCCTCGCGCTGACCCGGCGCAGTTCTACATATCGCCCACCCCCAGCACCCCTCTACACCTGGGCAGGCCCAACTCTTGGTGCCAGGGGATCGCCTTGCCCAAACCCAGCAGGTGATGAGTGGCGCTGGGAGCGAGACCGGCTCTGCCGTCGTCAGCTCCGGCAGAGTTTGCCACTTGGAAAGAAACCCTACTCAGTGGTTATTAGTGCATTCTCTGGGAAGGTGTGGCAGTTGATCTTGTTGTCATGTATCCTAGCACTAGTGTGGCCTTATCATAGATGTGCATTCAGGAGCTGACCGAGTGTTGAATTTTAACATGTTTGGACAAGGTGAATTAAGTGTGTAGTGGCATCCTTTCTCTTGTACTTAGTGTGAGGTTACATTACGATAAGACATTGGAAGATGCAGTTGCTGTCTTACAGGCAGCATGTGTCAGCACTGAGAGTGTGCAAGTTTAATTTCTATTGACTGAATAGTGTATCAAACAGCATTTCTTCACTAAGATATGCGATTTACGAATAATAAAAATATACTCACTGATTGTTAGGGGCCACTACTAGGTGTCATTGAGCCGAGCAAAGGAACAGAAAAGGATTACAGGAATACCGTTTCATTTCGAGATGTTTACTTATGTTCCTTTGTTTTCCCAGTAACAGCTTTTTTCAGACACAAAGAAAGAGACAGGAGAGGGGGAGTCAAAGTAAGGGAGGGGCGGATAAAGATGGGGAAAGACTGAGAGAGGAAAAGATAAAGACTTTAACAGCCAGTGTGACACCAAGACAGACACTGAAAGAAAGAGGAAGACATAAGACAGGGACTCTGAGACAGCCAAACTGAGGCAGAAAATACCAAGGCACTCATAGCCTGGGTGAATCCCAGGCAGGAACAGAGAGAGCAGTAGGACATGCAAAGAGAGGAAGAGAGAAAGTGGAATATCAGATAGTGAGAGAGGCAGAGAAAGGGAGAGACAGAATAAATACAAAGATGCGGAGGGCCATAATTCGGGATTAAATTGGGAAGGACACAGTTTGACAGAGAGAAAGATTTAGTGATAGCAAGAAAAAAGAATAAGCCGGAGAAAAGAAGGCGAGAGAGCCAGAGAACAGGAGAAATGAATGGGGAGTGTGAAAGAGACAGAAGAAAAGATGGAGAGAGAGAAGAGAAATATAAAATGAGGAGAGAATAGGGAAATAGGGAAAGAGAGAGAGACAGCACAAGACAAACAGACAGCTGAAAAAAGGGAGAGAAAGAAACTTGAAGAAAAAAACAGAGGACGATGAAGCGACAGGGAGGGAGAGGCAGGGAGGCTTCAAACAATGAGGGAAAAAGTGAAATAAGGAGGGAAAAAGGAAACTAAACACATTTCAGATTTGTAGAATTTGTGCCTTTCCACATATGCCTTAAGATTTGTTGCAGATGGAGGTGAAGTTTTTTGATTCTTTGTCTCTGTAGTACTTGCTAGATTTGTTGGCCTTGGCAGAACTTTTTTCTTCCCTGAGTTGGTGTGCCTTAACCCTAGATTTTGAGGCACTCCTTTCCGAGCACTGCAGCACTTCCGCTCCAAGCCTTCCTCCAGGACTAATATTGCGGCCAAAACCCACCTGTCTACATATATGGTTCTGGTCTGGCGGCCCCCTTCTGATCATATGGCGAACTGTGGACATCCACAAACGACTGCCCCTGCACACCCCAACTTACTGCACCCGCTGCCGCTGTTTCTTCTAGGCCTGCCTTTCCAGAACCAACACACAGTGCACTAATGGCTTATCTCTGGAGGCTCTATACAGCACTACTTGTAAGGCTGCACCTCTTGTTTCACACCTTTACGTTGCACATTGTCCTTATTTTTACAGTATTGTTGTTGCTAACTGAGCACTGCTCAATCCCCCCACCTTTCCTTCCCCTTTGGGGAAGCCAGATGACAACAGAGGGCAGGTGGGAGGGCATGGGAGAGCAAACTGAAAAAGGGGGAAAGCAATCATGAGGTGTTGCCCAATAAGGAATGAAAAGATACATTTTGCCCCAAACGTTTGGTCCTTGTTTTTTCAGTGGAAAAGCCTTAATGTAGGATTCCAAGTGAAGGCAGGGTAAAGAAGCAGTCGTAAGCATGAAGGATGCCTTAGAAGAGCCCCAGTCACCAGCTAAGGGCTTCAGGCACCTCGGGCTCCCACTGGTTAATTGCTGACAAGAAGAGCCAAGGCTAGGCAGCATAGATCACAGCCCATATCAAGTTCCTAAAGGTGTTGTTGCACCAAGGATATTGTTAATGTTTTTCCTAGAGAGAGATCAGAGTTTTGTCTAATGGAAGTTTTGACTCATGGAAAGGTAGCACAGAAGGTTAATGTGCCTGCTGCAAAGAACATGTACCTGATGCATATCACAAAATGCACATGATTTAAATAGGTCAGTGAGTCACTGCTTTTGTCAGAGAGATCCTTTTGTTACTTGCAGTTTGTAAGTTAAAATCCGAACATACAACTGCGAGCTAATAACGGCCATCTAAGAGCTGCATGCAAACTGCAAAGATAAAATTGGAGTGTTAAGTATGAAGCTCTGTGGTTATACTGAATAAGCAGCTACCTATGTTATGACATCTATTAATGTAAGAACTGCACTTTCACAATTGCTTTATTAACCTTCCTGCTTTCTCAAATTTGCTTGAAAATGCACCATTTGTCCATTCTTTTTTCAAAATTTTCTCGGGGGGAAATCCCCCCGAACCCTCCTTAGGGGGTTCGGGCTCGCTCGCTGCGCTCGCTCGCTACGGTGCTGTATGATTATCATTTTACGCCACACCACTTACAAATGTCCCAGCCGCCACTGCAGTTGACCTCTTATACAAATCCTGCAAAACTAAATTAGGATGTTGTGTCCCAGTAGCATGCCATTCCCTTAAAAACATTTCAACTAAGGTGTTCTGAAATACAATTACGACGTGCACAAAAACAGAAAAAGACTTCTATTTCAAATCAAATCAAATGTATTCACTGCCAAACTTTCCCATGGCGCTTACCTTCCTGAGGGCTTGTTCTAGAATGCCAGTGTGAGTGACCCCTGCTAGGTTCCACGGGAGTTGTCCTGTCAGCATGGCTTCTGTCTCCTCTCTGACTACAGGCCCGAAATAATCCATTCAGACCTGTCTCCGAGTCCATAGGAAAAACACACAAATGTGCAACTATTCATCAATACATTCGCTCACCCACTCAGGCCATTGACAGCACTTACACGCAGCATCCCAAGTCCAAGGATTGGTTGGAGCAGTGTTGTGATATCACAGCTCAAACTACAATGGAATGCTGCCACACAAGTTTTATAGTGAGCGGTGGACAAAGTGAATCTACAAATCCCAGAATGCAGATTGTTGCTGGCTTAACTGCTTAGACTGGCTGAAAATTGCACACACAATTTACATTTGATGCACTGGCAGTAATGTTCAGTTAATCCATAGATTTCGTCCGTGCTTGACGACCAGGGACTATTGTGATACATTATGTTATCTTAGAGTGCGTGGATACAACGGGGGTTCCAATAAAGATGAGCAGACTGTCGACAATGCTGTTTCCAAAAGTTGTCATGGAAAACAGTCATTCTAAACATGTTAAAAAAAACTCGGAAGAAGGTTTGCAGACCAACTCTCCTTGGTGAGCCTGCTGTGCACTGGCACGTATACAGATTCTTTCGATTGGCACAGGGTCAGAGAGCCATTCAGGTCTCACTTCGGGGACTGGTACTGGCACCATTCAGATTCTGTGGATTGGGACAGGGGCAGAGAGACTTTCACAGCGGGGCTGTGGGCTGGCATATATACGTGTATGTATAGATTTTTCGATTGGCACAGGGGCAGAGAACCCTTCAGGTCTATCTTCGGAGGCTGGGTACTGGCACGTTACAGCTTCTGTGGATTAGCAGAGAGGCAGAGAACCTTTTACCTTCGGGGGCTGTGCACTGGCACATATACAGAGTCTGTGGATTGGCATAGGGGCAGAGAGCCTTTCACTGCGTGGCTGTGCCCTGGCACATATACAGATTCTGTCGATTGGCACAGGGACAGAGAGCCTTTGACTGCGCGGCTGTGCACTGGCACAAATACAGAGTCTGTGGATTGGCACAGGGGCAGAGAGCCTTTGACTGCGTGGCTGTGCCCTGGCATATATACAGAGTCTGTGGATTGGCACAGGGACAGAGAGCCTTTCACTTCTCACACCGGGAACTAGAAGGGTTCAAGGCCCTCCTTGCCCTCCAAGGGCCTACATTTGTTTGTGTACAGGCACGTATGCAGATTGTGGCGTTGGCACACGGATACAGACTGCTGCTGCATTACGATTTTATCCATTTAATGCACAAAGACATGCTTAATCCCCTTTGCTTCCATTTTAGATATTTTCAGGATGCGGGTTAAATGGATTATTGTGCGCCTGTGAGAGAGGCCGAGCCTGGCACACGCAGACGGGGTGGAAGGGCAGGCAGCGGGTGGCACTGCTAGGGAGGGGCCAGTCCCCCCCTGGCCCCAGAGGCCTCTCCCAGGAAACGGCGCCCTCCCCACGTCCTCACTCCCAGATGCTCCTCCGGGGCCGTCTCTGAGCCGGGGTGTCTGAGGAGACATCTTTAAAGGAGCCCTCACCGGACGAGACAGCCTCCCCCACCGAAGCCGTCTGTTGTGGACATCTTTTGCCACAAAAATAATAACTCATTTTACACAACGCACAAACCATTTATGAGCGCAATGATGAGCTCCTCGGCCAGCCTGAGAGAAAATTGTTGAGACAACTCCCTCCACTCGGCATATTTCACAGCTGAACACTCGCACCGAGGTGTGTTTCAGCTTGGAATGACACTGTGTTCCAGAAGGAGGCTTGACACGCATGCCTAATGCAAACCTCGGAACGCATACAGCATAAACTGCAGCCTCTACCCCACCCCTTCACAACTCGTCATAGGGCAGGTACCACCCCCTGTGACGAATCAGGAAAGGGTGGGGTAACCATCATCTCCTCTCCCTGACTGACGTGGATCCCCGGTGCTTCAGGGCTTCAACCTGAAGCGCCCGGGCCAAACTTTACCCACACGTCATCAGGGGGTGGAGACTGGAGCTCGAGTCTATGTCTTTGCCGAGCTGATGACCTCACAGACCTCAGGGATGTGAGCTCATCCGCCCGGCAAATACATTTGTCTCAGTCAATCAAGCGCCAGGGCTCGCCCAGAGGCAGGAAGTTTAGGAATGTAACTATCGGACTGGCTGGCAGTGTGTCAGCACATCAACTGCCTTGCCCCCAACAAACGTGTGTAATTTTTTTTTAATAATAGACTTCCCTTAAAGAGTTTATTTACTTTAGCAATGCCGACGCTGGGGGTGATGAAAATAAAGGGGGCGGAGCCCCGACGCCCTTAACCAGAAACAGCCACTGCCCCTGTGTGTCTCACTCTATGTGGATGCACAGAGGGGGGCACAACATGTTCCTCCCATCTGTGCATTCACCCAAGGTTCCAGCACAGCATGGACTTCAGAGTCCATGCCATGCTGGAGCTTCCTTTGACATTCCTATTGCACTGTAGGAATGCCAAAGGAACCACCGAACAGTGAATAAAAAAAATCATGATATGGCGAGTGCTTCTCACAAGGATTTGGCATTGCGGAGGCCGGCTGTATCGCCAAACTTGTAATCGGACCCTTAGAGTGGTCTGCCAGCCCAGAGGAAAATGTCTTGCAGTAAATGTGTAGTGTGGCCACAGCAACATGCAATACATGGTAACCTTCAGAAACTGGATGTATATGGTATTTTACAAGATATATATATATATATATATATATATATATATATATATATATATATATATATATATATATATATATATATACATATATATATATATATATATATAGATATATATAGATATATATATATGTATATATCTATATATATATATATATATATATATATATATATATATATATATATATATATATCTATATATATATATAGATATATATATATATATATCTATATATATCTATATATATATATATATATATATATATATATAGATAGATAGATGATTTTCAGACAGACGGCCGTTAGAATTTAACCCGTTTATTGCTTCGAATGTTCAGCGCCAGAAACGGGTGCGGCCGTGTCGGACGTGCGCAGCACCAGGGAGGTAGCTCGCGCGACGCCCGACGGCAGCAGCGATAGGGTTAAAGAGTAGAACCCAACATTCTTACAAGGATACGCATGCTATGTGAGGAAAAAATGTAAGTAAATTTACCCACCTCTTGTCCTGGGACCTGAACTCGTACTTTTGACCCCACCAGCAAACTGCCTACTCTATATATAAGAAACTTTACAACAATCCATCTGGATCATAGTTGTGTATCGGGGTAAGATTCGTTCCCCATTGGGTTGGCATTGGCTATACAGATCCTCATAGTGGATCTTTATGAAAAAGCAAACCTGCCTACATTAGAAAATAAGGTTAAAGTACTTCAGAATGCAGGTCTGAAGACAGTGCAGAATGCACAGGGTTGGTAATTTATTCGCTCATGTGTATGAAGATAATACGAATCCTACTCAGATGTTATGAACAGACAGGGCGTAAAGGATCCTTCGCGGCTTAGCGCAGCTAGTCAACGACACAGCATCTTGAACTCCTCGCAACCAGCACTAACGCATCAATCCTACTTCATGCTAATTCTAATGATCAATTTCTTTCTTGGTTAGATAAGCTTTTGCAAATTAAATACTCGGTAATGAGATGGAAATTTGCTCTGATTGCTGAGCGTGCACTTTGTAGGGAAGCTTATTTTTTCACCACTGCATGAAGACATTGAAGAGAAAATGTGCACATAGATTGCTTGCGATGTGCATTTCCACACTGTCCCTTGGTTCTGGGGTGAAAGCCAACTATGGCAAGTGTATATTAGAATGGGTGTTATATTTTAAAGGGAACACTTTCTTAATTGTGTTTATGGGTTTGCTAGAGCCTGACTCACTTCAGGAAAAAAAGTGCCGTACATTACATAGCCCAGCATTCAGTGTGATTGGAACAATGTGCAACGTGTGGGTTCTGGCCATTAGTGTCAATTCATTCGAAGCAAAGCAGATTCAAAAAATGCTGTTATACATTTCATATGCATTGTTTTTGAACATGAAATACTAATAAAAAATTATAACACAAAAATGCCCATTGTAGATGAGTGCCCGGGTGCAGCAAGTGGGCCGAGCTTTTTCCTCTGATCATTGTGTGTGTGTGTGGGGGTGGGGGGAAATCCCAAGGACACTTGTGTAAAAACAGCCGACTCCAACTGCGATATATATTTGTGAAAATAATGGGGCATAAGGTGGTCCCGTAGGGTCTCTTTATTAAGGTGGACACATTCTCCATAGAATGAGCACCTGTATGCAAATTAGTTACCAGAAACGACAACTGGGCAACTCGGTCTAAATGATTTGTGTGAAACTGTAGTGGTCAGTTTTAAAAGACGGGTCTGAAATGGAATTGAAATAAATTAATCGAACATAGCACCAATTTCAACAGTACCATGCTGTAGCAGCCTTCTACAGCTCAGGTAACCTTTCTATGTTCATCAGTTATGTTGTACCCATTTGGAACCTTGAATACACTTCAGAAAATATTTATGTACACTGAGTCCATTTGAAACAGCCATAGCCACAGCTTCCAAAATATGATGGCAAGAGAATATACTGTGTTATGGGAAAAAATACACCAAAATGATTACAGTGCCTAAGGCATCTGATATTCTATGCCTTCATTGGCCACAGTGTTCATAGTAATAATGCATCACGGAATAATACCCACGAGAACACCATTAATATGGAATAGGACAATGTTATTTGAAATACTGGACCCAGTCCATGCTATGGTACCTGGCTTCAAAATAAATGCTAGTGGAATAAAGCCCTCATCCAAGCCATCTGCAGGGCACCTATTTGACAGCATTTTCAACACTCATCTCAACAAACAAGTATTGCCACCTGAAAGAATTTACAGTACAATTGAAAGCCGGACTGTTATATGGACATTTTACCTGTTTGCTTTACCTATGTAGGCTCAGAGACCAAAGGTCAAAATATGCACTGTATGATGTGATATTCTTCTTTTTTGTTAAAAAAAAATATGTGTCCAATCTCTGTATTCAGAATAACCAGCCAGACTCCGAGTACTCACTGTAATAGTCAACTACATGCAGTGTTCTAGTCTTAACACCAAAGGTCTCTCAGACCTTCATGAGAGGTAATACAAGGGTCATTAAAATGTCTCTTAAATGCCCAGTCACTCAGAGTGATCTTTCTGGTAATGAGTGGACACACTCAGACGCTACTCTTGATCATGCACACAGACCCTCGACCCTGGTCACAGGCCAGGTCGCTCCCCCACCGCGTCAGCACCACCCTTGCTGCCCCCTTGCTGCCTCTACTTTCCCGCCATTTTTTATCCCGCCTCCCACTCCCGCTGCTGCCTCCCCTGCGGCCCCGCCCCCGTGCATGATTGGACCCCCGCTCTCCCTCCCACCTGCTCCTCCCTCCCTCGCCCCTTCTTAATGGAGGCCACTGCGTGGCTGCGCGCAGTGAACGCGCCGCTGGCGTGCCGAAGGCGCGCCAAAGGCAAGCCCTTCTGCGCCTGGACCGCGCCCAGCGCAGGAACCCCTGGCCCCCGCAGAAGACAAGCTGCCCGACTGAGATACGACTCCGCCGCCCTCAACGCACTCAACACCGGACGATCACCCGCCTGCTACCAAGCCACCCCGAAGTGCACCCATGGACCCTTCACCTGCCAAGCCTGCAAATTCACCTGCATCCGTACCTGCACCCCACCCACCAAACACAGCAACGACAACAACAACCACCTCAAGTGCATCCTGCTCAACACCGGCTCCGTCCACAAACACGCCGTCGAACTCTGGAAACTCCTCGACACAACAGCTCCAGGCGTCGCCTTCCTCACGGAAACCTGGATGAACGCCTCCTCGGCCCCCGACATCGCCATCGCCATCCCGGACTCGACCCCATCTTTTCCGCCAGCAACCACGTCTACTTCAGCCACTCCTCCGGACTACACTGGACCGACCACAGCTGCATCCACATCACCTTCAAAAAGACCACCTCCCACCACCAGACACCACAGAACCCCCGCAGATGCTGGAGCAAAGTTACCACAGACCAACTGACCGCATCGCTGCTCCAGAACCCACCTGCCGACACCCCCAACACCAACGATGCAGCGCACAACCTCGCACAGTGGATCACCAACTGCGCCAACGACCTCGCCCCTCTGAAGAAACCCCCCCAGGCAAGACTAGCAACAGAAAAACCACATGGTTCACAGACGCCCTCAAAATCGCAAAGAAATCATGCAGAACCCTCGAAAAAGCCTGGCGCCACAAGCGGACACAAGAAAACATGACAGCCCTCAAGAGCGCCACCCGCGAATACCACCAGATGATCCGCACCACCAAAAGGACATCATTCAAAGAGCGGCTGGACAACAACACCCATAACAGCAAGGAACTCTTCAGCATCGTCAAAGAGCTCTCCAGTCCCAGCGCCAGCAACAATGACATCTCACCGTCACAAGACCTCTGCAACTCCCTCGCCACGTTCTTCCACCGCAAGATCACAGACATACACAACAGCTCCTGACCCCAGACCCCGCCCCCAACCACCAAACCAACGACCCCCACCTCCAGCCTCAACGCATGGACCCCCATCAGCACCGAAGACACCACCCGCATCATGAACAGCATCCACTCCGGCTCCCCCTCCGACCCATGCCCTCATCATATCTTCAACAGAGCCGTCACCATCATCGCACCCCACCTCCGAAACGTCATTAACAACTCCCTCATGTCAGCCACATTCCCTGAAAGCTGGAAACACGTAGAAATCAACGCCCTTCTGAAGAAACCAACAGCGGACCCCAAAGACCTCAAGAACTTCCGCCCCATCTCTCTCCTCCCCTTCCCGGCTAAAGTCATCGAGAAGACTGTCAACAAACAGCTGACAGCATTCCTCGAAGAAAACAACTCGCTCGACCCATCCCAGTCCGGATTCCGAGCCAATCACAGCACCGAGACCGCCCTCATCGCAGCCACTGATGACATCAGGACCCTGATGGACAACGGAGAGACAGCCGCCCTCATCCCCCTCGACCTCTCGGCAGCCTTTGACACCGTCTGCCACCGCACCCTAATAACCTGCCTCTACAACACTGGGATCCAAGGAAAGGCCCTAGACTGGATCCCATCGTTCCTCTCCGACAGAACCCAGAGAGTCCGCCTCCCACCCTTCCGCTCCGAGGCCTCCAAGATCATCTGCGGTGTACCCCAGGGCTCCTCACTCAGCCCTACCCTCTTTAACATCTACATGAGATCCCCTCGCCGCCATCGCACGCAAACACAACATCAACATCATCTCTTATGCCGACGACACCCAACTGATACTCTCCCTCACCAAAGACCCCCTCACCGCCAAAGCCAACTTCCAGGACGGAATGAAAGATGTCGCAGAATGGATGAAGCTCAGCTGTCTGAAGCTCAACTCGGACAAGACGGAAGTCCTCATCCTCGGACAATCCCCATCCGCCTGGGACGACTCATGGTGGCCCACGCCGCTGGGCACCGCACCGATACCCACGGACCACGCACGCAACCTGGGATTCATTCTGGACTCCTCCCTCACGATGACCAAGCAAGTCAATGCAGTCTCGTCCTCATGTTTCAACACCCTGCGCATGCTCCGAAAGATCTTCCGGTGGATCCCCACCGAAACCAGAAAGACGGTCACCCAGGCCCTCATCACCAGCCAGCTGGACTACGGAAACACCCTGTACGCAGGAACCACAGCCAAACTTCAGAAACGCCTACAGCGCATACAGAACGCCTCAGCACGACTCATCCTCGACATCCCTCGCCACAGCCACATATCTGCCCACCTGAGAAACCTGCACTGGCTCCCCGTCAGCAAGAGGATCACATTCAGGCTGCTCACCCACGCACACAAAGCGCTCCACGACTCGGGCCCCGAATACCTCAACAACTGCCTGTCATTCTACACTCCCACCCGCCAGCTCCGCTCCACCAGCCTCGCCCTCGCCACCGTCCCTCGGATTCGCAGAACCACCACCGGAGGAAGATCGTTCTCCTACCTGGCAGCCAAGATATGGAAATCCCTCCCTGCACACCTATGACTGACCCAGGACCATCTCACCTTCAGGAAACACCTCAAGACCTGGCTATTCGAGCAGTAGTGGCACCCCTCCCCCCTCCCTTCAAGCCCTTGAGACCCTCACGGGTGAGTAGCGCGCTTTACAAATTGATTGATTGATTGATTGAGACCCTGAGAGCTCTTGACCCTGGCTCAGTCAAATTTCGCAGCCCCATAACACAAAAAACACAGACCGAGTTTATCTCAGTATGACACATGGATTAATTCACAGAGAACTTTTTTCTCTAAATTTAATGTAATCTAGAGGATTTATAATATAGGAGATTTATAAAGCGCATGGCTACCCGGAGGCTTCATAAAGCTACACCATCCAGCAAAACCCTAGAACTGGCCCCATATGGAAACGGAGGGAACATCTAACAAAGAAACAACCAGGTCTTCAAGAATTTTCAAAAAATGGGTTCTGAATGTATTTGGCACAATGTGAGTGTCAGAGAAATCCACAGCTTTGGAGCCAGGTACTTAAAGGAAAGGCCTCCCCATCTTGTTCTGCAGATTTTTGATGTTGTTGCAAGAAGTGCAATCACTGACCTCAGGGATCTTGCAGAGTTAGAGGGTTCAATCAAGACACTTAGTAATTGGGGCCCTTTGTAATGAAAGGCCCTACGAGTGATGTTGAGACCTTTAAACTGCACCCGCAACTCAATGGGAAGCCAATTGAGTTGAGCCAGTACCCTTCTTGCTGACTGCTGACTCGGAATATTAGCTAGGTCTGGCGGGTCTGCATCCACTCTAGGGGCCTGTGTTCGACCTCATGGTCACAGGTTCAAATGCCAGCAGGTCCACTCAGCCTTTCATCCTTCTGAGGTCGATAAAATGAGTACCATTGCGTTAGGTGACAATAAATATCTGTTATTCAGCTCCAAGATACCCTTGGGTGAATGTGCACTTTACAAATACACGTTTCATAGTGAGGGGAGCCAAGATATAGGGAGTTCATGTAATCCAACTGGGAGATAATCAAGGCTTGTACGATGACTCTTCGGGAAGTACCCAGTGTACCCTCTTCATAATATAAAGACAAATTTGTAACTCTCTGAGATCCGCTTTTGGGAGCACCCAGAACCGCATGGAGGTTTGCAGTTCCAAGACCCAAACTACCGATGGGTTTGGTCTTGCTAATACCCACTTTCACTTAAATATCTGTTCATGGTAATAGCAATTTGACTTGGGGCTCTGCTGTTGGGACCACCAATAGCCCCTCTCAGAGCTGCAATTGACAATATTCCCTCATAACCTCATTCTTAATAATACCACGAGTTCTCTACACATTTGTTTGGCAGGAACTCAGCCTCACAGCTCTGTGATTCGTAATACCCAAAATCATAGAGAGGGGCTAAAGGTTTTAGTATTCTACCAGCTAAAGGCAGAGCAAGGCCAGGTTTAACAAGGAGAGTTTATGAATCATGACTTCTAGTGCTGCATAACATGTTGATATATGGGCAAACCCATTCACAGCCAGAGACCCCACCTAAAATGAAAGCGCTTGGTAATCTGCACTGTATACACGGTTAGCCTGTGAATGCCAGCGTAAGTCATATTCCCTGGAAGGATGCGCTGACACCAGGAAGCCCATCTTTCCCACTTACATTTGATGATCTAAGCCAAGTGAGTTGAGATATGTCTAATTTCTATGAGGAGCACCTGCTCAGGGTCGGTACTGTGGACATCTTATTTATGACACAATTAGTAGAGTGTACTCATGCTTTAAATGTTTTCACTGAGCTTCTTTAAAAAACTATAGTCAAGTGTGATTGTTATATCGTCCTTTAAAACTTATTATACTGCGGAAATTATTTTATTTTTTCAGTTCTATACAGCACAAACTCAGTCCAAGGGCATCAGAGCGCTTTACATAAGCACCAGTTACATCACTCAAGGTCAGATTCATGCTTTTAGCCAATGGAGGTTCATTGATTTGCACAGAATCACAGAATGAGCCAACGCTGAGACTTGAACTTGGTTCCCCATTTCAAAGGTCAGCGCCTCTGGCTGTAACACCACATACTCTCGTCCAACATATAAATGTTGAGGACATGGAAGCTGTGTTGTGGCAGCGTGTGGGACATACATGTTAGCCGTCAGCTGGATAGTCAGTCAGAATGAGATGACCAAGAAAGGGCAGCTTCACAAATTTAACAATACATCAAACAGCGGCAAAGGCCAATGCTTAGTGCCCACATTTTGGCTGATCATGGACTTATATTTACTAAGACTAAACTAAACCCTACCTTCACCCGACTTCAAAGTAATTGGTATATATTCCATAAGGAGTTCTCTTGGCTTGTCCTTAACACTGTTTCTCAGGCTGAGGAGCGCTCCCCCAGTGATATATGAAAATTAAAATCATAATAACTCTTAAAATGATAATAACTCTGTTATTTTCATTTTATTTTTCCATTGTCAGGCAGGTTTATGGGGCGAGAAGGGCTTGGCTGTCATCCCAGCCAGCAGGGAAAGGGTGGTTGGGGAACTTAAGTGCGCATGACAGGTTGGCTGGCCAAACAGTCATGCACATTTTGCATTTTCTCATCCCGGCTGTATTGCACAGCCTGGGTGGAGAACATGCACAGGCTCCCACTCCCTGTCTGAGCACCGAACCATGATGCTCGGACCATTCACAACGCAGCTGTCATGGTGACAGCAGCGTCATGATTGGATTAGGGGAGCCTGTGTGTGTTTCCTTCTTCTGGCAGGAACAGAAGAGGATGGAGGGGAGGCAAGGCAAGGCCGGCAGCAAGGCAACTAACTTTTAATTTATTTTTCTATCCCACCCCTACTACCACCATCCGCCACTGCTGTTTCTCCTGTAGTGGCCAAACTCTCTACAGAAGGCAGCAGAGAGTGGACATACTCAGGTACTCTGATGAAGTGTAAAGCTCTTAAATTGTTCAGCCAGAGCCAATAGCACCTCTTCTTCATCATAAATAGTATAATTAAGGGGGCTGGCTTGAGTTGCCTCAACAGCCAGTGCCACAGTAGCTAGTTGCTATTCTTTGATGTGGTTGAGGTGCTGTTAGACGACTTGGAGGCTCTGTGTGTCAATAAGATTGGCCTTGAGGCAGAGTCAGCTGTCTAAGTCGACACCTGCCATCTTGAGCCCAAGGGAACAGCTCAACTTATGACGGCAGATAGGAAGACAAATGGGTCTCCGTCAGGAAGCAGCAGCCAGAAAAGTGGATGCTCCACGGAAAGATAGGGAGGAACACAATAAAAGCGACTGCCATTTTCCAATATCCAAACTTTCACTCAACCTTCCATGGTTCTTGCTACCCAGCCTGCCCTTGGAGAGAACAGGCTGGATGATGCAGAGTGCAGGTGAGCGGCATTGGAAGAAACGGCCTTAATGCACCTCTGCCACCTCGACAAATGACCGACATATTTGCTCACTCCTATTCTCATCCCATCTTTCCCCTGTCCATGGGGCCAGATGACATATTGTAAAATCCCTGGGTGCCTCACAGCGCTGGCTGTCCCCCTTGAGGCAATGGTGCCTTAGTCCTGCTTCCTTGTAAGTGAAGTCATCTGTGTGCTGAAGGCTTGTTGCAAGAACCTTGGAGGCCTCAAAGCGCTGGCTCTCCCCCATGAGTCAATGGTACCATACTCCTACTTCCTTGTAAGTGAAGTCATATGTGTGCAGATAACATATTGTAATATCCCCGGGTGCCTCACAGCGCTGGCTGTCCCCTTGAGGCAATGGTGCCATACTCCTGCTTCCTTGTAAGTGAAGTCATCTGTGTGCAGATGACATATTGTAAGATCCCTGGGTGCCTCGCAGCGCTGGCTGTCCCCCTAGAGGCAATGGTACCATACTCCTGCTTCCTTGTAAGTGATGTCATCTGCATGCAGATGGCATGTTGCGCACTGGCGCTGCTGAAACTTCATGAGTTCATATCAGCCACAGGATGCCACAAACTTGCTGCTCGTGCAGATGCACTGCATGTCCGCAGGGCTCAGCTCTGCCCTCACATCTTCACCATGGCCCTAACACATATGGATAGATTTAAGGTACTGTCTCTGGAGATGGCCCCTTTGTCTTGGGCAGTAACAAGCAAACCCCCAAATACAATGACTGCCGGTTCCAACATGGAATGGCTGCATCGTGGGCTGAGCCGAAATGTGAATGACACTTGCAACGAGCAATCACTGAGTCAAGCTGACCCGTTGTCCTTGAGTGAGCCGGTAATATATTTACGGACAGCCTTTTCTGCTGTATGACCAACTCGGACTGCAAAAATGGGAACCTGCTGGAAGTACCAAGAGCACCACCATGTTTCTGCACATTATTTATTGCTCACATCAAAATCTGATGCATGACAATTCCAGAGCACTACATGTTATTACTGTGACATGCCTTGAGTTTACCACTGCACCTCAAAGTAATACAAATAAATATTTTCATGAATTTTGAAAACATTTCCTAGGTATGCACAATATCAAATAAAAGAATATGCAAATAATGTAGCATACGGGGAATGCAGGAAAGAATGTGAACTTCTCCAGATCAACCGCTGAATGCAGCTTATGTAACTCTGTTGATAACTGAGGGAATTTGCCAGTCATGTATTTAAAATGGCTATGATATGAAAAAACACTGCTTTGTCAATTTAGACAAAAAATGTTTTACAAAGAGAGACTCATAATGAGCCACAGCAGTATTCTTCCCAGAGCTTTGCACAAAGTAAGACTAACATGCCCTGGTCTGCCTTCTTTTAACCCGGCTTTGAATGTGCGTTCCCATCACATCACAGTATTGAAAGGCGCTGTTCCTCACTTCCACAGAAGTACCTCTTTGCGATGTATTTTTTAAATGTAAACTATAGAAAAGAAGCTAGCAATTACTTTTACACCTGTGGTAGTACGCATATTTTGTGAAATCAAATAGATATAGGAATATTTCACATAAAAAAAATATGTTCTCAATCTGTAGGCAGACAATTATCTAAGAATGTATCTAATAATAGAATTAACAATAATCTTTGTCCATCTTTAAATGTGACCAACATGCTGAAATTAAAATACACCTTAAAGGGCTTAGTTATTCCCCATTACCCAACTAAAATGACTGCAAGATTTCGGGGGGTGCTGCACCACCAATTGCCTTTTGTGTAAACATTTGATAGAATGGTCCTTACCATTTTGAACCTTTGCTTTCTGGTTTTGTGTAGTGACTGATGCATGTCACAAGTGAATTATGAATCTGGATAGAGTAAATCTGGGCAAGGCAATGAGAACATGAAGGTATGCATGAGGTGTAGTGGGTTAGGAGGGAACGCAAAGTTATGATGTGTTTCTGTGTGTGAAGACTGAAGCTCAGTGTCTCACTGACTCTTTGCCCTCCTCCTAAGCTTTTTAGTAGTTCCTGCAAGTGTGGAATTCGCAACATTTTGCTTCAGTCAGGCGCACTACTATCTCTTGGTAAAAATGTCTTATTTATGCATAAACTGAGGTGATTTTAGTTTTTTTCAACGTACACTTATTATATTAATTTTTTCTCCTTGGATGGTTAGTTTTTTCGCATAATTTTCACCTGCATCTGATTGGAAAGGCAACACATTTTCACCTTGGACCACTTTCATGAACACATGGAATGCATTGTAAAAAACATGAATACATTTTTGCAAAAATTATGTAAATTTGATGGTTAAAAATGTGATTGCAACCAATCCTATCCACTATTTTCTAGTTAATTTCATGTGAAAGAAGAATCCTCAACACACATTTCCAGTCAATTTTTAGGCCGTTTCTTGAAAATCAAATGCTGGGCCTAGTTAATTATTATCAATTTAAGAAGGCAACACATCTACCTAGTGCAACATTTGATGATATTGCACTGGCAAGATATGGGCTTGTTTTCAGTGGGATTGTTTTGCAGCTGCTCGCTTGCTGGAAGTACAAACTAAGTTATTGGTTTAAGGACTCGCTAAAGATAAATATGTGTAACCTCTAGGTCAACATTTTAAATTGGGCATATGTTGGAGTACAAGTATTGTCTGGTACAAATATTATAGCTTCAATATCCTTCTCAAAAATATCCCTGTGTTGGATGCAGATGTTATATTATTAACTCCTTTGGGGTGTTAGTTAGGACCCACTATTTTTGCCTGACAATATGTAGGCCACAATATTCAGGTACCATACCGTTAAATAAGAATGGGCCACGTTCAACACTGGGGGATAAGAATCATCATTAGTGTTGTAAAATGTCTGGTGATGGGTGGTTCCTGTTAATATGTTGTCATACACTGGTGTTTGGAGTCAAGGTTGTATGCCATGAGGATGGATGTTGGTTTTGGGAGTGAGACGGCGGTGCTCATTCTGGGCAAGCAGAAGCACCTCTGGAGCCCTGCGCACTGGCCTCCAGAAATGGGCCCACCATCCCTTCCAGTGACCCAGGTTCGCAACCTTGGCTTTGTCCTGGATGACGCGCTCTCCATGCAGCAGCAAGTGGTCAAGGTGGCAGCCACGTGTTTTTCCATCTTGGGTTGGCTTCGAAAAATATTATGGATGCTCCCAGTAGGGACCAGACGCTCGGTGGGCCAGGCTTTAATCACCTCTCGCCTGGACTACGGCAATGTACTCTACCTCGGGGCTACCTTGGAGCTTCAGAGGAGACTTCAGCTAGTTCAGAATTCAGCTGCTCGCCTCCTCTGTAAGGTCCCATGGAGATCCCCAATCTCCCCTTTTCTTAGAGACCTTCACTTGCTCCGCATCGCCAACCATGTCAAATTCAAGGCCCTTTGTATTATGTATAAAATCAAGCTAGGTTCAGCTCCAGTCTACCTCCAAGCTCTTGTCCAACAATATTCTCCACCCCGTCATCTTAGATCATCAGCTCATGGCAATTTTTTGATTCCACGCTTTAAACTGATGAGAATGGGCGGACGCTCTTTCTCCTGTGCTGCCCCCAGGTTATGGAACTCTCTTCCGGCTACTTTGAAACTCGAACCATCTTTGTTGAAATTCCGCAGAGATCTTAAAACCTGGCTCTTTTCTCAATAACAACTGCGATGTGCAATCACTATTTCTTTGGCGCCGGGAGTCCCCCTGTGGGAAGCTGCGTGCCCTACAAATTCAATTACAATACAATACAACTGGTGTTCAGGGTTCTGAATTGTATGGGAGAGACATATATGGGGAGACTTTGGGGATGATATCACATTGAGTCATGGGAGAGTTGAGTGGTAAAATTATTCGTGGAGCTGTATTGTGTGGTGAGTATTAAAACATTGAGTTGGGATTGATGAGGGTGATGAGGCAGTTGAAAGGCAGGGTGGGTTGCAATGTTGAACTTAAGGTGTGCAGTAGAGGGCATACATGGAAAATAGAATGATAGGGGTGATCGGTTGAGGAAGGTGTGTAGTGTGGGGAACTCAGCTGTGTGGATATGCATGTGATTGATGGTGAGGGTAAGAGCGTAGAGTTGTAGGTTGGCATGGGGTATAGAGTAGGTGATGTGAGGGGGTGAGATGTATGCATTTGGATGTGAGGGTGACAGTCCCAAGAGTGCTGGGCGTCTGGATATTTGAAGGTAACAGAATGTATAGGCAGTGTATGGTGGGGAGTGGGGAGCAAGGGACCATGTGAAGTGCGGAGGGGAAGAGGATTAGAGGGTAGCTATGGTAGCAGGGGTAATGGAGGTAGATCAGTGAGATGAAGAAGATCAGGAGGCAGACACATCAAATCTTCAATAGCACAAATCGAGATATCAATCCTATACAGCATGATTGTTTCATTCATGAGCGAAATATCTTGAAACAACTGCTTTGCAGCATAGGCCAGAACAGAGAGTACAATCTATAGAACCTCTGTTTTCTTTACTTCTCAATTTCCATATCTTTTCCCCTCCACCCATCCCAACATACAAGAGATACAGCTCATCCTGCAATCCACAGATCAAGCACTAGCAGGGTTAGAATGTTACTTAGCCCATCTCTTTATTCTGATTCATTACTTCTTCGCCAGAATTATCCCTCCTAAATTCAAGAGCAGATTGTGACGTCTGCTGCTGAAAAACACAATCTTGATTCTACCGTTTGTGTAAACTTTAGGAAGATTACCAAACTTCCTGTCCTGGCCAAAGTGACAGAAAAAAATGGTTAATCCACCACTCCAAAATCTTGATGCTCACAACTTCCGCTTCATCTTAAGATCTGGACGCCAGCCATTGCCCGGCAATGAAAGTACTCATTTGGGACGATATTCTGAGCTGGATGGGTAAGAGTGTCGGGTGTTTTGTGATGACACTGGGCCTATTGGCAGCTTTGGATGCTGTCAACCAGCAGCTGCTTCTTTAGAGGAATGAGGGAGGTCTCCAGTGCAAACAACACGACCTTGAAATGGTTCCAGTGATTCTTTAGTTAGAAATTAAGTCCATTTACAATGCCCCCCCCCCCCCAAGTTAACCTAAGCTGTGGGGTTCCACTGTCATAAATCCTCTTCTATATCTATATGCTTCCTTTACTCAGTCTGTTCCAGACCACTGATATCTGGGTACGGTCATATGCCGATGACACTCCAATCTACATTTAGTGTTTCAGTTGTAATGACAACATTCTCACTCTTCAAAACTTGCTCATTAATATAAAAAAACGGAATACTTCTCTGTCAGCTACAACATAATGTCTTAAACCGAATTTAGACTATTTGGTGCAACGACTTGGAGCATAGAGAAGCCTCTAGCTTACCATAACTTTTAGATCAACTTCAGTTGTGCAGGGCTTTGCAAGCGTGGGTCAGCAACTTCAACTGGCATCCCTTCTGGATCTGGAGCCAGTGTAGCTTCTTGAGGTGCGGGTGATGCTAGTCCGTCTGGAGAGTTCGGGGATGAGTCTTACTGCTGGTTTTTGTATTGTATTTAGTCTCTTCTGGAGGCATGCAATGATTCATACATAGACAGTGTTCCCATAGTCCAGCCTGATAGTGACAAGGGCCTGAGTGACGGTTCTTCTGGTGTTCATTGGTAACCACCTGAAAATCTTACGGCGCATGCATATGGCGTGGAAGCGGGTGGATCCATTTGATGGTGTCTCTCTGGATTCCAATTTAGTGGAGTCAGTGGATCAAGATGTGGGGAGATCGGTGTTGAAGGTGGCTGACAGGTCCAGGAGGATGAGGGCTGCAGTTCTGTGCTGTCCAGGAAGGCTCAATGTCATTGGTGGCTGTGATCAGGGCTATCTCAGTGGTGTGGTTGGCTCGGAATCCAGATTAAGAGGGGTCCAGGAGGCTGTAGTGTTGTAGGTGTTTGGTGGTTGATTGCCTTTTCAAAGACCATCCTAGGAAAGGGGAGCCAGAAAGGGGAGTAGGGAGATAGTTCTCTAGTTCTTCTGGGTCAGCGGATGGTTGCTTCAGCAGGGGCCTCACCTGAGAATGCTTCTAGTCTTCAGGGAAGGAGGCCATGGTGATGGAGCATTCAGGTTTTTTATGAGCTTGTTGCCTATCATCTTGCTCCCGAGGTTGAAGTTGTGGTGGGGACATGGTCCATGGGTGCTCTCGAGTTTACGTAGTTAATGATAGAGATTGTGGCTTGACTTGTGAGGGTCCCAATGGATGAGCATGGGAGTGAGTAGACTGGTGCTGTTAGAGGCCGGAGTTGGGGTTCAAAGTTCTCCTAGTTGGCTGACATCTTGTCATGGAAGAATTCCACCAGGGTGTCACACAGTTCTTGGGAGAGGGTGATGCAGTTCCCAGTGGATGCGGGTTAGAGAACTGCTTCCCGATGACAAATACCTCCTTGCTGTGGTTTGTGCTAGCTTCTATGTCAATAAATCAATCAATCATGTTTCTTTATAGCATGCTACTCACCCATGAGGGTCTCGAGGCACTGGAGGGAGGGGGGCAGGGTTGTGAGCAGCTACGTGGGTCATTCGAAGAGCAAGGTCTTGAGGTCCTTTCTGAAATGGCAATCAAACAACAAGAGAGTAAGGGTATAAGTATTCACTCTCTTACCCCTAGTCTTAATAGTGATCAACAACAGAAGAGTGAAACAACTGAAAAGTAGGAAACCTCGCAAAAGTCATGTGAGGGACAGACAAAAGCGGAGAGAGAGAGAATGGGAGTGGTGAAGCAAACACACAGAATGGTAGTTAGGAAGAACCCTCACTCACCAACCTAGTGGTGACATGCTTCATCATTGGGTTCCCACTGGAAGGACCTAGCGTCCCCCCAGTGTGCTACAATGCCTGATTACAGCGGAGCTGGTTCTTGTGAGTTTTGGAGTGATAAGTATAACCCAATTGTGCTAGGTGAGTGCAAAAAAAGGGGGAAAAAAGGATAAAAAATGCTAGGTTGTGACTGTCACCTGTTTTATTAATAGTCCAACCAGCACTAGTTAAAAACAAGTGATGAGTGGAATCATAGGTAAAGTCTCTTTAAATGGAGACCCTTAGTCCTCAATAGGTTTTAAACAAATTTGGTCAACATGTTTCTGCTAAGGGAGCCCAAGTCGCTCAGCATTCTTCAGGACCAGTAGTGTGATCCCCCGGCGGTCTGCACGCGCTAAGGTGCATCCGACCATGAGGATATTAGTGTGAAAAAAAAGGGTTAAAATTAATACTTTTCTTATGTATACTCACGGCAAATGCCGTTTGAGGCACACTCAGCTAATTGCAGGAGGCGTTTTTTTATCGCGTTGCATGGGCCGACACGGTAGGGGGTTATCTTCACGCCGCGTTCTTAATACGCAGGTGACTCCCTGTAGGTTACCTAACCTTTCTCCACCGTGACCCTTTCTGAAATGGTGCAATTTTGGGCTTTGTTGGGTGGGAGGGTGGACTCCGTTCCAGGTCTTGGCTGCAAGATAGGAGGAGAATCTACCACCTGCTCTGGCCCTGTGGTTACTAGGGACCGTGGCTAGGGCAAGGTCCGCAGAGTGGAGGTTTCTCTTGGGGGCGTGGAAGAGATTAGTTTGTTGAGGTATTGGGGACCGGTGTTATGGAGGGCTTTGTAGACTTGTGAGAGCAGTTTGAGGGTTATTCTTAATTCGACGGGGAGCCAGTGGAGGTCGCGGAAGTGTTGGGTGATGTTGTCATGTGGTCATGTTGTGGGATGTCGAGGATCATTCTGGCTGCAGCATTCTGAAGGGTCTGGAAATTGCAGAGGAGTTTTTTTTATTCTGACATAGGGAGCGTTTCCGCAGTCCAGTCTGCTAGTGATATGTGCGTGGGTGACAGTCATCCTTGAGTCGGGGGGGATCCATTTGAAGGTCTTGCGAAGTATGCAGAGGGTGTTGAAAGCATGTGGAGGACACGTCGTTGATCTGGCGGTTTATGGTAGTTGAAGAGTTGAGTATGATGCTGAGGTTGTGTCCGTGGTCTGTTTGGGATGGTGGGTTTCCGAGGGCCGGGGACACCAGGTGTTGTCCCATGCAGAGGGGGTGGAGTCGAGGATGAGGGGTGATGTTTTCTCTGAGTTGAGCTCCAGGCAGCTGTTGCTCATCCAGGTTGCAACTACTCTCATTCCTTCTAGGAAATTATGCCTGTTGATGTCAGGTTCCTTGGTTAGGGTGAGGTGGGTTTCGTCAGCGTATGAGACTATGTTGAATCTGTGGTTTCTGACGATGGCTGCGAGCGGATTCCTGTAGATGTTGAAGAGTGTGGGGCTGGGGAGGATCCTTGGGGTACTCCGCATCTGATCTCTGTCGGTTCGGAGAGAAAGGGCAGTGTTCTGCCTGAGAGGAAAGATCAAACCCAGTCTAAGGCTGAGCTTTGGTTGCCGGCGACGTGGATCCTGGAGGTTAGTGTGTGCTGGGAGACGGTGTTGAAGGCTGCTGAGAGGTCCAGGAGGATGAGAGCTGTTGTGTGGCTGTGGTCGAGGAGGGTGCGGATGTCATTGGTGGTGGAGGCCGTGGATCCTGGAGGTTAGTGTGTGCTGGGAGACGGTGTTGAAGGCTGCTGAGAGGTCCAGGAGGATGAGAGCTGTTGTGTGGCTGTGGTCGAGGAGGGTGCGGATGTCATTGGTGGTGGATATGAGGGCAGTCTCAGTGCTGTGGTTGCTGCGTAATCTAGATTGAGAGTGGTCTAGTATGTTGTTGGTTTCTATGAAGTGTGCTAGCTGGGTGTTGATGGCTTTTTTATGACTTTGGCAGCAAAAGGGAGCAGTGAGATGGGCCTGAAGTTCTTGAGGTCCGTCAGGTCTGCGGAGGACTTCTTTAGGAGGGGGTTGACTTCTGTGCGTTTCCAGTCGCCGGGAAATGTTGCGGTCCTGAGGGATAGTTCAGCGTAATTCAGGTGCGATGGCAGTGCCGGCCCAATGAAAGATGTGCAGCGGGCAGGGGTTAGTAGGTGCTCCGGAATGAATGCTTTTCTTTGTCTTTACTGTATCTTCTATGGTGAGAGGGGTCCAGGTGAGGAGGGTCTGTGGATGGTGTCGCTGGGAGTTGGGGCGGTACCATGGTATTGGTCATCAAATTTATCATAAAGCATCTTGATGTGGTCTGCTAGAGCTTTCTTTGTTTCTTTCAGGAGGCAGTGATACTGGTTGAATTCTGTTTCGAAGGTGGTATGGTCTCCTTTAATCCAATTCATCATTGTCTCTTACACCCCTTTTCCTGTAAGGACAATGGTCACACTCCCTAGAATGCGGGCACTCCTTGCACTGCTTTCTCTCCTCCCTCTCAGGCCCATCTACAATTAATTCACACATATCTACATAATTGCCTTTCTGAGAATTCTACTTAATAACTGTAGGTAGGGCCTGCCCACCATGCTGAGAACATACATCCCCTAAGCCCAGGCCCAACATGTCTGCTTGCGTAGCTTCCTTGTGGAGGGAAACGGAACTGGCTGGTGCCAGAACAGCTTGTGCCCCAATACTAGCTTGTGAGGTACTAGCCCCTACAGAGCCCTGCGCCACTTGCACAGCTGTAACACCTACCACTCCCACCTGACCTTGTGATCCCTGCCATCCTAAGCAGTGAAAATGGGCCACCAGCCTCCTGGCCCTTTTGAAATGGTCGCTCTCTACTACAGCCACCAATGCACCGTCCATTAATGGTGCGGACAATACACCTATCTTTGACAGCCAAGGCAAAAGACTGGCAGGTTCGCTCCCAACTCCGGCTGCCCTGCGATGCCTGCTGGCATGACCCCAATCGCCTTGCAGCTATTACCATTCTATGCAGTGCTGCTGTTAGTCACTGCTGTCACTGCAACTGCTGGGGCACTGCCCTGACCTTCACCACCACTTATGCTGCACACTGGCACAACTACAGGGGCAACCCTGTGGTTCTTGACCCACTTTGCCCACTGCTTGTCTCCCTATCTCACTTCTTTACTAGTGGGAATGACTCCTGTGTTGCAGCCCCAGGCCTTCTAGGTCTTTCTACCGGCACATCTTTTTCAACCAGCTGCCCCCCTTGTGGGCGCAAAATCGTCAAAATCTCATCCATGGGAACCATCCTGTGCTCCATCCTGTGCATCATCTCCCCCATACTGCTGCCAGGATGTGCCCGCTAGTTGCCCTAACTAGCTTCACCTGGCATCCTTGCTGAGATCTTAATAAGGTTAGCCAAGGGCAAACCTCACCGCTAACACCACAATACTAACGGGCTATGTCCTTATTCACACAGCTCCTACAAATCCAATCCAATAACCCTAAAATTTACCTGGATCGCAAATCCTAAATGAGGTAAATCCCTCGTTGCAGCCAAACTATTCAAAATGCATCAGAAACAAATTGCAGCCAAAGCCCCAAAACACTCTCACAGGTCAAGTCCACCCAGAAGAGAGTCTAAAAGCACCTAATTATTCTCCTCCGAACAAAACCTGCTACAAACGCTCAAAATGCTTGCTTCTACCAGGAGAAAAACGTGTTATGCAATCGCAACAAAAAACACAGGCACTTTCTCCCAAAAACAAAAGAACACAAATGCTCAAAATGCTTGCTTCTACAAGGAAAAAAAATGTGCTATGCAATCAATACAACAAACACAAGTACTCAAAACGAAAGTACATCAAGCCGCGAAAGGCCTCGGAGCATCCCCTATGTTACCTGGCTGCCCCATCCCATTCTCCAGGGTTGGATTGGGGTCAAAAATATGCCCAGGCACGCTAAAAAAGTGGCCCACATTTGCGGATGTTTTCTTAATTTCACTTAGATAAAAAAAAAATGCATGGATTAGTTCACACTGCTGAACCACACATAAATAGAAGTGAGACCACGTCAGCTCGGGCCCCTCGCCCCCACTCAATCTGCATACTTTAATGGGCCGGCCCAGCGTGAGAAAGGGAGTGAGATCTCTACCCATCTGCCTCCAGAAAGGCCACTCAGGCACCCACTGCCCGCTGGGGGCATCCAAACATATTTACAACAAGGGGTGGTGAGGGACAGAGTCTCTGAATTAAACAGAATACTCTCACCCAGTCAAGAGATCAGGGCTAGATCCAACACCGTTTTTTAGCTCACTGCACCATCCCAGTTTCAGAACCTGGCTGTATGCAAATTAGTCTGTTCCTGTCCCAGTGCATGATGGGAACAGGGCAAACCAAACTACAAAAGCCAATTCTTACACTGGGAAGGAAACAAGCTACCGGGGACCGGTTTCTGGCATTTCAGCCTCTTCGGCCCGGCTTGCTTGAATCCTGATGGTGCAATGAGCAAGGGACTCACATCTGAGTATACCCTTCCACGCTTAGGGTGGACAAAAATATTTACAACAAGGGGTGGTGAGGGACAGAGTCTCTGAATTAAACAGAATACTCTCACCCAGTCAAGAGATCAGGGCTAGATCCAACACCGTTTTTTAGCTCACTGCACCATCCCAGTTTCAGAACCTGGCTGTATGCAAATTAGTCTGTTCCTGTCCCAGTGCATGATGGGAACAGGGCAAACCAAACTACAAAAGCCAATTCTTACACTGGGAAGGAAACAAGCTACCGGGGACCGGTTTCTGGCATTTCAGCCTCTTCGGCCCGGCTTGCTTGAATCCTGATGGTGCAATGAGCAAGGGACTCACATCTGAGTATACCCTTCCACGCTTAGGGTGGACAAAAATATTTACAACAAGGGGTGGTGAGGGACAGAGTCTCTGAATTAAACAGAATACTCTCACCCAGTCAAGAGATCAGGGCTAGATCCAACACCGTTTTTTAGCTCACTGCACCATCCCAGTTTCAGAACCTGGCTGTATGCAAATTAGTCTGTTCCTGTCCCAGTGCATGATGGGAACAGGGCAAACCAAACTACAAAAGTCAATTCTTACACTGGGAAGGAAACAAGCTACCGGGGACCGGTTTCTGGCATTTCAGCCTCTTCGGCCCGGCTTGCTTGAATCCTGATGGTGCAATGAGCAAGGGACTCACATCTGAGTATACCCTTCCACGCTTAGGGTGGACAAAAATATTTACAACAAGGGGTGGTGAGGGACAGAGTCTCTGAATTAAACAGAATACTCTCACCCAGTCAAGAGATCAGGGCTAGATCCAACACCGTTTTTTAGCTCACTGCTCCATCCCAGTTTCAGAACCTGGCTGTATGCAAATTAGTCTGTTCCTGTCCCAGTGCATGATGGGAACAGGGCAAACCAAACTACAAAAGCCAATTCTTACACTGGGAAGGAAACAAGCTACCGGGGACCGGTTTCTGGCATTTCAGCCTCTTCGGCCCGGCTTGCTTGAATCCTGATGGTGCAATGAGCAAGGGACTCACATCTGAGTATACCCTTCCACGCTTAGGGTGGACAAAAATATTTACAACAAGGGGTGGTGAGGGACAGAGTCTCTGAATTAAACAGAATACTCTCACCCAGTCAAGAGATCAGGGCTAGATCCAACACCGTTTTTTAGCTCACTGCACCATCCCAGTTTCAGAACCTGGCTGTATGCAAATTAGTCTGTTCCTGTCCCAGTGCATGATGGGAACAGGGCAAACCAAACTACAAAAGCCAATTCTTACACTGGGAAGGAAACAAGCTACCGGGGACCGGTTTCTGGCATTTCAGCCTCTTCGGCCCGGCTTGCTTGAATCCTGATGGTGCAATGAGCAAGGGACTCACATCTGAGCATCCAAACAGCACAGACAGCCCCCAGGCTGCCCAAAAAACAGCCCACAGCTGAAACTCGGATACTGGCCCCTCGGCCATTGCCCGAGTGCCCGCCTTACCAATCCGACGCTGCCATTCGCACTCTCAAGACGCCCCAGAGTCTAAATACTACTCAAGATTCTCGGATCAGGCGAGAGAGAATTCCCAAGCCCGTTGCGGCTCCCAACAGAGGCTCATGGTGGGGGCCGCTATGAGGGATTGTGCCGCCGCATTGCATGAGGAGGCGGGGGCATCGGTCATGTGGCGCACACTGTTTCCTCCCTTGGCGGCGAGCAGGGAGACCCGCTCGCCGCCGTGGGTGGGACCCCTTAAATATGGGTGGAATGTAGGCAGTGGTCGAAGTGGGCGGGATCGGTCGGGCATGACGTGTCCCCTACATCTTTAATTTAGTGGAATTCGTTCCCCTACTTTTTAGTTTTAAGAATGCATCCCAGGACGGCAGGGTTGGCGCTCGTGGATGTTCGAGGACGAGCCGGTTGGCATAGAAGGAAAAGGACTCTGTCTTTCCATTCTTGACCAGAGAAGGTGAGGGCAGTGTCCACTTCTCCTACTCTGCTGCTGGCAGCTGCCCCCTTGCTTTCTTCTTCTTATTCCCTTTCTTTCTGTCTGCTCCTCCTCACTTGCTGAAAACCATGACTTCTAGAAACTCTTCTTACCCTCTTCTTCCTCTCCTTTTGTTTATTTGTTCGCCTGTAAAAATGGATCCAAAAACAGAAAAACACTTTTACTTGAAATGTCGTTCCATTATATAACGTGCAGCCTCGGGGTGAAGAGAAATAAAAGGTTTAATATATGAAAAATAACTAAATAAAGCAAGACAGAGTGGTCACAAAGTGGACAGAACAACATTGTTTTCCCCGGGTGAGGAAGGGCACCATTCATGGAGGTACTGCAATACCTGGTAGATGGGTGGATTGGAAAACAGAATGTGTACCGCGCCTCTGTGTTCAAGAAAGTGTTCTTTTTAAACCATGCTGCTTACATTTTGTAAGGAAGAAAGGAATGGACATTGAAACTGGTCCCTTCTGGGCCCTGTAGCCATATCCTTAACTTTCCAGGCAAAAGCACTCACTGATTTCTCAATGAGTGTAAAAGCTTTAAGGTAACCATGTTGTTCGTTGCTCCTGCTTACATCTGACATACTTTACCTAATTTTGCATTTCCTATGAGTATTTGTTTGTTCCAGGATGTTGTTACTTTTTTTTTTCAGGCACCATATTACTCTTGTCTAGTGCATACTTTGAATTGAGTTGCATCCAGGATTTTATAGCGGGCACAGTTGGGTTGTAGCTGAGCTGAAGGCAGTGCGAGTTTCTCTCAGTGGGGCAGTAACGTGTTCAGTATGGGAAAGGATGTTGCACTATGGCCAGAGCTGCCAAATATGGCACTGGGGAACCAGGTTCAGCCTTCAAGTCAAGTCAAGTGAAAGAATTTATAGAGCGCACTACATACCCAGAGGGTCTCAAGGCGCTAGGGGGGGGGAGGAGGATTACTTGTCGAATATCCACGTTTTAAGTTGCTTTCTGAATGCTAGGTGGTTCTGGGTAAGGCGAAGGTGAGTGGGGAGTGAGTTCCATGTTTTAGCAGCCAGGTATGAGAAGGATCTGCCTCCCATGGTGGTCTTGTTGATGCGAGGTACAGTGGCGAGGGCTTGGCTGGACGAGCGTAGTTGGCGGGAGGGGGTGTAGAAGGACAGTCGTGAGTTGAGGGATTCAGGTCCGATGTCGTAGAGTGATTTGTGTGCGTGGGTTAGCAGTCGGAAAGTGATCCTCTTATTGACGGGTAGCCAGTGGAGGTCTTTCAGGTGGCCAGAGATGTGTTCGTTGCGCGGGATGTCTAATATGATCTTGGCTGATGCGTTTTGGATTCGTTGTAGTTTCTTCTGGAGTTTAGCGGTAGTACCTGCGTAGAGGGTGTTTCCGTAGTCCAGTCGGCTCGTGACCAGAGCATGGGTGACTGTTTTTCTGGTTTCGGTGGGGATCCAGCGAAATGTTTTTTTGAGCATGCGGAGAATGTTGAAGCAGGATGAGGATACGGCGCTGACTTGTTTGTTCATTGACAGTGAAGAATCCAGGATAACGCCCAGGTTCCGTGCGTGGTCTGTCGGGATGGGTGCTTTTCCAAGGGCTTCCGGCCACCAAGAGTCGTCCCATGCAGATGGGGATGTGCCTAAGATGAGGACTTCTGTTTTATCTGAGTTCAGTTTTAGACGGCTGAGTTTCATCCATTCGGCAACTTCTTTCATTCCTTTGTGTAGGTTAGTTTGACCAGTCCATCAGACCACTCTCCTGTGACAGCACATTCCCATGCTAGACCTTAGAAGGCCTTGCTAGGCCTTAGAAGCCCTGGTGTCTAAGCACCAGCAGGTGGATCCTAGCTCCTAGCCGTGGCAAGTGTGGGTTAGAAGTCCTGGTGTCTAAGCACCAGCAGGTGGATTCTAGCTCTTAGCCGTGGCAAATGTGGGTTCACCTTGAAGGCCTGTCCACCACAATCCATACTGAAGTTCACCTCCAGTCTTGGGGAAGGCCTACAAAGCAGCACACCCCAGAGCGGCAGTGACTCTGTCTCTGAGGTCACAGGACCATTGAGGTCAGTCTGCCTACCCTTTGGTACCTTCATTGGCCTTGTTTCAGCAGTAGTAGTGTAACTCACCAGGAATCGGCAATGCAGGATTTTTGCACACACATCAATCTATGTTTACAAAATTCAAGGTCTCTCTGCTTCATGCACAAGCACTTTTACATGTTCTACCTGCATTGGGGCCATCAGAATTATGCACCAATGGGGGACAAAATAATGCAGCAGTGTTAACTAAATTATGCAGCATAAAAAAGGCTGCAGCGTAATGCTGTATATTTTCTGATACTTTATTATTTTGACATTTTTACACATACTAGTAACCTTTGATCTGTTTGAGCTGCAAACAATTTATTAGTTAAAATCGTCAGATTATGCGGCAGATGATGTATTATGTGGCCAATATGGCAGAGCCATAATTATGTGGAAAACATTTGCAAATAAGGATATTTTGCCATTCATGTTTGAGCTGCTCTTGTGGAAAAAGGGAGAAGTGCTTATGAGAGAAACTCCATGGCTCAGAAACAAATGGCTTGTGATTCCACTTTTAAACAAATTTGGGACATTCTGTGATTGGGAACGTATCCCACTTTGTGAATGTATCTTAATGTCAATAACTCATATTAAACCTTAAATAAACATGTGTATCCATTGGTTAAATTAAATGACACAGTAAGCTGTAACTGGTCAGGGAAGTGCCAAACAAATACTAAATATTGTGATGTTTTGCTGTTTCAGGCCACACCTCTGACTCCGCTGACTGACCCAATCCTCTGGTTATTCCCGCCCTCTGATTCTCGGCCCACAGTTACCCTACTTTTTTTTCCCCCACTTCGACCACTGAATGTAGGCCACCATACCCTGAAAGCACTTCAGCACTCGACTGGGCCCAAACCGCAACTCCGTCGCAAACCAGGCCCTGGGCGAAATGCCACAGTTCTGTGATTGACCCACTGGACCCCCGCCATATTGTCGGATCTCCTGAATAGGAAAGGCTAGGAAATACCTACCCTCAAGCTGTCTGGGGTTGCACACCCAAGCCAGGATCCTATTAGTCAACGCCTGGTTCCTAATGGTTGAGCATTCAGCAGCACTGGGTCAGGCACTCCACGGCATGATTTTGTGCTTGGTTGGCCAATGTATCAGAACGTAAAACCTAGAAAAGCAGAGCACAAACCCCTTGCCAATTACTTTAAACATGTCTATTTCAAAGTATAACTCTCTGATAGAACAGTTTTAATTTATTAAGGCTAATAAGCAATAATATTATAGGTAATATAAAGTTAAGTGCCACCAAATGTTCATTTTTCGGTCACAAAATTACACCAGCAGCAACGATGTACATAACATAAAGTGACTTTTCCTTTCTGTGTTTCATTTTCAGAAATAAATATTCTCCATCAGAAGCTCCCTTTAAAGGCAGAACTTTGCAACAGGGTATGGCGGTTCGAGGTTTCTCTACATAGAAGTAAGCAATACGCTTTAAAATGCCTTTTTACATCCTGATTTGAAAGCACGTTCTTGCTGTCAGAAAACCGCATGCCCCCACAGCAGGAGTTAGTTGTAAATCATGTGTTGTCAGCTATCTGATGAATGATATATGTACTCGCTGTGACACACGTGCCCTCCAGTGGTACCTCTCTGTGTACAATTAGCGTCAGAATACAGTGTTCTGAGGAACCCGAGCCATCACGGCCAGACGTACTGCGTCATTTGCACCTCGTCCTATCGCTGCCCTTTGCTGGAGTTCAAGGAAGTGCCCGTTCACTCATTTTGCTTCGTTGGCGTCTCACGTTTCACGCACCGAGGCGCATCTGTTGGCTGCGTGATATCTCCGTCACCCCTGACCTGATGTGTAGACGGTTTAACTGAGCAAGCATGTGGGGGGTGTCCGAGCCCTCTCTGGGGTGACAAACGTTCGGATGTGACGATTTAGAAGCGGTATATATTATTCATGTGACAAGTGACAGCGCATGATTTATGCAAGGTGTACCGGGGAGGGCAAGGGACTGGCTGGCTTCTGAATTCCGTGTTTATGGCTCCTTTGATCATATTCGTGAGCTCAATAGTGCAGTGCAATAAAGTTGTTTAACTGATTATTGGTATGTTTTAATATAATCCTTGAATGGAATCTGAGAAAAATGAATTCGAAAGCTTTGTAGAATCCTGGTATGAATATATAAGAACGATAAGTGAGTGATGATGTGCAAAGTGCTCCTTAAATTAATGTTGGAAATACGTAAACACATTAAACAGTTGTTCACAGATCAGTGTAAAAATGCTGAAATATATTCCTTAAAAGCATGCACAAAATCGTGAAATATATTCATAAATAATCCTGAAATATATTCCTTCAATACATGCACAAAACCGTGAAATATATTAATCAGATCTTTGAGCTAACTCCTGAACATATCAATACAACAATACTACACACTAATTCAAATGATACTGGATCAATAGACACATATCTGAAATATATTTGTAAAATGGCCAAATAATCCTGCAATTAATCAAATCTTAAAATATATCCCCGGCTCAACTAAAATCGTCGATGCACAAAATTCTAAATCATCCTTAACAGAGCCGTCTACTCAATCCTGTCCTAGTGGTAGCTAACAGGATCTTAATTTATCTTAACACTAATGGCACCCAATAATAGCTTTGGTTTGGTGAGGGACTAACTTCCAATAATGCCAGGCATGGAACATTAAGAGCTTACCAACCAATCAGAATGCCGCCCTTACAGGCTATATTTAATGTTTCAGGACTGGAAAAGTTTCAGCCTGTGGCTGGCAGCTCCCAACGTCCTTCCTGTGTGGTGTAGGCAAATAGGCTACGCCGTGGGAGCATGAGCATCCTCTCGCCTAATGGTATGGGTGAAAAAATGTCTTAAATCTCCCATGACGCTTCGTTAGCCTCTTCTCAAGCATCCCCAGCTCGCAGGTTGCTGTCCTTGCAATTGCTGAGGCAAGCCCAATTAGTCAAAGAAAAGTACAAAAACATATATAAACTTTTTCTACATTTTTGGCTAATCGAGCTCTCCAAGTTAAAGCAAGAGGAGGAGACCAAAGAGTCCCCTGTAAACTGGCGGTGCTTGAGAAGTGGCTGAAGTGGGAGCGGTGTGTGAGAATGAAATTGCGTTGGTTCACCCATTCAGTTTCGAGGCGGCCCCTGCTCCAGCCGAGCTCATTATTTTGGGTGGAGGGATGCTGACAGTCACACATGTTTTTATCTTCAGGGCAATAATGTGTGTTAATTGACTGGCTCCAGTTATGCACCCTCGCCTGAGATTCGGCCTATAACTATGGGTAGGGCAACTAAAATCCAATTTTTCTTACAGGTGCCAGCAATAATGCTTATGCATTTGAGGGAGAGATCAGGGTCACCTCACAGAAGTTTAGTCTCGTCGAAAACTGGGTTTTTACTAAGCCTGGCCGGTAAATTCCACTCCGCCCGCGGAGTATGTGGACTTCTTCCCACTCCGCGCAGCACACGGATTTCCAAAATGCGAAGTTGAGTTTTTTCCTCACCAATGTTAAGTTGGTGAGTGCAAGCGAGGAAAATCTTACTCCAGGCCACCTCCTGGCGAGATTTCCCAATGCAGGTAGTCGTGAATGGCCACGACAGCTTGCATTGAGAAACCTTCCATTCGCGTTGAGGAAGCTGCAGCTCAAGTAGAATATCTACTCGAGCGGCAGAATGAAGCAGCCTACTCCTGTACTGCGCATGATGCCTTCCAGCTTGGGGCAAACACCTGGTGCTAAAAATCAGCATGAACAGCGTGACCTAATGCACTCCGCCGCTTGTGGTACTCCACCTAGCGCAGCAGAGTTTTTTGGTCACTCCTCCCAGGCCTAGTTTTAACATCTTCATCATGAAAGTCCATCTGCATGTTCATTATTGTACATCCATTTTTGCCAAAGAGGGAATTGTCCAGACACTGTATCTTATTATATTCTGCCATTTATATAGGTCTCAATACCCTGTTGAGTTGCATAGAAGTGCATTTTCAGACAGGTAGCATCCTTCACCATAGTGGGTGTGTGATTGGCAGAGTGTTGTGTTTTTGTGATTCTATGTGGGAAGCATACTGGTGTCATGTATGAGTGAACACAGAGGAGCTCTGGTTTTGTCATGGCATGAGTCGCCAGGTGGGTTCTGGAGGAGGAGGTGTCGGCGAGCTGTGCAAAATAGAAACATACTTAGGTGACAATGATAGTTAACCCTGCAAGTCCTGTGTTATGATTTATGCTTTGTATTATGCTAGAGGCAGGGATCTTCCATGATGGTCTGTGTCAAAGGTCATCAAATTGTAGAGACTAAAGCATATAGTTAATTATGCAGCACCAACCAATGCAGAGGGGCAGTGGAATCCTCTGTGTGTATACACAAAATTAAGATGGACAGTTCAAGACATTGAGAAAATTAGATCCCACCTCTGCAGCGCCAACCAATGCATAGGGGCAGTGGAATCCTCTGTGAGTATACACAAAATGAAGATGGACATTCCAAGACATTGAAAAGGTTAGATCTCACCTGTGCTATTTTGGCAATTTGGAGTCTTCAAAAACACAAGTTAACTGATCAATAGATGCCATGTACATTGTTCTTAGAAAGTCAGTACCAGTAATCCATTATAGTGTGGGGTTCCTCCTTTTGGGAAATACACCAGTCAATAAGTGGAACGTTGTCCCAGGACAGCTGAGTTAAACGTTCACTGCAGAAAAGATTACACCGTAATCAAATTGTTTTTTGCTTAATAAAACGATAAAATCGATGCCCTTTCTGGATGCATACTGTTTGGGAACCAAGTATCAAGTTATCCTAGAGGCTAACAAAGTAAGAAATTATGTCACGTGGTTTCTTCATTATCACTGCTTTTGCTCCCACTGCCTTTTACTGGATTGATAAAGGCTAAAGGTTGCATATTTGTTTCAAAGTGCAGGCGAATGAGGTGTGTGTGGCATTAATAAAATGGATGCAAAAGGAATAAATGATGGACGGAATGCTGAACCATGCAAACATTCACCCCCAGTCACAAAGATCTGGGTCTAATCGATCGTTCTTTTGCTCACCACGCCACCCCATTTTGGACCCAGCCATATGCCAATCAGTCTTGACCCTATTCCTCAAGGCAACAGTCCAGCCCAAACTGCCTAGCCAGGCCCTACCTGGACCAGAAAGAAGCATCCTGGGACCGGTTTCGGGGCCTCGCCCCTTATCAGCCAGGTTAGCTTGAATCCAGTGGTGCAGTGAGTATGGGACCAACGTCTGGGTATACCCTTCCCACTTATAGCGACACCCCTATTGTGATAGGTATACCATTGTAGTCAAGCTAGCCTGGCTGATTAGGGGTGAAACCCCGAAACCGTTCCCAGGATGCTTGTTTCCGAACCAGGGAGGATCTGGCCTGGCAGTTTCGGCTGGACTGTTCCCTTAGGGAGCAGGGTCATTACTAATTTGCATATGGCTGAGTCCTAACTGGGGTGGCGTGGTGAGGAAAAGAACGGCGGATTAAACCCAGATCTTTGTGACTGGGGTGAATGTTTGCATTGTTCAGCATTCCATCCATCATTTGTTCCTTTTGCATTAATAAAGTGGAGGCATTCACAGAAAGCCCAGTAACCCATATTGCAACATGTACATGGCAGGGATGACGAACATTTGAAAAATGGTGCCAACTGGTCAGGAATTACCTACATTTGTTATCTTTTCTCTTTTTTTTAATTCTGTCAACAAGGTTTGGGCAAACCACATCAGGCACACCAGCAGTTGTCTGTTCTCAATCAGTGAAGCACATGAGTCTTCTTAATCGGTCTGACATCTTTCCATTTGACCTTATAGACAATTCGGTGGGTGATGGGAATTCAGTCCTAGTGGGGACAGCTGGATGTGTCCTTTTGCCCTTGGGGAGTGTTTTCATGCTGATGTTACCTTGTGGTGGAAGGTTTAACTATATGTTTGTCAAGTCACTTCATCAGTTGCCTTTGATTCATCATTTTCTATTGATCTCACCTGATTTTCTAAATCTCTGTCAGACAGACAGCCAGATAGAGAGAGAGAGAGAGATAGATAGATAGATAGATAGATAGATAGATAGATAGATAGATAGATAGATAGATAGATAGATAGATAGATAGATAGATAGATAGATAGATAGATAGATAGATAGCCTTGAGTGCTGCCTGAATACTACTCATTGGAGAGAGTTGCTAAGTTTGAATATCAGGGCCCACATTACATGGGAGACCTTCAGATACAGAACGCACAAGTGCTAGTTCAACATTAGGTCAGGTACACCAACTTGTTTATTTATTTATTTATTCATATACTTTTTGTTTAATATAGCACACATTTCACTGGATAATGTTTCAGTGCACTGTACACAATGAGGATGTGAAAACAGTTTGCCCGACTGAATTATCTATTGAACATAAATATTGTTTACAGTACAGTGTTCGTTGGATGCTCTAAATACTTTTCTACTGTGCTGGACCACAATAGAAATGGGTGTGGTCATGACGAGCTGAGCTCGTCATGAGCACACGAGCACTGTGCTGCATGACGAGCTGAGCTCGTCATGAACATGGAAGGGTTAAATTCAGTACGAAGGAATATGTGGTAGACAATGATAAATTAAACTTGTTACAGGACAGTGTTAGAGCATTGCATTGATTGTAGTACAAAAGCATACATTGAAGGAAAAGATTCATTAACTAGGTAAGATCTATTGACTTTACCAATGCTTGTTTAAATAGAGCTCCTATCACCTCTAAGCGCAGTAAATGACAGCTGTTACCATTGCCCAGTGTAAAGACAGTCAATGTCCCTGCCTCAGAAGAAAGGTCCGCCAATGACATCTGAAGGCATAAACAAGTGTTTAACTCGCTGAGCCACCTTGTACTGTTATTATGTTTGTAAGATAGCTCTGCAGGGCCACGTGCATGCATGTACTAAGTATGTGGTTAAAGTTCTTGCTCTCCTTATTAAGCCCAAGATATTTTTCACGTGTGACAGAACGTATTCACCCTCACTGGCATGGACTAGTGTGAACATATATTGACGTTATTTTGTTTTATATTTATTTAAAAAGTTTGGGCATTTGATTTGAGAACAGCTCAGCTAAACCAGAGATCACTCCTTGCTGTATACAAAGTCTGGGCAGAACAGAAGTTCCAGTGATTGGGGTGATGGGCAGGTTAATTCCCATTAGGAGGATTACATTTAACATTTTTAAGCCGTTTTCTTTATTGCCCTGTAATGCAGACTTTATAATGGGATTAATGTAGAAGATGCCCGTTGTGTCTGCATGAATTACACGTTGTGTGTTTTATAAACAATGCCCGAGGATCACGAAGGCTCGTGTCTGTGTTGTGACACAGACACCGCTCAGCCCGAAGTTTTCGAAGGATACTGAGCAGTGGCTGCCAGACGTTTAGTTTATCCATCCCTCACATAGGTTGGTGCGATCTTCATTGTTCGACTATTATCAGATTTATAGATACTGTCCTCAGGGCTTTAAGTGGGCCGGGTCCTGCTGGTGCTCAGCACCGGCAGTTCCAGAAAGCAGGTGCTGAAACGGGTTCACTATTGGGCTCTCCATTTTTGTCCTCTGGATAGAGAAAATAAATCTTCACTCTGCAGCAGTACCAACCACCCTTCACTGCCTCTGTCTGATGTAACTTCAAAGAGACTCGTTCTAGTTCTTTCACAGTCCCGCTATTTCAGAACTGAAGTGTATTTTCAATATGCTATACTAGGAAGCCATGGCTGTTGAGTATTCATTTACTGTAACTAAAATCCATTGACAACGTCAAAGGTACTGGCTTGTATCTGCAATTTTACTTGCTTATTATATATCTGGATGTAATGACAGAAGTAGCAAAATACCAGTCGGACGGCACAATAAGCTAAGCACAGATTTTCAGTTTAGGTGCTTTTAATCCACACCCTTAACTAGATCGGTCACACCCCTGTCAGAGACCGACCAGTTTTTTTTTTTACCCCAATTAAAGCCCAGACTGTCGTATTGTTTAATTATCACACCCCGGCGCGGCCTTCGATAGCGTTAGCATTGCTGAAATATTGCTCGTCTATTAGAAACGTGCACAACCTTTGTGTTCGTTACACACATGATTCTGTAATAATCTGCGATATTGCTTTTGTCACACAAAAATACGTAGATAAAAACGTACGCACTGTAATAGCGTTCAAGTATGTCTGTTTATCACACACGCAGACACCCTGCAATATTAGTTATTTATTACAAAGGCGCGCGCGCACGTACGATCCCGTAATATTGCCCATCTGAGTTCCTCTATTCACACAGGAAGCTGTAACCTTGTTTGTTTATTAGAAACGCGCGCGAGCACGCACTATTTATTGTTCCTGTTACTCACGCGCAGCCGGGCCCTTCAGCAGCTCTCGTTTATTAAACACCACAGGGACTCTCTCCATGGTACATGCACTTTGCTTCACACAGGAGTGCTCAGCGGCAGCACACGTGCTGTTACTGACGTGGAAGGCGGGTTTGGCAGGACGTGGTGGTCATCAGCTGTACACAGATGTGCAAGGTTAACAGCCAGATGTGCATTTATTTGTCAAGGTGTATGGGGCGTTACATATCAAGCCGAGAGCACCATAAAGCCTCATGCATCATAAAACTTATGAATGGTTTATTGTGATTTTTGAAGGATTTGGTTTTTATGAGGCCTCTAATGGGAGATGTTTCAGAGAGTTTTAATTGGTAGGTAGGGTGAACAACAGTGAAGAAAGGACGAGGCAACAACAATGATTCAGGAGAGGGGCTGGAGGGAGGGATGGAGCAACATGCAATGAGGTGGGAGAGGTCAACAAGTAAAGGGGCAGGAGAGACAAGGCACGCTACAGAAGAGGAGGGAGGGAAGAAAAAAGTACCTCAAAAGGCGGACGAGCAGCTAAAGGACAATAATCAGTACTTGGTCCATGCTTCATCAAAGAGACAAACATGTGAAGAAAAAGTGAAACAGGCATGCGCTGACCAATGAGAAACAAGGAAATGAGAGTGAAAATGAATAAGTTATAGAGAGGCTCTAAGTCATTATTAGATTTTATTTTGTTCAGCTACCCAAATAATCTAGCAAGCAACAATGCATGCACTCACTGTCTCCCACAAGCCCTAAAAACCACAAGAATACATAGAAAGAAAGAAGAGACCAACAACTGTCATATGCCAACACTGATCATAGGAGTAGGGGGCTAAGAGCTATGGAGATCTGTAAGATAAATAGTTAAAGAGGTAAATATTTAGTTCAACAGACAAGATGTTGTATTCACATAAGAGCACACATATTCGGCTAAAATGTGTTTTTAGGATGGTCATGCACAAGAACAGTTCAAGTAGCGTGTTTGTGAGGAGGGATTTGAAGCTTTGCAAACAAGAGGTGTTTTAAAAGGAATAGGGAGTGAGTTGCAAAGCTTCAGAGTGTTGAAGGAAAAAAGATCGGCCTAGTGTTTGCACTTTTCCCCTGAAATGAGGAGTGGAGGCAAATGGTGATCTTTCAGATAGAGAGAGTAAGAGCCTCCACAAAAGGAAATTTTGTAGGCGAGGTATATTGTAGTTTATTGCTACAGAATTTTGAAGGGAATTCAAGCGGTTCTGATAGTGCAGCAAGCCTAAAATGGGAGCCATTTAAGCTGGGTAAGTTCAAGGGTGATGTTTTCCATTTCAGATGTGTCAGTAGCGTTGACCATTTGATATTAATAAATTATATAATAATATACTTACTTCTAGGAGTTTTCATTTAGTTCATTCATCCATTGTACTGTTATTGTGTCATTCACATTTTCTTCTAGCCACTACATCATACAGTGTGGGGCAGTGGGTCATCATTCTTCAGCCATTGGCTAATTTAATTGTAAGTGTTGGCATTTTACCCTTCCACAAGGGACAAATTCACACAAAAATTAGGTCCCTTTTGTCCAAGGGACTGCTACGGAAATGTGTGCTATTTGATATAAAATAATATTTTAGCTTTTAGTCAGTGTTTTTTTAACTTGGAGAGGACCTGGAAGCTCACCAAAAAAACAATGTTTTACAAAATGCAAGAAGCTTGACAAAACAAATATAGACAAAGCGACAAACAATGGTGGCCAATGCAAACCAATTGTCTTTGCCAATGTTTGTTTGTATCAGTCAAGAACTTTGCTGGAGCTTGTGATATTGGTCTGAGAGGGGTTCATCTATTTTGGGCAACCCAGTGATGAGGAAGGAGAGAATGTGTTTCAGCGTCTTACATTTGTGAAAGTGGAATCTGATAGATTTAGTCATGGCCTTAATATACCTTTAAAGATTGTGGTTAGAGTCAAGCAGGAATCCCTGAGATATAGCAGAGGTGGCCAGTTGTGTGTGATGTCAGCTAATTTTAGTGGTTCAAGCTAGAGAAGGTCAGCTCCAGGGTCAGGTTGAGGTGTGAGGAATAGAAAATCCATCTTTAGTCTGTTTTATTTGAGATGAATTTTCTCTTTCCACTTGTGGATGTGCTGAAGTTTGAAGTTTCAGAGACGTTAGAGGCAGGCCTGAGTGCCATCTGTGGATTGGTGAAATGAGACACCAAGATGCAGATGGAGCTCATACATGAGTTCTAAATATTCATAAAAAGAAAATTGGTGCTAGGATGGAGCCGGGAGGGGCATCACATGAGATGAGAGCGGTAACAGAATGGTTATGGAAAGGGGCGACCACTCGGTCCCCCCGAACGTATGGTAGGGTGCCCTGACCCCCCCGGGAAACCATTTTGGGCGGGAGGCGTGTCTCGGCTGGTATGCCCGAAGCGGCGTAGCCGGGGCGGGCCTTTTTGCCGCCCAAGAGGGGTTGTCCTAGACACCTACACCGCTGGCCACGCCCTGTGGGCGGATAAGGGGAGAGTACACGCCCTCCCGAGGAAGAATAAAAGGAGCAACAATCCAAGGAAGCATCCTCTTGTTCCTGTGCTTGGAAGCTGCACCTCCTCGTTGCACGTGAGCCCTAGACGGAACAAGGAGCCAATTTTGAGAACTTTTAATTTTGTGCTTCTCTTTTCAGTGACCCCGAACCTTTGGATCCAGGACCTCGTCGAGCAGCAAGTGTCGGATATACGAGAACGATGCCTGGCAAAAGGGTCGGAATGAAGGTGGGGACCGAACAGATGCTTCGCATGCTGGTGAAAGACATGGCGAACATGAAAAAGCAGATGGCGGCAATGAATGGTACGGGCAGACCGAAGAAAGTCATCGGACCAGCATTGCGGGGAGTAGTCCCTGCCGGGAGAGGTAAAAGGGCCCAGAATAGGGCGACAGGGGGGGAGGCTCCGGTTCCCGAGTTACCTCCGGCGAGCCCGGTCAGTCCAGTGGAGGCCCCAGTTCCGATCCCGAACGCGGGACAGCCGATCCCTGTTGTAGTTACACCCGATAACGAGGGGGATATGCCTCCCGAGTTGGCTGCCCAGTTGGCGGCATGGTTAGGCAAGAACACCGAAGGTGCCGTGGCGCCAGGAGACACGGCCGAGGAGGCCAGGTTACTAATGAAGCAGTTGCGGCAATCGAGAGATGCTGCAAAGGCACCTTGTCCTCTTGTTTCCCCTCAGGTTCCCTCGGAACAACCGGCGTCTGGCGTTGGAACAACTGCAACAGCAGGACCAGCTTCTGATTCGGGTAAGCAGCCGTTGCCAATGGCGAGGGAGGGATCGTTACCCTCAAGGAGGGAAAGGGTGGTCCAACATATACCGTTGGCCACGAAAGAAACGATCTGGGCTGATAAATACGTAAACATGTTTTCCCTGTTGACCGACCACCATGAGATAGAGCACGTTAGAAGTCAGAAGGAGTTGTTGCATCCGAGTGTATGGCGTGCAAAAATGGCGGTTTCAGGGTGGATGAGACGATCGCTAATTGGGCCAGGGCATTTGGAATGTTCACTGCGATCATGGTGGAACGTAGGCCCGAAGTATTGCCTGAATTGGCTTGTTACCAGACACGTATAATGGAATTTTATGAAACGTATGAAGGCAATCAATGGTTGGGTTATGATAGCAAATTTCGCAAGGCCAAGGAGCACGACTCATCTCTGACGTGGGATTGTTTCGACTCCATTTCCTGGCAGAAGCAGGTCATGCCGAACACGACGAAGTCGTCTTCGTTTGGCGGGAATGGGGCGGAGTCCGCCCGCCATTATTCAGCGGCGCCCTTTCGAGCGGGCGCCAGCAGTGATCAACACACAAGGAGTAATGGGAACTCGGGTAGAAAAGGGGTCTGTTGGAGCTTTAACAAAGGCAAGTGCACCAGGCCACAAGGGACATGCAAGTTCAGGCATGAGTGTGCAGGGTGCGGACAACCTTCACACCCGAGAGTTCGTGCAGAGCCAAGAACGGTGATACAGGGGGTAGAGGAGGGGCCAAACAGGTCTAATATCGACCGAGGGGCACCGCTACCTACTCCCGTAGACATCATGGCAATGATCCCTTGGCTGAACGAGTACCCTGATCAAGTCTCCGCTGGGGTGTTGCGAGACGGTTTCTCATATGGTTTCCGCATCCCGGCGGGGGATTTTCGGGGGGAATCACAGTGTAAGAACCAACTGTCGGTTCAACAAAATACGGCGGTAGTACAGGCAAAGATTGCAAAGGAGGTGGCCCGAGGCCGTGTTGCAGGACCATATGGGCATCCGCCAGTTAATAACTTCATTTGTTCACCGTTGGGAGTAGTCCCCAAGAAGGACCCAGGTGAGTTTAGGTTAATCCATAACTTGTCCGCTCCCAGGGGTCTTTCGGTGAATGATGCGATTGACCCGGGAGTTTGTACAGTGCGGTACGCATCCTTCGATGAGGCCGTCGCCATGTTGAATCGCCTGGGGCCCGGAGCGCTGATGGCTAAATCTGATATTGAATCGTCGTTCCGGTTGCTCCCGGTACACCCACAGGATCAGCGTCTGTTAGGTTTTGTGTTTCAAGGACGCTACTACATGCATAAATGTATGCCAATGGGTTGCTCCATCTCTTGTGCGTATTTTGAGAAGTTCAGTAGCTTTTTGCAATGGGCGTTCACCAGAGCCACAGGCTTTACGCAGGTTATGCATTACCTTGATGATTTTCTGTTTCTGGGGGCAGCCGGGGACACAGATTGTGCACAGGCTTTAATGGAATTTTGCAATCTCATGAAACGATTTGGCGTGCCACTGGCACCAGGGAAAACAGTAGGGCCATCTACTTCACTCGAGTTTCTGGGAATTGAGCTCGACTCTGTGGAGGGGTGCTTCCGTTTGCCCAGGGAGAAGGTAATGAAATTTAAGGCCTCGCTCGAAATATGCATCAGCGAGAAAAAGGTAACTCTTCATCAGTTGCAACAAGCAGTGGGTCAGCTTAACTTTGCCCTTAGAGTGATACCGATGGCTCGCCCCTTTTCCCGCTCTATTGCACAAGCCATGGTTGGCCTCAAAGAAGGGCACCACCGCACACGGCTGTCAGCAGAGGTTCGCCAGGACATGCGCATATGGTTGGCATTTCTGGCGGATTTCAACGGCCGGGTCATGTGGAATAAGCCGCCAGCTTCCTCTGAGGAGCTGGGCTTATGGACCGACTCGGCGGGGAGTGTGGGATTTGGCGCCATCTTTGGTAATCAATGGTCGGCGTGAACATGGCCGACGTGGTGGCACGATAGTGGGCTCACAGAGAACATTGGGTTTCTTGAGCTGTTCCCCATTCTTGTGGCCTTAAAAACATGGCCGGGGGGGTTTCGTGATCGCACAGTGGTGTTCTGGTCTGATAACATGACCGAGGTTGAATGTATCAATAATCAGGCAGCACGCTGCAGATGGATTTTGAGATTGCTGAAAGAAATTGTTCTACTGTATATGAGACTAAACGTCCATTTTAGGGCAAGACACGTGCCTGGTGTATTGAACCAGGCGGCTGATGCACTCTCTCGTTCCCATATGCAGGCCTTCAGGGGTTATCTACCCTCGGCGGACTTGGTGGCGGCACCATTTCCCGAAGCTCTCTGGTCACTCGGTGCCCCGGATTACAAGACCTCGTGGGAGTGAGTCTAGCACCCAGGACAAGGACTGCATACGAAGGAGCGTTCCGTTCCTATTGGTCTTTTTTGGGTCCAGCTAGGGGGGAGCATTGGGGGCAGGAGGAGTATGTCCTGAAGTTTCTGGTATCACTACATCAGGCAGGCCGATCAGTGGCAACAGCCAATAGACACCGGGCCGCCATTGCTTTCATGGCGCAGGCTCATGGCATCCAGGACCCCACATCGTCCTTTCTCGTAAAGAAGGCACTGCGTGGGTGGCAACGCCTTGAGGGTCGTAGAGTGGACGAGAGGCGCCCGATTGGGCTAGCAAGGTTGTCCCTATTAATGTCCGTACTCCCTGCGACATGTTCATCTCAGTCAGAGACGGTGCTGTTCCGGGCCGCTTTTGCATTAGCATTCCACGGGGCTATGCGGGTAAGCGAACTGGTAGCGAGGAACAAGCAGGATACGGGGGGAGGTCTGTGTCGAGAACACATTCAAATCAAGGTTGATACCATGGTAGTCACGATAGCTAGGTCCAAAACCGATCAGGGAGCGATCGGGGACGGGGTGGTAGTCCAGCGCAATCCAGGGTCCCCCATGTGCCCGGTAAAATGTGTCGAGGAATATTTAGCGCAGAGGGCGGCATCATGGGGGGGAAGCTTGCTGAGACACACCGACGCCACCCCACTGACTAGGTTTCAGTTTCAGCGGGTGTTAGCAATGGCAATCGCGGCAGCGGCTTGAACCCGAGCGATTTTGGGACCCATTCCTTCCGGATAGGGGCTGCTACAGAGGCTACAGCCAGGGGTCTGAGCGTTGAAAAGGTGAAACAGTTGGGACGTTGGTCCTCGAATTGTTATAAAAGGTATGTGCGGTTGCACATGTTGTGAAGCTAATGTCATACACTCACGCTTCTATATGTAATGTAATGATGTAATGATGATACTTGTAAAGCGCACTGTTACCCCATCTCGGGGTGTCCTGGCGCTGAAGACCGCTGGGGAACCCGTCCTGGCTTTCCCTGTGAGATGGTCCCTTCTGGGTATCTCCAAGGTGAAACCAGGCATCCCCGGCGTCTGTGGGGGGCCGTTGTAGAGATGAGGCAAGCTTAATGCCCAGAGTTGCCGAGTGTGATCCCTGGTTAGAGTAGGCACCGAGGCGAGAATTATCGAGTCCGTTGACCCTGGTCCACGACCCTGCCGCGTCGGGAATCGAACCCTGGTCCCGGGCCGTTCTCTGCTTCCGGGTCTGCCGCCTCTAACCATTGAGCCGCACCACTGTTTTCTGTTTGGTTTACAGTTTCGCGAGCAGGCTTTGCGAGGCGGACTGTGCAGTTGACCCGACACCTGGGGACCAGCGGTCAAAGATCACCGGCTGAGGGAAGAGTGGTGTGGGTCGTTGGCCACTCATACGTGAGGCGTGCCGCGGACGTATTCAAAGCAGGTGACATGATTCACATGGCTGGGGAATACGGGTACAGGGTGACCTTCCACGGAAGGGGCGGGCTCTGTATTGACCAGTTTCAAAGTTTTATTGAGGGACTTTTAGGGCGGACGAGGTCACCGCCGTCTGTAATCATAGTACATCTTGGGGGCAATGATTTGGTGACCACTGGTCGATGAGTACTTCTCGAGTTAATTTTATCCACCGTGAGTTGGTTGGCGAGAAGGGTTACGGGGTGCACGATTGCATGGTCACACATGATTCCTCGGAAGGTGTGGCGGGGGGCCATCTCTGTGTCAGCTTTGAATCAATCGGTAAAGAAAGTCAATAACAAACTTAGTAGATTGTTTCGTTCAAGCCAGTTGCATTGTATCCCACATGGATGTATTCGGGGGGACCACATGTATCTTGAAGATGGGGTTCATTTGTCCCGGGTGGGGAATGTCTTACTCATAGGAGACTTCATAGCGTGGTTAAAGAGTTTGAGTAGCCATGACCTTTAGTAGGAGTTTGTGGGGGGTCCGGATAGCCGGTCAACTATCCGGCCTGTGGCGGTAAGGTCATGATCGGTGAGCAGTAATTGGAAGATCCCTAGAGGTAGGGCGCCACCCATTATGGATGGGAGCGCCCGGGGGGAGGCGGCCATTGGCCCCTCACACAGGGAGGCGGTACCCTGTAAGGATGGGTCCGCCGAAAGGGAAGCTGGTCATAGGCCCCTCCCAGGGGAGGAGGGGCTACGGGCCCCTCCTAGGAATTTCCCGGGGCCAGGACATCCGCGACGGCGGATGTGGTAAGCAGTGTGGGGTGGGAGGGGGGTCTACGCTACCTTCTAGACACCTCACACGAGTCCTCGGACGACCATTAAGATGGCGTCGAGTTAAATAAGGGGCCCCCGCTAAGACAAGGGAAATTGGAAGTTGGCACAGAGGTACAGTCCTCTGTGCGCCCGCCCCTCACAAGTGAGGGGGGAGTTCTGGTATTAGGGATCTGACACCGGTTACGACCTTGCCGTTGGCCCGTAATGTTAGGATGTACAATTTCAATTTTGAGAATATGCATTTGCAGGATGTTTTAGAATCGGCTAGGAGAACCTTTGTATTAGAGATGTGTTAAGGTTAGCCAATAAACATCGTAATGTGTAAATGAAAATTGTACATAATATGAAACTGTTATTTTAATGTTTTAATTTTGTTTCATATTTTTAATAAATACGGCCGGGAGGGTAACTCCCGCCCGCCTTCCAAAAGTTCAAGAACTGTGTCCGTCTTCCCATCCTTGGGGATTGTGTTGGGAGGGGGTGACGGGTATCCCGGCCATATGGAAAGGGGCGACCACTCGGTCCCCCCGAACGTATGGTAGGGTGCCCTGACCCCCCCGGGAAACCATTTTGGGCGGGAGGCGTGTCTCGGCTGGTATGCCCGAAGCGGCGTAGCCGGGGCGCGCCTTTTCCCGCCCAAGAGGGGTTGTCCTAGACACCTACACCGCTGGCCACACCCTGTGGGCGGATAAGGGGAGAGTACACGCCCTCCCGAGGAAGAATAAAAGGAGCAACAATCCAAGGAAGCATCCTCTTGTTCCTGTGCTTGGAAGCTGCACCTCCTCGTTGCACGTGAGCCCTCGACGGAACAAGGAGCCAATTTTGACCCACCCACCCACCAGCCCCTTATGGCAACGATTGGTATTGCAATAAAGTCGATTAACGGTGATATTATCTCTTTACAGGTTGTCTTAATAAAGTTTGGATTGTTTCTTATGACAATAAAATGGTTGCTGTTTAGCATGTTCTTAGGCGAAGTATCACAGCCTAGTGAAAGATGTGTTATTTGTGTAGATAAAGGTTTATATTGTGAAATCTCCAGTATAACCATTTATTCCGCCTCATTAGGTCAAAATGTCGTATTTATTTTGGTCGGGCGGTAAGGTCATGATCGGTGAGCAGTAATTGGAAGATCCCTAGAGGTAGGGCGCCACCCATTATGGATGGGAGCGCCCGGGGGGAGGCGGCCATTGGCCCCTCACACAGGGAGGCGGTACCCTCTAAGGATGGGTCCGCCGAAAGGGAAGGCGGTCATAGGCCCCTCCCAGGGGAGGAGGGGCTACGGGCCCCTCCTAGGAATTTCCCGGGGCCAGGACATCCGCGACGGCGGATGTGGTAAGCAGTGTGGGGTGGGAGGGGGGTCTACGCTACCTTCTAGACACCTCACACGAGTCCTCGGACGACCACTAAGATGGCGTCGAGTTAAATAAGGGGCCCCCGCTAAGACAAGGGAAATTGGAAGTTGGCACAGAGGTACAGTCCTCTGTGCGCCCGCCCCTCACAAGTGAGGGGGGAGTTCTGGTATTAGGGATCTGATACCGGTTACGACCTTGCCGTTGGCCCGTAATGTTAGGATGTACAATTTTAATTTTGAGAATATGCATTTGCAGGATGTTTTAGAATCGGCTAGGAGAACCTTTGTATTAGAGATGTGTTAAGGTTAGCCAATAAACATCGTAATCTGCAAATGAAAAATTGTACATAATATGAAACTGTTATTTTAATGTTTTAATTTTGTTTCATATTTTTAATAAATACGGCCGGGAGGGTAACTCCCTCCCGCCTTCCAAAAGTTCAAGAACTGTGTCCGTCTTCCCATCCTTGGGGATTGTGTTGGGAGGGGGTGACGGGTATCCCGGCCATATTGCTGATTTCAGCCATTTATAAGCATTCTATGGGATAGGTCTGGGACCACTGTAGAACAGATCCACCGGGGCCCACCCTGTTTCCAGTTTTCAACGGAATATGATGGCCAGTTGTATCAAAAGCTGCTGTTATTAACTGGTATTACACTATTGGGATTACCACTGACTATGTAAATATTTTCCATATAGATTCTCTAAATGCGCTCTAGGTCACTAACTTAAAAACCCTGCATGCACCCAGTCCTACTTTACCAGCATTGAAACAAAGCAACTCAAATACTACCTGCCGACCCACTCGCCCAGAGGGCTTTTGTTTTTCATTCCTAATACTCTAACATTTTAGAAATGCAGATTGAAATTCAAAGGTCAGATAAATATGGGGATCCTATGGAAACAGCTGTGATCCAAAATTGTGGGGAAAACTGCACTATTTATCAGGTCTGTTCATCTGCATGCTAATGTTTTCTTGATCATTTTTATTTTTTTTGTTGCAATATTCAGCTTAGTTCAATGTATGTGTTTATTGGAATGTAAGATGTATACATCTTCTCTTGGTTCTATAGCCCTTTTTTTAATATTCACGTTTTGCACTTCTTTGTGTTTTTTCTATACATATATTGTGTATTCAGTATTCTGAAGATATATCCAGCTCCTTTAAATGTATATTTTCATGCAGCAGAAGGCCTGATAGCCCACTGAAAGGGCGCGCTCTAGATTAGTAGTCACTAAGTTCTACTGAAGGCATGAAAAATTGATCTGTGAAAACTTGTCAGTCAGTGTTGCTTGACGGCTTTGTGTTTCTGCACTCTGTTGGTAGTGCTGCGGCTTTAAGAGAGCTGACATATTCCATAACTAGCTTCTCTGAAACATATCTCATCACACATGCACTGGGACCAGCCTTCAAACTGGAGACAGGCAAGGGTTCCTTCAAGGACGAATCAAACACTCAAGAGAGTTACCTTGAAGACATCTCTGCAGTCAGTGCTCGGCGCTGTACTGGCGCAAAGCTGTAAGCTTTTCTGACACACAAAGTATATATTGAAGCAGCTCTGTTGCCTTTCTCCTAGCTCCCAGTTCCCCCTAGATTCCTTCCTGATTCCATGCACCCCTTAGACACATTTTCACTTCTGCGCCTATTCTTCACGTGATAGTCAGGGGCGGAAGGAATTTAGAGCAAACTTCCCAAAGGGAATCTCAGTGTGTTACCCCAAAGAGATTATTATATATGGGATCAAGTGTCCCCCAGTACATTATAGGAATATTTGAAGTTACCAAGGAAAGTTCCTTGGGTATATAGAGACATGAGGCCGAATGCAGAGTTTTTTTCTTCATTGTTTAAGCTGCAGCTGCAATCATGCTCCTTGACCTGCCTTTCACCTCAGCTGCTGGCCATGGCTAGCATGGTGATATCACAACTCAACTGTAATAACCTATTTACAGTTGAGCAGCTATGTCATACCATTATTGCAGGTGACTAGAGATTTCACAACTAGACGGTAGAAAGGGAATTAGAGACAATGTCTACATTTGACATTAGGCAACACGTTTTGATTTCACTAAAATCTATATATAAATATATATATTTTTTTATTTTATTTGGACTTTCCGCCAAATCTCTCCATCCATTGGTCCATTGTTTTGATGCACCATTCCCATTTGTTTCCTCCCACTTTAACCATTGGTTACCTTCACTGGGAGTTGCTGCATAATGCGCTTTCATAGAGTACAGCCACACAAATAAGTTTGCTTCACTACTAGAGACTGCTGGGGCAAAGTGTGCTTTGTGAAGTCAAAACATTTTTTTGCCTTAGCTAATCTTTATTTTTTATGCTAGTGAGGACCTGGCAGCTCCTCAAAAATAAGGTTTTACAAATTCCATAAGAAAAGTAGCAGCCAAAGCCCGGCCTATTGACTTTACCAATGTTTGTCATACTGGGATTGCAGGCTTCCATGTGTTATATATACATAACAAGTAATGGTTTATTATGATTCAATACTGCCATTAACTGGTTCTGGTGGCATGATAAACCACAAGGTCAATCAATGTCACCAGGACCCCAAGAGATTGTTGAAGCTGCCCTTCTTCAGTGTGCGGCCAACAATGGGCACAGATGAAATTAGAATGTTACAGAATTTTTATCTTTCATGTACAGATTGTCAGTTAAACAATTGATAGTGGTCAGGGCCAGTGCAATTTGCTATTCTGTAGATACGGTGTTTGCCACATAGCCAGGCATTTACTGCATTTAGCACACAGTTTTCTGCATAGTTTGCCTGTTCCAACAAAACATGTTCATTGGTAGCTCAAATGGTTAAAAAATAACAGACAATATCCTTATGAGGAAACTTAGCCCCCTTGGTGCATTCCGAAAAGAGACAAATGGTGGTATTTGCGACACTTTTGAGGTGAATCAGTTGGACAGTAGGAAGAATTCCTCTAAAAGCATGTTCTGATATCCATTTTGTAATCAGTCCCCCATTTTATATTGTGATTATCCAGTGGAAGAAAACTGAGCACTCCATGAATGTGGTGATCTACACCAGAAACTTCTAATATACTGCCAAGACTTTTGATCAGCTGTTAAATATAGAGAGAATACCAAGAGGATCAGGAGGAGGTGGGCAGAAGTTTTAGGATGTCTGAAGATGTCTCGGGCCTCAGAGAACCATCACACCAGTGACACCCGGGCAATGGGTTCTCTGCATACAACTAGCATTCATATTCCTTACATTGACCTGCCCTCCCTCAGCTGACAGGAGAGTGAGACATATTTGGAGACTCATAGCTATCAGACCATGCACTCCTCTACTTCGCTGGTAAGCATGGGGCACATGCATCAAGCTATTTACCAGTCGCAAATGGGCCTTTTGGGATGCATTAACCCAAAAGGCATTCACAAAAAGGTAATCACAACTTTTGAAATTATCTATTTTGTGAATGCAGTTAGGAAATCACAATTTGAGATTCCCTAAATGCAATGCAAGAAGCATTCTCACAATGTGACTTTGCATTGAAAAATCGCAAATTATCATCGACTTCAAGTTGATGGTAATTTGCAATTCTTTAGAAAAATGCACAGAATTGCATTTTTCTTAGTGACATGTGGAGCATACATATGCCCTTAGGGCATGTGTGTGCGCCACTTGTGCACAAATATCATTTTGGGAGGTGCATAATGGTGGCCTTTTGACCCCCTTGCATTGCATTCGCAATTTGCGATTACCTATTTGGTAATTGTAAATTGCGAATTCTTTCACAATAATTCCTATCGGCCTCTAGGCATTCACTGTTATTTGCGATTCACTAATAGGGACTGTGTAGGAACCGCTATTTTTTGCTGCGAAACCTACATGCATAAGGAATTGCGATTCCTTAATAGCGATTCCTTAATAATCGCTATTAAGGTATTGCAATTCCTTTGCTTGATGCATTGTGCCCCACTGTAAGCTGTGCTGCTCATGTCCTTCAGAAGCAGTAAGGGTATACCCTTAGCAGTGCCTCCACTTCTACAGCTGACTGGACACTCACGGTATACATTCTTTACCCCCACAGGCTTTACCCCGCAGGATGTTGCATCTCATGTTTGTACTACATAGGTAAGTGTAAGTAGGCCCCTTTTTGGTACTTTACCCCACAGTACTTTACCACGGAGATATGTGTTTTATAATGATAAATATTATATTATTAAAAAAGATAGAATTTAATGGTTAGGACATGTGTAAGGTTTAAGGGATCGGTAAAAAAAATAGGAGGGTAGATGTGAGGAATGTAAGGGATTTTAAGGGTTCACAGAGGGGGGAGAGTTAAAGGGGTAAGGATTTTTTAGGGTCTAGAGGTGAGTAGAGCTAATAGGAGGTAAGAGCTTGTTGCGGTTATGGAGAGGGTAGACGAAAAGAGAGGCTATTGGGTTAAGAAAAAAGGGAGGTTACTCCCCAAAAAGACAAAGAAAGAGAAACAGGGTATTGGGGGGTGCCCCCCACCCAAAAATATATATACATTTTTTTCACTGAAAAAAAAAACAATTTACAGGAGCGTTATAGTTATAGTTAGGCTGACATATCACTCGTACAAAACCAAAGAAATTCAGCAGTTATAATTAACTGAGCTAACTATAACTTGCGCCCCCGCAATGCACTGCTTATGACCTCACATATTACATCAGTATGTGTTAGTATCTGTATGAATACGTGAGTGGGTTTGTGTATAACTGTATAAGTACATACGTGGCTGTGAGAGTGACTTTATGGGTCAGTGAGTAAGTGTGTGAGTAGCTCTATGGGTGACTAACAGTGAGTGAGTGGCTGAATAGGTGTATGAGTAGATATATCAGTGGCTGTATTAGTGAGTTAGTTAGTATATGTTTGGCTGTATGGGTGTGTGTAGTCCTATGAATCAGTGAGTCACTGTGTAGGTGTGGGTGTGTCAGGGGTTTTGAGAATGGTATTGTGGAAGTTGGAGTGGGAGTATAAAAGGTTATATATGAGTATGATGGGCACATGAGAGATTTTGTGGATGATATAATCGGTGATGTCACCAGTAATGTTGAGATATCATGAGTGATGTTACTGACCATGTCATGAGCGATGTAATATGTGAGGTCATAAGCAATGCACTGCGGGGGAGCGAGTTATAGTTAGCTCAGCTAACTATAAGTGCTGAATTTCTCTGGTTTTGTATGAGTGAAATGTCAGCCTAACTATAACTTCCTACAATTTCCCTATAACCTTGGATTTGGTAGTACATTTCTAAGTAAAAAAAAAAAAAAAAATTCCTAACTATAACGTCCCTGTAACCTTTGTTTTTTTCAGTGAATTTCCATGGTTTTTAAAGTAGTAGTCATGTTTGCAAAGTGGTGGAGAAAAGGGGTGGGTCCTCCGATCAGTTCTCAGAAATTCCGCTGTGTAGGATTTACAGGAGGTACCAGGAGGGTTTCTTGGCCCCCAGTGGTCCATCAGGAGAAAGGGGACTTCATCCCCCAACCAGTAGTGCACCAGGGGCCGTGTTTGCAGAGTGCTACAGAAACAGGGCTTGGCCTCCGAACACCTCTAAGCAATTCTGCTGTGTGGGGCTTACTGGAGGTAACAGGACGGGTAGTTGGCCCCCAAGGACATCCTTGGTGGCTAGCTATCCCTCCTGTTATCTTCAGTAAGTGCCAAACAGCAGGATTTCTGAGAAGTTGTCAAAGGCCACGTCCGCTTTCTCCACCACTTTGCAAACATGCCTCTGGGGCACCACTATTTGGGGGATGAAGTACCCTTGGCTCCAGAGGGTCCTTGAGGGCCAACAAGTACTCCTGTTACCTCCAGTAAGTCCCACACAGTGGATTTGCTGAGAGGTTTTCGGTACCCACTCCACCTTTCTCCATGACTCTTTCCTTCTGGGGCACCACTATTTGGGGGATGAGTTTGGCCCAGGGGACTCCATCCCCAGGGGTGAGACCTTTTCTTTTTTATTATAATCCTTAGGGGGGCACACTGCTATAGCATGGCAGGAGCAGTGCTCCAGCCATGCCATAGCATACTGCAATGTCCCGGGGGTGAGCACACCGGGACATCGCTGTAGCCGGCAATGGGGGTTGCGGTCCCCAGGGCCATGTAGGTCTCCTGGAGGGGGGGCCACTTAGTCCCCCTCCTTTGTTCAAATTTTCCCCAGGGAGGTGATGTTCCCCAGGGCTGGGGGAACCCAATGGATCCCCTTAATTATTGTATGTGTGCCACAGAGAGTTAGCGGTCTTTAGGGCATGGGGGTCCACAAGGTCGCCCATATTATTGAAATTAGCCTCGGGGAGGTGGCGGTCCCCGGGGCAGAGGGGTCCGAAAGGCCCCCCCCACATATTTGGAAGCAGCCCCTGGAAGGTGGCGGTCCCTGGGGCTGCTAGTGAGCCCTCTTGCATTAATAATGAAAAGTCCCCTGGGAAGTGGCGGTCCCCGGGGCTTTGATATGACCTAGAAGGGGGGGACCCCGTGTGCCCCCTTCCTATAGTTACCATATAAGCCTGCGCCAAGGACCATACAGGTGTTATTTTAAACAAGTGCAGGAGCCTACGCTTGCCCTTTAAAAAAAAAAAATTGCAGAAAATGTGAAAATATCTTAATTATGCGACAATATTTTAAAAGAATGCTTTAATGCCGTGGCGGGATCACTGGGGACCCCAAAACCATGACTTGGGGTTGAAGGCATTCCTACCCTGACCCCTTTTCTTTAGTTTCACTTTTTTTGTGGGGGACTCAGTGAAGTCGAGTCCCAAGATGGCTAGCAACACTTCCTGGTAGAAATTTTGACAGCCAATCAAAGCGGTGCATTTCCCTACACAAGCTCGTCTTTTTTTGTGAAGGTGTCCCAACCAAAGATATATCTGTCTTTTTTTCTTAAATTCTAAAAAACTACTGAGCGGATTTACACCAAATAACAAAAATCACAATCTGCATAACAACATCTACCTTTCTGCCAAATTAGGTATATTTCCATCCAGCAGTTCGGGCTGTTGGTTCAACAACACGTTCCTATGAGAATTAACTTTACAAATGCACCCTTATTTCACGCCCCTATTTCTTTGTCCTCACTGCATGGATTGCACCCAAACCTTCCATAATGCACAAAACCTACAGTGACACTTTTTGGGAAAGATTTCATGAAGAATGGTCAAACAACTCCAAAGTTATGGCAAGTCAAAAAATGCTTTTCCTATGGAAACTACGGCCTAACTAGAACTACCTACTGGCGACCGCCAGTAGGATGAATATATATATATTTTGCCACGGTGTAGTTATATTTAGGACCAAGTTTCCATTGGAAATGGATTTTTTGTTTTGTAAATAACTTTGGCGCCGTTTGACAAGTCTTCATTAAACTTTCCCCAAAAAAAGGTTCATTCCCCTCAGCTTCTTCCTGGAAAGTTTCTGGGTGATCTGTCCAGCGGGGGCTGAGAAAAAAGGGGGTGGTGTGGCCAAAATGCCTTTACCCCTTACAATTTCCCATAGGAACATGGGCACGCAGTACAGCCAAAATGGTTGTACGGAACTGCACCAACTTTAATAAAAATCTAATTTGTTGCCCATAAATTGTGATTTGGTCAAAATCTGCTCAACCGTTTTAGAGAAATTAAGCTTAAAAAATGATAGACATCTAGCAACACTGTACTACAGACAGAAAAAATGACAAAGTACTACAGACAGAAAAAATGACAAAGTACTACAGACAGAAAAAATTACAAAACACTGAAATTGACCAGTTCTAGTTAACTGAAGTAGCTATAACACGTGTATTTGCCATACACTGCTTATGGTCTCACACATTACATCACTCATGACATGTTCTATTATAACATTGATAACATCACTGATGACATCTGAAATTATAACATCAATGACATCTCTGTGCATGGCAAATGCGCAAGTCATAATTACTTCAATTTACTATAACTGGTAAATTTTAGTATGTTGCACGTGGTGAGACTTTACGTTTTGGAGTCCGGACACTCGGAGATCTCTGTTGCTGTAAGAGCATAAGTGCGTGACATTTGTGTTCTTTAAAACTGATTGAACAGTGTGATAGTGCCAACCCCAGAGACTGAGTGGACTTGATATCATACACAGGGCAGTGAAACCCAGAAAGGGAGGGACGACGCCATCAAATGTTTTTGAGTGTTTTGTTTTAAAAGCCTAATATTGTGACCATTCAACATAATTTTCTGTTTGCAAATCAACAATTCTAACAGAATGTATTGAAGCAAATGTCTCCAGTATTTTGTTCTCAGAAGCACGAAACTTGCGCACAACCAGGTGTTAGGAACAGGTCATTAATAGTGCATAATTATTTAATGTGCAAATATGTCTTACATTTTTTACGGTGCGCACCTGAGAACAAAGAGTTATTCTTGAAATGTGTTTTTTGTAGGTCTGTTGACATGATGGATTATGTTGTTTATTTCTATGAAATTGGGGGTATTTAAATGTTTTAGCAAGATGGCAATTCATTAATTGATAAAGTTCCATAGGAATTTCTTTTTTGTTTTGCTAATAACTTTGGCACCGTATGTAGAATCTTCATGAAATTTTCAAAACTAGTTCAATTCCTGTGTGAAAAGTTTCGGGGTGATTCATCAAATGGGGGCCAAGAAAAAGGGGGGGGTCCCAAAACACATTTTTCAAAGGCAATTTCCTATAAGGATTTTGGACATGGCAGAAAGCTAGCTCTTGGTCCAGAAATAGCAGTTTTTATAATTTGGTTTAAATCCGTTCAGTAGTTTTTGAGTTAGTAATGGAAAAATAAATTTGTTTATCTAGGGATGCAAATTCTCTGCAGGTCAGACAGATGTCATGCGATTGGCTACCAACACTACAACCAGGAAGTGTTGGCAACGATCTTGGGACTTGGACTCGGCCAAGTCCCAAGAAAAAAGTAAAAAAATAAACTGGAGTGGACAGAGTAGGAATGCCCCTATCCCCTAGGCCTGGTAAAAAAAAGAGTTTTTTTTTTATTTTGCCCCAAAAATCATGGCGGTTCAATGAATATTGGAAAAAAAAAGAAAATCCAAAGGTGGTCTCTCACATTTGTTTAAACTTCAGACCCTGGATGGGCCAGGTCCTGCGACAAACTTTACTGATTATATTGGGGAGGGGGCACATGCGGCCCCCTAATCTTGGCCAGTTTCGGTCCCGGGAACAGCCTCCTCCTATGGGCAGACCAATGTTAATTAAATGGGAGAAAGGCTTTGTGGCTCACCTCTGAAAGCTGTTTATGGCCCCAGGGACCGCAAACTTCCTGAGGCAAAGTCCTACCTTGTACAGGGGAGGAGGGCTGTGCAGACCCCCCTCCTGGGCCAATTATAGCTCCAGGGATCACCACCACCACCTAACCGGGGCCAGGCCCTGTAAAATATTGGGCAGCGGGACCCCCCTGCTGGGCCATTTTCAGCCCTGGGTACCACCACTTCCCCGGGGCATGGCCGTTCACTTTAAAAGGAGGGTGGTCTTCCTAGAGCCAATAATGTCCGTGGGGGCTGCCTCCCCCTAGGGCCGGCTCCAGAGTTGCCCAACCTCGGGACATAGATGTTTGCTTTCACTTGGCGGGACCTTTGACAGCTCCCGCCAAGCGAGAGCAAACAGTAAGTATGCTCCTAGCGGGCGTGAGCAGGAAAACTGCTCCTGCTCACTATGAGCTGACTTTTCATCAGTTTCCCTGTCCACTGTCAAGAAGGCAGGAAAACAGATGAAAGAATTGCTCCCACATACATGCAGGGAGCAGCATTTTCTGCCGCTCTGTGTGTGCTGGCTCTCACTGGAGACATGGAGCCTGCAGTGACCATTGGGGCATTAAGGCTCTCCCCGCTGTCCCAAACACTGGGTGCTCTGGGTGAGGCCATGGCAGCCAGGAATAAGTGGCCAGGCCCTAGGGGATGGGGTACCTGGGGCCAAAATTAGCCCAGGGTGGCAGGCCACGCGGTCCCCCACTTCTTCTATAAAGGAAGGACAAATGAACCTTACTTCTTGAGCTGGATAAAGGCAATGCAAGTATGTTTTTTTCCCGCCATTTCCACATTGAAAACGGTCTGAAATCCTTGCCGGAGGTGAATGCATCGCTGATCTATTTAACGCAATTTCCCTATTTCACTGTTGTTAGCTTCCTCCTATTCACTTGGAGTAGAACTTTGAATGACGTTCGACTTATTCTGAAGTAAGTTTCTTCCGCGTGTTTTCCGTACCTTTTCACGTTATTTGGCATCCCTCCGATTCACCGTTTGGTTTAACCAGCCGCCCCCCTGTTACTTCACCTAACCTTTTGCTTTTTCACTGCGGCTCTTCCCCATCGTTGTCACTTCGACTTTCATGTAATCTCCATCACGGTGAGTCCCTTCATTTTTTTTTTATCCACAGTATGTAATTATTACTTGCACATTGGGTATGTCTTCGTCTGAGCATGTACACACAGTTGTCTCCTACATCGTGTTTGCTAAGGTCCTGTATTATGTTATTTTCAGGCCCCCGAAGAAGGGTCATTTTCCGACCCGAAATGCATTGGGCAACGGATAAAATGTAAATATTGAAGAATATGCTCTTATGAAAGACAATAAGAATGAAATATCTTCATATAATAAATAATTGATGAACCATGGTAAAAGTTTCACTGGATTGATGAAAAAAGGTCAATTTAAAAGAAGCGAACAGTTTGCAGTACTAATTGAGCGCATGCCTTCGTGAGAGGTTCCTCCTTTCACACATATGTTCCAGTACGCCCAAGGCACGGCTTAGGCACCGTGTGTCAGACATAGCACCAACCCTAGATTGCTGATCTGTGGATTTTTGTTTCCAAGAGTGCAAAGGAATCATATCTCTATTATAGTACAGTACTCGTCCCCATCTTCCAGAAGGATCATCATGCCTCCTAAATATATAGTCCACACACTGATAATCTGCAAAGTGTAAATTACCTGATGCGGGGAACAGATGCATCCGATCTCGAGCTACGGACAGCAGCCCTAGCAACCCTGGCATAGGGTCAAGCTCCTGTGCATCTTTGAGCTGTCACAGGGTGCACATGTACTTACGACTGCTGCTGCCGCTCTCAGTGACGACCCTGAACAGTCATGTGTTTTATAGAAAGAGAAAGGCAGACTGAAATGTGGAGTTTGTGCTAAACTCGCTCGGTCGCCATGTTAGAGTGATAATCTCGTCCATTACATTGAAACAAGAAAAAAATCTGCTTGAGACACTTTTAAAAATGCTTAAATGTTGATATATTTTTAGGTGTCAAAACAATGTTAATCTTGTTATTGACAGCCCCTTTCTGAGACAACTGCAAACCCAATTTCAATGAATGTATAGTTCTATGTAAATGGTACAACAACAGTGCTGGCATGTGTTAGACCCTTACACAGATTCAAGGAACTTTTCACATTTGCAGCAGGACTCCAATCTCCTAGGATTGACATCCCCATTTATTATAGCCCTTTGTCCGAATATCAGCTCCAGCGAGGGCAACGGCCACTTATTCTAATATATATAATAAGCACTGGAACAAAATATGCTGTTGGAGCATACACGCGAGGATCAGATAATCTGAAATTAATTAACTTACCTCTAGTGTGCTCTGCTGCTGAGAGAGAAATACAACTTTGCAGCTGAAGGCTGGAGACAGAAGACACAACCGGCAGGGTGTGTTTGGATTATTTTGCTGGAACTCGGAGGTATGAGGCCTGCAGGAGAATGTGTACCAACGGGCAGATCAATGTCGGTGTCCTGGCACCCTCTGTGCTGGAGATAGGTCTGGAGGTGTCCTTCGTGGCCGTGGGTGTGGTCACCTTCATCAAGGTGCAGTGTGAGCAGAAGCCTCAGCTGGGTGACCCCTCTCTATTATGGAGCGGGCTGTGTGTACATCCGCCAGTCCTTTATTTTTAACTCTTGACACTGTGCTATTGTGTAGTACGAAATACCGCTCCTGACAGTGCCCGATGTTTCAACTGCATGTCCTGCTCGGAACGGGGGCCTCCTTTGTTCATCTGAATCAAATGTTCATTGACAGCTATGCACTTCTCATGTGTCAGAACTTCCGGGACACCCGGGGATTTCTCAGCAATATGCAAACATGGGAAGCACAACAGAGCACTACCCGACTGGTCAGAACCCCTTCGGCATGTTGAGGACTCTTCCAAGAATGCAGCCGACCCTCTCTAAGGTCCCTGCAATTCTCCTGAAGGTTTCCTATACCTTCCCAGGGCCGGTCCTAGAACTCCTGGGGCCCCGGGCGAAAGAGAAGATGTGAGGCCCCTCTAATTTGCATATATCTTCCAGTCCCAGCCGGTATGACTCGCTGGTGGAGGATCTCGTGGGAGTTCGGAGGGGGGGGGGGGTGGAGAACAGGAAGCAGGCAGCCTTCCCCCCCTCCCCTAAGCCAATCATAATGCTGCAATGGCAGCGTTGTGATTGATCAGAACGCCGACCAGCCAGGCGCCTATGGGGAGGCCATTTTCCCCATGTAGGCTGCATTGCAGCCTACATAGAGAAAGGCCTGAGTGCGCATGACTGGTTTGGCCGAACAGTCAGCGCCCTTAGCAGTTGGCAAGGCAATCCTCTCCTGCCCTAAAACAGACCCGCCCGCCCCCAACGAAACACTTCTGCTTTCTCTCCGTGCTAGAAGCAGAAACATAAAATGGTCGTTTTAGCATTTTGTGTTTCTGCTTTTGCGAGAAAGTAGTGGGGCGTCGCTCCTCCGCCCTAGTGTAGGAGCCGCCCTTGGTAACATCACAAGAAGTGACATCATAGAAAGTGACATCGCAGGACTATTGATCTTATTTGGCATCCCTGAAGAGACCTAACGTGGATATCAGTAACATGGACAAAAAGATAAATATACAAATGAAATAAGTCCATATATTTTAAAACTGTTAAATGAATTACATTTGTCTCATTAGATGGAAAAGCTAGGGGCAGGTCTCACAAAGATGTGTATTATTGATCACCGGAGTTTCATGGCATTTTTGTTGTTGCCGAAAATTCTTGGAGACCAGGAAGGAGGCAGCAAGTGCTTTTAGAAACATAATATATTCGCAAACATGACCCAAAGTCAGCGCTCAATGCGATCTCACCGTTTGCACCGCCCTAGAGCCTCCCTGCTCAAGGGTCCTGTGACCTCAATGACAGTCACTGTTGCTCTAGGGTGTGCTCCTTCGTAGGCCTGCCCAAAAGACTTGCGGTGGGCTTCAATAGGGATTGTAGTAGACAGGCCTTCAAGGTTAACCCACACTTGCCACTGCTAGGGTTCACCTGCTGGTGCTAAGACACCAGGGCTTCTAAGGTCGTGCGGGTCCTTCCAAGGTCTAGCATGGAAATGTGCTCCCTCAGGGAGATTGGTCTGGTGGACTGGTCATGAAGGCTGAACCTGGCTCCCCAGTTCCAAATTCGGCAGCTCTGACCATAGTGCCACATCCTCTCTCCACTGAACACCATACTACCCCACTGAGAGAAACTCGCACTGCCTTCAACTACAACCCAATTGTGCCCCGCTACTAACACCTAGAGGCGCACTAGACAATAACAATATGCTGCATAAAAAAAAAGTGACAACATTCTGGAAAAAGCAAACACTCATAAGGAATGTAAGATTAATTAAAGCATGTGAAATGTAAGCAGGAACAACATGGTTACCTTAACGCTTTAGCACTTATTCAGAAATGAATGAGTGCTTTTGCATGAAAAGTTAATTCCATGACTACAGGGCCGGAACGGACCTGCTTCAATGCCCATTGAATATATCCTTACAAAAGCAATATGGTTTAAAAAGACCACATTTGTGAATACAGAGCAGCGGTATGCACTTTATTTTCCAGTCCGCCCATCAAGGAGGTATTGCAGTACATCCAGAAATGGTGCACTTCCCCACCTCGGGAAAACAATGCTGTTTAGAGAAAGACAAGAGAACAAAAGTAGCGCTTCACTGGTAAACTCTGTGTAGTGGCACTAATGTGAATTGGGTGTGAATAAAATCAATCTGGCCCCTTTTCGACCCACTCTGTCTTGCTTTAGTTATTTTTTACAGTTTACATTTTTTATTTCTCTCTTTCCCAAGGCTGCACTTTGGAAGTGAAAAATGTCACAAAAAAGATGACCTTTCCAGCAAAAAAGTTTTTCTTTTTTGGATTCATTTTAACGGGAACAAATATAGGAAAGGAAAAGAAAGAGGGAGTAGTGGCTACAAGGCGCTGGGAAGGGGGCCTCCACTCCCTGACCTTGCAGATTTCTATAGTGCTTAGAGGCCCAGGTGTGGGAAATGAAACCATATTCCTATCGATGCCCAGGCTGCTGGCGCAAACCGCCTCTTAGTTCCCATTCTGTATAATTACCAAAATAAAGAGACGGGCGCTGGGAGCAGGAATCAAGAACAGAGTTTATTTCTCATGAGGAGAGCATGTCATTTCGGACACGAAACACAGTGTCTTTCGGGAGGTGCTCTAACAAGTGAGCTGAGACTCTGGCTTTTTATACTCTACAGAACACATGATAACACAATCAGGACGGTGTGACGCAAAAGGAAAGACATCCCCATAATCCTCGTGGTGATCCTACCCATATACATTCACAATGGGGGCCCTTGACCTGCTGATAAGAGGGGAGGTCAATCACGCAACTGAGTGTTTTGCAGGATGTGTACGCCTGATCATAGCCCAAGGGGTGGGGGTGGCTAAGACCAATAGAGGATCCTTTGAAGAGGAGTGACTTCATACAATAAGGGCAGTAAATGGTATCTCCTGGCTCAGGCGATGGCCTCGGACATATGTGGTCAGCCGGACTCGGGGGAAAAGGGTCATCAAAGGAGTGGTATTAATGCCGCGTGGACAATTGAGTGCGGAGGGAAGGCTTGTCAACAGAGGGGCATTCATGGAAGGGAAGGAGGTGCTGGTCAGGCGCGGCCGTGACCCTCAAGGACAGGGCTCTGCGTAAGAAGAGGGTTTATGACTTGTTTACGTGAGGAGAAGGGAGGGTAGCCAGGGTGGACACAAGGACAGAGTCACACAGAGAGCGAGAGAGATCTTATGACCCGTACATGAGAGCGGGGGGGGGGGGGGCAGTCAGGTGCAGCTGGGGGAGGGCTATGTCTGCTAAGGCAAAGGATGCCTCTCCGAGATGGAATAGGGGGCTTTGTGCGAGTCAAGGGGGAGAGTTGCCTTTCACAGCGGGGTCGTGCAGAGGGAGAGGGCTTCATGGTTTATGCATGTGAGGGAGAGAGATTTTGAATACACGCGGAAGGGGAGCCAGTGATTCTAATCTTAGGCGGGTAAAAAGGGCCAGGGTGCCTAAAATGGCTGTCATGTATACACGGGTACAGGCCTTTGCCGGCAATAGGATGTAGTTAAATGCTTTACGGTATTTAGGATATGCGCAGGAAGAGGAGTGGGAAAAGGGAAATGAACGTTGCTTATGTACATCAATATGTCTATTTTTCTACAGTCGCCCCTTTTTACATAGCAAAAGTTCATTTTCGTGATCGATGATGGTACATATAAACAGGGACGGTCGCAGAATTAGCATTGTCAATATTAGCATATGGTATATAATCATGGACAGTTGATGTGTTTGGCAGAATACAGCACATAGGAGATTGCATTTGTCGAGTTCCTATCATTTCAAAGCACCACATAGCATAAATGTCTCTGACTAAAAATGTAACCAATGAACAGTTTTGACCAGGTTGATGAGAGCGGAATTCAGCTTAAATACAATATTTCTTCGTCCCAGTGTCTTTTTGTCAGTGAGCCATCACTGGTAGGCTCTAGTCCAAGTACTTTCGTTGGCGCTGTTGAGCACCGGCGGTGGAGCTATGGGTCCAGCTCTGTTCTATCCTTTCGCGTTGCAGGGTGCGGTCAGTCTTCTGCTGTTAGACCACAGTCCTGTTCCCTAAACAATCCGGTTGGCGGCGCCTTATGCTCGGCGCCCACAGTTCTATGGCAGCACCCTATTCCCAGTGGAATGCAGTTCGTTCCTTTTGGCAAAAAGTCACGTGGAGAAGAGGGTGTGTGTTGTTCAAATAGTCGATAGGGGAGAGGGTGGAGCTGGGTCAGAGTTCCTGGGACACGCAAAAGGGACCAAGGGAGCAAAGGATAACAAGCAGGCAGGCCCGTCAATCGGGCCCAAAGAAGGGGGACGGAGACTCCAGGCACGCGTGGGTTCAGCAGACGGAGGGCTTCAAGGCGGCCCACCGTTTTTCATTTTCCACGTTGAAATTGCGGTCTTGTCCCGTATCCTGTTTTTCTACGGCTCCACCTTTGGTCGAGGTCACACGAGTCCCAAGATCCGCAGCCAGGCTGTACGTCACTTCCGACCCATCTCCTTCGGTGATCGTGAATCTTTGAATAGGTACAAGACAATGTTTCAGTGAAATGGCAAAAGAAGATATCTATGCATGCTGAATTCCTCCCTCAATTATACGCTCATCGGTCATAGTCAGAGGTCCATTACCAAGCAGTGCACGTGTCAGTATTCCTACTGGGCTCATGGCAGGTCTATTCATCGTCTTATTTATAAACCAAGTGAGGTTCCCATCAACTGTGCATTACATCATTTTCAGCATTTTTACAGAACATTTCCCATCAGGACTGGCTATCCCTTTTGAACAGGGAGGGGGTGCTATTATCGAGAGTCAGGCAAAACAGGGTCTTCTCGAGGGTCAACAACTACTCATGTGTATCAAGTTTATATTCGGGACAGCAATCGGGGTTTACCGAAAAATGGGGTGGGACAATCCGGGCGTTGGGAGTTCAATCTGGTCGTTGGCGTTCGCCTCTGAAGAACAGACATAAGGTGCCATTGACATACAGTTCCCCTATAAGTGGCCAGATTTGGGGGACTTTAGTCGTCTTACCTGTCCTTTCCTTCTCAGCCAATTCAAGTTCATTCATTTTTGCAGAAAGGAGAGGCAGTAATATGGCGAGATACAATTATTTTAAGTTTCGGCCAATTTTCGCTGAACACCTTTGCGTTTAATATATATCAAATCAGACTGATGCCGGTGGGGCACAATTTTACAAATGAAAGAGAGAGAATAGGCAGACTCTCATAGAGAGTGAGAGTCGCCAGCAATCTAAACGAGCCATTCGGTACACGTATGACATGTAGGGAGAGAGAGAGAGAGAGAGAGAGAGAGAGAGAGACGTGTACAAAAATAGGTCATTTAGTGCGCTCACAACACGGAACAGCAAAGGTTAGGTAACATGCAGATACAGACAGAGGGAAGACATAAATCCGTACATTATACACAAACTCAGACAGGGAGGACGGCACATGTATTACACATATATAAGACATTCACGACAAGACAGGAAACAATTGTTAGCCTACAACATCTGTTTTTATCCGTATATCCTACGTATCTTTACTATCCTGTTTTATCTATGTGCTTGCTCTTTCTACCCTTCCCCCCTTTCCCTTCTCGCTTGTCACGCCTGCGAGCGTTCCCAATTACCAATACTCACACCTCGGCTGGTCGATCAGTGATTAACCTGGTCGTGCTAGTTACCCATGGTTGGATGTTAAGCCATTTTTCTGTTCCCTCCTGTGGTGAGAAGTTCTCCAGGCTGAGGCAACGGCAAGCATTGATCGGGAGAACAGTCGGGCAGCTTGGCTATATCTATGAGAGTGTGAGAAAGGGGGTAGTGCATTTTGAACATCAGCAATATTTCTAACTTCCTAGACGGGAGGTGCCGTGGCAACCCTTACCTGTATAATTTTGTCTTTGTCCTTTCCCTACCTAGTCAAACGTCCAGTTACATTATTTAGCACGTCATTTCTAGTCAATTTTTCCTCATTCAGTACTTGTCCAGTTTCTATGTCAGTCCATCCTCTCAGTCGCTATGTCCTAAGGAGGAACAGTCATGTTAAGCCTACGTCTTTAAAAAGTTTATCTGTTATAACGACTAAACACAGATTTCCCCTTTTCCCTTTTTCGTCGGTGGTCCGACCGTCGCTCTTCCATACTTCAGTCGACGTTCTGACGTGACCTGCAGAAGGGAGGAAAAGAAGGGGTAGGGGGGGGGCAGCATTCAAAGCACATCATCATGCAGTAGTTCGAAAATGTTTTACCTACCATATACTTGCCCTATCTCCTCGTACCGCATTCCCTTGCCCCTTCGGCATTTCAGCCCAGAGGGACCAGTGGTGTCATATAGATAATCATTGACGATCTGAGTATCTACATGAGCTACCTGGTCGTAACCGTCTTTATCGGGTGCAAGGGTGACGGTCAGAAGGCATTTTCTGTGGTGTCATTTTTAAGGGTATCTGAAAACACTTTTCCGGTTGCTTGTGGCACATAAGGTAGCTGCCAAATATCTGATCTCTTTTGATCTACATCCATCATCATACTTAATCTTCGCTCGCAGTAGTAAGGCATTACAAAACTTATTAATGCAACTGCAACGACCATGCTTTCTCCTTCAAAATACTTTTAATAAACGGAATTGGTAGCAGTTCATTTCATAAAGTGCAGCAGTGCAAATAAAATCGTATTGAAATTACCTTACAGAGCAGACATGGTGCATGTCAAAAATTCATTATTAATCAATTCATAATTCATTATCCAATACTCATTCTTTATCTAAATTACACCAATTCATTTTCCAACTCATAATCGGTACCCACCCTAAGTCAATTCATTGTCCAAGCACATGCTCAATATCCTTCATATCTACTTTCATTATCCAAAACGTTATATATATATATCTCGGGGTTAAAAAGTTGCAAGGTCATGGTACAATAAAGTTCATTCAAAAACTCTCATTTTGTGTCGGCGCCATTTTTGGGTGGGGTCAGGCGAGTTCCAGCACAGTCAGGATGTCTCTAGTCTTGCATGGTTGGCCCAGAGCCTTCCGTTGAGAATTCAAAAAGTTTCGTGCTATAAGGTTAACAGTCAAACAATATGGACCATGAGTCAAAGAGTGGGAAGGGCGGCAACAATTTTCCTACCGGGTCATCCTGGTGTTCCTCCGGAACTGAACAAGTCTGTGCCGTGGCTGCATTTTAGCCAGTTCTAATCCGAGGCTGGCGCCGGCAGGAGTTGCACCGATGTCGTGGTTCCCGGTGAAGGGGGCGGGGGCACCCATGCAGGGGGTCGGGGGCCCCCCGGCTCTTATAGAATCTTCAAGGTCGAGGAGAGGCGATATGGAGCGAGTGCCCGTCCTGGGCAGAAGACCGCTTTATGATGTTGACCCTCTTTAAGTAAGAGTATTGGGGTGTCGCTGGAAGCCTCCACCTGGAGGGAGGTGGGGGAGGGTCGTTCGCGCCGCCTCCCCCTTCCAGCGACCCCGCGCCGTTCCTCGGCTCCGTCGTCTTCGATATCGGCCATGCCAGCCATTGATGATGGGGGGGGGGGTGGTCGGCGGCTGAGGCAAGACAGCCCCCCCCCCCTTTTCCTTGACATGTGGCGGGACTACCTGTGCCTATGCAGGCGGTGGCATGCGGTGAATTTGGCATGTGGCAGGACTACTTGATTTGCTGCCGTTTTCGCCTTGGCTTCGGCCTTTGACAAACAGGCGATGGCATGCGGCGAATTCGAAATGTGGCGGGACTACTTGATTCGCCGCCGTTCTCGCCTTCGGCTTCTGCCTTCTTCGTGGGTCAGACCAGGCGAGAGACAGAAGGGGGGGGGGTCGGTGGCTGAGGCAAGACAGCCCCCCCCCCCGTGGCCTGCAGGGCAGCGGAAGAGGAGAGAAGGAGAGGACTCTGCCATTCTTTGGACCGCCTGCCCAACATCATCTCCTCCCAATCGTGGTCAGGCGGGACCCTCGTACCTCGAGGCCTCGCCTTCCGGATGGGCGTAACTGCAGACCTGCTGCACTTCGGGAGTTTTCCGGAATGGGGGTAGGTATCTATTTGATTGTTTCTATTTCATGTGACCGTTATTTGGGCGTGGCGGGCAATGAGGCAGGCATGTTGGGAGCAGGAACAGGCAGTGAAGCCTAGCTGCCTCGTGGCTATTTTTGCTGTCAAACTTTTCGCCATTTTATATTTCTTGTTACGAACTATCTCTAATGTTTCTTATTTTTAGTGAAGTCAAAAGCTCATCAGGGGGTTACTGACTTAGCCTGATTTCCTTTTTATTTTTCTTTCTCTTCCTTAGCGTGTTTCGAGCTAAAGCTTTCTGTTAGTAGGGAACGGTGATCACTTCATATTTTTATGTGTCCTTTTCACTGGGGGGGGTGGTACATCTGGACGGACCAGACGAGTCCCCTCCGATAAATGGTCCGGGGTGGAACGAGATTATCGATCAAAAGGGGAACATATATTCCTTCATTAGGGTATCATCCTGGACGGACCGAGCGATGTACTTCCATTTACCAGGGTAGCCTCCTGGACGGACCAGTCGGTCTATTTCTACTAAATGGCCCATGAGTAGAGAGCATATGTCCTCCATAAGAGTAGTCTCCTGGGCGGACCATGCGAGCTACCCCACAATAACCAACCAGTGGGGAGTGGGTAGGACTGACGAATTCACAAAGGGGCATAACCTACCCTTTTCTGCTTGCAAAGACTAGATAGAATATCTCTATTCCACGTTGTTTGCAGGCGGAAAATACCTCAAACGAAACAATGCCTGGAACAACAATGTCCAGGTTTTCAATCAATCAGTGGGGAGAAAAACAGGCATGACGGATTACAACGGGGACAAAAGTCTGCATTACCTGCCCTTCGCTATCCAAAAAGGAAGACAGAATATTTCTACTCGTCTCAGTTTGTAGACAGGGAAGATCTCAAAAGAACAACCATCGACTATCAACCGACTTCAAACAATTCCCAAAGGACAACAATCGGTTATCAATCGACTTCAAACAATTCAGTGGGGAGAAAGGTAGGCATGACGGCTTAATACCGGGGACAAAAGTCTACATTACCTACCCTTCTCTATCTGCAAAGAGGGACGACGTTCCTATTCGCCGCTGTTTGCAAACAGAGAATGTCTCGTTCTCAAAAGAGAACCAATATGTCAAGTAGCCCTCAGAGCTAAATGAACCAATACCAACAATGCCAGTATACAAATACCGGTTTTCAATACAAACAATCAATCAATCAGGTGGACAGAGCCACCCTACCAATCAGGCGTAAAAACACCCTACTTAATCTTACCCGGACCGGACCATACGGATAGTTCTTCGACTTCCTCCTCCAGCGCCCGATCGTTCTCTTACTCCATGTAGCATTCCTGTGGGATTCCAGTCAGGACAATAGGTCACTTGAAGAGAGGTCCGTTCAGAATTGGTGAAGTTCTGCTGATCGGCCGCCGGGCGAGGGCCCCCTCAAGGCAGGCATGCCCCGATCATTTAGACGTTCACTTCTTCGTCTGGATCTCTCTTACCGAACCCTATGTCACTGATGGGCCCCGCGTTGGGACGCCAATTGTGGGAAATGAAACCATATTCCTATCGATGCCCAGGCTGCTGGCGCAAACCGCCTCTTAGTTCCCATTCTGTATAATTACCAAAATAAAGAGACGGGCGCTGGGAGCAGGAATCAAGAACAGAGTTTATTTCTCATGAGGAGAGCATGTCATTTCGGACACGAAACACAGTGTCTTTCGGGAGGTGCTCTAACAAGTGAGCTGAGACTCTGGCTTTTTATACTCTACAGAACACATGATAACACAATCAGGACGGTGTGACGCAAAAGGAAAGACATCCCCATAATCCTCGTGGTGATCCTACCCATATACATTCACAATGGGGGCCCTTGACCTGCTGATAAGAGGGGAGGTCAATCACGCAACTGAGTGTTTTGCAGGATGTGTACGCCTGATCATAGCCCAAGGGGTGGGGGTGGCTAAGACCAATAGAGGATCCTTTGAAGAGGAGTGACTTCATACAATAAGGGCAGTAAATGGTATCTCCTGGCTCAGGCGATGGCCTCGGACATATGTGGTCAGCCGGACTCGGGGGAAAAGGGTCATCAAAGGAGTGGTATTAATGCCGCGTGGACAATTGAGTGCGGAGGGAAGGCTTGTCAACAGAGGGGCATTCATGGAAGGGAAGGAGGTGCTGGTCAGGCGCGGCCGTGACCCTCAAGGACAGGGCTCTGCGTAAGAAGAGGGTTTATGACTTGTTTACGTGAGGAGAAGGGAGGGTAGCCAGGGTGGACACAAGGACAGAGTCACACAGAGAGCGAGAGAGATCTTATGACCCGTACATGAGAGCGGGGGGGGGGGGCAGTCAGGTGCAGCTGGGGGAGGGCTATGTCTGCTAAGGCAAAGGATGCCTCTCCGAGATGGAATAGGGGGCTTTGTGCGAGTCAAGGGGGAGAGTTGCCTTTCACAGCGGGGTCGTGCAGAGGGAGAGGGCTTCATGGTTTATGCATGTGAGGGAGAGAGATTTTGAATACACGCGGAAGGGGAGCCAGTGATTCTAATCTTAGGCGGGTAAAAAGGGCCAGGGTGCCTAAAATGGCTGTCATGTATACACGGGTACAGGCCTTTGCCGGCAATAGGATGTAGTTAAATGCTTTACGGTATTTAGGATATGCGCAGGAAGAGGAGTGGGAAAAGGGAAATGAACGTTGCTTATGTACATCAATATGTCTATTTTTCTACACAGGGAAAGGGGGCCCCACACCTGGACCTTGCAGCTTGCTCTAGTGCTTCGAGCCCCAGGGAAAGGGGGCCCCCTCCCCTGGGCCTGAAGCAGTAACACGGCCTTTCTTATAACACTGCCCCAGCACCAGTTTCCCTGGCTGCTCCCTCCTCCCCTCACCCACTGCTCCTTACCTGTGTCCAGCTGGTCCTGGAAACAATGGGGCCTTCTGTCACCAAGCAACAAAATGCAGACAGGGAATGGCTGGTACTTAAGAGAGGTGTTGCCTCGCCCCTGACACTCTGAGCCCTAATTGCTGGCCCTGTCGCTTTGACTTCCCCACTCTGTTTGTCCCTCCCCCCACCCCTGCACCCCCAGGAATGCCACCACGCGGTCGTCACACCAGACATCTCTGATGTGTATTGTGATGTGTGGGGAGGGGGCCCTGATGGAGCAGGGGGCCCCCTGCCTCTCACCTGAGCACGAGGACCTGGGCGGCTGCCCATACTGCCCATGCCTAGCGCCGGCCCTGTACCTTCCCACTGAGACTGGTGTGCTACGGGTCATGTTGAAATTTTCCAAGACTTGCTGCATGTCTCATCGGCAGAGGGTTTGGTGCCAGTAAACTCTGCCACTCTGCAGATGCTGGATTTTTGCTGAGCTCCAAGCAGAGTGGCAAAACTCTGAAAACTACACTGGCGGAGTTCACCGCCCAGCTTTAATAGAAAATACTCCAGTTGTGTAGACATTTTCTGTAAATTGAGGACTCATGTTGTATAAAGGGGCTGATGAGGTTCCATTCTGGCCCAGTCACTCACATGGCCCCTGACACACCCACACAGTCACTCATACACCCACAAAACAACTCAAACATCATCTTACATACCCATACAGCACTCACACACACATCCGCTCACATACCCATACAACCACTCACACCCATAAAACCAATCACCCATCCATTCACACACCCATGCAATCACTCACACTGCAACTGAGACACCCATACACCCACTCACACACCCAGAAAACCACTCAGAAACCCATTCACAGACTCATACAGCCACTCACATACCAACGGAGAGACCTGTACAGCCACTCACACACCCACTGACAGGTGCATACAGCACCTCACACACCCATGTAGCCACTCACACACTGATACAAACAGTTGCACAGCCTTCAGATGACATATGTCAGAAATAGTATCACTCATTAGTAGTACAGGAAGAACAGTAATTTAAGTTATGCAACAGCTTAGAATATATCTTTAAGTCTCAGAAACGTTTGCAAAACACTTATGATGACATCACTGATGTCATTTAAGATGTCATCAGTGATGTCACTGACCATGTCGGGAGTGACGCAACATTTGAGGCCATAAGCAGTGTATTGCAAGGGTGTAAGTTATAATTAGCTCAAGTAACTGAAACTGCTGAATTTCTATGGTTTGTGCGTGCATAATCTGAGCCTAACTATAACGTGCCTATAACAAGCAGGTTTTTTTGGACTATAGATTTATATACACGAAAACACACATACTTATCAGTATGTTAAGATATATGTATTTTCTTGCCAAACTGAACACAGATCAACATTGATGCTTTCAAATTTTTATTACTGTAGCAAAGTCCTACCGAGACACAAGATGGCGGCCGCTCCGGACTGTTTGGAATGTTGACAGACACCCGAGAGCCAATCAGCTTTCCTCTCGCGAACTCGCGTAGCGCGCAGGAGCGCTCCCCTGTGCGCGTACCGGGGCGCGCTTATAGATATATATATTTTTTTTAACCTAAATTACTCAAAATCCACTGGAGCACATATCTTGAGACATAGCAAAGGCACATCGGGCTACCAGTCCCTACAATTTTGCCAAGTTTTGTGGAAATCCATTCAGCCGTTCGGGCTAAAAGTGAGTCCAACCGCCCTATGGAAATTTACATGGGGAAAACACATTTTGGGACCCCCCTTTTATCTCGGCCCCCGCTTGACGATTCCCCCCCAAACTTTCAGGGAAGGAGCGGAGCGCCGCGAGGCAAATTTAAGGAAAATTACAGGCAGATTCCTCAACCGGCGCCAAAGTTATTCTCAATAGAATGTTGCGGATTTCCTATGGAAAACAATCCTAACTATAACTACCTACTGGCGACCACCAGTAGGTAATATATATATATATATATATATATATATATATATATATATATATATATACACACACATGCACACACACACACCAGACTTTACAACAGCATTGCAGGATAAAGGCATGCGTTGTAAAGACCTGCGTGGTATTAGCATGGTTTGCTAAGGTCAACACGTTTTCATGGCTGTGAGGTAAATGCACGCGGGGTAAAGAGGCTCGTTGGAAAGTCTGACAATTGGACACCTGTTGCACGTGCTCCCGGGCTCTCTCTGGACTCTTCTGATCTATGCCCGGTCCTCCCTGGCAGAGCCGATCTGCCTGGGCCGAGGCTGCTACCACTGAAGGGTGATCTACGGGCACAGGTACTCCTGTCTCACCATCAGTAGCATCTGGCATCCGGCAAGTGATGGATGGAGGTGTCAGAAGTGAATTATGGCTGAAGATGACAGTAAACAGGTTGTCGAGTGTAGGGTGCAGAGGACCGCAAGCCTTCACGAATGCGCAGTCTCGCTGAAAGGACTCCTCTGGCACCGGATACTCTTGGCGTTTCCCCGAGCAGCGTGCGTCTCCCTGACACCTAATCTCTCCTCCGTGTCCCGCAGCACAGGCTCCTTGGATGCCATATTTTCACTGTTTTTTTTAAGTTTAAACAACATTTTATTTTTGAAAGAGATAGAACAAAGTACAAACAATCAAATAAAGTAGCGAAATGTTGATTCACACTAGATGATTTAAATCCATATTATATAAAAGAAACGTAAGAAGAATCAAAGTAGTTGCATATCTAAAGAAGGTTATAATAACTATGAAAGAGAGGAAGAGGAAAGAAAGGGAGATAGTGTAATAATAACATGAGTAAATTCCCTTGAAGGCTGTCGGAGCAGCTGTTGATTGGACCATGCAGACTGCGCAGTCTGAGTCTGAAAGGCATCTAAATGGACTGTCGGATCAGTTACTCTTGCCAACATATCTGGGGAGCACAGAGGCATAGTGTGCATGCATGTGTTAGCATATACAATATTAAAACAGGAGAGCTTAATATGTTGTAAAAGATAGCAACAATTTAAGGTATAATCGGCCAGTTTCATGAAACAAAAATCATCTCGCAAAGGGCCAGATTCTGAGAATCTAGCCCTTTGCGAGCCCAATTTTTGCATTTGGGATTCATCATCCCAAATGCAAAAATCGCTATTATAGAATTCGCAAATTTGCGAGCAATTGCATTTAAGGAATCTCTATTCGAGATTCCTTAAATGCAATTCATGATACATTAAAAAAATGCGAATTCGCAATTTCGGGCCGCTATTTACCGCGAAGTCAAACCTCGTGGTAAATAGCGGAAACTTAGAAAAATGCTTAGAAAAATGCACTTAAGTGCATTTTTCTAAGTTTTATGTTACACACACACATGTCCTTGGGACATGTGCGTGAGTAACACCAGCGTCCAATGTCATTTCAGGGGTGCAACAGGGTGTCCCTGCACCCTTGAAATCGCAATATCAAAATGCGAATCGCTAATTGCGATTCGCACATTGATATGTCTTCCCATTCATTCCTATGGGCCTTTAGGCCCATAGGAATGAATGGGGAGTTATTCCTTATATGCGATTAGCAATTAGCTAATCGCAAATAAGGAAGCTGAAGGAATCGCAAAAAAAATTGCGATTTGTACATGAATCCCGTTTTGCGAGTCTGTAATAGCGATTCCTTAATAATCGCTATTACTGACTCGCAAAACGGGACTTTGATGAATCTAGCTGTTTGTCTGTAAACATGTAAGTCGAAAGAAAAAGAAAAAAATATATAAATAAATAAATAGATTTAATGAAATACCAATAAGACGATTCATGGCGGTTTGGGGACTTCTTCCAGAACTGGATGATGTTAAGCAAATTTTCGTGCAGAAGTAACTAAGAAAATAGTTACAGGGGACCATACATGTTCTATCTTCAGGAGCAAAGACATAGGAGAGATATATGCACGATGCAGTCGATGGTTTTATCAAACACTATACCACCAGGTTTGAAAGATAGTTGGTAGGATTATTTCCGGTATTTTGTTATTTGTTGGAAAGCAATTGCTATCAATAGATCTACAACATCCGTGTTACACGAAAGGGCTTGCCAGTGTTCGGATAATGTACCTAGAAAGATGTCTATAGGAGAAAAAGAAAAATTGGTGTGAAAGATTGTATTAATTTGAGACCATACCTTCAGCCAGAACTGACGAGTGAAGGGACAAGAGAAAAACATATGATATAAATCAGCATGAGGGGCGATATATGACGAACAGTGTGGGACAAGTGTGGCTTTGAATTTATGTAACGACATTGGAGTAAACATAAGTCGATTATATATGAAGAAAAGTGTTTGTGTCATGCAGGCTGATCTTGAAGTTTTACCGATTTTTAGCCATAATTTATCCCTAAAACAGTGGACCAAGAAATATGAAAGTCATGTTCCTATTGGAGTTCTATGTTAGTTTTAATTCTGTATTCGGGAAGGGTGCTGAGGAATTTGTAAATAGATGAAGCACTAGATTGGGCGCTTAAAATTGAAAGAATATTACATTGCGATAATAAAGGAGGTGGAATAGAAGATATTGAGGACAAGGAAGAAGATACAGTTTGGATTAATATCTTAAATTTGGCAAAAAAAAATTCACAGTTTTAATGACCGCAGCTGCGCTACTTCATCCAGTCGTCGAAAACGCCAGTTTTTGCACCATAGAGAATTTAGTGACTTTTGGGCCGCAATTCTTTTTGTCCATTTGTAAAAAATAGCCCTTAATGCCGCTCAGTCTCTAAGCACCTAGCACTGCTACTGTTCCACAATTTAATGCTGCTCCATTTGCCGTCCCTGGAAGGATGGAATGCTGAGAGGCCTCGAGAGGCTTTGAAGTGACCTGTTGGTGACCACAGGTTTCAGCGGCGAGTATATAGCTCATTACCACCTCACGAAATGTCCCGCATGTGGTTGCTGGAAGCGCAGTGTCTTCCAGTATACTGTACGATTTTCTCACATCCTCAAGCCAAGCTATCCGGAATGCGTGATTTGCATTTCGGATTCTGTGAACTATTTAGCTACTTCTGAGTAGCTGATAAAAATGGCTGTCTTATTTACACCTGTAAAATGCCCTTCTGTTTCAGCCAGCAATGCCCAGCGATTCGCATCTGGGTTGAACACACCTGCTCTTGTCTAAACTATTGATCATGCCATGAATCTAAGCACTGGCATAGCCAGTCTGTCACAAGAAAGAAAAAGCCCCCCAGGCCTATGTTAGAAATGTGAAATACAGCAATAATCAGGGTTCTGGGCCCCGGTGCCACGGCACCTGCTGCACCAATGATGTTACGCCACTGAATCTAAGCTGTGCCCTGCTCACTCCTCCTTTTGCTATTCCTTGGTAATGAAAGATGATGAACCCAGTTTCTCCATTTTCTGCTTGTGTAGTATTTAGCAGACCATGCTTGCACCTGTCTGTGTAACACAATATCAGGGCTTCTTAAATTATGTTGACTATTCCAGGCAGCATGGAGGCTTCCCAGCGCAAATAATAGGAGTGGAAATTACAAGATAATGAAACCCTCCTGTGGAATCAATAGATTGTTCCAATTAGGCGCGAAGCGGCTGAATTAAATATCCTGCCCGGAGTCCCTCGAAGGCTGTCGGAGCAGCTGGTGATTGGACCATGCAGACTGCGCAGCCTGAGTCTGAAAGGCATCTAAATGGACTGTCGGATCAGTTACTCTTGCCAACATATCTGGGGAGCACAGAGGCATGGTGCGCATGCATGTGTTGGCACCAGTAATACAAATTCAGATTCCTTTCTTTATTGTACATTGTTTAACAGGCAAATGACTGTCATGTCACCGGCAAGGACGGGCCCGCAGTGGCCACTGCATCCCTCTGGAACAAATACTCAAAGTCCATGCTCACCCCTTTGATCTCTCACTCAAGGTCCAAAATCTATGGGGTAACGTGTTATCCGTCCGGCACAAGTGCTTCGCCACCCCATCGGGGGTATGAAGCGCTATATAAATGTAGTACTTGCATCACTCTCGGTAGCCCATGCGGTTACCTTGGGAAGCCGTACCTAGCATGTCATCTGAAGAAGATGCTTTTCTTGGTGTGGCTTAGTTTCACATAGAAGGCTCTCCCACTGTCATGGCAACGCGTTCTGGGGTTTATAGGACCTGGACACACCGGTCTGGGCCACACCACCCTCAAACCCAAACAAGACACCGACAAGGCAAGTAACTATGGGAAAAGGTCAGGTTTATTACAAGCATGTGTAGAACATACCATGGACATCGTAAGGGTCAAGTGGGATAAACACCATGGGGCGAGCGTTGGAATACATCTGTCAAAATCTACAGTAACACACAGGAAGTGAATGAGTACACGTCCTAAAATCTAAGAGAAGCATACAAATTATTTATACAAGGCCTCTGACGTTAGCACTTCCACACCAAGGTGTTTTACAATCCTTCATCCCGATGGAGTTCACAGATGGAATTTACCTGCATCTCCCAGGGGCCGTCCCAACTCACTGTGCCGTTGTCTGTGTCCACAGGGTCCCACCCCTCCAACACCGGGATGTCTGAGGATCCTCAAGTAGTTGGACCAGGAGGTACAGCCCCATTGCACTACACTTTTGTATTGGGAGCCCAAACCCTTCAATCAATCAAACGCAAAAGCACTGCTAATAACCCAAGAGTGTATCCAGGCACTGAGGGGAGGGTTCTGCTTCTGAGGGATGTTAGTAGAATAGCCAGGTTTTTAGGTCTCTCCTGAATTCCTGCAGGGTTGGAGCCATTGAGAGATGGAGGGCAAGGCTGCTCCAGGAGTTAGTGGCTAGGTAAGCCTTTAAGCTGGTGTGTTCATACTCTACACCTCTCCTCGGTGCTGCTCTTGGAATTATAACATGGAGGTCCCCTCTGCTGTTTAGCAGTAAACTTGGAAGTAGATTTTGTGTTAATTTTCTTGCTGGGTTGAGGTCTGGGTGGCTAGCGCATTGACCTGTTCTCAGCACACTGGAAGCCTTCTCTGATGCCATGATGATCAGGATGAAAAGGCGGAGGCCATGGGCAGACTGGTCTAAATACCCCTGGTAATCTTCGTGTCGGAGTACAGAAATGACACGTAACTCAAGTGGCACCCATCCGCTTACAGTCGGCTCTCCAACATTTCGCAATATGGGCCACACCAACAGCACCATAGAGGTGAGACCTGCCTCTCCCAACCCAAGGGGCAGAGCATCGCAAGAGCCTGGGAGTGTTCCAGCCCACGGTGGTCCCAGGTTCTAACGTGGCGCCCCTCTGATGCATTGCGGTACTCTGGTCATAGGACCCAGAGACCCCAGTCTGGGCTGCGCACCCCCCAAACGAGACACTGACTGACAAGACAAGTAACTGTTTGTGAGTAAAGGTCATGTTTATTACAAGTGTGTGAAGAACACAACATAACAAGGACATCGTAAGGGTCAAGTGGGATAAATACCATACCACAAGCGTTGAAATACGTTTGTCAAAATCTGGAGCAACACACACTAAGTGAATGAGTACATTTCCTAAATTCTAAGGCAAGCATACACATTTTTTGCACAAGGCTTCGACGTGAACACTCTAACTTGAAGGCCTTTTTCAATACTTCATCCCTTATGGCCTAAACAGGTGAACTACACTTGCATCTCTGTGCCTGTGTTGTGTTCCCAGGGTCTTGCCCCTTCAACACCAGGATGTTTGAGGAGCTACAAGATGTGGCACCAGGAGCTAAAGCTCCTTGGCCTACATTGTTGAATTGTGAGTCCAAGCCCCTAGGCCGTTATGCACCTCCTCTACTTAAAGCATGACTGCTGTACCCCTCCTCTGTGCTGCTCTAGGAAGTATGAGTTGAAGGTCCCCTTTGTTGTTTACAAGTAAACTTGGAAGTAGGTCTTTCTCCACAAGGGTGACCAGGGCAATGAGGTCCTTCGCCCTCACCACTAGAGAACTGAGATTGAGCCCATTCCCACATTTCCTCTATAAACAGTTCAGTACCTACATCAGACAGATGCACCTCCATCCCGTGAAACATGTGGTCGCTTCTCCCTCCATATACATCAATTTGTGAGGGATATACCTTGGGAGCCCTGGGCCTGGGCACAATTTCGACATCTCAGAGTTAGGCTGGATGATGGACATATTAATTATTCTAGACCTAATGACCATGCCCCCACTGTGCGGTATCATGTACCACCAAGTAATGAGTGTGACTGCCTGACCTAGGCAAGTGAACTCCCTCAAGATGCCTTTTCTGAGCATTTTGTGGCCCAAGTTATTACTGCCCTGTTGCTCGATGACAAGATTTGGAAACTGGAGCCCCACACGACCTCTGGTCTGTTCCACCAATTGTTGAGGCTGCGAAATCCCAACTCTGTACCACCTGAAGATGTCTTTGAGAAGACCCGGCTTTGTTCTATGAAGCAGATGCAACCTGTATATACCTAGCTGCACAAATAAATGGCTGAGGATTCGCACCACCTTGGAAATCATTCGACTAAAAGAAAGCAAAAAATAAAAGCATGAAAAGAGGAATACATGATAATGGTTTAAAGTGAACAAGGCACCTCTACTGTCAATCTAGCCGACTATTACACTTGAAGCAAGAAGATGACCGTCTGCCTATTCTCTGAACCTCTCTGTGGGAATGATGTTCCTCAACTGAAAAGTCGCTGCACCAATTCTAAAAGAATAACCAGAGGGATCCACCCATATGGCCTTAAGGGGGCAGGTCAAGACCACTACAAACTCGTAGTGCGAGAGGCAATTCCAATTTGAATGTATACAACAACCTGAAGTATTGGAGTTGGGACTTCTAGACTAGTAAGTTACCATGCAGGACGCTGGGCGGATAGAATGACACCGGGAGGCTCCGAGTTCTTTGCAGGTCTGTAGAAAGCTGTCTCTCTATATAGTGTACTCAAATGAAGTACACTCTCCAGAGTCCAGTGGACCTCCAATTGGTTTACAGGGGAAAAAGTAGATAATACTAACATTCTCTTATGTAGGCGAGCAGGTAGGCTTATCAGAGGGTAGTGCTAAGCATTTGTAATACTCACAGAGGCAATAATTGAGAGACACACTCAAAGAATAATTCCGAGTTCAATTTAGAAAAATAACACTTCTTTCTATATATATTTTGAACTCAAGAACTTCGTTTGAAGGTAAGTACAGTTTTATAGAAATATGCGCACAGTAAAACATTCATACCTGTGCGCTTTCATGCGCAATGCAATCCTATGGGAGGAAAAGTCATAGTTGCATAAAGGTAGGTACAGTCAGTTCCAGGGGCTCTCATTCTGGGATCGGGATAGTAGTAGGCCAAGGTTCAAAACACAACTAGCAGTTCTTCTGGAACTGCCCAGGTTCTACCGGGAATACGGTGCTAGTGAGGCTGGTATCTGGTGCTACAGAGAAGGGGGGCCATCTGAACGAGGCTGCACAGGGGAGGACTTGCAGGCAAGTTTAAGGGTTCCCAAACAGGAGCTGAGGTCACAAGGGGTCCTGGAGCAAGGGGACACAGCCGGTTCATCAGGACCAGGGCCGGGCGGCAGAGTGGTTAGGTCGGCTCGACTGGATGCGCAAAGATACGCCTTACGGTCAGAGACAAACAGTTGGCAGGGGAAACAACAAAACAGTTGGGCCACTCTCAAGGTGGGTCTCAGTGATGCTGACATCTCTCAATGAAAATTGCAAAAAACACAGTTGATGGACAGAATGTAGAACAATGTCATACATTCACCCCAGTACAAGGATCTGGGCCTAAATACATAGTTTTTTGCACTCTACACCACCCTGGGTTAGACACTGGCTATATGCAAATCAGCTCTGACCCTGTGCCTCATGGGAACAGTCCAGTCCGAACTACCAAGCCATGTCTTTCCCAGACCGGAATCAAGCATCCAAGGACCGGTTTCTGGCTATCAGCCTTCATCAGCCTGGATAGCTTGACTCCAGTGGTGTGGAGAGCCTGGGACTCACATCTGAGTATACCCAGCACACTCGGGGTGAAAATTGAAAAAAACACAGTTGATGGACAGAATGTAGAACAATGTCTCAGACGTGAGTCCCTTGCTCATTGCACCATCAGGATTCAAGCAAGCCGGGCCGACGACGGCTGAAATGCCAGAAACCGGTCCCCGGAAAGCTTGTATCCTTCCCAGTGTAAGAATTGGCTTGGTAGTTTGGTTTGCCCTGTTCCCATGATGCACTAGGACAGGGACAGACTAATTTGCATGTAGCCAGGTTCTGAGCTGGGATGGTGCAGTGAGCTAAAAAAACGGTGATGGAGTAAGCCCTGATCTCTTGACTGGGTAGGAGTATTCTGCATCATTCTGGTTACAGAGGTGATAAATACCTCTTAGGTGAGAATGCAGCGCTAGCCCTCTGGTTACAGAGGTGATAAATACCTCTTAGGTGAGACTGCAGCGCTAGCCCTCTGGTGACAGAGGTGATAAATGTCTCTTAGGTGAGACTGCAGCGCTAGCCCTCTGGTTACAGCGGTGATAAATACCTCTTAGGTGAGACTGCAGCGCTAGCCCTCTGGTTACAGAGGTGATAAATACCTCTTAGGTGAGACTGCAGCGCTAGCCCTCTGGTTACAGAGGTGATAAATGTCTCTTAGGTGAGACTGCAGCGCTAGCCCTCCGATAACAGAGGTGATACATGTCTCTTAGGTGAGACTGCAGCGCTAGCCCTCTAGTAACAGAGGTGATAAATGTCTCCTAGGTGAGACTGCAGCGCTAGCCATCTGGTTACAGAGGTGATAAATACCTCTTAGGTGAGACTGCAGCGCTAGCCCTCTGGTTACAGAGGTGATACATACCTCTTAGGTGAGACTGCAGCGCTAGCCCTCTGGTAACAGAGGTGATAAATGTCTCTTAGGTGAGACTGCAGCGCTAGCCCTCTGGTAACAGAGGTGATAAATGTCTCTTAGGTAAGACTGCAGCGCTAGCCCTCTGGTTACAGAGGTGATAAATACCTCTTAGGTGAGACTGCAGCGCTAGCCCTCTGGTAACAGGTGATAAATGTCTCTTAGGTGAGACTGCAGCGCTAGCCCTCTGGTTACAGAGGTGATAAATACCTCTTAGGTGAGACTGCAGCGCTAGCCCTCTGGTTACAGAGGTGATAAATGTCTCTTAGGTGAGACTGCAGCGCTAGCCCTCCAGTATCAGAGGTGATACATGTCTCTTAGGTGAGACTGCAGAGCTAGCCCTCCGGTTACAGAGGTGATAAATACCTATTAGGTGGGACTGCAGCGCTAGCCCTCTGGTTACAGAGGTGATAAATACCTCTTAGGTGAGACTGCAGCGCTAGCCCTCTGGTTACAGAGGTGATAAATGTCTCTTAGGTGAGACTGCAGCGCTAGCCCTCCGGTAACAGAGGTGATACATGTCTCTTAGGTGAGACTGCAGCGCTAGCCCTCTGGTAACAGAGGTGATAAATGTCTCCTAGGTGAGACTGCAGCGCTAGCCATCTGGTTACAGAGGTGATAAATACCTCTTAGGTGAGACTGCAGCGCTAGCCCTCTGGTTACAGAGGTGATACATACCTCTTAGGTGAGACTGCAGCGCTAGCCCTCTGGTAACAGAGGTGATAAATGTCTCTTAGGTGAGACTGCAGCGCTAGCCCTCTGGTAACAGAGGTGATAAATGTCTCTTAGGTGAGACTGCAGCGCTAGCCCTCCGGTTACAGAGGTGATAAATACCTCTTAGGTGAGACTGCAGCGCTAGCCCTCTGGTAACAGGTGATAAATGTCTCTTAGGTGAGACTGCAGCGCTAGCCCTCTGGTTACAGAGGTGATAAATACCTCTTAGGTGAGACTGCAGCGCTAGCCCTCTGGTTACAGAGGTGATAAATGTCTCTTAGGTGAGACTGCAGCGCTAGCCCTCCAGTATCAGAGGTGATACATGTCTCTTAGGTGAGACTGCAGAGCTAGCCCTCTGGTAACAGAGGTGATAAATGTCTCTTAGGTGAGACTGCAGAGCTAGCCCTCCGGTTACAGAGGTGATAAATACCTCTTAGGTGGGACTGCAGCGCTAGCCCTCTGGTTACAGAGGTGATAAATACCTCTTAGGTGAGACTGCAGTGCTAGCCCTCTGGTAACAGAGGTGATAAATGTCTCTTGGTGAGACTGCAGCGCTAGCCCTCCGGTAACAGAGGTGATAAATGTCTCTTAGGTGAGACTGCAGCGCTAGCCCTCTGGTTACAGAGGTGATAAATGTCTCTTAGGTGAGACTGCAGTGCTAGCCCTCTGGTTACAGAGGTGATAAATACCTCGTAGGTGAGACTGCAGCGCTAGCCCTCTGGTTACAGAGGTGATAAATGTCTCTTAGGTGAGACTGCAGTGCTAGCCCTCTGGTTACAGAGGTGATAAATACCACTTAGGTGAGACTGCAGCGCTAGCCCTCTGGTAACAGAGGTGATAAATGTCTCTTAGGTGAGACTGCAGTGCTAGCCCTCTGGTTACAGAGGTGATAAATACCTCAGGTGAGACTGCAGGGCTAGCCCTCTGGTTACAGAGGTGATAAATGTCTCTTAGGTGAGACTGCAGTGCTAGCCCTCTGGTTACAGAGGTGATAAATACCACTTAGGTGAGACTGCAGCGCTAGCCCTCTGGTAACAGAGGTGATAAATGTCTCTTAGGTGAGACTGCAGCGCTAGCCCTCTGGTTACAGAGGTGATAAATGTCTCTTAGGTGAGACTGCAGCGCTAGCCCTCCGGTAACAGAGGTGATACATGTCTCTTAGGTGAGACTGCAGCGCTAGCCCTCTGGTAACAGAGGTGATAAATGTCTCTTAGGTGAGACTGCAGCGCTAGCCCTCTGGTTACAGAGATGATAAATGTCTCTTAGGTGAGACTGCAGCGCTAGGCCTCCAGTATCAGAGGTGATACATGTCTCTTAGGTGAGACTGCAGCGCTAGCCCTCCGGTTACAGAGGTGATAAATACCTCTTAGGTGGGACTGCAGCGCTAGCCCTCTGGTTACAGAGGTGATAAATACCTCTTAGGTGAGACTGCAGTGCTAGCCCTCTGGTAACAGAGGTGATAAATGTCTCTTGGTGAGACTGCAGCGCTAGCCCTCTGGTTACAGAGGTGATAAATACCTCTTAGGTGAGACTGCAGCGCTAGCCCTCTGGTTACAGAGGTGATAAATACCTCTTAGGTGAGACTGCAGCGCTAGCCCTCTGGTAACAGAGGTGATAAATGTCTCTTAGGTGAGACTGCAGCGCCAGCCCTCTGGTTACAGAGGTGATAAATGTCTCTTAGGTGAGACTGCAGCGCTAGCCCTCCGGTAACAGAGGTGATAAATGTCTCTTAGGTGAGACTGCAGGGCTAGCCCTCTGGTTACAGAGGTGATAAATGTCTCTTAGGTGAGACTGCAGGGCTAGCCCTCTGGTTACAGAGGTGATAAATACCTCTTAGGTGAGACTGCAGCGCTAGCCCTCTGGTTACAGAGGTGATAAATACCTCTTAGGTGAGACTGCAGCGCTAGCCCTCTGGTAACAGAGGTGATAAATGTCTCTTAGGTGAGACTGCAGCGCTAGCCCTCTGGTTACAGAGGTGATAAATGTCTCTTAGGTGAGACTGCAGCGCTAGCCCTCCGGTAACAGAGGTGATAAATGTCTCTTAGGTGAGACTGCAGGGCTAGCCCTCTGGTTACAGAGGTGATAAATGTCTCTTAGGTGAGACTGCAGGGCTAGCCCTCTGGTTACAGAGGTGATAAATACCTCTTAGGTGAGACTGCAGCGCTAGCCCTCTGGTTACAGAGGTGATAAATACCTCTTAGGTGAGACTGCAGCGCTAGCCCTCTGGTAACAGAGGTGATAAATGTCTCTTAGGTGAGACTGCAGCGCTAGCTCTCCAGTATCAGAGGTGATAAATGTCTCTTAGGTGAGACTGCAGCGCTAGCCCTCCGGTAACAGAGGTGATACATGTCTCTTAGGTGAGACTGCAGCGCTAGCCCTCTGGTAACAGAGGTGATAAATGTCTCTTAGGTGAGACTGCAGCGCTAGCCCTCTGGTTACAGAGGTTATAAATGTCTCTTAGGTGAGACTGCAGCGCTAGGCCTCCAGTATCAGAGGTGATACATGTCTCTTAGGTGAGACTGCAGCGCTAGCCCTCCGGTTACAGAGGTGATAAATACCTCTTAGGTGGGACTGCAGCGCTAGCCCTCTGGTTACAGAGGTGATAAATACCTCTTAGGTGAGACTGCAGTGCTAGCCCTCTGGTAACAGAGGTGATAAATGTCTCTTGGTGAGACTGCAGCGCTAGCCCTCTGGTTACAGCGGTGATAAATACCACTTAGGTGAGACTGCAGCGCTAGCCATCTGGTAACAGAGGTGATAAATACCTCTTAGGTGAGACTGCAGCGCTAGCCCTCCCGTAAAAGAGGTGATAAATGTCTCTTAGGTGAGACTGCAGCGCTAGCCCTCCGGTAACAGAGGTGATAAATGTCTCTTAGGTAAGACTGCAGCGCTAGCCCTCCAGTATCAGAGGTGATACATGTCTCTTAGGTGAGACTGCAGAGCTAGCCCTCCGGTTACAGAGGTGATAAATACCTCTTAGGTGGGACTGCAGCGCTAGCCCTCTGGTTACAGAGGTGATAAATACCTCTTAGGTGGGACTGCAGCGCTAGCCATCTGGTTACAGAGGTGATAAATACCTCTTAGGTGAGACTGCAGTGCTAGCCCTCTGGTAACAGAGGTGATAAATGTCTCTTGGTGAGACTGCAGCGCTAGCCCTCTGGTTACAGCGGTGATAAATACCACTTAGGTGAGACTGCAGCGCTAGCCATCTGGTAACAGAGGTGATAAATACCTCTTAGGTGAGACTGCAGCGCTAGCCCTCCCGTAAAAGAGGTGATAAATGTCTCTTAGGTGAGACTGCAGCGCTAGCCCTCTGGTAACAGAGGTGATAAATGTCTTTTAGGTGAGACTGCAGGGCTAGCCCTCCGGTAACAGAGGTGATAAATGTCTCTTAGGTAAGACTGCAGCGCTAGCCCTCCGGTAACAGAGGTGATAAATGTCTCTTAGGTAAGACTGCAGCGCTAGCCCTCTGGTTACAGCGGTGATAAATGTCTTTTAGGTGAGACTGCAGCGCTAGCCCTCCAGTAACAGAGGTGATAAATACCTCTTAGGTGGGACTGCAGCGCTAGCCCTCTGGTTACAGAGGTGATAAATACCTCTTAGGTGAGACTGCAGTGCTAGCCCTCTGGTAACAGAGGTGATAAATGTCTCTTGGTGAGACTGCAGCGCTAGCCCTCCGGTTACAGAGGTGATAAATACCTCTTAGGTGGGACTGCAGCGCTAGCCCTCTGGTTACAGAGGTGATAAATACCTCTTAGGTGAGACTGCAGTGCTAGCCCTCTGGTAACAGAGGTGATAAATGTCTCTTGGTGAGACTGCAGCGCTAGCCCTCTGGTTACAGAGGTGATAAATACCTCTTAGGTGAGACTGCAGCGCTAGCCCTCTGGTTACAGAGGTGATAAATACCTCTTAGGTGAGACTGTGAAAAATAAATACAAACTTGGTGAACATTATCGGCGCCATCTTGCCCCTTTCCAGGCCCATTCGTGCGCGTAAGCGGCAGCCATTTTGAGCACCATGGCCTCCCTGCCCCTCACTAATAGCCAGCGCGTCTCTCTCTCTCTTAACCTCGCAAGCATTCCCCCGCACGCTGACAACCCCCCCGCTCTCTCATGCCTTGGGTCATAAACCCCTCTCCAGCGCAGCTTCACCACGGAACCCCATCCTGTTCCCAGCGCGACACCTCCCTTCATTCCTTTCATGGCCTCAAACCCTTTTGATGCAAACCCCCTTTTTCCTGTGTCCCCGTTTGTCTTCCTCGTTCCCAGGCTGCCACCTGACCCTGCGGATACTGTTTATTACCCCGTACAGTAGGAAGCTTCCCCTCCCCATCAAAAGACCCCCGAACCGATCAAAGCCCCCACCCCATGAGATCCGATCAACCCCACGCATTCCGTGAATCGGCGGAATACCCTGCTGTGCGACCACCATCACCTGTTGTGACCGGGGTGGGGAATCCAACTGTAAATGTATGTGGGAACGGGTCTGGAGGGGAGATTCCGAGGATGTTCTTTCAAGTATTAAAATATTACGAGAATGTGTTATGTGCAATAAAGGTCGTAAACTCTAGTATAAGAGGCCCGGCCTCAGAGATGTGGTTAGAGCACCTCGTGACGATACTTGCTGTCTGAATTGATGTGTTCTCCTCCGGAGAGAATAAAATCCTCGTTTCCCGCCTTCCAGTCTCCAGCGCCTGCTTCTTCATTGATTAATATTGGTGGGTCATAGAGGCGATACCGCCGGGCAACATAAAAGGGTCTTTGGTTACCGGTTGTCTTTGGAACCCTTTTTAACAATTGGCGTCCCAAACGTGGGGCCCATCAGCGACTCGTGGATCCAGTGGGAGAGGTCCTGACGACAGAGTGAACGACTGCAACGATCGGAAGGTACCCTGTCCGATAGACCCTTGTCTGACAGCCGATCATCCGAACTTCACTGGTTCCGAACAGACCTCTCTCGAGTGATCTGCGGTCCTGACTGGGAACCATCAGGAGTGCCACGAGAAGTACGAAGAGAAGAGGACGATCGGGCGCTGGATTCGGAAGACGAGAAACTGTCCATGCGGTCCGGGTAAGGTCGTGTAAACACGACGAAATTGCGATAGTGATAGATAATTGGAAGTAATTGATAATTGTTGTGAAAATACTAGTATTACTCTTTGTTAATTTATTGGAGATTCGCTGTCTGCAAACGGAGAAACAACAGGCTCTCCCTTTATAAACAGCGAAGGATAGGTACGCACCCGTCGGACCTATTTTCCCCCTCCCCATTGAACAATTGCCCCCCCCCCCCCATTGATTAATTGTTATAGATCGTTTTCTGGAGATTCTCTGTCTACAAACAGGGAAGATTAGGTCCCCTCTTTGCAGATAGTGAAAGGGTAGGTGACGCGAACCTTCGCGAGCCTACTTATTCTCCCCATTGACCATATTGATTTTTTATTTTTGACCTAACATTGATTAACTGTTATAGATTGTTTTCTGGAGATTCTCTGTCTGAAAACAGGGAAGATTAGGTCCCCTCTTTGCAGATAGTGAAAGGGTAGGTGACGCGAACCTTTGCGAGCCTACTTATTCTCCCCATTGACCATATTGATTTTTTATTTTTGACCTAACGTTGATCGATTGCTCAGAATTGGTTCATGAGGTATTCACTACGTGCAAACAACGTAGAATAGAAATATTCTGTCTAGTCTTTGCGCGCAGTGATAAGATAGGTAGTGCTGACTATTATCCCATTGTGATCCGTCATGCCTGTCTTCTCCCCACTGGTCAGTAGCCTGTTTTACCCGGACCGCTTATTAGAGATGAACCATCCGGCTCCGCTGGAAGGCACCCCTAATAAGGACATGTTCATGAAGCATGGATTAATTGCTATAGCCTATAGTGAGCTGTGGCATAAATATACGAAAAAGGATCGAGAAAGACAGTGGCCACTGAGAGGATCCTTTGATCTCGACAAAATAGAAACAGTAGAAATAGCCCTTCGTAGGAATGAAACAACACCTATTATGCTCGATAGTCTCGGTATGTGGCGCAAAGAAGCCACGCAACGAAGGGAAAGCGACGAATTTAGAAAAGGTGAAGGGACACGACGGACAAACCTCCAAACGTCTAGTAGGCAAAGGGAAGGGCCAGCGATGGCACAGCCCCGAGGAGTAGACATGAAAAGCGAATGGTGTAAGGGGATGTGCCGACAAGCCAACCCCGGAACACAACGACCTGAAGGTAATCCCCCGACATTACGCACAGGACGGACAGATTTAAAACAAAACCAATGTGCTTTCTGTAAATGTCTTGGACACTGGAAAGCCCAATGCCCGACTCTGCAAAGCATAGGTAAGAATGAAGGGGTGACAGAAAGGACGGACCGACAGAAAGGAAAAAGACGTGAGATAAAAACCAATCAGACTAGTGCAGACAGAACAGACAGGACCACCCCGTTCGATTATGCTCGGTGGCACAGATTTCGTCAGACAAATTTTAACGACATGTTGGAGTTCTGGGACTGATTGCTCTCTGTTGCTCCCCCACTCTGAAAAACAAACACAACTGCAGGTCAGTGTAAACAACCCCCCCGTTAGAGAAAAGATTCAAGAAAGCCAAGCGTCTATTATATAACTTAGGATTTAATTACGGTAAAACACACAACCAACAGTAAATAGAATAACTAGTAGAACTCTCTAAAAAGCAAACTTGACTAATAGGAAAAATACAAAACATGTTATGCTCACTCCGGAAGTCCTCGAAACGTAATGGCCCTTTCGATGGTCCCGCCCATCCGAAACACATAGCACGTGTGGGGCGGGGCCTGCCAGCAACCATGGGCCAAAAAGAGATCGCTGGCGAGAAGGTACTGGAGACTCCACCAAGCAGGCAATGAAATGGTCTTCCCATACTGCCCTTCCAGGGATGGCGTCCCCCGGGCCGCGAGTAGGGAGGGGGCGGATGAAAATGACCCCCTCCCTCATATCTCCTGGTCCGGCCATCACGAATTCCTCCATCGAACGGATGCAGGGTGGGCAGGGAGGAAGAGGCGACGCGGACGAGCCTCTTCCACCTCCACAGGTAGGAGGCTTCCCTGCCCTGGCCCGACGCCGATGTCCTCCAGCCGGGCGACGGCCATATACCTACGCTGCACAGGAAATATAATGTCCGGCTGTTATATTTCCGCAACACAGGACATACAATGCCCGACTCGTATATTTTCTCAGTACAGGACATACAAGACCCGGCTGGTATACTTGCGTAGTACAGGACATACAATGTCCGACGGGCATATTTACGGAGTACCGGATGTACAGTGGTCCCCCAAGAGTCGGAATCAGGGGTGTAGGGTGGTCATCATGTGCGCCCCTGATTCCAAGAGACGGCGTAGGATGCACCGGGAGAGGAAGACGGCACGGTGAGCCTCCCTCACCTCCCCAGATGAAGGCTCCACTGCTGCACCCTGGCGCCCCGAACCAAAATGTCCTGCTCCAACCGCATGATGCTCTGTTTTTCGCCATCACAAGAAGTTTTCCTCCGCTCCTGATGGATACGGCAAAGGTTGCTGCAGGGCCTCAAAATGGCGTCTGGGCCCTTGAAAGACGGGTCTAGGCCGCTGGAGTAACTTTGTCCGAAATTGCAACTCGGGCGCTTGCCCACCTGGGCGCAAGCCCCCACCATCGACAAAACATCCCCTCGACTTTGAAGATTCTACCAAAGTCCCAAGAGCCCTCGGCCCCTTCAGGCTTCCGGTGAGGAACAGCTGCATTGATCTCAAATGAAATAACCACGGCACAGCAACAAGATGGCGGTGCTCTCGTGTCTGCATCAGCTTCCGTCGGAACCACCCAGGAACATTATGGGCTAACGAACTCGAGCAAGTTCCGGCTGAACATCAACATGACCCGGTAAGAGAGACTTTACCCCCTCCCTCTCTTGATTGACGGTCCACACCACCAGCCCCTTTGTTAGCACAGTTTTCTTTTGGACTACCGAAAGGGACTCTGGTCCAACCGCCAATTGTCGGGGATATTTTGCCCCTGATGCTACTTCCGGACTAAACCGGCCTCGCCCAAAATGGCGCTGGTATCAATGGAACTTACGGGTGCCTCATGGTGTTCCTTAGCTAATGAAACTTGATGTACTAAGATATATATGTATATATATGAACCATTGCGCACTCAATGTTAAAGGGAGGAGGGTGCACTTGGCAAACATTTAAGAAGAGGTTCTGTAAAAATGTTGATTTCAATGAACAATTTATTTTTGATATTTGTTGTAACTGATACATAACGTCGCTCATGATGCACGCCCGCGGTTTGCATTTAGGAAATGTGATTACGATGAGCTTGACTGTGTTTCCATCTATGAACTGAAATGCCCCTGATTCCTTCGTCACGCAATGAAATGTTTTTGGTTACTTACAAATAATTAATTAGACCTTTTTACATGTTCTTGTACTACAAAATAACCCCCTACTGTATGTGCTTCCATCGACGACATGTCAGGCCAAAATATGAATTGCGCTCTCACCTTTTACGTACTGAATAACTCTACAAATAAAAGTCTTAGAAGCTATGGATAGGCTCCGCGTACTTTTGTAAATACGGGTATCGGTGGGAGGGTTTTTCTGTGCGCAACTGTTCTGTTCTCTTTTTAAGGTTATCCGAGAAATGGTTGTTCGGCCCTGGGTTGATGGTCAAAACGAAGGTATGATACGCTGCTTATGAAGAAGGACCTCGACTTCAGAGAATGGGTAAAGTAAAATGGTGTGATTGATAAATTGCTATAAGGATATGGTGGTCGAAGGTACTAAGGTACAGGGTTGAACAAAGAACTGGTATGCCTTAAGAACATCACAGCTTTGGGAATGATTTTGGGACCCCGATGACCGGATACATCTACGAAACCGGGTACCTCGCGCTAGGCACCTCTGATTCCTCTTTTTAGCGTTTTTCACTACACACGATCCTTAACGCCATCCTCGAACCTCCCCATGAACCACCTATCACATTGCCTGCCCCCATGACTTTAAGAAACCAGAACCCTAAGGGATTATATCCCGAAGAGACAAGTACGATTATGTGGTAAGTAAAGGATTTTCGTGCCCTTACATTTGATGTGTTCGAATGTTGTCCCCCTACCCCCCCCTTTTTCTCCCCCTTTTTCCCTCTGCAGGTTACATTAGAATCCCGATTAGAGTATCATAAGGGATCTGGAACCACGTCACGCCCGATGCATGAAGACGGACTAGCGCTACAAAATGGCACAACAAGGACGCTCTCACGACCTTTTTACCAAATCTAACGCTTTTCTGTCCCAAAACTGCATGCTTCCCACCTCCTAACACAGACCCGAAACGTCTAACGTTGGGTAACGCACTGAATAGCCCAAACAATACACGGTCATTCTCTATGTCAAACGTGTACTGTTCGGCCTATTGTCTCTCTCTCTCTCTCTCTCTCTCTCTCTCTCTCTCTCTTTCTCTCACTCACTCTTCCACCCCTCCACACTTTCCCTCTTCCTAGCAACTGGCACCTAATTGGCGAACCTGGTGCACCTCCTGATTGGCCCCAAATACCACAAGTATTTGTGCAAATCTGTCCTAAATAAAATTGTATTGGTACCACGTTACTACCTCTCCTTTTCTACTAAAATATGGATGAAATTTAAATTGGCCGATAGGAAAGGGACAGGTAAGACGACTAAGGTTCCCTAAATTTGACCCACTCTCAGGGAACTCTTTGTCAGTGGCTCCTATGATAAAAATGTGTCTGTGGTGATGCGACCATCCCCATTGAAAATTGTCTCCGTACCCCAAGCTGTAAGAAATGATCGAGACACCCCCATCTACCCAAAATGCCCCCAGTTTGGTATCCATCAGATCCCTCCTTCCCCGAGGATAAGTTTAATAATTATTGCAAACCACCCCTCCCGAGTTTTTGTAGTAACCAGGTTGCGAGGATTTATATAGAAAGTTAGAAGGATGTGTGCAAAGTTGAAAATTAGATTGAAAAACGAAAGAACTTGTTGCAGTAGGCATGGTTGAAAATAAGATGTTTTTATGTAATGCAGACTCGTTTAGCCTATGTTCATCCCTCAGAAGGATGCTTATCAGACTATGGTGAATAGCACGTTGCACTTTTTGTAAAATACAAGGCCCTGAAGACTAGCCTAGCCTTGCAAGACTCGTACTAGAGAAATGGGTCTCTGCCAGAAGAACTGACATCTACTATAATAGACATATGACAAATGAACGTAATAATCATCAAAGCGTCAAAGAATTAGCCAACAAAAGGAAGTTGCAAGGAATCCAGCAAACCCATCATCAATTGTTTATACGTAAGCCGCAAAAATCTCAAATGTAGTGAGTGCTTACACTAGTCGCTTGGTGTTGGGAAAGAAAATAGATTCATGTAATTACCTTTTTCTGCAAAATCTCTAAAGACTGTCTTTTCAACACTCATTTAAGGATATCACTGTCGGAGGAGAAAGAGACCGGATGTGGGAGCACGCGGCCTGACTGCGGATTGTGGAACGTCAGCAACGGAGGCCAAGGCGAGACCACGGCAGTAAGGAGTCGCAGGACGGGGCACTGTTTCAAACAAAGCTAAGGAAAGGGCTGACCTGAAGCCCCTGCTCTATGATCAACGTGTGCCAAAAAGCCCCCGCTCTCTGAACATGGTCTCGGACTCGCCTGACGCAAAACTCTCCGCCTCCCCCTGATCTGTTCCCGACTTGGCCTTGCTCCATCCCCTCTTCCTCCGACCTACCATAAGGACTGTTCACACCCGCACCTTTCCACCCGAACTCCCAAGTTCCTCCAAATCCTACTGAGCTACCCAGAGAAGAGTACTCCCTACGTCAGAAGGGAGGGAGCTCCGACTAAGTAGACCACGAACTGTGTTAAATCCCAGAACGGTGACCTAGAACTCCACCAAGGGTCGCCCCCGAAGAAAAGATAAACAAAGTCTGTGGTTCTGCCCGCTACCAAGCACCTTGGAGATGATGGAAGCAACAGGAAATGCCCACCACAGAGACTCAAGAAACGAACTGATCTCACAATTACCCCCAACGACTCGATCCACATGAACATTTCTGTTGATAGGTAATCCAGGTGTTCAACAGTGCCGACAGAAGACGACAAAAGGACAACGAAGAACTCTGATATTTTTACTGTATCTCCTTTCTCTCCCAATCACCATTGGACTGACTATGCACCCACCGTATACAAAAAGGACTTATTTATATGATAATTTACCAGTTCTTATTCTATGATCTGTACCCAACACCCTCGTTACATAATTCTAGTCTGATATTGCATAACGATGACTTTTCCTGCAACCAACTTAACAATGAACCCGCCTACTGACTGATGAGATTTTTCAATATGATGTTTATAATGTGATGTTTACGTACAGTTCTTTCACCCAAGCCCCCTCTCCCTTACTTATGATCACTGCATATAGGGGTAGATAGGAAATAGGCCAGCAAGATGTCTTGGAAATGTTAAAGGGAGGACTGTGAAAAATAAATACAAACTTGGTGAACATTATCGGCGCCATCTTGCCCCTTTCCAGGCCCATTCGTGCGCGTAAGCGGCAGCCATTTTGAGCACCATGGCCTCCCTGCCCCTCACTAATAGCCAGCGCGTCTCTCTCTCTCTTAACCTCGCAAGCATTCCCCCGCACGCTGACAACCCCCCCGCTCTCTCATGCCTTGGGTCATAAACCCCTCTCCAGCGCAGCTTCACCACGGAACCCCATCCTGTTCCCAGCGCGACACCTCCCTTCATTCCTTTCATGGCCTCAAACCCTTTTGATGCAAACCCCCTTTTTCCTGTGTCCCCGTTTGTCTTCCTCGTTCCCAGGCTGCCACCTGACCCTGCGGATACTGTTTATTACCCCGTACAGTAGGAAGCTTCCCCTCCCCATCAAAAGACCCCCGAACCGATCAAAGCCCCCACCCCATGAGATCCGATCAACCCCACGCATTCCGTGAATCGGCGGAATACCCTGCTGTGCGACCACCATCACCTGTTGTGACCGGGGTGGGGAATCCAACTGTAAATGTATGTGGGAACGGGTCTGGAGGGGAGATTCCGAGGATGTTCTTTCAAGTATTAAAATATTACGAGAATGTGTTATGTGCAATAAAGGTCGTAAACTCTAGTATAAGAGGCCCGGCCTCAGAGATGTGGTTAGAGCACCTCGTGACGATACTTGCTGTCTGAATTGATGTGTTCTCCTCCGGAGAGAATAAAATCCTCGTTTCCCGCCTTCCAGTCTCCAGCGCCTGCTTCTTCATTGATTAATATTGGTGGGTCATAGAGGCGATACCGCCGGGCAACATAAAAGGGTCTTTGGTTACCGGTTGTCTTTGGAACCCTTTTTAACAAGACTGCAGCGCTAGCCCTCTGGTAACAGAGGAGATAAATGTCTCTTAGGTGAGACTGCAGCGCTAGCCCTCTGGTTACAGAGGTGATAAATGTCTCTTGGTGAGACTGCAGCGCTAGCCCTCTGGTTACAGCGGTGATAAATACCACTTAGGTGAGACTGCAGCGCTAGCCATCTGGTAACAGAGGTGATAAATACCTCTTAGGTGAGACTGCAGCGCTAGCCCTCTGGTAACAGAGGTGATAAATGTCTCTTGGTGAGACTGCAGCGCTAGCCCTCTGGTTACAGCGGTGATAAATACCACTTAGGTGAGACTGCAGCGCTAGCCATCTGGTAACAGAGGTGATAAATACCTCTTAGGTGAGACTGCAGCGCTAGCCCTCCCGTAAAAGAGGTGATAAATGTCTCTTAGGTGAGACTGCAACGCTAGCCCTCTGGTTACAGAGGTGATAAATACCTCTTAGGTGAGACTGCAGCGCTAGCCCTCTGGTAACAGAGGTGATAAATGTCTCTTAGGTGAGACTGCAGCGCTAGCCCTCCAGTATCAGAGGTGATAAATGTCTCTTAGGTGAGACTGCAGCGCTAGCCCTCCAGTATCAGAGGTGATAAATGTCTCTTAGGTGAGACTGCAGCGCTAGCCCTCTGGTAACAGAGGTGATAAATGTCTTTTAGGTGAGACTGCAGCGCTAGCCCTCCGGTAACAGAGGTGATAAATGTCTTTTAGGTGAGACTGCAGCGCTAGCCCTCCGGATGCAGAGGTGATAAATACCTCTTAGGTGAAACTGCAGCGCTAGCCCTCTGGTTAGAGAGGTGATAAATGTTTTTTTTATAAGGCAGCAGTACTATCCCTCTGGTTCCAGAGGTAATAAACGCTTCTCGGGTGAGTCAGCAGTGCTATCCTTCTGGTTACAGAGCTGATAAACGCTTCTTATGAGAGACAGCAGAGCTATCCCTCTGGTTACAGGGGTGATAAACGCTTCTTATGAGAGACAGCAGAGCTATCCCTCTGGTTACAGAGGTGATAAATGCTTCTTAGGAGAGACAGCAGAGCTATACCACTGGTTACAAAGATGATACATGCTTCTTAGGTGAGACGGTAGAGCTATTGTTCTGGTTACAGAGGTGTTAGCGGCTTCTCGGGTAAGACAGCAGTGCTTTCTCGCTGGTTACAGAGAGATAATAAACGCGCCTTCGGTAAGACAGCAGAGCTATCCCTCTGGTTGCGAAGCCAATAAGTGGCTTCTCCTTGAGATAGCAGGGTTGCCCCTCGGGTTGCCGGCGCGTGGCTGATTCACACTGCGGTTCGCGGAGCCATTTCAGCAGCTCCTTTCCCTTGTACGGAAGCCGTGTCGGTGCTCAATGCACATCAGCTCAGTTTCCGCTTACCTTGAATGTATCTATTGCTCTCCCACGAACCCTCTGCAGATCTTTCTTTGCTGCCAGGATGCAGCTTACACATCACGCCTCGTCTCAGAGCTCAGGTTTGACGCTGATGTCTGCTAAGTGCTTTCATTTACATGTGCACAAATGCATCCGAGTGTCTGGGGAGACTCCGCGCTCCGAGTACCTCGCGCTCTCCATCCATCCATCCTCGGTGGAAGCGGGGTGCGTGCTGAGGGCCCTTAGGGGGTACCTTGTGGAGCAGGTCGAGGTTGAGAAGCCAAACCAGTCAGCCCGGCGGATAACTAGAGGCCTCTGGAAAGGCAGTGGGTACAGCTGGTCAGAATTCATGTACCCTGGGGAGCAGGGCCGGGCCTCGGATATGTGGGGCCCCGGGCAGAATAGGAACAAGTGAGGCCAGTAAGCAGAGAGGACGTGGGATCGAATCGGGTTGCTAAGGAAAGTTTAAAAAAAAAATTATAATTCAAATTAAAACAACCTCCCAAGACCCCCAACACCCGCGACTCATGCTGGCAGCAACTGGGTTTTGTCAATGGTTGTTAGCTGTTTAAGCTAAATGTGCAACAACAATACATTATTTTCCTTTCATTTTTGTTGTTTTGACCAATAAGTAGCTCCTTCACACACATTTGCATAAGATCACAACTGGAATGCAGGGCCATTGCTCTTTGTGCTCCGCAGAGAGGCCATATTTTGAATGATCATGTAATCTGAACACCTTTTTGACCCAAAGACAGGCACAGTGTGAAAGTTGTACTGCCAGCATCCTCAACTCCAAAGTGCTCAACTGCAGCCTGTTATAAACACCTGGAGGTGACTCAGTACAAAGGGTATATCATCCAAGAGTAATATGCTGTGAAATGAAACACACATGCTGGAAATAGCTAGCACACTTGGGGAATGCAAGAGTAAGTAAAGCATGTGGAATATAAACAGGAACAAAATCACTGCCATGGATTACCCTAATATTAGGACCAATGGAATTATGCGGCAGGAGAGGGCTAAATTATGTGGCCGGGTGAGTACATTATGTAGCAAGAAAAGGCAAATTATGCAGCATAATTCGGCACATTTTGAAATAGTATTACTTCATTTTTTTGCCATTTCTAAACTTGGTAACACTGTTTGGGCACTGGTTGCACCCCATTAGTACCAATTTAACACCCACATTTAGCAGTGGGAAACAAAGTTGACTGCTCCACCTTTTCAAAGGGCCTTCCCACATGCAGCAAGATGTGTCACTGCATTGTTAGTAACTTTTGAACCATTTGAGATAGAAAACAATTTTGTTGTTAAAATCTGTAGATTATGCAGCAAATGATGGAGTATGTGGCAGTCAAATGCATGAAGTCAAATGCATAATTCTGCAGACGTCGCTGCTGCTGCACAATCGCATAATTCCAGTGCCAAACATGCAGCATCAGACTGAAAAAGAAAATAGGCCCAATACCAAAATAAAAGAGCCCCCATTAGTGAGTTAGTTAGCTAGAAAAGTGTCCCACGTTTGCAAACTATGGCAGTTTTTAACTTGTAAAGATATGTAGTGTAGGTTTTTTGTAAGGTATGGAAGACTGAACTGATTTGAATTTGGTGCAGGCAATGTTTGCTTTAATGTCATAAAAATCAATTGTAAATACCGGGTCACCTGACCATAAAGTAGGTCAACAACTAACCAAAAAATTGGCCTACATACTGACCTGACAGAAGGGCTTTAAGTGGGATGAAGAAAACTAGGGGTGTCTTTCAAAGGAGCATTGCTGATGTAATTAAGGGTGTAGCTTAAAAACATGTAAGCTATATAAATCTGTGCTTAGCATAGTGTGCCGCCCGACTGGTGTTTTTCTGCCACTGTCATTGCAGCCAGATAAATATTGCAACAAGTAAAATTACACCTCATCAAGCCAGGACTATTGGCTTTGTCAGTAGTTATTAGTTGCATAAGATGAATAAGCAACGTCTACAGCTTCCTTGTATTTATTATTGAAAATGCCGCAGTTCTGACATGATGAGACTGTGAAAGAACTATAACGAGTCTCTTTGAAGTTTCATTGAAGGTAGCAAGGGTGGCACTGCTGCAGAGAGTTAAGATTTGTTTTTTCACTCTGAGGGTGAGGGTAAAAATGGAGAGCGGGCCCATCTCATTACCTGCTTTTCAGAACTTTCATTCATTGTGCAGACACTGGATCAATGTTTTTGCAGGCAAACTTAAAGGACATGAATAGAGGGCCCCTTTTGAATGTCCATTTTAAGTCACTACCGGGTCTGAGACTTGAGTGACCCAGCAGACTTTAAACCCTGCTGCATCCACTTTTACATGCTGATTGTGCTCCTCTGCGAGCACCTCTTGGCTCACTGCAGTGCTCACACCTATCTACTCCCCCCACTCCTCGCACTCTATTCAGTGTGTCTTAACCCTTTAATCCCCCTCTCTGCTCTCTTTCCACATGTCATAGGTGAGCAGTTTCCATTGTGATACCCCGTTCTATCTTTTGTTCTGCGCCCAGCAGGATATTCTGCTTTTCATTGATACAGGGGAAGGGCACCCTTCTCAGGCAAGGGCACTTCAATAAACTGTCTCATTGCTGTCATGAACGTTCCGATGCAGCTATTAGGCCCACAGAGACAGACAGGCCTGCAGGGGAGATTGTTCAAAGAAAAAAATATAAACTCTTTGGGGGCCCCCTGGGACTATGGAGACTGTAAAGGTGTGAGGCCCCATGGCTGCGAGCAGGTGCAGGGCACTGGGCTACTGCCCATGCTGCCCATGCCTAGCTTCGGCCCTGCTGGGGAGTTACTGCAAGCTCAAGGTATTGGATTGGTACGCAGGGGGGCCAATCTCACATTTTGTAGATGTTTTCTCGCCGCTTTAGCTTCTGTCCCGGTGCCCACACAAAGCCCCTGTGGGACACCCACTGTCCCAAGTCTTGGTTCCCGCTGCTTTTAACCCCTTGCATGTGGGGCTGATTCCCCCGCTGTGCTGGGGGGAGGGAGGGCACGCACAGCGCCCCCGTGCTCATGACGAGCTCAGCCCGTCATGAGCCACGGTGGTCGTGTGCTCATGACGAGCTGAGCTCGTCATGACCACACCCGATACTGTACAACGCTCGCACAGCAGGGGAATTAGCCCAGCGTGCGAGCGTTCCAACGGTCATGACGAGCTGAGCTCGTTATGAGCACACGAGCACCGTGGCTCATGAGGAGCTGAGCTCGTCATGAGCGTCGAAGGTGTTAACATCAAAGGCCAAGCAGCTCTCAATCTTTCTGCCAGTGAAAGAGGGACCTTTTGTGGCTGAGAGGGGGCGCTGCAGCACAGGCGGGATCCTGCACAATGCTGCTTCGAGAGGGATGTAGGACGGGACAGCGCATACCGGTACCACGCTTGCCTTTACAACGCAGTCATCACAACGCGGTTACAATAATTATCTGGATAGTGCTTACATTTTCATGGTAAAGGCATTCATGGTAACTACATGTGCTTAGTAAAAATTTCACAGGTAGGTACAAACCCTATTTATATCTATTTATGGATTATAAATATATATATTTGCACATGCACACACACACACACATATATATATATATATATATTTGCAAAATCGGCTCCACACAACTTGGCACAGCACAGCACGGCGTGACACCAGAAGGAAGGAGACGGACCAGCCAGATACAGCAGGAATGTTACTTTATTTCACGAAAACAGCAACGCGTTTCAGGCTTACTTGCCCTTTGTCAATATATACATATATATTAAATTTCAGAATAAAGTATTCGCACTCTCAGGATGGTTGCAATACCACAGATTTATTGCCAGTAACAGGTTTCGACTGTCAAGGCAGTCTCGGCTGTCAAGGCAGCCCTGATCAAGAGTGCCTTGAAAGTCGAAACGCGTTTAGGAGTGGATAGGTTGAGACACAACGTGATACTGGCACGATTTACATGAAGAACCCCTTGTGTACAACCTACTGGGTACTGTTGATGCCTGGTTAATCTACAACATTGGGTAGTTCCAGTACCGACAGGTACACAAATAGGTAGTTGCTTGGTTGATGTGAGCATGATTCCACGTCACCAATTATAAGGTATAGATAGTCTTCACTGTTTTGGTCCTGACGAATTACCTGTAGATTATACATTGAGCGAGAAACATGTTGACCTTTTCACCAATAAGAATGCTTAAATCTAAGACATAAAGCTTAGTTTAGCACCTTATTGTCTGTTTTTACTTAGGGTAGGAGACCTATTGCTTAAAATTTGCTGTCGCTTGTACTCCCCAACCCTATTTTAGATTCACTCTCAATCCACACATTAACGCATTTCTGGCCCCTTACTCCCACTTCACCATACAGCTATTGGAAAAATATCTCCGCTAAAGTGCCCTTCCTATAGGGAGCCCATTGGGTATTGCACCGCCGACCAAACGAGGAGCAGCCCAGAGGACAAAGCATGACACCCAACTGGGTGTGTGAGGGCATTATAATCCAATATATGGATTCCCAGCTATGAACCTCTCTTGTCGGGTTGGTTTTGATTTCCTGTGTTCTGACTCCGATTCCTGAGGAACAGCATAACCTTCTTTTGTAAGACTTACTCTGGGGCATTTATACTGGACCTCCCTCTTTTATAGAGAAAAAAGCACCCCAATCCCTTTTTTGTAATTTAACTTTAGTGACTATACCATCAGAGTACATATTTTTAACCACACGGTTCTTAACAAATGTGCATTGATTCAAAATATTCACAGTATTACTGAAAAGGGAGGAAAGGAACATTTTCAAAAAGAGAACACAATTTAGCCCAAAAGGGTAAAAACTGTTTCTCCTGGCTCTAAGTTTCTCATTATTACTCTAGACCACAACAGGGGTGGCAGTGATTCCGGTGGCAAGGTCAAGCTGCTGCCCTTCCCAGGGAAATGTCACTGATTTGTGGCCCTAGCCCGGCTTTAGAATACAGTGGTTATTTTCAGGATATTTAAGTTAAGTAGTAAAGCTGATGTTGAATTTCAAGTAGCATATACATCGGTGAGTTACTGCAAGCTCAAATTACTGGAATGGCAAGTAGGGTGGCCTGATGGCCAATTTGCTTTGTAATCTCTTCTGGAGCAGTCGTGGCTAGCAGTGTGACAGTATTCGCCGAATACACGAGCACTCACTCACTCACTGCAGGTGAGTATCATTCCCTCTTGCACAGCAGGTAAGTTCTTCCCAATCTGGGAACACCTAGAGGGTGGGACACTCCTCTATCTCTTCCATAGAATGGAGTGAAAGCTGCAGGGATAGTGGCAGAATAGCAGAGCACCTGTGACCCGGAAGGAGAAGCCAATGTACACATCCTGGTCTGCTGAATAAGCAGCTTTACTGCTGACATGTATTGTATGGCAATATATATATATATATATATATATCTTAGTTACCACCCCAGTATGGGATGCTTAAGCTCCTGGCTACATTGGAAGCATGCTACACCGTCTGGGCATAAGGTTGGAAGGGTGTTTTGTTTTGATCCTAAGTGGGAAGTATTGCAATGCCTAGCGTGAGGTCTACCGAGGTCTATCGAGGTGCAGTTATCACCTCGATAGACCGTGCAGTGTGATGGATAAGAAATGTGAAGACTGGTAAGTAGTTATGGTTTTCAGTGCTCTGGCAGCTTTCAGCAGCTCTGCAAGTCCCTTTACGGTACTTTTTATGATCATTGTCCACTTAGCTGGTTACTACACTGGGCGTCCATTCTGAGATTTTTTTGTTTATAGTTTATGATCCTGAGCCTGCAAAGGTTGGAGGGAGAAGGTATGAAGCGTTGTGGAGCAAGCTAGATCTGGAGACTGAGTTTAGAATCCTTCCACAAGACGTGGGGGGGGGGGGGGGCGGAACCAGAAACTGGCGACCAGCTGATATGGCTCGGGTGGTTTCCGTTAGAGCACAAATGTCAATCAATCAATCAGGGGCTTGTAAAGCGCAGCTACTCACCCGTGAGGGTCTCAAGGCCCTAGGTAGGGGAGGGGGGGTTTACATCTTACATGTGTGACACGAAGTGGGGGCTCAAACAATATCTAAGGGTGCCTCCCTCCTCCTCTTTAGAGAGGGAAGTCTGACCATACGAGTGATGATGCTTTCTTTGGGACTCGGCCTATCAAACTACTGGATTCAGGATGTAGCAGTCCTTCCTTCTGCTTTACCATCCTAATCAGATTATGTAGATGCAAACAGGCTCCATCAAACCCTGGGCGACTTGGGTAAGTGGCTTAATCTCTCTTTCGAAAGGGCAATTAAGGGCGATTTTGCAGAAGCCTCTGGTAGCTCGAGGACGTTGTAAAAAGCGTAATGCGAAGGACCTGACGAAACGTGCGCAAGTCGAAGGGGAAGCTCTAAGGTTGCCCCTACCCTTTCCCCATGCATTAGCAGGAAAGCTGCTTCCTGCTCCTCACAAGCTGCGACAGAGCGTGTTCTCAAGGCTTCACGAGCAGACTCCGGCGAGGACCATCTGTTAATTAGCATACAGATGAAATTACCTGTTCGGATCCGGAGAGGTGCCACCATGCAGCTTCCAGAATTACTTCCAGCACCCAGAGCTTTGGAGCTAACCCTGTTTAACTCTTTGCTCCTCATCACTGGCGACTGTCACGCGGCAGCATCAGTGGAGGCCCGGGTGCATCACCTTGGTGATGCACGCGCTCCTCCTGGACCGCACCAACATCTCGGGCAAGGATGGGTGGGGAAAGAATTGTTCTTTCCTTTCTCTGTGACTTTTCAGACCCTTTCAGCGGCTGTTTATTGCTCACATTGTTCTGGTAATCAACATGCCTGTTTGTTTTTCCTAATAGTGCCATTAGCAACAAGAGGCTGGCGTTTGAAAAGATATCTCTGCCCTCTCACTGAATGAGCTGTTAAAGCCTTGGCTGTCTACTAAGGAATTCAGAGAGACAGGAAGTGCTTTAAATGGGAAAAAATAAGGGCAGGTACTCATTAATATGAGCTAGAGGAGTAGTGAGGGGGCGGGGCTAAGGGCGGGGCTAAAGGCAACACATGATAATACTTAACAACTTCTATATTAGTTGCAGCCCATACCAAAACACATGAGAAATATCTTTATATAAACAAAGCCAGTTAACTCAGAACACAAAATGAAAGAGAAATGCTATAATATGTTAACATTTACTTTTTTTGCAATAGTTGCACCTTCTTAATGCCATACTGTTAATTGCTGTTGTTTGGCACAATACTATATATTTTTCAGCATGTGAGTAGGAAGAAACTGAAAATACCCCCACTTCGAACCAAAGCTCTTATGGCACAAAGCAAATAAAGCAAATCATCATGACTCTCCCCAGAAGAAATCTCTTCTCTCTTCCGTATATCTATCCATTCATCCTACCATTTCTGCTGATTTTTACCATTTAGGCTTTACATTCTGTCCTCTCTTCCGTCTTTCATTCATCATTCAGTTTTTCACCATACTGTCTGTCCAAACCTATCCATCCATCCATCTCCAAACCTATCCATTCATCCTTTCACTCATCCATGTCTTTATCAACCCTTTCGCTCATTCATCAATCCTTTTGATTATCTATCCATCAACCTTGTCACTCCTTTATTCCATCCACCCTTTTATTCCATCCACCATTTCATTCCATCCACCCTTTCATTCCATCCACCTTTTCATTCCATCCACCTTTTCATTCCATCCACCCTTTCACTCCATCCACCCTTCCACTCAATCCCTCCTTTCACTCATCCATCATCCACCCTTTCACCCATCCTCCCTCCCTTTCGTTCATACATCAAATCTTTAACTTATCCACCCATCAACCGCCCTTTTATCTAATCACCCACCCTCTTTCACCCATCCATCCATGCTTTCACTCATCCACCCTTGCTCACTCATCCATCCACTCACTCAGCTACCCACCAACCCTCCTGTTAGAAATGGGATTTCTGGTTGGTTAGGGCAAGCACCTCAGCCAGGCAAAAACCACCACTCTAGTCAGGATAAGGGAGTTACACACCAAAGATAACCCCATTTGCCATTGACAGCACAGGGCCTGAATGGACCCTGCTCTGTCAAACACACCGTGATGGTGAGCACGCTGATATTTGAAACCTGCTAAATAGCTCAGCTGGGGCTCAGATCGGGGCTACAGAAGCTGCGCCTTGGCTGACAGACACACGTTCCACTCCTGCTCACCAGCACTCCCAGCCAATAAGCCAAGTTTTTTATGAGTACCCGTACTCTCCTCGGCAGAAGAGAAGTGCCAGTACTCAGTACCAGTGAGTTCCGGCCCATTTAAAGCACTGGAGACAGGGACTACGTTTAATTTTGCATTTTACGAGTCTGCTAACTGGGACTATGCTTTTCATCCAACATCATGTTAGATTGTGGGGCTTGTAGTTTTGCTTTTATCACCTCCGTGAATGATTGAAAACCTCAGCATACAAAGTGCTATTTGCCAAAATACCAGAATTGGCCAAATGTGTAAGACATGGCATGAAGTCATGTCAGCTATATTTTAAAATTTGATAAAGTGCTCTAGTTCTTTTTTAAAAGCTTCTAGTTTCGCATGGAAAACCAAAAGTAAACCTCTGAGAGTTCACTGTTTAAATTAGAGCTCCTACCATGAAAAACAAGTAAAGGGCTGGCAGCAGCAGCAGAAAGAACAGCACACAAAAGTGCATTTCTGTAGGGGCCGTGATGCCACATGGTCAACCATGACTCCTTTCGGAAATAGAAGATCTCAAGTTTAGTTATGACCTTATGTTGTTTCATGATAATGTACATAGTATGAAATAATATGTTGAAAACATTTCAGCTGCATTTAAATGTCATGTTTAATGATGGTCTAAATAGGGCCTAATATATTTGGGTCTTCTCCAAGGCTTTTTCGAGTTCTGCTTCATATTTCGCGGGACGAGCGGGGTCAGTACAATACTTGCCATGATGGTGACTTGTCGGGTCTCGCCATGGTTCCCCAAGAGTGACTCTAATTCACATACGCTTTAACCAGTTGGTTTAACCCTTGCTACAATCCTACCTACCTTTGCAGCCCTAGACCTCCACTCCTCACTGCAATGACTCGCCTAATACACTAGTCCACTTTGTACGACTGATTCTTTCAGGTAAGTCCTCGCAGGCACAGAGAGAGGCGGATTTTACCAGGGATCACAATTTTTGGTATAGGGGAAAGCAGGGGTCAATATTCATGTCTGTTGCACAGCCTCGAAATTTGCCTTTAGACCGCACATACCCCCTAATTCTGAAAGAAGCTTCAGTTGGGACGTGACAGTGGTATTATAGTAATAATCATCTGGAGAAAAAGAATATCAGAAAGGGAGAGTGGAGCTGAAGGCAGACCCATGGTGACCATTGGCCAATGATAGAGAAAGGAGGTGAGGCAGCTGGACAGAGGGAGAAAGGGAGCAGAGCAGACACAGATGCAAAGAGAGGATAAATAGAAAGACAGCTAGGGAGATGGGGTGAGCTAGTGCGAGCAAGTGCTAGATTGAGAGGAGGAACAAAAGGAGAGACAGCAATGATTGTACATGGAGATGAAGGACATACTGACATTGTGGCTCACACCTATAGCACCTAGGATCACAGAAAAAGTCTTCAACACGCGGCATAGCCGGCCTCGGTGCCACTTCGGTGCTTTCAAAGTGGTATACAGTGTAGAATACTGGAGTTATTTTGGGTCAGCTGAGCGCTTCTGAATAATTTCTTATGTGGATTTCACCAAATCTACAAAGGAAGTAAGAACATTGCAGACACAATACTGCAGCATGGTTTTACTTTCATTGTATCATTATTATACAGAGAGTGGTGTGCGGTAAAGCAAGAATCACTTGTTAGCATTATTCTCTCCTAAATGGGCTAGAGTAAATGGGAAAATAGGGGAATGGTGGCATTGCACTATTGGCACAAGTAAAGAGCAAGCATTGGCAAAGCAAATACTTCTGCTCAATATTGAGATTTACAAGCAGTAACAATTGGTTCTTGTAGGAAGGGGGATGCTCTAGTTGGCGCAGTGCAACACTAGCGACAAGCAGGGACTCTCTCTTCCTCGTCAGGGCTGAGGGTTACCTTCCAGACAACCTCTGCTTACCCTCTAGGTAGTGTGGCTTAAGCAGTCGTAGGCTAATCTTTGGGGCACATAGGGTTAAACACTTGCAATAGTACACCTTTACAACCAACCCACCACACAACGAGACCAGACTGTAGGCCCGATGTAGGTGGCCAATACCGGTCGGAAACGGCCGAATTCGGCCGTTTCCGACCGGTATTTGGCCTTTTGAGATGTAGGGGGCCTTTTTTTCTCCGATTCGGTATTTTACTGATTCGGTAAAATTACCGAATCGGAAAAATACCAAATCGGTAAGTTTACCGATTTTAAAAAATCGGGATGTAGGTGGGACTACTTTCAGTCCCACAGGCCCTTCAGATTCGGTATTTTAACACCCAATCCAATTGGGTGTTAAAATACCGAATCCAGGTGTGCATGCACGTGTGCTTAGGGCATGTCTGTGTGCCACATGGCACACAAGCCAGTATTGGGGGTGCTAGAGGGTGTCAAAGTGACACCCCCTGCACCCTTGCAGAAATCGGTAATTACCGAATCGGTAAATACCGATTCGGTAATGCACATTGATTCCTATGGGCTTCAAGGCCCATAGGAATCAATGGGGGATACCGATTCGGTATTTACAGAATCGGTAAATACCGAATCTTACAGATTCGGTATTTACCGATTCTGAAAAACCCACATCTCCCCCCCTCCAGTTTACCACTTCTTAAATACCGAATCGGTATGATTCGGTATTTAAGAAGTGGTAAATTGGAGTTTACCTACATCGGGCCCTGTATCTTGTAAAAATATATATCTTTATATAGATTTTAAGCAGGCTTGTGAATACAGTCAACGTACTTTATGATAACGGTTGCAAGTTTACTTAGTTCAGGTGACCACAGTTCTTATGCAGTTCTCTTGAGGCCCGTAGGCCGGTGTTAACCAAAGTTCTTGTGGAGCCAGCGGCTTCCAGGGGATCGCGTTGCCTTCCCGGGGTCGCTGATCGTTGCTGCTCTTCAGCCGAGCAGGTCACTGGTCATCCGGGGCAGCAGTGTTCTGTGGCGGCAGGGTCCTCTCCTTGTCGTTCGCTCCGACCCTGGAGGCGGCGGCTGTGCGGTGGCGGCAAGTGGCAGTACGGTCCCCAAGTGCAGGACGTACCCAGCCAAGTGCCGGGGCAGCTGTGGGCTCACAGCTGGGCTGTCGGGCAGGCTACCGACCTTGCGGATTCTCCCAGGGCAACTGTCCGTCTTTGCAGGTGAGTGGCTGCTCGTTATGCAGTCACCTCGAGAGCTCGGACCGGACGGGTCCTCCTTCGCTGTGCTCTCGGGCTCCCGGTGCAGCTGCGGTCACGGTGTTCGGGCCAGCGGCAGCTGGTCCTTACTTTGCTCTCGCTTGTGCTTTGGGCCCCGGTCACGGTGGTCAGGTGGATGTCGTTGCCTTGGAGGAGATTCCTCCGTCGGTGCTGCGGCGATGGTCAGCACCCGCAGTCGCTTTCTTCCAAGGGTAGCGTCCACTGGTCCTGGGACGCTGGTCAGGGGGCAAGTTCAGTTGCAAGCCCTTGGAGATCTCTTTAGCAGAGTTTGGCACAAAGTAAAGCAAAAGTCTTTTCGTAGTCTTTTCTTCTTCCTCTCCTTCAGCAGCAAGGCACCAGACACAGGCAAGAGTCAGCACCCTTCCTTGTCTCTCACGGTCCTTCTCGTAGGGCAGAGTCCTTCTGTGGCCCAAACCGGATCTAATTTTCAAGGAGCAGGGCTCCTTCTTTTATAGGCCAATTCTTTTGTTCTCGCAGGCCAGGGGGGCCTTTGCATAGCCACTCTCAGTCTTTGAGTACCCCAGTGGGTGTACTCCGGCTTCTGCTTTCAGTGTGAGGGGCAGGCGCATCAGACGCCCCACAGGAGGTGGAGCCAGCATTGTCCGGACAGGGGTGGCCAGAGTACCTTGTTGATGGGGGCTGCGCCCTTCCTGGGCCAGGCGTCGGCAGAGTCATCCGCCGCTCCCCAGGAGGGTGGAGCCAGCATTGTGGTGGTCGAGCACAGCTACAGTTCGAGTCAAGAGGCACTCCTACCTCCCACTAAGGTGTAATCTGCGCATTCACCACCTGTCATCCCTCCAGCCCTGTCACTCACACATCCCAGACAGTCAGATACACATACCAGCAGAGGCGGGCTGAAATGGCTAAGCAAGCAAATGCTAACTTTCTAAAAGTAGCATTTGCAAACCCAGGATACTAAAATAAACTTGACTACAAGAAATATTTTATCATCCTGAGTTCAGGCATACTAAACATGACTCGCTACCATGCTCCTTGAGCCTGCGGGGATTATAGGGTGTAATAATTCCAGCAGCTCAGTCTGGCCTAATGGAGCAGGTAGCCTTCAATAGTGAAACACGGTCTTGGTTGTAAGTCACTACTAGGACATGCCACGCACATCAGGGCTTGTCCTACCTTACACCTACAACGCACCCTGCCCGCAGGCCTACCATAGGGGTGACTAACATGTAGTCAAGGGAAGGGTCGGTGCTGGCAAGTGGGGACACTTGCCCAGCTAGCGTGACAGTACGAGACCGCACGCGGGTTCTGCGGTCGCAGTTCCCAGACACATCTTTACGGCTGCTTCGGTGGGAGGCGCAACCAGCGCTGCAGGCCCACCAGCAGTATTGGCATCTACAAGCCCCGGCACTCTCTTGTGCACTTTACTAGGGACTAACAGTAAATCCAAAGAACCAATCATGGAGACCAATCGCATGTACAATTTACAGTAGGGAGCACTTGCACTGCGGCACGGATCAGCCGTGGCGCAGTGCCCTGAGTATCGGAAAACCAGCAAAACATCGGAGGCACATCAGCAAAAAGTGGAAGGGAGACTCACGCCAAGGTGCCAGGTCTAACAGTTCTGCAAATGTTTGTTTGCAGCGTGAGATAGTCACAAGCATGTTATGAATAGCAGAAGTGGCCCAGCAACAGGACCAGAGCAGAGACACTGAGTGTGCTGAAAGGATGCAGCGTTCCAGTGGCAGAGGAGAGAACAAGACACAGGGCAGGGTCTTTGGGCAAGCAGCCTCCCAGCGTCAGGGCCAAGGAGCCGTCAGCATCCATCTTAGTCCCAAGCTCACATGCCAGGGCTCACAGGAAAAAAACTTTGAAGCAGTTCCTGGAAAAAAAATCAATACTTTGTTTTGCTTTCACGATGTACACAAAACAATAATTTTATTTTGCTGCAGGATCAAGGTTATTGTTTAATCTTTTTGTCAACACGTATGTACTCACCAGGCACTTAGATGAGGATCAAACATCAGAGTAGTGTCTGGTTCATCTTCAAATTCTGACAAGATTAATAAATAAAAAAACCTAATGCATAAAAAAATAATTCTTTGTATCATGAATGTAAGACACAAATCATTGAATGTGTGAAGACTGGTTGTGTTTTTCAGACGTGAAATAACCCCTCTCGCATTCGAATTGAGGCTATAGAATACATCCAATCAACCTAAAGAAAAATACTGAGACTAAAATTCTGCAGTGGGCTGATCCAAAATGAGATTGACCATGTTTCAAGACAATGGGTGGAAGGGAGCTGAACCAAGCAAGCAAATTGCTTGAATGTGGCCTTACCCAAGGCCCATCTGTAGTCACGGAAAAAAAGCGACGTGGTGATGGTTTTGTCGAACGTAAACATGAGAGGAATGGGAAAAGGTACATGAACGGTGATTCACCAAATTACCAGGGTAGCGGAAGTGACTTCACATACCCTTTGACCTTAATGACATCACAGGAAGTGACATCATATCACCCTTAATCCAGATTTTTTTCTCCAGTAAATCATGTCACATGACTGTAACCTTGTCATCAGAAAAATGGATACTGCTGAATTTTTATAATCATTTTATTATTAATGTAACCGCACAGACAAATGTCTATTTAAGATAAACACTATAACCACTATATTATGGTGCTGGATTGATGTGTAACTGATAACTTCTAGTTCTGGGTTATCACTACAGGAATGTCTATGGTGGGTAACATGAGAATAGAGTCAGCGCCATTCATTCTAGGGTTTCGCGAGAAGCTGAAGATGAAGATTAAGCTTTTACCTTTTGAATGGGCTTCCACTAGCCTAGCGGTAAGGCAGGTCAGGCTGTGGCGGCTCCTCCGCTAATACGGAGGATCGTCGACCCACTGCTCAAACCGAAAAATAAAATGATAACCTATCATTATTATTAGTTTATTTTTCCTATTACAGTCAGTGGTGGGTGGGCTGACCAGAGCAGAGGACCTGAGCATGGCCATAGCACTCCCTAAGTGCGCATGAACTGTTTAGCCGGCCCCCTTGGCACGGCTAAACAGTTCATGCACACATTGCATTTTCCTCACCAGGCTTCATTACACAGCCTGGTGAGGAACATGCACATGCTCCTTGTCCCTGTCTGAGCGCCTAACTACGACACTCAGACCAATGACTGCTGCATTGCAGTATTGTGATTGGCTCAGGGGTACCTGTGTACCTGGGTGCTTCCTGCTGCTGGCCGGGACTGCAGAAAGATGACGTGGACAGAGGAGAGGCGCAGCCGGCCATTAAAGGTAACTCATTTTTCTTTTTTCCTCATTCCGCCCCCGCCCCACCAACCCGTCCAGTAGCAGCCGCTACTGAAGTCCGGATTGCCCCTGCTTCGGAGCCAGGATAACCTCCTGGTTTTAGAGAGTTCTACATATATACACAACATAGCATCTCTGGAAAGACATAGAAAAAAGAATTTTCCAGCCTAAAATGGGAGGACGCAGATATTTTTCAGTGCTGTTACCAGCTACCGCATGTAGTAAACACAATGTTGGCAATCGATAAAGTCGCAGATAAAGAGGTATCAAAAAGCATATGAAAAATTAATTTTGCAGCATCTGTGATCTCTTGAGTAGAAGTAGTTATTAGCATAAAAAAATCTTTATAATTTTATAGAAAAATAAGATTATGCTGCAATAAAGTAGAAAGTACATTGAGAAATCTTTTGGCATAAAAACTTGACATTTATAATAGTTCTGGGGTTTACAGCTTCACACAATTTTCTCCTGAGACACAGGGCTGAATTGGATCTAGCTGTATTAGAAAACACCTGCCTCATATTTGCACAGAGCAGAAAGGATGGGTCAGCATGTTCCAGGGCAGAAACCATTAAATCTTCAAAAACATAAATATGTTTAACTGAAAAACACGCATGAGGAGGAGCAAATATTTATGATGTGTGTGAAAGGCACAAAGCGAGCAGCGATTTTTAGATGCATAATGTGTTTGTAATGCGCGTTGGTGAGAAAACTACGTCAATACCTGATCGAAGAAAGCCCTTGCATCTATAACTGAACTTTTTAGGCTATACAGCTGTCTGGTCCCAGGTGGTGCCACGCACCATCATCGTGACAATTTAAGAAATAGTGGACAAACGGTGAATTAGAAATCATGATGTAACGGCTAAGTGACATTGAGTTCTAAATATTATGCTAAACAAATATAGTAAGAACATACTCAACAAAAAATATTTTGTAGTAAAGTTTAGGCGAGTATAGATTTCCTATACTTATCCCTACATAAATGAATTTATAAAATATATATATCTTTAAAGCACATAGATGTGAGGTTAAGAAATGTAAATCTATTTTGCTAACTGTACTTACCTTCACAATATTTCTATTGTTGTTGTTCTTACTTGTACAGTTTGGTATCAAAATATTTTAGTGTTGCTTCCTGGGATCATTTCATCATGCTCCCAAAATAGACAAGAGAAATAAGCCTCTGTTTTTAGTAACAATTAATACGGAAGCTTTTCGCAGAGAAGATGGTGAGCTCTTGAGAATGTAAAGTGAGAAAATGCATAGAAAGAAGAATTGATGGGACAGTTACTGAGGGGAGACAAAGTAAGAATGAATAATGAGGTCGCAAAAGAAATAAATAGGCATGGAATGTCGGAGGCAGACCATAAGAAGGAAGGAAGAAAGGAGGAGATAGAGCGGCACAAGACTAGAATGTAATATCAGGAATATCAAATCATTAATTCACTCAACTAAAGACAGAGGAGAAGTACGGGTGTGCAAAATTCACACATTTCATGTTGTATTACACAGTTTCACAAATTGTCGTCCGTATATTTTTCTGTTCGGACCAGTCACCTGCCAATACCGTATGTGAATTTTTAGATAAGGACGTCCTTGCATGAAAAATAACACAACCACCAGCACCACCACCAAACGGCATTTCATGCATTCATGCAAGATCACAATAGGCCAAGAAACGTAGTTGCGCAGTTTTGCAAACTCCTGTTTAGAACTGCAAGTGAAGTCTCGCTCAGCTTTATTATTGGCTATGCCATAGTTCTTGGAATTGTTGCTTTTCCCCCATTGACAGTCACTCCGGCGCTCTTTTCCTTACAGTCTCATGCAGTGATGAAGGGGGCACCTGGGCCTGGCTGTCGCACTAATGGTGATGCCAGGTCCACGACACTGCCAGAGGGAGTGGGGACAGAGGGACTGGGAAAACTTGCACTTTTCAGCCAGACCTGCATTCAGCCCAAAGGTTTGCCATGGGCAAAAAAAAAGGTTAAAATCCCAGCCAGAAGGGGTAGGGAGCACTCCGTCATTTGCACACGTGACAAGAGCAGATTTTCTTTAACATACAGCCACAAACGTACTCCACCTGTTGAGGCCAGCTTTCCAGGGCATACATTAACTGCTACACTCGTCTCCAACACAATCCCCTACGCACCACCCACAGTGACACCATAAGCCTGCCGCGCCACAACCATACATCTATGGATCTTTCTGACTCCGCCCTGGGCCACAGCACAAGTGGCCCAAGGCAGACGTATGCAGCGCTGCTAAAACAGGCCATACACACTGTTCCTGACATCACTGCGCTAGCTTGGGCTCAGAGAGCGTGCAAAGCCTCGCTGATCCCTCATGCAAGAGTACTCACTCCACCCCCCCCCTCAAAAAGACACATATTCAGCTAGTTCGTTGTACGCAAACTGCAACCCTTAGCTTTGAGATGCTCAGTGTCACCCTTCGACTCTCTACTCCTCCACGAATGGTAGGGCAACGCCGCCACGCTCCTTCACACTAGCTGCCAGTGTTTACAACTAGCTTCTCTGCACTTCAATTTCTGCCCCATAAATACACTAATGTTGCTGTCTTTCTACCAGTTCGCACTCTGACATTCAAAGGGGGGGAGGGGACCGGTTCTATGGAAACACCAGACACCCCTAACAGGCGAGTGTAGTCGCTCACTACACCTGCCTGCTTGGAGATCTCTGTCCTCCTTTGAAAGGCAGGCATGTTTCCACCTGCAAAGGGAGTGGTGGACTGGCTGCTTCAAACATCTTGTCGACAATTCTCACTGCTATGGTGGCAGCACATTATTAGTATTGGGGGTCACTGACTGGGTCTACATCCGGAAGACTCGGTTAAAGTTGCTGCACAATACAGATCAGGATAATGTACCCTTACATAATATGGGTCCAAGTTACAAGATTAAAAAGTGTAATTGAACAGGGTTCACAATTACCACTATCTTTTCACCAACAAGTTTCAGTGCTATATCACCCTTTATAGGTCTGGCGGCTTCTTCAGGATCCATTCCTGGTATTAAACCCCACTCTTGTCAAACTAGAAATAGAAATTAGGGGACAAATTAATGAGTTGCCTCAGAACTAGTTGTAAAATCTCATCATGAGCCAGGATAGCTATTAACAAAATGTAAGAGAACCCCCCATTTCCATTTTTATAATGATTAAATCTTGCTTTGGAAGTAAGGAAAGTTCAGGGGCTAATCCCATTGCGCTGATGTTCAACCAATGATTGGGTATTCCTGAAATCTTATAGACCACCACTGGACTGATAGCTGTCTTGAAGTCTTGATAGTGAAAAGAAATAGGTCTCTTTCTTTTACTGATTTAGAACTAGGGCAACTATGCAAGGAGCAGTCCATAATATGAGACCAGCGTGTATAAATTCACCCTACTCAATACTTTGGAGGGTAACTTACTTGAATGTGTTGATGTTACGTTTGGGAGGACATGTCTAGTCCCTCTTTAAATCTCCTCTTCATACCTTTGAGTGATATAGTTAGTGAGAAGCAACAGGTGAGTGTTTGACATAATAAGCTAAGTTGAAGGAAGACCATGAAAAAAAACTAGAGACAGTCTGGGTAAGGGCTGCTAAATAGGACCAGGGCTCAAGTTGAGGGGATGAGGTGTAATAGATGACATGCATGAGAGGAAGTAGAGATGAAGTAGCAGAGCCTATGAGGTAAACAGTGGCAAACGTGCTTATGTCATCTCGACTAGCACCTCTGCTTATCTTGTGGAGAAGGCCATGATCTCTGTTGGTTCTTGGCACACCCATATCCAGGCACCTAAGTGTAAAAAAGAATTGAAAACAGGGAAACCGGTCCCTTATATCCATGCACACAGAATTTGGAACAATAATGCTGTATCCATCAAGACAGCACAAACGCTGCTCCAATTTAGGTAAGAGTAGGCATGGGCGGAAAATCCGTTCCGCTCGCGGATTTTGCGGATTTTCGGGAAATCCGCAATCCGCGAGATTTGCGAATTTCCTGCAAAATCCGCAAATCCGCGAGCAGCGGATTTTGCTCGCACTGCTCGCACTGTTCGCGTGAGTTCGCGCCCCGCGAATAAGTGCGAAATTGCAGAAATATGATCTAAGCAAAACTGAAAGTAACTACTTACCAGGTTCAAAAGTTCAGGCACATCATTAGTAGCCATTTCCTGTAGTGCTTCCTGAGGGGCCCCTCCAGAGTTCAGTTGCCAGTTGAAACTATTATGTGACCCTGCTCTGAACCTCAGAATAGTTACACATATGCCACAAAGGTCATGAATTACAGCTAAGGGAGACAAGCAGGAGCCAGGCTGGAAGTTAAAATCCATTAATCAGCCCCTAATTCATTATTGTCAGTTGGGGCAGGGCAGGTGTTGTAACTAATTTTGCAACAATGAAAGCACTTAGCAAGTGCAAAAGATCACTAATCAGGGCGCACTAAGGAAGCAGGTGCCAGCTAAAAAAATATTCTGTGACACATTAATCAGCCCCAAATTAATTCAGGTCACTTGAGGCAGGGAAGGTGTGCTTTGCTTTGCCGAAAATAATGTACACTGGACAACCAGAGGGTGTGGTGATGAAACAGAGGGTGGCATGGGTGGGCCAGAGGGTGGCATGAGTAGTCAGAGAGTGGCAGTGGTGACAGAGAGTGGCAGTGATGAAGAAGAGTGTCCCAAACAGGTTGGACACGTAGAAACAACAAGTTCGCAAAACTTGCGACCCGACAGGTAAGTTCGCAAATTGCGAAATTGTAAAAACCCTCGCGAACTGGCAGAAACACGGGCGAACACAAAAAAAAAAAAATCCGCAAATTCGCGGGAATTCGCGGATTTTGCGGATTGCGAGTTCGCAAATCCGCAAATTCGCGGATTGCCAATCCGCAAAATCCGCTCATGCCTAGGTAAGAGACACCTCTTTGAAGAATGCTACAATGCAGTAACAGCCCCATAACCAGCTATCTCTCCTGCTACTCTTTGGATGTATGCCGCCTTTGACCCTGCACAGCACTACACTGCCTCTTCGGATAGGTTGACACTATGTAAAAGCACATATATGTAGTGGCAGTCCGTAATGTGCACTCGGGGTGTAGCTGGCACACACTTGCACACTCTCGTCCACAAAAGCACACGCATGTGCTCCTCCACATGCACACTCACACATATATATCTACAAGCACTCACACAAACCCACATACAGGCACATACACGCACACCCACATTCACAGCATGAACATGCACATAACATACATTCATACATAAACCCACGCACCCACATTTTTTAAATGTAAAGTACTTACAGGGCCATTGTGGTGAGGGCAGGCGCAGATGGGCAGCGGGAGTGTAAGCAGAAGGCGCTGGAAAAGCTGAATGCTTCATGGAGGGAAGGAACAACTGGAAGATCCAGCCGCCTCCTGTCATGGCTGGCCTTGTCATGGGTCAGCCAATGAGGGCAGGCCCTTCCTTACCTTCGCACAGAATGGAATGGGGCCAGTGAGACTTGCCGACCCACACCCCACTCTGCGGCGAAGCTTATGCTTGATAGTCAACCAAGGGCACTTCAGGGCTTAAACTTGAAGCGATCAGGATTGAGTCTATCAGCAATGCTGCACCTAGCAGTGAGGGGGGACTTTCAAAAGAGATTGCTGGGCTGTGAAATCTTCATCCCGGCAAAGCTTAGCTATGGCAGCCAGACACCTGTGCATTTTGCGCATCTAAAGCGCCTGGCTGCCTGACCCTGACATGGTGAGTGTCTGTCAGCCTGACATACACTCATCATGCTTTGCACAGGTAGGGGACCCCTCTACCATTATGACGGGCTTCTGCTGTATAACGATAAAACAGCTGGGAGGGGAAGGGGCACTGGCTGGAGAAGCCAGTATGAGTGAATGAGACTACGCAGATGAGAGAAACTGGAGGGCTGATGCTGAGGGAGAAAGAATGAACAGAAGAACCTGAACGACGTACAGTGAGGAAAGGGTGGCGGGAGACCGGCGGGCGTCCTCCATTCAGCACCGTCAGCGCTCCTAATGCACCGCTCAGAATTGATCTGGGACGACCTCGGCGGCCATTAGCGCGTCCTGCGGCCTATGAAAGCGCGCCTAATCACAGGCAGGCGCCTTAATACGCGCCCCTGTCTATTATGACATCTGTATTCATTCTTTCAGCCGCGGATTTCCTGTGGAAAACAATCAGACAAAGAGAGAAAGGGGAGGAGCGCTCGAGAGAGAAGAAGCCTTCACTTGATTTAATTATGAGGGATTGCGACAGCTCGTCCTCGGTTTGAGGAGGCTTCGCGACGCGAGCCGCGCGCGCTCTCTCCCTTTCAATCGCTGTAATTATGCTAATTGAAATAGTTCTTTTATGTTATCTTCTGCTAATATAAACAGTTCCCTGCTCACTCTAAAGCCCCTCGCCTTCTGCTGTGCTCTGCCGAGGATTTACGGCGCCTAAAATAATCTCACAACCGGTTGTTGCCACGTGCAGCTGGTGCGCGCGCGGGAGTGCGGGTCAGCCCCTTCCCTTGGGTCCAGGGCACTGCGTGACCCCTTCAACTCAGGCAATGCGGCGATTATGCCAGCGTCGTGGTATGTGATACCGGAAGTATAGAGCACGTGCAGCTGTGAAAGTATGACATCGTGTTACCGTGAATGTGTTTCACGGTACAGGACTTTGAGTGCGTGTGTAGGTGTGTGAAATTCTGTGAAATCATATATGTAAATGTCAACGTGTGAGTGTTACTTTATATCAATATGAATGTATGTGAGCATCGTGTGTGGCATGTACATGTGTATGTATAGGTCTGAATATCCATACGTACCACTATGTGTCACAGTGAACGTGTAAGTGTGTATTTAACTCTGGGTGCCATTGACAATTTGAATGTTTGCTTTTTGTGTCATTTTAAATGTGTCACTTTACTTCAGTGCGCGAGCGGCACTGTGGATATGTATTACTGACAATTTCGATGTTTGCATCACGTCATTGTCATGTGTGTCACTTTTTCCAGTGATTTTCTATCAAACCTCTTCCCAGATGCAGTTAACTAGGGGTGATCAGATAGGCATCTCAAAAGTGCGAGGTATGTGCTCACTACCAGCCTGCAGGCTACGAACAAGGACTTCATCATACCTTCTTTGGCACAGCTATAGTAGCAGGCGTGAGAAAACAAAAACACTTTATCTGACTTCCTTGCTAGCCCCGCTCGACTACTGCATCACAATGGTGGTAGCCTGACCAATGGATCCAAAGTGCATGGAGAAATTTCCTTTTCCTGGTCAAAAAAATGGTTGTCCACTTTTGATTGAACTGTTATGGGAGTGATATGCCACAATTACATCGACTGCATTGTACCGTTAAACAGAGTAGCTGTCTTGTTGCTTCTGAATTTATCAGCTGCTTTTGATTCTGTCCACCATTACACGCCACTGCAAATATTCCATGACCTTTTTTTTTTTTTTTTATTTCTGTAATTTTTTATTGTAAGAAAAAAAAATATTTACATGGAGCATGGGATATACATGAGGAGAAAAAAAAAAAAGAAGAAAAAGAAGAGAAAAGGGGGAGGAGAGAAGGCGCCATGGGGGGGGCAGAGGGGGGGGGTGCCTCCATTGTCCAAGTCCAGTTTGTTCAGTTGTCTTCTGACACCCCCTATGCTGGGCTACGTTGGTCTTCCTTTGCCTCGCCCCGACGGTAGAGAGAATAGTGAAGAATGAAGGTCGAAAGGGAGAGAGTGAAAGTGAAAGGGAGGAGCCTTGCTGTGTGGCTAACTTTTTGTAGGTGGCCGGGTCCCCAGGTGTGCTCTCTCTATTGTTGTATAGATTCTGCGCCTATGGGGGTTTGTGCGACGTCAGGTAGAGGTCCAGGGGCCCCCACATGTTCGCCTGCCTGTGAGTTTTTGGCGAGTGTTTCGCTGTGATGTTATCTTCCCCCCTTAGGAACGTGACCCAGTTGACCCATGCCTTGGGCTCAGCTTTCGAAGTGTCCTTCCAATTTTCAGCACTATTTTGACTACCACCGTCAGCAGTAGATCAATGAGGTCTTGATCTTCTGTTGTTGAAATTGACGGGGACGCAAAACCTAGGGCTAGACTTGGGAAATCTATGTGTATTGCCACTCCTGTGATCTCATTGATAAGTTCCCCAATTCTATCCCAGAAATCCCTGAGGTTAGGACAGCTGAGTAGAAGGTGTTCTAAGTCTCCCTTACCTTGGCCACAGTTCCAGCATGCTTCACTGTCTCTGATCCCCAATGCAGCTAGGCGAGCCGGAGTCCAGTATGCTTTGTGTACTAGCCAGTATTTGGTTTGGTTGAGTGCTGGCGTTATCTTTTTCCTAGAGGTGGATTTCCATAACTCTGCTTTCTCAGCCTCGCTTAGCTCCCTCCCTACTTGGGTTCCCCAGAAGTTTGTGACCTTATCGTTGAGTTTGGTGTTTTTGGGACGGAGGACTTTGTATAGGTGTGCTACTTGGTGTCCGAGTGTGTTGAGACTGGCTGCGAGTTTCACTAGCGATGGCGTGTGGTTGTTAAGTTTTGCCTTCCCTATTGCTACTTTAATTTTCAGGAAGTTGTAGAGCTCTATTCCTTGTAAGTTGTGGGTTTCTTTAAGGGTGTCGAAAGTTGTGTGCATGCCTTGGTTCTGAAGATCATGGGCAGTGGAGATGCCGTGTCTGTACCATTCGTGCATGTCTAGAACCTTGCCTCGGTACTTCACTGTGGGGTTGTGCCAGATGGATTCAAATTGGCCTCCTTTGATGCTTGTTGTAAGTGTTTTGTCGATGTTCATGAGCTCTCGTTTCATGTTTTTCAGGACCGGGTTGTCCTTGACTGCTGGGTGCCGAGTGGCGGTGAGGAGGGTGATGGGGTTCATGCCTTTTAATAGTCCCCGCTCTAGTGTTAACCACGCTGGGGTGTATTCCTGTCTTGGGTCTAGCCAGTGTAGCCCCTGTCTCGCTATGCATGCTATCTGAAATCGTTTGAAGTTCGTTATGTTCAGACCTCCTTGGTCTTTGGAGAGCTTGAGCTTGTGTAGGCTTATCCTGGGTTTTTTGCCTCTCCACAGGAAATTGTTCAGTAATTTGTCAAGCCTCTTGTGGAAGTCCTCAGTGCAGTCAGGGGGAGCATGGTTAGCATGTAGTTGACCACCGGCATGATCATCATTTTTATCGCTTCTACCCTCCCCCACCATGTCGAGAATTTGGGGGACCACCCTTCTACTTTGTCTTTAATTTTCTGGATTATTGCCTGTTCATTGTGTTCTAGTGTTGTTTTTAGGTCCCTCTCAAAAAGGATGCCTAAGTATTTTATGGGCTTCTGCTGCCATTTTAGTCCTGACGTCCCTAATACCGTGCTTGTAGTATGGATGTTTAAGGGTTTGCACTCTGATTTGTCTGTGTTAAGTTTGTACCCAGATACCTTGGCGTATTCCCCTATAGTTTCAGTTAGTGCTGTGATGGACCTCTCCGGTTCCTCTGTGACTATTAGTACGTCATCAGCATACGCTGCTAACTTGAAGGTCTCTCCTCCTATTGGTATCCCCGCTATGCCTTCATTCGTTCTTATCATCGTGAGGAGCGGTTCGATGGCTAATAGGAATAGTGCTGGTGAGAGTGGGCACCCTTGTCTCGTTCTGGTGCCTAAATTGAGTGTGTTTGATGTGCTCCATTGACCACTACCCGTGCTTGGGGGTTGTTGTATAGGGCCATAACCATCTTCCTAAAGTTTGGTCCTAAACCGAATTTCCCCATGCAGTTATCTAAAAATGGCCATGATACCCTATCAAAGGCTTTCTCCGCGTCGAGGGCTATCATGACTGCTGCATTGCTGCTTCGGGAGGAGTGGTTGATTATGTGGCATAGTAGTCTCGTGTTGTCGTGGGACATGCGATTTTTGAGGTAGCCAACTTGGGAGTTGTGTATAAGTTTGGGTAGGTATGAGTTGAGTCTATTGGCGAGTATTTTTGCATAGATCTTACAGTCTACGTTTATGAGGGAAATCGGTCTAAAATTCTTCGCCTCAGTTGTGTCTTTCCCCTCCTTTGGTATTACAATTATGTTTGCCTCAGCCATTGAGGGTGCCATGCGTCCAATCTTGACACATTCCGTGAAGACTTGTTTCATTGTGGGTTTGAGAATGTGTAAGTAATGCTTGTAGAAGCCAGCTGTGAAACCATCTGGCCCCGGTGCTTTATTGTCCTTGAGGCTTGCCGTGGCTTTCTCTATCTCATCCTCTGTTATGGCTAGGTCCAGGATGTCGCGTTCTTGGTCTGATAGTGTAGGAGTTGTTATGCTTCCTAGCAGCTCTTTGCCCCCATCCTCTTTTAGCGTCTCATCTTTGGTGTACAGACCCGCGTAGAAGTCTCTGAAGACCTCTAGGATGTCTTTGTTTGCAGTCATGGACTTGCCCAGTCTGTTTTTGACGGCCGCTATCGTGTGTTGTTTTTGTTTCCCCTTTAGGTAGGATGCTAGGTTTTTGCCCGCTTTGTTTGCAGTGCAGAGGTTGATAGATTTGTATTTATTGATCCATGTCCCTGCTCTCTCACTAAGTATCCTATTGAGTTCGTACTTCTGTTTGGTCAGAAAAATAAATTGTTTTTAATCTCACTGACAGACTAAATGTATGTTAGACTTGGTATCTTTGGTGTGGTTTCCCCTGACTTTTTGCCTCCACCACCTGTATTTCTGATGCTGTGCTGGACTTCGTTTTTGCTTTGGGCACTTTGCCACTGCTGATCAGTGTCAAAGTGCAAGTGCTTTGTGTGTAAATTGTGATTCCAATTGGTTCTCCCCGATTGGGATTTTTGATTTACTGGTAAGCCCCTAGTAAAGTGCAAGGAGTATGCCAGGGCCTGTGAATCAAATTCTACTACTGGGCCTGCAGCACTGATTGTGCCACCCACTTGAGTAGACTTGAAAAGATATCTCAGACCTGCCACTCCAGTGTCTTTGCACAGTTTTTAAACTGCCATGTCTCCCTGGCAAGAGTGCTCACTTGGGCAGGGTGCAGTGTATGTGAAAGGTAGGACATGTACTGGTGTGTGTGACATATCCTGATAGTGAAATACTGCCAATTTAGTTTCACTATTGAAAGGCTTTCTGCCCTATTGGATAGAATGGGTGGTACTTAGTAACATCCTATAAATATAACTTCCCATTGGGACAAGAAAGAGAAATAAAGTTTTGGCTCTCTAAACCCAGAATGTAATAACACACCTTTTAGTAAAGATGGTTCTTTAATTATGTGAATTAAAATATCACTTTTAGAAAGTAGGCATTTTCTTATTTAACCATTCTATGGGCCTTTTCCAGTTTGTGAATTGACTGTCTGGTTTTGGAGTGACAGGGACTGGGGATGTGCATTCACTGTAGACAGCCACCTGGGGGGGCAGGAGGGGGGGGGGTGAGGTGTGCCTGGCCCTTCCTTCATGGCTTAGAGCTGAGCGGAAGGGGGATTGGCTGCATTTAGTATAGTAGGAAGATATCCCTTTGCTGCTGAATAGGGCCTGTCTCCCTTGCACAATGCTGTCTCCACCCCATGTGGTCATACTGCACCAGTGAGGACAGAACTGATTTGGACTGTGCTCAGAGACCCTTGCACAAAGAGAACAAAGACAAATCAGGGTAAAAGTAGTAGACCTTAAACCCCAGAACTACAGATCACTTCTGGACTCAAGAGATATATTTGCCAAGGAGAACAACGGAAGAGCTGTGAGGAGGAGTATTGCCCCTCTGCTGTGTGGGTTTGGCCTGCATCTCCTGTTTCTCCAAAGGAGAGGACAAAGACTGGAACTTTGCTGTGAACCTGCTTGAAGAAGAATCTCCAAGGGCCTGAGTGTGCTGGCCTCGTGTTCTGAAGTCTCAAAAACACAAAGACTTCACCAACAACAAGTACAATTTCCCTATATATAAATTTCAAATGCTAGTATATCCACAAATTTACATATCCCAAAGACCAATTATATTATCTAAAGAGTAAAGTTTATTACATTTTCTAATGTAATGTACAACATAAATATAAATAACACATAAGAAACTGAAATTATCATAAAGGTCATGAAGGTGTACATCAATAATTATGGAGCCCCATAATCACAATAAGTAGACCAATACATAGTGTGTAATTACAAACTTCAAAACAGAGCACAAACATGCAATAAAACAGGTACAAATAAAGCGTTGGCCAGCCTTATCCATTGCTGTGAGTCGTTCATCAGTAGAAGGAGTAGCTGAGTATTCCTATCTCCCCTCGTGTAATTTAGCAACTCCAGGCTGCATCTGGTGCCTGATGGTCCTATTGGCATTTAGCCTCCCCCATGTTGTAGCTGTACTGCGCTATTTGAATGATCGCTATTGAGGCTTTTCTATATTGGTATCGCATTCTGCGGACCCCCTGCATTTTTTTGTTCCCTGATAACAAGGACCTATGTAATATGTGTACTTATTGAGCCCCTCTTACTGTACATTGAGGAGCTGTAATTGTATCCAGGATGGCTGCTGGCCACCACTCTACATATGTTCACAGTGCCCTGATAAAAGAATTGGCATAAAATCTCTCACCTCCGAAACGCTCGTCAGCGCATTTCTTGTGTTAATTGTGAATATTTGTATTGTATATTTTTTGTGTATGATATCATTCTCTTATTTTGTGTTTTTTTGTATGTACCTGATTTACTGCATGTTTATGATATGTTTTGAAGTTTGTAATTACACACTATTTATCGGTTTGCTTATTGTGATTATGGGGCTCCTTAATTATTGATGTACACCTCCATGACCTTTAAGATTATTTCAGTTTCTTATGTGTCATTTATATTTATGCCATACATTACATCAGAAAATTTATTAAACCTTACTTTTTAGATAATATAATTGGTCTTTTCGATAAGTAAATTTGTGGACATACTACCCTTTGAAAATTATATATAGGGAAATTGTACTTGTTGTTGGCTACTGTATTCCCCAGTTCTCCCTATTTATCTGTCTCAGTGGCCCTCTTCTGTTTCTTTACCAAAGACTTCATCCCCAGCTCCCCTTAACTCTATTGCTGAAAGTTCTGACCTACCAGGAGGTGCCTTTTCCAGTTTTTGGCCTCTGGAGGTTGTTCCTGCTGTTGGGAACTGGAAGAAACCAAAGAGAAGTGAGAAAACCTGTCTTCGATGGCGATGTGACGCCCCAACCCGCACGGAGGTCCAGGGCGCCGCTCATGAAGTGAATGAAGCACTGCCCGGTCTGACCTGCAACTTCGACGCCTGCGGTTTGTGGCATTTCCCAATGCCAGTACTCGCACCAACTCCGTCATCACCATCACTTGCATCCTGTTATTGCGGTGCTGATAACCACAAAGGGTGACTTTACAAACTCGTCGACTTTGCTTCGTCATCGGAACTGCCGCCTCACTGCTGACGTAACTGTCTTCCCACGTCCTGGACTTGACACATCGCCTCCTTGCGGACACCACATTGCGCCTCCCCCGTGGCAGCCAGGAAGCTGGCCTCGACACGGCACTGACGCCTCACCCCCACGACGCCGTGCATCATCATGGTCTTCGTTTTGAAGTTACTGTTTGTTTGGGGGTCCGTGTGACACCGTGTCCGACCCCGCTCTCCTCATGGTCGGCGCCATACTCTGTATTTATTGCTGTCACGATGTCCCAATAGCCATAGGTGGAGCTATTTGTTTCTACAAGCTTTATTTTTGCAATAACTGCTCTAAAGTAATATCTTATTACAATTATGTATATTGGATTTTTGTCGTCTTGTCGTCTTGTTGCTGAGTTTAGATAAAGGTACTTTATTTTTTCTAAACTGGTGTGGTGTTCATTTGTTGTGTCATCACTGTATTACTGTGTGTTTTGAGTACAAATACTTTACACATTGCCTTTGGGATAAGCCTGTCTGCTCGTGCCCAGCTACCAAGGGGGTGAGCAGGTGTTATCTAAAGTATGTATCCCTCTTACCCTGAATAGAAGCAAGGGTCACTACATGGGCAAAGGTACTTACCTCTGCCAACTAGAGACCTCCATTTCTAACAGTGTAGTCTACCTATTCCCTTTCACATCACCTCCTCACACAAAACACTGTGGCATTCCTCAGGAGTTCATCATAATCTGCCTGCTGTTCAACATCTACCAAACCCCCTTACCAGATCTGATTAAATCATACAACCTCACCAGTTACAAATATGCAAATCAGTCATTCGATTTGTTGAGTGCTACTTCACTGGTACATCAAAGAAGCCAAGAAGGCATCCATTACCAGCTGCATCAACTCTGCGGCCAACCAGTCAAAGGAACTCTTCAAAATAGTCAACAAATTCTCCAACCCGACAGCCATAGGGAACACCATCCATCCCTCCCAAGAACTCTGTGACACCCTCTCAAACTATTTCCACAACCAGATTACCAACATCTACAACAATTTGAACCTCCAACCCTTCACCATCAACCCCAACGACCTCAGTCATCAGAAAACATCAGCCAAATCATTACCACCTGGACATCAGCCAAATCATTACCACCTGGTCTCCGCTCACTGCTCTGACCACCTCAGCTATCATGTCTTCCATCCACTTCGGAGTGCCCACTAACCCCACCACCTGTACTACCTCACAACAAACCTAATCAGGACGCCACTCACCAGCATCCTTAACACCTCCATCTCCGACCTAGGAACACAGAGAAAAGGATACTTCTCGGTGATGTCAAAGATCAGATTTATTGGCTGCAACCAGGAACAGAACTTCTACGAAGTACGACGCAAGTAGGTTCGCTAGAATCTGCTCAATTTTCGTATTGCGAGACATCGTCTTTTATGCCAAAAGTCACATTCCTGACAAACACTCATTATTTACAAACTGTCCAATCATAGGTAACTTTGCAAAAGGTATTGCATGACTACAAGCCCACTTTTCAGTTGTCCAGCCCACCATCAATTACACGGGAAAGCCCAACATTCTTGCTCGGACAGGCCGGACGAATCCATAATAAAAGACCACAACCCAAACCATAAATAGACCATAAAAGAAGGAGCAGAAACAAATGAGGAGCAAGATAAAGGGGTATGTGTGTGTACAATAAACTCAGCAATGTCCTTTTCTTTGATCTCTATCTCGATCAGCTACCGGACAAGGAACTGGCTTAACAAGGCTAGCTTCAAGCAATGGGGTCAGTTCGCTCAGGTCACCTAGAAGTCAGCTAAAGGTGTATGTGTCCCACAGACTCGTTCGGCTGTAGTCATCAGCCTATATGAGGGCAACCACAAAATGGCTGCAGAACACAAAATGGAACCCACGGGTTCAGAACGAAATCCCTGAATACGTAGTGATTCCATCGATCGAACATGGCGAAATCACTCGTACATGCCGCATTCGCTAGTTATGGTCCGTTACTTCCAAATTCGTAACGATACCATGACCTTTATGAAACAGGTTCAGAATTCACGGAACCTCCCCCTACACCCCCCTCTCAGACATCATCCGATCAAACATCCTCAACATGATCTCTTATGCAGATGACTTTCAACTGATCATCTTGCTCTCCAAGTACCTCTCCAATGCGGATACCAATTTCTGCGACGCCATGACCAACATACATCTGGACCAATGTCTCATGAAAACCAAACAGCTGCAGTTTGCTTTCAAAATCTTAAAAAAACAAGCTCACAGGCTGCTCCACCGGACATTTGCTAAAAGTTATCACAGCAAAAATCCTTTCCTCCATCTCATATGGCACAGAAATCTTATCCATCAAAGACGCTACAGTTCTAAATCTAGCACAATCAGTTCTCTTCAAGAACCTGTTTGCAATCCCCCGCTATATCCAACCAGACCAAATTCTACTAGAATACGGCCTAAGAAATCAGATCCCCGATAGACAAGGTGCACTAGTTAAATACTATTGGAGGATGAGGGACGCAGAGGACAACACCTTGCACATTTCTGCTGGGTAGAGATCGAAAACCAAGCCAGGTTAAACATTTCAATTTACAAAGTTTTGAAGGCCTCCCCCTCGGCACTGCAGCTAGAGGAGGCCTGGCTCACTATCTCTACCTACTTTGGTTTTAAATCTGTGGTCAACAAAGCTATAAAAGAACTTCCTTACCAATGGACAAAACAGCCCTTGCAAACAAATCTCACGCCTGGGCAGTGATATGGGCACACCAGAGGCTGCCACCTCAACCTTATTTGTTAGACCACTTTCCTCACCAGAAAAAACACTTCTTCACGCTACTTTGGCTTGGGTCATTTCCATCAAAGGACCTGACCCCGAAACGGAAATACACCAGGCAAAAAAACGAATGCCGCCTATGCGGAGCTGGGTATGAGTCTTTGCTGCATCTAATATATATTTGCCCCTTCCTAGCAGTAAATCGAAAAACGGTCCTTTGGGAGGCCCTTAAGAAGGAACAAATAAGAACTTGCAGAGCAGCAGTCATCCAATATCTTGGAGGCTCATCAATTCATTTGTCCTGTAGTGCCATAAACATTTTGAAAATCACGGCAAAAGAACTGGACAAAACGGAAACTGCCACCAATCCAAGTAGTTTTAGAACAATTAGCCTCAAAACGTATCTATTGCACTGCCCATATGTTTTAATATTTTTATTTTATTTAAACCACTGCCACTTGTCTTCCGACTGTCTTCCTCGTGCTTTTCAACATTTTTAAAGTTTTTAAAATATGTATTTTATGTACTCCTTACTTATTATGGTTTTTCCATCCTTTTATGATTTTTTAATGAAATCAAATAAAAGTATACCTGACTTGACCAACATAGCCAAATGGATGAGAGACAACTGCCACCAACTCATCTCTGAAAAAACTGAAGTACTGATCTTTGGGAAGAACACCTACACATGGGACCACAGCTGGTGGCCTTCCGAACTCAGACCCACACCTACTGACCATGCACGCAACCTCCGCATCATCCTTGACAGCCAAGTGACCATGAAACAATAAGTCAACGTACTCTCTTTCTCCTGCTTCCACACAATCCGCATGCCCATAGAATCTTCAGATGGATCCCAACCTACACCAGAAAGACCATCAATCAGGCCCTTCTCACCAGCCGCCTCCACTATGGCAACATCCTGTATGCTGGCATCTCCACCCAGCTCCTCACAAGACTCCAGGCCATGCAGAACGCTGCAGCCAGACTCATCCTGGAACTCCCCAAACATACCCAAATTGCCCCTCACCTGAGAAACCTACACTGGCTCCCCACCCAGAAGAGATTTCAGGTCTAGATCTACACGCCCACCTACAAAGCCCTCCGTGACCTAGGACCTGCCTCCATCAACCATAGGCTTAACTTCCTCCAGCCCTCTAGACACCTGCGCTCCTCTTCACTCCCCCTCGCACACCCCTGCATCTGCAGCAGTGGTGGCTGCTCCTTCTCTTACATCACTGCCAGCCCAAGACCTGGAACAACCGTTAAAAAATTTCACAAAAAACATTTAGGTTTCATGATGTCACTAAAAAGAAATTTAATCAGAAGTGTCATATTCATCTGCTCATAAATATTACCGAAGCAGCAGACAGAACACATAAAATGTGCTCATTAGAGCACCTGTGCATGAGAAGCTGGCCTGGTATATGATGTCCACTTATGTAAGTGGGCACCCTGCACCAGTCCAGATAACACTTATGGCGATCTAAGAGGTCTCAGACAACCTTAGAAAGCTCTCTAAGTGGAGTGTAAAGCAGTTTGTTTTGACTAGAATGCAATCTTGTAGTATAGATCAAGTGAAAAAGAACCACATAAAAAATATGTATTTATTATATAATACTCTCTAACATGTACAAATATCTCCTACCCAGAGATAGGCACAATGCACATAATATTTTGCAAAGAAACAGAGTAAATAGTACGTAATACACAGTGGACCACATGGGGGAACCACACCATATACTAAGAAAATGGTATAAGCACCATGACTCGGGTAAAGACAATGTTGAGAGGACTTAGAAGTGCTGGGGAACCAAGGAACCACCCCAGGTAAGTGACTAGGAACCCCACAGAGAGAATCTTCAGTGTGGAAACACGACTGTGTGCTCCATACAAGTTTACATATAAGTCACGGGTGGATTTTTAAAGATTAAGTACCCTTCCCAGTGGACCCTGAAGAAACTTCATGGAAGACAGAAGGTTGGAAAGCCACCCCACTTGTGGAAACCCTAGTACCCACGTTACCTACACCAGGGAAGTCGGGTGCATACGTGTGATGTTGTGGTGGAAACCGCAGTCAAACCCAATGGAGGACTTCAGGAAAGTGCTGTTGCTGAAGGAGGAGAAAGTGTCCGATGGAATCCAAAGATGGATTCTAGATGAGCGGTACCTGCAAGCAGAGGGGACAGAGTCTATATCACTCAGGAGTGACCAGGAGACTTGGAAGATGAATGCCCTCCAATGTCTGGTGTTGCAGGAGAGTTGATGATGACCTTGACTCTGCAGCTGTGAGGACCAGGTGATGCTGATGAAGACCAGGAGCTGTGCACAAGCTGTCCCATGAAGGATGTTGAGTGCTGAGGGGTCGGTGCTCGGCAGGAGCTCCAGCAAGCCTTGGCAGATGCAACCTATGCAGGAGCTGAAGAAGGAGCAATGCCTGGACCAGCAAGGTCCAGGGGACTGAGCACAAGCAGGGGAGTCAGGGCAGGCCCTGGGTAATCAGGGGAGCCCAAGAGAAGAAAAGGTGACCTTCAAATGGACCCACAGGCCAGAGCACTGGAGTCATGAGAGGACCTCAAGCAGCTCACCAAAAGAGGCTGGCCACGGTGCACACGATGCGGTGTGGCCCAAGATTCTGGTCATTGAAGGTGCTCGAGCTTGGCCCAGCAGCAGGAGGGCAGAAATGTGTCTCCGGTTGGCAGCAACCATTTTGTGCTGTCCGGGTGTAGAAGGTTGGCACTGGGAACACTGAGAGCCTAACAGATGGCTCTTCCAGTGCTTGGAATCATACCTCCCACACCGTTTACGGTATGGATAGTATGATTCCAACAAGTTTGATACCAAACAGATAGGATTAGTTGCAGCCAGTTGCAGCCAGTTTACAGATGGTCATTGAGTAAATGCGCAGTGCCTCTCTATATGGTATATGGCTGCTTCACTGACTACCCGGAAGAAGAACTCCTTAGGTTGTAAGTGGGTCCTGCTCATGCAAGGGCACCCTCTCACTAAGACCCAAGCACCCTGCCTCCAGGATTGCAAAGACCTGCTGTAGGGGTGACTTATAGGTTTCAAGTGCAGAGACTATAGATCTAAGAAACCTATATATTTAGTAATTGGTGCTTGCACCATCTTATACAGGCTACAATGGCAGGTCTGTAGTTCCATTTTGAATGGTCTCCCATGGGAGGCATAATACATGACTCAGCTCATGGACCTCTGGGGTACATATGCCCTGGGTACCTTAGTATGATATACTCGGTACTTATAAGGGTACCCCAGTATCCAATCTGGGATTTTCCTAAGTACTGAACATAAAAATGTAAGGGAGAAAGCAGAGAGACTGGGGTCCTGATTAGCAGGATCCCTGTCCAACTAGTCAAAAAGAGCTTAGCACCAGGCAGGAAGTGGGGGTAACCATGCAGAAGGATCCTACCTTACTACACTATGCAAAACAAAATATATGTAAAACACTGAATAAAACGGCATTGAAGGAAAAGTAACAATGTCTACCTGAAATAAATTATGAATGAGGCACTGGTTTATCTGAAGGCAAATATATATCCTGTACAGTGCTGGCTGGCTTGGACATGGCACAACTAGACCTACTTTGTTCAGCCCTCTGCATCGGACTTGGAATTCACTCACAGGTCAGGGAGGTGAAAGTTAGATTCAGAAATTACATGAAATGCTCATCACAAATGCCCATTGCTTAAAAATGGAGGAGGTAGGAGCTACTGCCACCCTTGCCTAATGCCAGAGACCTTAGTCCACGTATTCACACTCACATTTTCAGAAGAACCTTCATGACCAATCCTATTTTAAGCTTTCAAGTGAAAAAACCTTCCCACGTAGAAGTCTAATGGTGACTGAAAGATGTCAACAGTCTCAGGTCAGAATATCACCTTGTCAACAGCATCCCACGCCATTTGCCTGCGTTCAGAGAATTCAACTGTCAAAAAACATAAGTGCTATCAACAATGAAACAAGGGGCGACCGCTGTGTCCAGCTCATTTTAGCTACTCTACATTGGCCCACGCACCATCTCAGTCCACCCAGAGGATTCTTATTCTGTCTCTTGAAACGATTGACTGCTTCAAGTCTGTTGTCTATGTCCACTTTGGAATTTCCGAACACCGCCAGAAATATTTCCACTGACAGGAATTAGATTGAGACACCATTTGATCCAGAATTACAGCATGGTGCAGATTAACAGGAACACATTTAGAGAAAATGCCTACCATTTTTAGAGTCAGATAGGATTCAATGACTTTAATTGTAAATTAAATACATTATTAGGTTAAGACATTTGCCTTCTGTGGTGTTGCTCCAAGTAGCCAGCAGAATTCTTATTTATTAAAAGCTGTCCTATGGGCGACTGAAAATGTGATTTTTTTCTAAGATGATTTATCTTGTTTTTTTCATATGATCATACACTATGCGTAAATAAGTCTTGTGAAAGGTTGTAACAAGAATGGGTGAGCAGAAAATGTCCCTTGGCAAGCCATTTTATGTAGAAAGTTAAAGTTTGTAGATTTAAATAGCTCTGCTTTTCACCTGTGAGAGTATCCAGACACTGCCCATGCGCAAGGGGTGATTAAGTGATTTGCCCATAATCACAGGATGTTGTGCCAACGCCGAGACTCGAACCCGGATCCGCAGTTCTGGCCGCTGCGCCACATCTCTCCAAATACATCTCACTATGAAAAAAAATCCAACAAAAGTGCCCATGGTGTAAATCTTGAGAAAGTTTGTGAATTTAATTTAATGCAAAATCCAGCAACTACCCACATTTTGATGACATAATTACAATTTCACCTAGGCTTACGGAATTACATGAGGTCAGGTAGTCAGAGGTGCATGAAGTAGTGGTGGAGGAGAGGGTGCTTCAGCACCACTAAGATAACAAGGATGGAGTTCAGAAGGTGAATGAGCAATAAAGAGGTCATTATATTTTGGTTTTATCCTGTCATTTTATTGTTCAAAGACAGGAGTCAAATGTCAACCTATGACTTATGACAAATTGCTGCTTATGTTTTTTTAATAGGAAGAACCATGTTGACTTTTCTCTCTCGAACTCAAAGTTAGAGGATTTTGTAAAGTAAATTGTGTGACCATCTTACTGGGGGATAGGAAGTTTGAAAGGGAAGGCTGTAAGATGTAAAAAAAATTCAACACACATTTACATTTAAATACCTGTAAAGAAACTGTATAAATATTTTAAAATATATCACACATTCGAAAAGCACACTAGGCAATTTTTTTTGTAATTCTGAAACCGGATGGAAACAAAGGTTTTAATAGGATTAAAAGAAATCAAGACACATTTTTGGGGATGTGAGTGAAACTGCACGTCTGTGAAAATGTAGTGGCCAAATCAATAGAGAATAGGCTGTCTGTGAATGACAGTGCACCACCACACCATGCTTTAGTGACCACGAACATTACTTTGCTGCCCTTTGATAGGTGCACACTATAAAAATGTCATATATACATGATCAGATTGCCGGAGATGGTTGGAAAGATAGAGGTTTTGTGGTTTTGGGGATGAGTTATTTCCAGCAGCAGAAATACAGTAGAGAGAAAGGCAGACAGGCATGCATGCCTGAGAGTAGGCTATACTCTTGAGAGGATAAGGCATTTAGAGGATGGAGGGCAACGAGAGGCTCAGTAGCTTATCCAACTGGAACACAGTTATTTTCCAGGCATATTTCTACTATAGATTCCTTTGTGTTTGCTTAAAGTAAAACTTTATTATAGTATTTGAACATTTATTTCAATATACGCATCCGATGCTGTGATCTTGCTTAGAATAACTTTAAAAGTGTTCTGGAGTATTGAACACTCCCTGTTAGTATCACAGCCCTTCTCTGCACAGTCCCATATTTATTTCCTAAATGTATATGTGCACTGTGCTGTACTGTCCCCCGCGCCCTCCTGTTTTCTCCCTGCTGCAGTGTTTGTGTCTCTTTGTTAAGGGGTAGGTATCCTTTAAACTTTGGGCTAGTACCCTGTCTTTGTAATCCCTTTCCCATATCTGTCTGCCCCATGGTTCATTTTTTCCTAACCCACTCTGTGTCTCCTTGAGCGAATGCCCGTGTTTGCTTGTCGCTGTTTGTTCACTGAACGTTTCCTTGTCTCTCTGTCAGTGATCATGTCTCCCAATATCACTGTGGTTGTGTTTCACTCTACTTGTGTCTATTTCTCACCTTGCTTGTGGTGCCTATTTTCTCTGATGTACTGCCTCCATACTCCAATGTGTTCCCAGTATCCTTATCCCACTGTCCTTGTCTCCCATCCCCAGTATCCCTGTCACAGCATCCTAGTTTCATCTCTATTTCCCTTTCCTAGTCCCCTTGTCTCTTCGTCCAGTATTCCTCTCTTAGTGCCCTTGTCTCTCATCCCCAGTGCCCCTGCCCCTGCCCCAGTGTCCTTGTCTCTCATCCCCAGTGCCCCTGTCCCAGTGCCAATGGCTCTCATGCCCAAAATCCCTGCGTCACTGTTCTGCTCTCCCATCCCTTGCAGTATACCTGTCCATGTGCCTTTATCTCTCATCTCCATTAATCATGCCCTCCTGTGCTTGTTTGCCTCCCAGCATCTAAACAGGTCTCAAGAGACCATGGGATCATGACCCATTGCCCGTGTCACCCTGCCACAGTCAGCATCTCCGTTTTCACCTCACCAGTCACTGTAGCTCAGTCTTTTTTTACTGTCCATTAGGAAAGTGTAATTATAAATATAATTTTCCAATATAGTGCAATTGTCATTGCTATCGAACAGGAGGGTGCAATGTTTAGACCTATCTCTCAGTTTTGTTACATTTTCACCTCATCAGCTAGTACTATGCAGTTTCCACCCCTTAGATAGGACAGAGCTCTTTAGGCGGAAAGCCGAGAGCTAGGAACCCCTCCACAAAGACTTAATTTTAAAACTGTATATCGTGCTAATACTTGGGTGTTTTTAAAACTTGCACTATTTGCTCACCTGGTGATTGCCTCGCCGCTCAGCCAAGTGAGGCGCTGAAGCGGGCAGCAGGACAACCGCCGTGACCTCCCGGGCTCCGCCCACCGAAATAGGCCACGCCCCCTTTTCCATATCTATGCGCGCTTTGCTGACCAGCGCTGCATAGGACAGAGCTCTTGAGGCGGAAAGCCGAGAGCTAGGAACCCCTCCACAAAGACTTAATTTTAAAACTGTATATCGTGCTAATACTTGTGTGTTTTTAAAACTTGCACTATTTGCTCACCTGGTGATTGCCTCGCCGCTCAGCCGAGTGAGGCGCTGAAGCGGGCAGCAGGACAATTGCCGTGACCTCCCGGGCTCCGCCCACAGAAATAGGCTACGCCCCCTTTTCCATATCTAGGCGCGCTTTGCTGACCAGCGCTGCATAGGACAGAGCTCTTGAGGCGGAAAGCCGAGAGCTAGGAACCCCTCCACAAAGACTTAATTTTAAAACTGTATATCGTGCTAATACTTGTGTGTTTTTAAAACTTGTACTATTTGCTCACCTGGTGATTGCCTCGCCGCTCAGCCGAGTGAGGCGCTGAAGCGGGCAGCAGGACAACCGCCGTGACCTCCCGGGCTCCGCCCACCGAAATAGGCCACGCCCCTTCCCACTGATATTTAAGAATGTGCTGCTTCCGGAGGCGCAGCGGACGGGCGCAGCGGGCGCGCCAGCGGTGCGCCGAAGGCGCGCCAAAGGCAAGCCCGTCTGCGCCCGTCCGCTACCAGACGGGACCAGGGGCCACAAACTCTGCCCCACACTCCACCCAGGCTAGGACATACAGCTCAGCGGCCATACAGAAAATAAGGAAGACTTCGGCCACACAATGCCTACACGCCTACCCCCCAGCCGAACTCCCCACTCGTTGCCCTGCCTGCAAACACCTTTTTGATACTACTGTGTCGCCAGCCAAGACACAGGAATATCATATGTATGCGCTAAATTGCCGATGTTTACCGCGGCATAGCACTCAAATCGCTTTATTATTAGAGGAGTACAACCCAGATGCCATCTTCCTAACGGAGACCTGGCTCACGTCTCATTCAGAGCCAGACATAGTCTTAGCCCTACCCCCCGGATTTCAAATACATAGACTAGACCGGACTAAGGGGAGAGGTGGAGGCCTGGCCATCATCCTAAAAGATAAGTACTGCTGCCGCACCACTATTGATGGTATCCCCGAGTGCTAGAGTCTAACATTTAGCATAGACTTCACGGCGAACCGCTCTTTCTCTGGCACCTTGATATATCGCCCCCCAGACCCAGCTAAGCTGTTTCACAGATCTCTCCCAGATATCATAGCTAACCGAATTTTAACTTCTGCCAACTACACGGTCCTAGGAGATCTGAATTTTCATTTTAATTCCCCCATAGACCTCATTGCCAGGAAACTAATAGACGACCTTGCGGCCCTACAGCTGACCCAGCTGGTCACAGCCCCCACCCACGAAAAGGGCAACCTCCTTGACCCTATATTTAGCAATTGCACTGAGTTAAAGGTGGGCCAACCCATCTGTCTTCCCTGGTCGGACCACTATTTGGTCCCATTTACCTGGCTCACCGGCAAGTCCCCCCTACCTACCCCCCAACCTGTTACCAAGCGTAACTGGAAAAAACTTCCTATAGAGTCTTGGATAACCGGTCTAGAATGCTCCCGCCCCCCACCTTGCACAGACCCCAACCAAGCAAACAAAAACTATGAGGGCTGGATCAAGGATTCATTGGACACGATCCTCCCTCTACGGAACTCTTTACCTAAAAGGCTGCACAAATCTGCGCCTTGGTTTTCAGACACCTTGAGAGACCAAAAACGCCTCTGCAGGAAAAAAGAGAGAGCTTGGCGACTTGATTCTCTCCCGGAAAAAAAATCCCAATATAAGGAAGCAATCAAGGCCTACAGAAATGGGGTTAGGGCGGCCCAGACCTCCTACTTTGCAGACAAAATTATGGCAGCTAGTTCAAAACCTAAGGAAATTTTCCACCTAGTAAAAAAAGTATCACAGTGAACACCGCTCCCCTGCCGTCAAAAACGTCAGAACAATGTAATGAACTAGCAGACTTTTTCCATAATAAAGTCTCTCAGATTTACTCCTCCTTTCCGTCAGCAGCCAACAATCCAGGATCACTCAATGACACCCTGCCGAGCACCCCCCCCCCCTTCCCAGACCAGCCAATTTTGGAATGCTTCCCCCTACTGAATATGGACACCCTTCACCAACTGGCACGTCAAGTTAAATCCGGCTCCCCTCTTGACCCTGCCCCTCCGGAGATACTGCTCCAGGCAAGCCAAGTCACCCTCCCCGTGGTGCTGGACCTACTTAACTCTTCCATCTCCTCCTGTACAGTACCAACTGGCTGGAAGAGAGCTATGGTCCGGGCATTGTTAAAAAAAACACACTCAACCCACAAGATCACTCCAGCTACCGCCCAATTTCATTACTTCCCTGGGTAAGTAAGGTACTGGAGAAGTACATAAATACCCAGCTAGTACGATTCCTGGAGAGCAACTTGCTTCTGGATCCAACCCAGACAGGATTCAGGCCGAAGCACGGCACTGAAACTGCCCTACTGGCAATCACCGAAGAGTCACGAAAGATATTAGATCAGGGAGGATCAGTGGCAGTGATCCTCCTTGATCTAAGTGCGGCCTTTGACACGGTCAGCTATGCAACCTTTCTGAGCCGTCTCTGTAACATCGGTGTCACAGGCGATGCTCTACGGTGGTTTGACTCATTCTTGAACAACAGATCGTTCCAGATCTTTGACGGGGACATAATATCAGCCAGTAAATCCCTGAATTGCGGGGTACTGCAGGGCTCTTCATTAAGCCCTGCGCTGTTCAACGTATATATGAAACCTCTGGCTGGGATCGTCGAACCATACGGTATAAAAATTGTATCGTATGCTGACGATACCCAGCTAGTGGTTTCATTGGTCCAAGAAGGCACCAGACATACTTCAGAAGGCCTGTTGAAATGCCTAGAGGATGTCAAGGAGTGGATGACATGTTCCTCCTTAAAACCTAATGGAGACAAAACTGAGCTCATGCTCCTGGGCTCAGTATCACCAGCGTCTCTGACTTCCCTCTGGCCTTCGTGCCTAGGCACCCCCCCCCCCCACTCCCAAGGATAGCGTAAAAAGCCTGTGAGTATGGCTTGATAAAAATCTCTCCTTCTCCACTCAGGCCACCAAACTATCGGCCACATGTTTTGGTCTACTTAGAACTCTTAGGAAAGTTCTTCCCCTTCTACCAATGGAAGCAAAACAAGTGGCAGTACAGGGCCTGATTTAGTCTCGGCTGGATTCGAACAACGCCCTGTACGTTGGTGCCCCAGAGATGACCTTGCGAAAGCTACAGGTGGTGCAGAACTGTGCAGCCGCACCCTGCTACAGATTCCACGGACCCAATCAGCCAAACCCGCACTGATCAGCTTACACTGGCTCCCAGTGAGACAGAGAGTGGCGTTCAAGGCACTATGTATTGCCCATCGGGCCTTCTGGAAGTCAGGCCCAGTTATCATTGACAAACTAGTAACTCGATACCACCCAAAGAGAAACCTTCGTTCTGCAGAGGCTTTTCTGACCGTGGTGCCCAGAGTAAGGAGAGCCAGGACCGGAGGAAGGCTGTTCTCCGTAAACGCCGCTAAGATGTGGAACTCACTCCCCCTACAACTCCGGACCAATTCAAACCTACTCTCTTTCCGCAAACAATTGAAAACTTATCTGTTTGCCAGATCCACCGATTCCTAAGCCTTCCGTCTCTCCCAGTTCTGTCTTCATGCTTCAGCGCTTGGACGCCCCTTGGGGCAGCAATCGCGCTATATAAATAACAATACAATACAATACAAGTACCGTGCAGTTTTCACTCACAGACAGTATTTTTGGGTATCCTTTCATCTGCTAATATTGATATGCAGAAGCCGCCCATCATCTTATCCTACACCTACCTCCATCCTAGAAAATGCTGCTTCTACCCTGAGGTGGCATTCTCAGAAGGACAGAACCACCAACTTAGTAGCACGTTAGCCATGGATGCAAAAAGTTCAATGGCCACCAATAACATTGCCTGCGTAGTAAAAGTAATCCATAAATGGTAAGCTGTGAATCCATTCCAATATTGCTTCCTATGCCATTCCTCCTGCTGCAGCTGCACCAATGGTAGTTATTTTCCTGAGAACGGCCAAGCTTCCCTTTTGGCTAGGCCTGGAGGAGTTTGCAGAGTTTTTTCCATTCTGTGCTCCGTGTAGCACGCAGAGTTCCGAAAAACTCGTTTTTCCCTCGCTCGTGCTTGCCAACGTTAAGTTGGTGAGTGCAAGCAATTAAAATCTTACTCCAGACCACCTCCCAGTGAGATTTCTAAATGTGAGTGGTCGCTACCGCTCATGCTGAGAAACCTCCTATTCACATTGAGGGAGCTGCAGCTCAAGTCGAGCATCTACTTGAGCGGCAGAAAGAAGCAGCACCCTTTCGCGTTGTGCATGGTTCCATTCACGTTGATGTTACAGCACAGAACAAACACACAGGCCTAAAAATAAGTCAAATTTACCATTTGACTTAACGCACTCCGCCACTTGTGGAACTCCGCAGAGCGCAGCGGAGTATGTGAAACTCAGTGAATTCTGCCCAGGCCTGCTTTCTGCGCCATCATCAGAAGCTTGTGGAGAATGACCACGCCTTCCACCAGGCCTTTGCCACAGCACCACCATGATGGGTTGATGAGAGCAACAGGGTATCTGCTGGCTTCTTCGTACATTGATCCAATCTGCGTGGATTCTAGAAGTGGAAATGTTTTTGAATCTTGGTATTCATGCTCATGCAGAATTTTCAGTTGATCTGAAGTTTTAGTGGAATTCCAGTGACAGAAAATTCCAATTCCACCTACTATACAAATAAGGGTGGGAAGGCATAATCTGCTCTATCATAATTCCGCAAAATTACAGCATAATTATACAAGATTATGCGGAATTTTGCAAGGAGCATAACCATGTATTTAGCAATATTTTTTTTCTTAGCGTAAAATGCAAGCTAGCATCCAAAATCGACCAGAAAATGCATTTTGCGCTAAGAAAATAATGCTAAATGCAACAGAACACGAACAGCAGCAGCCAGTAGCCGCTTGGGCTGACTAAATATGTTGTTCATGTGCTCTTACAGACAGGTTTTTTACTCATAAATATGCCAATGAGCATATTCGTGTAATTTTCAGTAAATTCGCAAAAGAGTAAACACAGAATTACCAAAATGACTCTGATTCTGTTAAGGGGCGAATGGAACAAACTTGGTGTCCTCTCATGTCGACAAGCCATTCTTACATCCATGAAACCAGACAATCCAATGCTCAATATCCGGCTGACCAAGTTTGTTATAAGAGCAGCAAAAAGGTTCACTGACTGTGAGAGCCAGTGCGTCAACAACTGTCAATCTGCACTGGGCTGCACTAATCCTGCTGTGACGCTAATTTGCTTATTTTATTGCACCTCACGTTAGCGGCCGAACCGGGCATTTTGTACATCACTCCCTTTTTTTATGGCTCTCTGTCCTGTATGATTTTAAAAGTTTTCTACCACCATTTGCAGGGTTTTACTTATTTACAAATAGAATTGCACCATCAGTGGAACTGTTAGCAGACTTTTAGTAAAGACTAGTGTTTTGCCCCTTTTCCTTAGCATGATGGTAAAATTAAATGAATTATTACTGTTTTAACTGTGAATTAACTAAAAGGACCCTTCATCTTAATGCAGGCCAAACGTAAGCAATATGAACCTACAGAGATTATGAAATTTTTACCGGGTGCTGATTAGGTATTAAACAATTATTTATCATTGAATATAATAATCCTCTATTATTGCTTTTTATATGTAATGTCATTAATGGATTAAGGGCTGTATTTAGGTTTGTTTTTTAACAGAACGTGAGGAAATAATGCAAGCGAGGTTACAGAAACTCAGTTAATGTGTTCCCCTTCTCTCCCACTGCGTGTAAATATTTTAATATCGACTGATATATGTTTTTACGGTTGTATGTCCAAAATTGTAATGATTTTTATTAATCAAACAATAAAGCAATTAATTAGTTCATTCATTATTCTGATTACTCCCGCCGAATACAAATTTTGCCCAAAACTAATTACAAACAGTGAGGTATTATGATATGCCTACATTACAAACGGTGTGATAGTGACAGACTTTATGACAATATGGTTTTGCTGTATTGCAAGTGAAAGGATACTTTGATTCCACCCACATTACAAATGCTGGACTATATTTAGATTTTGACTTCTTTAAACATTGGGATATTTCGGCTTCGCCTAGATTAAAAATAGTCGGATATTCCCTCACAGAAGTATCGGTGATGACTAATTTGTGGCAGGTTCATGTTCTGCAGTGCTGATCTGTCGGAGTGACTTTGACTATCTGGTTGCGATGTACAATGGCCATTGACGAGCATGTTTTCCTGGGTGTTCAATACGTCCATATGACTACATATAGGAAAGGAACCTCTATGGATTACCAGGGATCACCACTCTAAAGCTCTATCATTACTTTAGTCAATGAAGATGCTAAGTGGTGTTAACATGAAAGCTGCTAAGAGCTCTGATAATGCAGTAACTCATAAAAAGGTAGTGATTCGTGATGCAAAAATTGGAACATGAAATACTTTATGAATCCCTGGATGGGGTTAGTAATCCGTTTTACTTACTATTAACAATTTAATTTGCATGTTCCCAAAAAAGTACTTTTTGTTCGGCTGATGAGGTGAGGGCATTCTCCAAATTTCAGATGATGTGAAGCAGTAGTTATGTGAAGCTGTGCGTTTTGAGCTCTTATCTGAATTATTGGAGGTTCAGGATCAATATGTGACTTATTACTTGCTTGTCTGTTGGTGATTTTACTTAATCTGAGTAAAGATTCCTCCCGTTTAACAAGCCCAGATACCCAAGCTATAGATATTTCAAAGCCACAGCTGTTTTATTTCTAGTGTTTATATTTTGTTTACTCAAGTTTATTGGCAGTAGAAAAGTATATTCCTGCTCAAGGATCAAATTGAACTATCATAAAATTAAATTCTTCCAAAGCCTGACCTCAGGAGCTCACCACTTTTAGCATCCCTAGTTCTGAAGCGGCTGCAGTTACACCCCTGTCTACATCACCAAACACATTCTTGCTCAATGTCACAAGATTCACACACAGGCCAATTTATTCTAATCTAATTGTTAATTTGTCATGTGAAACATAATGTACCCACCTGAATCCCTTTGGTCTAGCATATGTGTAACTTGCTCAAAGCGGGAAATCGGATTAGTTGAACATGATTTATTTTTCACAACCCAGTTTAACAAGAATGCCTTTTTCCAATTGTTCTCATTATAAATCCGTTGTGTATGTATGCTTGCATTTTACCAGTTATTCCATTCTCTGCATTTTACCTTCAAACAAGACTTGTCCACACCGCTCCCTTCCCTTTGTCTATAGTTACAGTAGAACACTTCTACCTCTCCTGTTCACTCATCAGACATCTCCAGCGAACAAAAACAGAAGGGCAACATATCTTCTTATATAGTTAGTGTCAAATTGAATTAAATGTAATAAAATTCAATTTATGTATAAATGTATGTATAAATGTAATAAAATGTTATTGCAATTTCTGTAAAGGAAGTCATTAAAAAATAAAAGAAAAGTGCCTGCTGGATGTTTTTGTGACTTACACTATTGCCTTTAACTGTAGGATGAGGGTGTTCGCCCCCAGTCTATTTATTCAATCCTACCTTTTCCACATCTCCCACAACTTTTGTTGGCATTCTTATTCATGTTTCCTGACTAGATGTTTGGTATTCGTGTGCAGAGTTCAGCTTTGAAGTAAAACCATCAATGTGTTTATGAAACTCTGACGTTTCCTTTTTATCATCAATAGATTGCTCGTGTTTAATTTCCTTCTTTTTAATTTGTCTATCTTTGGTTGCTTTTCTATCTCTACTCAAACCCGTTCAGAAAATAAACCACTCTGTATTTTTTTTCAGCACAACCTTTTAGCCATGCAGCATCTTACTTTTCCTAAAATCTTTCCCCACTTTCACTGTTCCCATTTTCACTTGGAGTATTGTTCCTTGTTTTAGTTAACATTGTCCTTTTACTCTGAATGTTACCATCTTAAATATTTCGTTGTTTTTTTATCTACTGAATTATACTTTACCTTGTGCTTTGATTGAGTCTTGTAAAATACTGCAGCTCTTCCTTCACGATGTTATCCCAAGGGATCTTTTTCATGGAGGTTTTTAGATTGTCAAAATCAAATTTTAAATTAAATGTCTGATTTGTACTAGGCCAGGCTTTCCGTCTCCTATGACAATAAATTTAATTATCTCAGGAAGTTAAATATATTTATTGTATGGTCATTAGATCGTGGAACTTGTATGCAAGATACAGAATAATATGAAGGCTTTAGTCTGTTTTTTTCTCTTTCGAGCATCCTCATAATAAAGGAACATTGTGGATGTGTGCAGGATTAATTTTATGGTGACTGGATAATGTTTGCAAGCTCACGAGTTTGCATATCCGATAGTGGTGGATATGTTGGAATGAGCTTGTGTACTTTTCTTTGCAAATGCATTAATTTTGATGTGTAGTTGTACTTGTATAGCGCACGAATCACCCATGAGGCATCTCGACGCTTGTACACATACCGCTGTGGAACCCTTCCTGGCTTTTCCCAGTGAAGTGCCCAATCCTGGACACCCCCAAGGTGTTCTGGATCAAACGCCTGGGTACAATGACCCCTAAGGGTCTGGATGACCAGATGGAAATGAGTTGTTTTCTATAATAGATTAATTTGATGTTGTACATTAGAATGTATGCCAAAAGGTACAAACACCATGTTATGCTCTAAGATTTTTTATTTATTATTTATTTTTCATTTGTGATCACCTTTCTTTTTCTTTTATTCACATTCTATACCTTTCAAGATTTGTAGTTTCTTCGCAGTGGATATTTAGTGGATTGTTCAATGAATAGCATATTCTTGTTGATAATTGTTACCCTGTCGTGAATATTGAGCATGTTTTGTACATTGAGCAGTAACCTATTTCGCTTAAGCGAAGGTCATTGTTGAACAACAGAGTAGTCACATTGAAGTACTGTTTCAACTTGATATTAAGTTGGAGAATCGCCATGATCAATAAAGTTATATTCATTCGAGGAGATCAACAACGTTTGTGTTGTATACGTCAAGACACACTACGTAGGGTCCTAATAAAAACATTTCATTTGTGCTTGTGTAGTTACTATGACAACGTTGATAGCACGCACGGGCACACAAAGGTAAATACGCAACAACGTTACGTTTTGTCACATGACTAGAAGGCTGCGGCGGTTATGGCGGTGACCGAGTAAACCATTAGTTTATGCATTTAGAGGTACGCTGTGAGAACGTTAGCATCACGAGTTAAGATTTTATTCAACATTAACATATTATTTACTGATGGCGGCCGGTTTATTTTCTGGTTTTAGATGAAGTTGAAGTTAGGAGGTTTGTAAAGCACTCGATCACCGTGCTGTTTCTTGGCGCTGAGGACGGAAGGGCCAAGGGGAGACAGAGGAGGCCGCCTAGAGCGAGAAGTCACGGTAAAAGAGGATAGTCTTGAGGGCTTTACGAAAGTCAAGGTAGATCGGAATAGACCCGATAGAAAAAGGAAGAGCGTTTTTTATATCATTATTTATTACACGCAGTGCCATCGTTGTGAGCCTGTTTTGAATAGAGTGATCCATCATCGAGGTATGTGTTAGTAATGTCTTTTTCAACTGTTTCTTCACGGGAAAAGTAGTCAGACGTGAATTATGAAGTTGAAGTATTTTTTTCATTTTGTAACAGGTTGTAAATTTAAATATCACAGTCGAGTAGTTATTTGCAGACGTTAACATTGTGTACACTGACGAATATACAATTAAGGTATGTGGTGATGATGTTTCCTGAATTGTGTTCTTGCACAGTTACTAGCCCTATGAGATTTCGAGAGCTTAATTTCTTGTCTTTCCTCATATAGGTGTGACGATCACAATAACCATCTTATATTGTAAGTTGCGCTTCTAAACAGTTGTTTGGTATTTTTTCAGCTTGTCGCATTGCGTGAGGCTAGCTGTTTAACTAGATATGTTGTTTACTGATTAGATTTAGGAAGAAGTTTTATTTAAGAATACACTACTGGAAAGAGGACTTTCGTGTATTTTTTTGAGAAAGTGTATTTCACGAACTAATGCACTATTTTCTCTGAGGTGATGGTTTCTTTATATTTTTCTTTATATCTTTTAAAGTTTTTTCCCACTAGAGCTTATATATATACAGCTAATTTCCCACATGTGTTTACATCCTTGAATTAATCTTGAAATTTTTTGTACATTTCCTTGCAAAAATGTAATGTAATACTTATAGAATGTACTATATTCTGAAATCAGTAGTTTATGTTTTGTTTATTGTTTTTTGTCCTACAGTGTGGCCCCTGAAGAAGGGACTATGAAAAGTCCCGAAATGCATTGAGCAATCACCATCTACATCATTTAAAGAAAACACCAGTAGCCAATTTATACATGTTGAGAATATATTATTATTTTTGTGAATTAAATGAAGTTGTCTTGATGTGAATATACAAAAAAAGTCTTGCTATTCACAAAATAACTGAAAGGATTACTTTGTTGAGAATAAAATTGAACATAAATTATGGTTAATTGACAAAGAAAATGTTTAATTTGAGTTTAACTTTGCGGTAATACGTGTAATAGTTGTGCATGTCTGAGTCTAGCATAGGCAATTGAGCTAGCTAGCCCCCATTTACTTTAATTTTGAGTGTTAGGTACACCCATTCGTGCACACTGATCAATAGAAAGAGCTTAATCATTGATTAACGAATAAATAGGTGTGCATAGATCACCCCACTATAATCATGTATAAGTCAGCATAAGTGACCTGGTGTCACTTAAAGTACCTGTAAAAGCTACTGTTCAAAATATCATGCAGTCATCTCATTATCCAAGTGTATTCACCCAGTTCATCACATAGCCACACAAAAAGAGGAGAATAAATTCATGACTGTAGCCATCAGGGCCCTAGTGTTTAAGACATGGGACATACGTGAGAACAGAGATTATCCTGGCCTCATGGGAGCAAAAGCAGGTATTTGCTGGGATCATAGGTGACACACTGTGAAAACATGGTAGATTTAACCCTACATTACTAGTTAAGAAGAATAAATATGCCAATAAATGGCCCAGAGGTAAAGGGCTTTACTTACTGCACTAATGCTCACCGGGGTCTTCCTAACCTCACTCAATGGACCAAATCTCCCGAATGTGGTGAAGAGGCAGCTCAAACTAGTCCTTAAATAGTTCAACATGTGCTAAGATGATCAGTTACACCTCAAGTCTTTTATGGAAAAATAGCTTGTCGCCAGCGTGGATAATGGCGGCCATCTCATAACCGGTTTAACTGCTTAATGTATGCATGCGTCTATCCCTATTCCTACATCAGGAAGAGTATTAAATGCTACTGATAGATAACATTCACTTCCTGATCCTTCAAATCTTGACCCAGATAGGAATTACTAATATAGACGCATAAAATGCAGAGGAGAAAGCCACATGTTTACACGTAAACAAGAAGGAACATCGAGGCTAGACTGCTGCGTTCACTGGACCACCCTAATGAGCACCATCTTGATATTCTCAGTGGGCTTGCATAGGCACATGTCAGACTGAACCTCTGTCTTAACTAATGTACCCTGAAATGTGGAAACATGTCAGCCAGCTTGAAATTCTCAGAGGGGCATTAAATACTTCAGTGCAATATATTGAATTTTTGGAATCAGCATAGTAGTAAAATAGAAGAGTATCAATACATTCCTGTCATCTAGAATTGATGACAATAGACTAAATGGGAGGATGCTATCTCAATATTTCCCCAAGAAAACGGAAAACAATAGAATTGTGAATGTGAGTCCATGTGGCAATGGAATGTCCATGTGTCTCTGAAATGTCTCCCTAACACTCTGTCTGTGTACACTGTGAATCAGTATGCCCTAACACCTTGGCTGCTAGAGCAATTTTCCTCCAGTGCTGAATTATTTAAAAGCCCCTTGTTCATGACGAGCTCAGCTCGTCATCAGCACAGCTCCACTGTGCCTCATCACGAGCTGAGCTCGTCATGAGCATCGAAGGGGTTAATGTTCGCATAAGGTTAGCCTAAGGAAGATCATACAGTGACGCCTTACATAGAAACCCATACGTGGTAGTTCAACTGGGTCCACAGAATGTCATCATACAAACCGTGGGCATGTGTGCCTGACTGGTATATCCACCTTTGTTCTTTTTCTAGGATTAGTTTGTTCAAGTCAATATTGGTTTAGTGAAGATGAATGTTTTCTATAACAGTCTAAGGAAAATCATTGACAGGGTGTTTTTTATTAATGTGCAGTGTGTGGCCATCCATATGGTTGGTATTCTTCATTGGAGGTTACTCCTATGCTTACCGATCCTCAACTTTCCTTTCCTTGTGGTCATGCCCACATTTTTCTTATTACAAGACCATGTGATCAGATTATATTCTACTACATTTGTGGTGTTGCAATTGATGTGTATCTTCGGTAGTCCCTTGTGTGTTAATCCCAATTCCAATTCTGTGCTTTTCTTTGTCAAATGGCAGACATTACAAACACCTCATGGGTGTTGTCCCTTGACAGGTGAAAGGTGCCACAATGTTTTATTTGTGTTTCGTTCGGTGACTGGAATTTGTTTGTGTATGTGTACTAAGACATCACTTGAATTTCTGTTGCAGTTGATCGCAAACAGCGGGATAGCCAATTGTAGTGCCCTAGTGTTGTGGATAGAATAGTTCCTGTAAATAATCTTTTTGACCTAATTTGTGTGGCCTGGCTATTTGTTGTAACAATTGCAAGTTGTTCAACCTCATTTTTGTTGTTAACATGCTCTATGATGGTTATCCCTGTTGTTTTTGCAAGCACGTTTCAGTGACTTCTGGATTGTTGGACAGGCTTCGTGGAAGGCCCGCTCCCTCCCCGCATGATAGGGCCCGGACACCGGCTCTCCCTGCATCTCCAGAAAGAACCCTCCCGGCAACCCACAGAAGCCACCCGCAACCCGTCCCCAACGGGACGCCTGCCCCCGAACACCCCGACATCGGCCGGCCCGGGCCACCATCAGCAGCATTGCCCCGGCCCAGCCGCCATCTTGGACACTGCACCACGAGGCCGCGTGGCCTCAGCTCGACCCCAACCCTGGGCTTGGCCAGGCCCCGACATCGAGGCACCACCATCCACCCAGGAGGTGAACGGACCACTTGGCAGGTCAATGGGAGAGAGGAGTGTCGATGGCTCTCCCCCGCCAGGTGCCGATCGCCACCAGCCTCCCCGGGCGCTGGCTCCACCCCCCTGCTGGGTGTCTGGACTTCCTCATCCTGGACCTCCCGACCTCCAAGAGCGAGGTTCCGGACATCAAAGGAGGCCAGACCTATAACTGGGGCAGCTCCAGAGCAGGAAGGCAGTTGTATCCTGGAGTCGAGAGACACCTAGAAGAACTCATCCTTGACGGACTGCTGGCACTGCCGCAGCCCTGCCTTGTGAATCATCGTCCTGCCTGCTGGCGCTGCCGCGGCCCTCTGCAACCTACATCCTTCGTCAGGACCTGCTGGCGCTGCCGCGGCCCATCCTTGTGAACCATCGTTCCTGCCTGCTGGCGCTGCCGCGGCCCTCTGCAACTTACATCCTTCGTCGGGACCTGCTGGCGCTGCCGTGGCCCTCTGCAAACCCACATCTTCGTCGGGACCTGCTGCCGCTGCCGCGGCCCATCCTTGTGTGAACCATCGCTCCTGCCTGCTGGCGCTGCCGCGGCCCGACCTTCCGGAACTCCGAGCTTGAGGATTGTGAGCTATCCATCTTACCACCTCAGTACCAGACCGGTACCAAGACTGTCCCGCTACCCTTTTCCCCCCAGAGACTAGAATTGAGAGGACCCTCATGTCCCGACCTCACTGTATCGCTCATATCCTTGCTTCAAGAAACATATATAAAGTGTGTTGACCTCATCCTTGTGTGGTGTCCATCTGTGGGGGGGAAGTTACTTGTCTGTACGATCGCTGGAGACCGCCCTCACCGGAGGCCTCTCCCCTTGTCCTCGGCCGACCCTCCAGGTCCCCGTCTAAGATTGGTGGCCAGCGGCGCGATTCGAACCAACGCGTAATCGTACAGAGAGTAACTCACGCCACGACTCAACCACAATGACAACAAAAGAGAGCGGATCCACAGAGAAATTCCAGATGGAAAAACTAGAAGAGTACAACCACCGAGAACTAAAGCAATTTTGCATAGAACTAGGCATTGCTATCACCGGACTGAGCACGAAAGAAGACTTCAAACACGCCCTAGAATCTTGGGCAGAAACGGGTACGGCCGTATCCCAAAACCAAAATCTCGAGGCACCGGAAACGAACACCCCTCCGACAGAAGGAAGGAGATCGGGTCTCTCCCTGGAGGAGATCCGAGAACGAGAGAAAAGCAGACTCCATGAATTAGAGTTGGCACGACTTCGGTTGGACGGGGAGCTGAAATTGGCGGAACAAAAGATAACATTAGAACACTTGCGGCTCCGAGAGGAGCGGGAAGAGAAACAAAGGCAGAGGGAACTAGAAGAGAAAAAACTGTCATACTAACATGAGCGCAAGCTAGCAGAAATAGAGATGCGGAAACAGAATAAAGATCTCGGAGTGCCCGAGCGCCCGAACCCTCCGGGCCCTGCAGAACCGAAAGTCCACATCCCCAAGGATGTCGTCAGAGAATATTATCGGAATGACGATATCCAGCAGTGGTTCAAAGCCTATGAGATAGCCATGACCTCCCACCGGATTGATCGAAGTGACTGGGGAGCCGGGTTATGGGGGAGGGTCATCAATGAAGAGCGCAACGCCCTGCTGCAACTGCCGGACCATCAAATGACGTCCTATGAACACATGAAGGCCGCCCTCCTCACTCGATACGGGCTCACGCCCGAGATGTACCGCCAGCGGTTCCGTGACTGCAAACGGATCCCGGGTACAACTTGGGTGGAGTACGTGAACTATTTCAGCAGAGCATTTGAGGGGTGGATCAAGGGCAGCCACGTAACCACCTACGAGCAAATCTTTAACCTCATTGTGTGGGAACACCTCTCCAACAATTGCTTCGTCGAGCTCAGGCAGCACCTCCTCGACAGTAAACTGACTGAACCTCGGCAGCTCGCCGCCGAAGCTGACCAATGGGAAAGCACTCGAGTTGCCCGAAACGGACCCAGTGAGCCAAACCGAACCAACCAAGGTCCCCATCGTCCCCGAGGAGGAGGAGGCCAGGGTCGGGGCAGAGACGCCGTCCCGACGGCTCCCGCCAACAACACCCCGCCCCCGGCCGGTAGGGGAAACCCCCCGATGCGTCCAGGGTTCCGAGCCAACGTGACTTGCCACCGGTGCCAGCGGACCGGCCACTATGCCAACGACCCTAACTGCCCGAAGAACCAGAGTCCTATACCCCGCCAGGTCGCTGCCGCCGCCCTGGGAGAGGAGCAAGCTCCCGAAGATTATGAAGAGTACGAACAGGAACAGCCCGAGTGGGAACCCGCCGCCATGACCCTGGTTTGCCTAGGGGAAAGAGACATGATCCCGCGGGCTCCCCTACCCGCCAACACGAGAAAATACAGCCAGTGGGTGAACATAAATGGGCGCAAGGCCGAAGCCCTGCGTGACACCGGGGCCAGTGTGACAGCAGTCCGCTGTCACCTGGTAACCCCAGAGCAGATCCTGCCCAACGTTCTTTGCCCCGTCCGATCAGCTGACAATTCAGAGAGCCTGTGTCGGGTGGCCTGCGTCCCCTTCGAATGGGGAGGAGTGTCCGGTATGCTGAAGGTGACTGTCCGCGATGATGCCCCAGTGGACTGCATCCTGGGAAACGACCTCGAAAGTTCCCCCTGGGCAGCAGTTGAAAGAAGGGAGCACCTGGGGATGTTGGGCCTCCCTGACTGGGCCTGCGTAACGACCCGGTCCATGGCCGCCCGCGCCATCCCCAGTCCCGAAGAACCCGAATGGCCAGCACCTCCTCCCCCGATCGTCCCGGAGGGAGACGCCCTCAGTACCAATCCCCCAGAGCGAAACCAAGAAGGGCCCGCTCCGCTCCAGGGTCTCCCAGAACTGGCCCAGTGGCGTCAAGAGGGTGGTCCCACCCAGGAACAATTCCGGCAAGAACAGAGGACCTGTCCCTCCCTCGAGGGACTCCGACAGCAAGCCCTCTCCCAGAGCGCAGGGGACACCGCGGGGGCCCACTGGATCTATTGGGACAATGACCTACTATACAGCGAGCAAAGAATTGCCGAGTTGGGGGCCAGCCGGGTGCTGGTGGTACCCCTCTGCTTCAGGGACTTCCTGTTGAACTTAGCGCACGATGTCCCCCTTGCTGGACACCTGGGACAAGACAAGACCTACAACCGCCTGGTAACACACTTTTACTGGCCCAGAATGCGAAATGATGTCTCTAACCACTGCCGGGCCTGCCCCACCTGCCGGGCCAGCGGGAAGAGCGGCCGAAAACTCAAAGCTCCTTTGCAGCCATTTCCCGTTGTCACCACCCCGTTCGAACGGGTGGGAATAGACATTGTGGGGCCCCTGGACCCCCGAACAGCACAGGGGCACCGGTTCATCCTGGTCCTGGTGGACCACGCCACCCGCTATCCCGAGGCCATTCCTCTGCGGACCGTGACAGCACCCGTGGTAGGCCGAGCCTTAATGGGGATCTTCTCTCGAGTGGGCTTCCCCCGGGAAGTCGTCAGCGACAGGGGCACGAACTTCATCTCCAAGTACATGAAGTCTCTCTGGCAGCAGTGCGGGGTTACCTACCGGTTCACGACCCCCTATCACCCGCAAGGAAACGGACTGGTCGAGCGGTTTAACCGCACTCTCAAGGGGATGATCATGGGCTTGGAAGAACCCCTACGTCGCCAATGGGACGTGCTGCTCCCGTGCCTCCTCTTCGCCTACCGAGAAGTTCCCCAGAAATCCCTCGGCGTTAGCCCCTTCGAGCTCCTGTACGGCCACCCTGTCCGGGGCCCCCTCAGCCTGGTCAAGGAAGGGTGGGAGATGGCCCCCCAGAAGACCCCTCCGGACGTGTATAAGTATCTCCTGACCCTCTGCAACCAGACCCGGCGATTCAGGGAACTCGCCAAAGCCAATCTTGAGGCCAGTCAGGAGGACATGAAGAAGTGGTACGATCAACATGCCTCCTCCATTGAGTTCGAGCCCGGTCAGCAAGTATGGGTGATGTCTCCAGTCGAACCTTGTGCCTTGCAGGACAAATGGACAGGACCCTTCAAGGTGATTGAGCGCAAGGGCCCTGTCACCTACCTAATAGACATGGAGTCCCCCCGGAACCCCCTCCGGGTCCTCCACGCCAACCGACTCAAACCATACTTCGTACGCTCGGAACTCAGCCTACTGATGGCAACCGATAGTGGGACGGAAGAAGACTCCGAGCCCCTCCCTGACCTACTGAGGACCCGTGAAAAAGATGGCTCAGTGGAAGGAGTCCACCTCTCCGATGCCTTGTCCCCGGAGCAACGCCAAGACTGTCGGGCTCTCCTGCGGCACTTTGCAAACCTGTTCTCCCTCACCCCCGGGGTCACCCCTTGGTGCCTCCACGACGTGGACACTGGGGATAGTCCCCCTATTCGACACAGGGCGTACCGAGTGCCGGATAGGGTGCGCGCCTGCATCCAGGACGAGGTTTCTAAAATGCTGGCACTGGGAGTGATTGAGCCATCCGACAGCCCCTGGGCAAGCCCGGTCGTACTGGTCCCCAAGGCTGCCGCCCCGGGCGCCACCCCGAGCTCCGATTCTGTGTGGATTATCGGGGCCTGAACGCTGTCACCCGAACCGACGCTCACCCCATCCCCCGGGCAGACGAACTGGTTGACCGTATGGGGGCTGCCCACTACCTGAGCATCTTCGATCTGACAGCAGGCTACTGGCAGATCGGCCTCACCCCCAGAGCCCAAGAACGATCCGCCTTCTCTTCCCCGGATGGCCACTACCACTTCAAAGTGATGCCATTCGGCATGAAAAACGCTCCAGCTACTTTCCAACGACTCGTGAACCAGGTACTGGCGGGCCTCGAAGAATTCAGCGCCGCCTACCTGGACGATATCGCTGTGTACAGTCGTCACTGGGCAGACTACCTTCACCACCTCCGAGAAGTCCTGCACGCACTCCAACAGGCCGGCCTAACTATCAAGGCCAGCAAATGCCAGATCGGCCAGGGGTCCGTGACCTATCTCGGACACCAGGTGGGGAGCGGTCTGGTGGCCCCCCTTCAGCTCAAGATCGCTGCCATCCAGTCCTGGCAGCCTCCTGTCACCCAAACCGAGGTCCGAGCCTTCCTGGGGCTCACCGGATACTACCGGCGGTTTGTGAAGGACTATGGCAGCATTGTGGGGCCCCTCACAGAACTCACCTCCAAGAAGAACCCCAAAACTGTTAACTGGACCCCAGACTGTCAAACGGCCTTCGAGAAGTTGAAGGCCGCCATGTGCACCGCCCCCGTGCTCCAGGCCCCCGACTACAGCCGGGAATTCATCGTCCAGACGGACGCCTCAGATCATGGCATTGGGGCAGTCCTCTCTCAACTCAACGCCGAGGGAGTCGATCAGCCAGTGGCCTTCATCAGTCGACGTCTGCTGGCTCGAGAACAGCGCTGGAGCACCATCGAGCGGGAGGCCTTCGCAGTGGTATGGGCCCTCAAGAAGCTCCGGCCCTACCTCTTCGGTACTCACTTCAGGGTACAGACAGACCACCGACCCCTGCAGTGGCTGATGCAGATGCGGGGGGAGAACCCAAAACTGTTGTGATGGTCCATCTCCTTGCAGGGGATGGACTTCTCTGTGGAGCATCGTCCAGGCCAGGACCACGCCAACGCAGACGGCCTGTCACGCTTCTTCCGCCTCGGCGAGGAGAGTACCCAAGGAGATGGGTGACTCTCCCTGCATTCAGCTGGGGGGGACGCATGTTGGACAGGCCTCGTGGAAGGCCCGCTCCCTCCCCGCATGAAAGGGCCCGGACACCGGCTCTCCCTGCATCTCCAGAAAGAACTCTCCCGGCAACCCACAGAAGCCACCCGCATCCCGTGCCCAACGGGACGCCTGCCCCCGAACACCCCGACATCGGCCGGCCCGGGCCACCATAAGCAGCATTGCCCCGGCCCAGCCGCCATCTTGGACATGGCACCAAGAGGCCGCGTGGCCTCAGCTCGACCCCAACCCTGGGCCTGGCCAGGCCCCGACATCGAGGCACCACCATCCACCCAGGAGGTGAACGGACCACTTGGCAGGTCAATGGGAGAGAGGAGTGTCGATGGCTCTCCCCCGCCAGGTGCCGATCGCCCCCAGCCTCCCCGGGCGCTGGCTCCACCCCCCTGCTGGGTGTCTGGACTTCCTCATCCCGGACCTCCCGACCTCCAAGAGCGAGGGTCCGGACATCAAAGGAGGCCAGACCTATAACTGGGGCAGCTCCAGAGCAGGAAGGCAGTTGTATCCTGGAGTCGAGAGACACCTAGAAGAACTCATCCTTGACGGACTGCTGGCGCTGCCGCAGCCCTGCCTTGTGAATCATCGTCCTGCCTGCCGGCGCTGCCGCGGCCCTTTGCAACCTACATCCTTCGTCGGGACCTGCTGGCGCTGCCGCGGCCCATCCTTGTGAACCATCGTTCCTGCCTGCTGGCGCTGCCGCGGCCCTCTGCAACTTACATCCTTCGTCGGGACCTGCTGGCGCTGCCGCGGCCCTCTGCAAACCCACATCTTCGTCGGGACCTGCTGGCGCTGCCGCGGCCCATCCTTGTGTGAACCATCGCTCCTGCCTGCTGGCGCTGCCGCGGCCCTTCTCAAGTGTGACTTATCATCCTAGCCTGCAGGCGCTGCCGCGGCCCGACCTTCCGGAACTCCGAGCTCGAGGATTGTGAGCTATCCATCTTACCACCTCAGTACCAGACCGGTACCAAGACTGTCCCGCTACCCTTTTCCCCCCAGAGACTAGAATTGAGAGGACCCTCGTGTCCCGACCTCACTGTATCGCTCATATCCTTGCTTCAAGAAACATATATAAAGAGTGTTGACCTCATCCTTGTGTGGTGTCCATCTGTGGGGGGGAAGTTACTTCTCTGTACGATCGCTGGAGACGGCCCTCACCGGAGGCCTCTCCCCTTGTCCTCGGCCGACCCTCCAGGTCCCCGTCTAACATGGATGTTATGGTCTGGATACTTCTGTTTCCTTAGTTTTCATACAGAGATCATCAGCTTGTCGTTTGAAATCTGTTGCCTTAGTACAGTTACTGCGAAGTCTTAAAAACTGCCCAAATGGCAGGTTCTCCTGTAAAGGGAGCTGTTAAAACTCTCTAATCTAAGGAGACTTTTCCTGTCCATTGGTTTGTTCTAAGTGCATGTTACAAGATGCCCGTTCTCATTGTTCAACAGTGTGTGTGAATTTTAAATAATCATGATTGTTAAGCCAGGTCATGAAAGACCCAGTCAACTCATAGTCCCTTTCCTAGATGAGCAGCACATCATCAATGTACCTCTTCCACAACTTTGATATTTCTGAATGGGTTTTGGACACACAGGAATATATTTTTCTCTAGATGGTGCACATAGAGGCATGCTACTCTAGGGGCAAATGCACTTATTGCATTCTATGACAAAATGTCTAGGGGTATTGTGAGGTTAGGGTGAGGAAATAACAATTCTTCAAATCATCTGCAGCTTCTCTTTTTGAGGGAGGCTAGTATAGAGACGTTCTACATCTAGTCCAATCAGGAAACTTCTAGAGGGGTCAAATGTGGTATTTCGAATCTACAGTAAGACGTCCTTTGTTTCCCTGATGTAAGTGGCAGTTCTTCTACCATAAGCCTCAGGTGTATCACTGAATTTAGAGCGGTTCTAGAACTGAATCAATACCAGACACGTTGGGGCGGCCCGTGACAGGACCAGTCCCTTTATGTATTTTAGGCAGAGTGTAAAATGCTGGTGGACTAGGATTATCTGATACCAAAAAAATCAGCCTCTTTCTTTATATCCATCTTCTGTGAGTGTGCGAATCTCATTTCTGAGACCCAGGGTTGGATCTTCTTCCAAAATCTGGAAATGGGTGAATTAGAACTGTAATTTCCTCACCTCCAGCCTCACAGTACTCTTAGACTTTTTTTCTTAGAATGCACTACTCTTGCCCTCATTAGGAATTGCTTTGAATATGATGGGGCATTATACCTACAGTCACACTGGATATCTATGGACTGTACATTTGCCCCTAGTACAGCATGCCTCATTGTATGTACACCATGTAGAGGAAAATAGAATTCTGTGTCACCAAAACCCATTCAGGGATAACAAAGTTGTGTAAGAGATACATTGATCACATGCTGCTGATCTGGGAAGGGGATATGAGTCGACCGGGTCTTTCATGACCTGGATAAACAATCAGCCTGACTATTTGAAATTCACAAAAGGTGTTAAGTGAGAAGCTCTCCCATTTCTAGATGTCATCAGCTTCCATGACAATGTGCACCCTATAACTGACACCTTCTACAAACTACAGGAATAGCCTCCTGAGATTCAAGAGTTTTCACTCCTGCCCATTACGGGAGAACATGCCATATGGGCAATTTTTAAGACTTCACATGAACTGTACTAAGACAAGAGATTTCAAATGAAAAGCTCCTACACTACTACCACCAAGGAGGGTGCCTATCAGCAACAAATAGAGCTACCTTTAACCTTGTTCTTTAAAACCATAAACTGCACCCTACAGTGCTATCCATTCATACACACAACTTATGCCCCAAGTCATGTCTTATGCTCAACTAATCATAACCTTCTTATTACGCTAAATTCTCCATGTGCAACATCCAAGTTCTTGTGTCTACAGTGGAACTCTTTTCCAAATGACCTGCATTTGGTATCATTACTGAAGTCATAAAAGATAGCACTCAAGGAATCTCTCCTCACACAAGGAATCTGGCATAGCATCAGAACAGACATAACTATCCACACGCTGCTGTTTTCCAGATACTGTAATGTCCACTTGCTACACTGTTATTCCTGGCATCTTTTGTTGTGGTTTCCCCTGTCGTTTTGCTTCTGACCTATTTTTGACTGTGTAATGAACTTTGTTTTTTGCTGGTTTTCAGACTCTAGGCACTTTACCACGGCTGACCAGTGCTAAAGTGCATGTGTTCTGTGTCGGAAATGTAATGGTATTTGGTTTCTCCATGACTGAATTATTTGATTCACTAGTAAGCCCCTAGTACAATCCATTACAGAAGGCCTGGGCCTGTAAATTAAATGCTACTAGTAGGCCTACAGCACTGATTGTGCCACCCACGAGTAGCCCTTCAAGCCTGTCTCAGGCCTGCCACTGCAGAGCCTGTGTGTGCAGTTTTAACCCCATCGATGCTCATGACGAGCTCAGCTTGTCATGCAGTACACTGGTCATGTGCTTATGACGAGCTCAGCTCGTCATGATCCATGGGGATCTGAATATTTCAGCACCCAGCGGGAATTGCTCTAGCAGTCAAGGTGTTAAACTGCCATGTCGACCTGGCAAGTACACATACTTGCCGGTGCCAAACCTTGCCTTTTACTACAGGTAGACTCTGGGGCCGGGTGCTGTGTATTTAAAAGGTGGGGCATTTGCTTTTAAGTTTTACATGCCCTGGCAATGAAAAGTCGCTAAATTTGCTTTTCACTAAAGCAAAGCCTGTCTCTCCCAGAGGTTAGCATTGGAGCTGTCCTGTAGCATTTAACACTGGTATCTTCCAATTGGGAGTTGATGGAAAATTTGAGTTTGGTGTCTCTGAACTCGCAATTTAAAATCCCATCTTTTAGTAAAGTTGTTTTTTAAAATGCAGATCTGAAAGTAGCACTTTTAGGAAGTTGCCATTTTCTTACTTTAACCATTCGTTGAATCTATGTGTCCCTAGAATACATGTCAGGGTTGTATGACAGGTAGGCTTTGTGAATTAACTGTAAACAGTCACTCACAAAGGGAGCTGGGTGTGCCCTGCATTTCCCGATGGCCCATTACCAGGCTCATGAGTCTTCCGGAGCTCGAGTGTTGCGAGGAGTTGATATTTTCACCTGAGTAAGACTGTGCTTATCCCCACACAAATAACTGCATACCCCCTGTAGTATGTCTGGAGCCAGGGCCAGGAAAGGCAGGGTATTATGCAGTGCAAAAACCTTCCTTTTAAGTCTCTCTACTTCAAAGGCCAAACTGGGTATAAGTACTGGACCTCTGACACCATCACAGCAGAAACACTTCTGGGCTGAGAACATTCTTCCAAGAAGAAGAGCTGTTGGACTGACAGGAGTGACTGCCACTTTGCTACGTTGGCCTGCTGTGTGCTGCTTCTTGCCTGGGAGTGGGAGGACTGGACTTTGCTATCTGCATCCTGCTTTTTAAAGTTTCTGCAAGGGCTTGAGTTGAGCTTGCCGCCTGTTGGAAGTCTCAGGGTCATCAAAGACTACACCTGCATCTTGCTATCAGCATTTGGGCTCCTCCGCTGTGAGTCCTGACCTGCCAAGGGGTGCCAAACCCAGGCCTTGGAGGTGAATTTGGTGCTGCAACCAAGAAAGCAATGCATCGACTCCAAAGTGTCAGTTCAAAACCTGCGCATCCCTGTGAAATGGACGTATCAGCATTGCCCGCACCAAAGCTGTGGTCACCGCTCACGGAGTGCGTGACGCATCAACCATGACTTACAACGCAGCCATGACTTTGCTGCAGCGCCTAGGATGAGCTGCCACTGCGTGAGTCTCAAACACTGCCTCACCGAAGTCTGTGACGCACTGGTACAACACTGATTCAGCCCTGGCCCTGCTTGTTTTTGGGCCGATGCATTACCTTGAGCCCAGCGGTTCGACTTTGACACCATAGAATTGACACATCACACTGTTAACATGAATGTATCCTTGGCGTTAAGCCACTTTCAGGAACGAGATGTAGCACCAGCAACCAACGCACCACCTACGCTGTGCAACGCATCATTCCTGGGTGTTAAAGTTTCACCAACCTTGTACCGCCTTCTGGAACCAATGCTTTATCTGAATCCGCAAGGCCTTTGTTCCTCTGCACCATGAATCATCTTCGATTTCCAAAGCACCCAAGGTACGGGGAAGGGGTCTGCATAACTCCTGTTTCTGGCCCGTACTCCATCATGGTCAGATTAAACTTTTAGATTTATCCCAGTCCAGTGTGACCAGATAGCCCCTGTTGGAGCTATTGACTTCTAAGCATTTCCTCTTTAAAAATTAAGATTTTGACTTGTGCATGTAGGATTTTTGTCGTTTTTGTTTTGTTAAACTTACATAAATATTGTGTGTGTGTGTGTGTGTGTTTGTGGTTGTGTGTGTGGTTGTGTGTGTGGTTGTATGTGTGGTTGTGGTTGTGTGTGGTTGTCTGTGTGTGTGTTGTGTGTGTGCGGTTGTGGGGTTGTGCGTGTGGTTGTGCGTGTGGTTGTGCGTGTGGTTGTGTGTGTGCGGCTGTGTGTGTGGCTGTGTGTGTGGTTGTGTTTGTGTGTGTGGTTGTTTGTGTGTGTGGTTGTGTGTGTGTGTGTGTGTAAAAATATGATACACATTGCCTCTTTAGTTTAGCGTGATTGCTGAGTGCCACGCTACCAGAGGGTGAGCACAGGTAAACTTTTAGTGTGTAGTGCACTTGCCTTAACTAGAATGTGAGTTCCTACTTGGACACAGTGCATCCCTCTGCCAACTAGAGATCCCATTTTTAACATACAAATGTATATTTTAAAGATATTTATAATGTTTCATACTATTATATCATCAGTTACCATCCATTCATTCCTTAGGCACTTTAGTAACTAACCACCAAAACGTCTATCGACCTGTGAACAATCTGATACGGTTCTGTTGTACAGCATTTGTTGCAGAAATTTTCATGGTTGCTTTTGGTGACAAATATCCTCTGGAAAAGCGAATGTATCTCGGCTCCAGTTCGCTAACATTGGCCTATGTCCCTAAGTTTCTGAAATACCATTATGGAATGAAGGTGTCCCTTATTCATTTCCATATGCTTTCATTTGCTTTTTGCTGGTCTTCGGGATATGTAAATCAAAATAGTAAAAAAAAGGTGTGTAGAATGCTTGATAACATCTCACCCACTGATTGTTTTGGTCGCATTCCAGTCCATTGTTTATTGCACACTATGCTAATACTGGCTGGTCATAGACCACCTTTAGTCAAATCCCCCTTGGTCCTGCACAAATTGGAAGAGTTCACCTTGAACTGACAGGCCTTAGTCCCTCTAAAGAGAATCAAAATAATCAACAGATTGATGTATGCTTTGTTGATCCTCATCAGTAAGGTGCAGTTAGAGTCCAAAAAAAACAGTAAGAGTGGGGACCATGTTTGGGAATACCACACCACCATTCTGACTGCAATATATTCACATTTTCTATCTAATACTTTTTATACTAAATTGGTTAGCCTTCATAAGGAAGATTGCTATGCCAAGGAGGCGGTCCGTGGCTTGCTGGAATACTGGTTACTGGTTACTGCTTTTATCAAAGAAATAGATTTGTTACTTCCAGTTCATACTTTACAAATCTTCTAAAAAATTAAAGCCAGCTCTGAACTGGCAACAAAGCGCTACATGCAAACAGCAAGGTATAGGTTTAGAACCTCCATATTTTTTCTCAAACTTTTGTAATTCTAAGGTTGCTAAAAGGGTTCCTAGGGGTAGTGATACATTCTTATTAGTATAGACAACTACAACCACTACATTACCTTTTAAATCAAGAGTTTGTTTGGCAGGTTTACCAACACTGTGCACCAAGTTTGCGTCCCAAATTTGATGCAAACTTGGAGCAAAGTGTTGTTTTTGGAACTACTTTCCAGCCAAATCCTCATTTGTGTTAGAAAGTTGCTCAAAAGTAATGGAAAGTAGGCTACTATGTATGCTACATATGTGTTTCCATGCAACTACCTTTTATGGATGACATTTATGTGATTAATACATCCACTGCATTTTCATTAACAGGAATACTATGGTGCTCAGTAATGTGTGACCTTCTGTCATTTGTTTGAGTGGTGCTCATATCACTGTGACATTTCACTGTCTTTCCCTGCCACCCAGGATGGGGCCATCTCTTGTTCAACTTATTCAGGCCTCTCTGCACTACAGATTACTGGATTTAAAAAACAAAAGACAGTTCCTATCCAAGGATCAACATCACTCCTGGGAGGAGATTGTATGTGACAATTTGAACAACAACTCCAGAGCACCTATCTTGGGTGGATGAGTTGCCTTCAAGCACACTCAGAAGGGTGGACTTTATATATCATGTGACCTTCTGGACTCGCAACCCACCCTGAACTGACCCTTGCTACCACTCCCCTTTGTCAAACTTTAAAGGACGATCTGTCCGTGGTTCAGTGAACATTGGCAGATCTCAGGGTGTTGTACTGATTAGTTCCTAGACTGATTGTGTGCTCCGTATGTGATTGCTTACCTATAATGTATGCTCTTTTTGGTAACCTAGCTCAAGCGTTCTTTCTTTTTCCTCCAGTGGAGTGAATAACAGCATTACACTGTCAGCAGTCTTGACCCCTTGTGGGTTGCCCAGTTCCCTTTACTCTGCTGTGGAAGTAGTAGTTTGAATTAGATTGCCCAGAAGATACAGAGTTACACAATACCATATATGGATTTTGACTCTAATCGCTATCTAGTAACAATGACAAAAAGAGATTTATGTCAAAAATGAAGCTTCCTCAAGGAAGGCATAATGTTGGAGATAATGTTTTAATTTCTTCAAACTCTGATATGTGTTTTTGACTGTCCAGCACATGGGAAAGAGTTTAAACTTTGTCAAATCATGGTATTTTGTACTAGAAGGGTACTCTTTCATTACAAAACCTATGGTTGGCATCATGCATCTCATTACGCTATGGTGCAAGGTTGTGTGTTGGCACAGGGCCGCCTAAAATGCACCAGTGCTAGGTGCAAGAGCAACTGCATCATATCTTACTGCGTATATTTGATAAAATGGTCCTTTTGTGTATTCAGCCCCATGTTTTGCTAATTGTATTGCTTGTTTTTAGACTCTGCTCACTGGGACACTGCTGTTTAGTGCTCAGTGTATTTGCTCTGACTCTTAAAAATTGTCTAATCCTTGTATGGCATATTTAAACTCTCCTGTATGGCCTTAGTATATGATGTAGAAACTATACCCATGGAATGGAAAGATAAATGCCATAGGTGGAATGCACAACTTATTGTGCTATCCACTAGTGTGACAAAGGAAAACATAGCTGCAGGCCTATCTTTGTAGCCTGACCGCTGTCCTGTAAAATGTGCAGTGCACCCTAGTAAAATGAGAACAGGTAAAACTATGGATGTGAGAAATTCCCCTAATTTACTTTCACATAATGACACGAAATTTCAGCAAATTTGCGTGTAATTTTGTGAAATGCAAATCTATCTTTCACACTATGCTTTAACCTGAAATTCATTGTCATGTCCATTTTGGAGCTAGGATACAATTAGACAAAGCACTGCAAATAGCAGCAATTCGTGTTCGCATGTGTCTTTATTGCAAGTGGCGTATTCCGCCACAGCAGAAGCGGCCTTAGGCATGTGCAAGCTGTGCACCTGCACAGGGCCACCAAACCCCAGGGGCCACCACGCCAATATATATCCTTAATATAATAATCCTCTGAGGATGGATACATATTTGCATGGCGGCCCCTGGCAGGGATTTGGCGGCCTCTGGCTCTGTTCCACTTACAAACACCCATTTCTCTGGCCTCCGTGCTCTGCCCCGCCCGGACAACCTCTTCCGGGGCCCCCTACCTACGCTCCCTGCCCAGGGACGCCATGAGCTTAGAGCCACCCCTGGCCACAGTGCCGGTTGGACGAAAGTCCATCCGGCATCGTAATCAAGTGTGGAAACAAATTCAATTCAAATCTGAACATATCATGTTTAAAATCTTGCAGAGTACTACCTATCATTCATTTTTAACCATGGATTTAAAAGAATGTACCTCCACAAGAAGCCTGCGTTCTTCTTCTAAGAGCACATCCAATTTTAAATGCCTGAAATGGGGCTGCAGATAATTTGGTCACCTGCGAACTAAAACCTGGGACCAAATCCCACCGCATTTCAGAGTCCAGTCTTACCTTTGATCTTTTGGGAATGCATTACATACGTGGCCTTTTGTTCTTACAGCTCATGTGTTGCATTGTTTGTTATTGATCTGGTCGCTGCCAAGGTACACCTATGAGTGTACGTGGGCATTATAAAAGCCCCATAAATATATAAACATGCCCCCTTCCCTGGCATAACCACTGCGGGTATGTCCTCTGCGCTTTCCATGGTCCCACCACTGCTTTTACACCCCTTCTTACTGCATAACTCTGACAACGGACCTGCATAAATGTGCCTGTTTGTAACTCTGTGTACTTTGCCACAAGGCTGGTGTGTTTGTCCTTGTCGGTATTTATTTTATTTATTTATTTAGGAAATTTGTTAAGCGCAACAAATACCCTAAGGTGTCTCGGCGCTCGGTATGTTCATGATCGTGTGTATCTGTGTTATCTGAATATTGCCTGTGTCTCTTTTGGTGTGTGGATCTGTGTTTGTGTATGAATATTTTTGTGATCATGTATTTGTACTAAATGTACCGATTTATGTGAGGAATGTTCTTGTGTGTGTTTGCCAAATGTCTTGATGTGTAATGTGCTTTTGTATGTGGGTGTTATCTAAGTCCATAAATGGTTCTGTTTTGGGTATGATGTATGTGTATTCATGCGTTTGGCAGTGTGTTCATACTGATTGTTTATTTATGCCTATGTATGTTGAATCATCTTATATATGTTTGTTTGCAAATGTATTGATGTGAACGTGATGTGCGTTGGTGTGCATCATTTTTATGACCATGTATGTGTTCATGTTATGTGTATCCCTGTGTGTTGTGCATGTCCGTGCTTGTTGTTTCCATGGTTCCGTTTTGTGTATGCCTGTGTGTGTGCTCATATGTTGTGTTTCTAATCTTCTTGTATATTTTGTTGAAAATGTATGCATACCAACAAACCAGCTTCTGTCTTAAGATGATTGTCACCAGAGCTCATAAAATGACTCAGGATCACTGACTTCTCCTTTCAAATATCCAAATGCAGTGCCTTATCCCTTAGTGGATTTGATTTGGTGTTTTTACAACACCTTGAGAAGATTAGTTTCCCAGGTATTCACCTTTTTGCAGTCATGATATATACAAGCAGATTTAAACTATGTATAGGAAAAAGGTAAGCAAACTAAACAGTTGAATCAGCTATCCCAGGTTTCTCCAAGACATAGATCACAGCACAAGTCATTCAAGAGAGTTGAAACCAATCCTACTCCAACTCACTCCACTCAGACTCCTTCTCACTGGCCCGTATGAGCAATCCTCCCTGTGGCTACTGCCAGGAGAAAATGAATTAGGTTCCAACTCACTATCCACAGAAGTGACAGGATCCTTGGCAGGGAAGGGCAGGTAACCTGCAAGCCGCACAGGCACCGAGGCCCACCACTTTCGTAGGACAATCCCCCCTTTCCTGTGCCTAATGCAGTGCTGTGTAGCTCTCCCAAACCAGTCAGGCAATGGCAATGGTTATTATATCAGTGATAACCCCCAGTGATCGGATGTCCAGTCAGGAAGCCAGTGAAATACAGAATTTTAGGTGATGTAGCAGAAGCCAGGACCCATCCGCCCAATGGCCGCAAGCCGCACCTGAACCTGAACCGAGCCGGGCCCCTTTGCAGGGGGTATTGCCTAAACTGTGGTTTACGAGCTGGCTCAAAGAATCCAAGCTGATTGCTAATTGTACAAGCCTGGCCCCATATTTTAGTGGAAAGGCGAGGGGAAACCTTAGATAACTGAAAGCAGCACTGGATTTTGAAAGCAGAGGGAGAAGCTATGCCTATAGTCGCGGGCTATGGCTCGAGGGTTTGACGAGAGGTCCCAAATGCTTTCATTAGCAGAAGAGTAACTGCTTTTGATGCTGAAATGCACCTGCTGCCAGGGCTTTAAGTGGGCCAGGTCTAACCGGTGCTGAGCACCGGCAGTTTTTCAAAGGGGGCCTCGAAATGGGTCTCTAACGGGCTCTGTTTTGTGCTCTGGCACAGGTGGCCCGTTTTTTTTCCAGGCTGCAGTGACAGCAGGCACATCGCAGCATGTCTACACTGTTCACGTCTCACTCGTGGAGAAGTTAGAATAGACATCATGCCAGGTGAGTGTTCTAGGGGAAGGGAAATTCCCTTAAAGAAAATCATTTTCTTTCTGGATTTCCCTTCTCTTTTTGAAACTCAGGAGCTGTAACATTGTTGTGGTGTCACCAGGGCTGTAAGTGGAAGCTTTTTCAATGTAATATACATGCCATAGTTGCTGCTTATTTATCTTATGCAACTAACCGCCATCAACAAAGCCAATAGTCCTGACTTGTTGTAGGCATGATGTTACTTGTTGTATCATGTATACGGATGCAATGACAGAAACAGCAAAATAAAAGTTGTGCAGCGTACTATGCTAAACAAAGGTTTTTAGCTTATGCGTTTAAAGCCATGGCCTTAATTACATTGGCCACCAGAGGCGCAACTAGAGCGACATTTCGGGGGGGGGGAGAGGGGGGGGGGGGTTGGGGGGGGGCGCTAAGGAAAAATTTCTGGGGGGTGGCTGAAACTTTAAACAATAGGCTGAGTGGAGTGGAAGGGGCTCTTTGAAGGGATAAAACAACAACAAAGCCTCATTAACATGCACATGGTCTTAAAAAGACCTGTGAAGTGCTCGGGTGCGGCTGTGTGCCTGCCCGGGAGCTGTCTGAGCTCGGGCTGCCATTCACGACGGGGGGGCTGAAGCCCTTTGACTCCAATGGGTGTTGCGCGCCTGTTGGCCACGGCCCTTTGAGGCCCCCCAGTTTTTTCATTGCACTTGAAGCCCTGCTTGCTGCAAACCTGCTCACTTGCTGCGTACCCACCCTTGTTGTGGGCAGCAGCCAGACTTGAATGGTGCAGGGTGCCAAACACAAGGAGTGGGATTACCAGACCCCGCTGTGAGTGCCTATACCAGCACGCCGGGTCCTTCTCGTTGGTATGTTGGGGTGCAAGCAGGGCACAAGTCCTATAAAAAAAGTAGTGGGGGGATGCTGACATCACAACAGGAAGTGACGTCACGAAAGGTGGCTTGCACCATCAGACTCATTGCCTCCCCTTGCTCACCCCTTAGATGCTACTGCATCAGAGAAGCCAGCGCGTGAGCAGCGTTCTGAATGAGCTCCGATCTCCACCCAGAGAGGCCAAAGAGTGAATGTGTGGCTCCATTTGCTCCAGGTATCGAGCTCCCAGTAAAATAAGTGGGGGGACGCCGTCCACCCGCGTGGTACATCGACTCGAGCCCTGGGTGCAAGATAACCAAGTTGTACGGATTTTTCATGCCCGGGTACGCTTTGGACCACGGTCCCACTGCACACGCAGCTGTCCATGTCTCACCGTTGCCTCTTCCTTCTCTGCGAACGCACTGAACGTGCAATTTAACGGCTCGGTGCGACCTGCAACTACCACTCACAGTGCACTGAATAAGTGAGTAATTAATAAGATGGAACCATAGTTATAACAAATACAGCTAAATATGTATGCATGTCTGTATAAGGAGATGCAGTCACTGTGAAGACATATTTTCTATAGAAATTATTATAAAGCTCAAGAGGGGGCAATCGGGCATAAGAGGGGTGCAAAATGCGACCTGCGCAAGCTAACTCCGTGCCATACCTACTCCATTGCATAACTGATGATTTTAAGTAGAGTGTTAAGAATAAGACTTTTAAAACACACTAAGTATGGGTAATAGCCGCCTCTGTCCTTTGCACACAGCCGGGCGCGGAGCCCAAGACGTGCCGCATACTCCCTTCCACTGACACAGCGCACTGCCTGCACCGGCGAGGTTCGGGGGAGGCTTGGCTCTGGAATCTATTTTTCTCCACATGTAATTTCTCATAATTGGGCTCTCGTTAATTATCAACGCTCATTGCAGGAAATAAACAGCAATTAGTGAAATAAGGGAGAGCGCGCGCCTCTGTTTTCCCTCTCTCTGGCAACAAGGCGGCAGAAGTCAGAACATTTATTCCAAGCGCCACTCTCGCAATGGAAGCAGGAGCGTCGGGAAACAGAGGCGCGCGAGGATGCACGCACGGCACGCACACGACGCACGTGGATGCATATAGGCACAACCTGTCGACACACAAGATGTGGGAAGAATACTCAACACAGGAATATGTATTAGGATGCATGATGCATAACCACGCACACAGGACTACTTCCACCAACAATATGTATAAGAAGATGAAACACACAACAATAGAGAACACAAAAACATGGACGTGGGCAGAACAAAAACTTGGACATAACAAGAACAGACGTACACAACACACAGAAGAAATACGTACACAACAAAGCAATACATGCATAATAAATGGCATAAAGACAAACACCCATATGAATGATGCATACCAACACACATCACACTCACATGAATACTTTTGCCAAAAATATATACATACAGACTCAACAAACAATATATGAGAACACACAAAAGGACATACACGAAACAAAACATGCACGCCACAAGAATAGACACATACAGCACCCAAGGATACGCTCATAACACAAGGGTGTGAACGTACAATACATAGCATGTACAAACAACATGAACACGTATATTGTCAAAGACAAATGATGCACACCAACACACAACACGCACACAAGAATAGTTTCATCAATAACTAATACAAAAGATTCTAAACGAAACATATGGGAACACACGCAAGAGCATACACAAAAAAACAGGCACAAAACACAACATAAGGGGATACGTACACAACGCATGGCATACACACCCAACAAGCTCATACATGTCATGGATAAATAATGCATACCATACCAACACACTTCACATGCACCAGAAAATAAAATCGCAATTGGATGGCCCTTTGGATGACCCTGAGAATAATTTTCATGATTCCTTATGTAGCAAGAACACCCCCAATACTTCCTTACTCTTTCTCAATAACCATCCAAGCCCAAATGTTAAAGATCATTCAATCCAAGGCTCTCTGGGTTTAGATCTTCCATGAATGTCTGCATGAGAAAAGCCAGAAAGTTCACCAGGGTGACTACCCCAGAGTTGCCTTCTTAATGGTAGAGATATCGTCTTTTAAGGTTGCCTCTTCTACGTCAAGTAAAAGTGTTCCAGCATTAATATTTCTTCAGGGCTAGATCTATCTGCAGCATCAGAATTATCATATAATTCATCAGCGAATGCCGCTGATGACTATGTTTGCTTCTCTAGAGCTCTTCAATGTCTTGAGATAATTTTATACTTCATTATGAAATTGTTGGAGACAATTACTGACAGCTCAGATCATATTCCGGACATTCCATTACATATCTAACAGAGCTCCTAATGAATGCTGAGGAGGTCGGGTATATCATTTGGTACGCAGACTGTTCAAGTTATTTAATTTAAAAGAACAATATTAGACTTCTAGTCATATCGAAATTGCAAACAAGTATGCATAAATCAATGCTGAAGGTAGATATTTCTTTATTGGAGCTTATCTTTGCGGAGAAGGACTCTTCTCTCCAACCTTCACCAAAGGTAGCTTGGGGCAAATATAACTCCTTTTCTGTACAATCCATGGGCTCTGAAGTTTTTCACAATTTTTAAAATGAAAGGAAAGGGGAAGTGGCATTTGAAAAACCACTGACTACAGTCAGAACTCCCCCAAAAACTGAAAGATCAGATAAAAGCTAAAAGAAAGCTAAGAAGATTAAACAAAAGAGGGACTAGAAAAGCAAATTCTCTGAGACAACTTCTTCTCCTATGTCCTCAGTAGACCCTGGGGAAAGGGTGCGGTCTACTGTGGGGATTGGGGATTCACAGACAGCTGTTGCTTCTGAGAACCTTTGTGGTTTAAGCAGTCTAAATAGGGTTCTCCCTTCAAAGGAGCCTGTGTCAGTGACTATAAAAGACTCTATATTAGATAAGGAGGCCGAAAGATGTCCTTTGATTTGAATAACTGTGTACCATCTGTTTATTGACAGTGGGACTTGAAAGACTTAAAAAAGGAAATATTAGCCCTCTCTGTTGTTCTGGACCCGATTTCAACAGCCTTTATGCCTCGTAGTTCGTCTGACGATGTGGAAAATGGCAGTCAATATATGTAAACGTACCAGACTAAAACGTAAATGAGAGTAGAGGAAATTATAACTTCATTGTCTTATTTGAGGACCATTCTATCTTTTTGATATCTCTTTGATATCTCTTTTGTTGAATCTCTTTGCCCAGGTAGAACAACTTAAATTGGTACGGCTAACAGTTTATCTGCACTTCAGCACTTATTTTTACTAGATTAGATATTCAGAATATGAGCTATGTTGATCTTAAAAGTTATTTAAAGCATACAATGAAAAATTGCTCCATGGAGAATGATATGGATACACGTAGAGTGAAATCCCATTTCCATTGTGTTATTCAATCATGTTAGGCAGCAATTCCCCACGTGAACCTGGAACACATGGTGCGATGGTGTATAATGCTATGTTGATTAAAATATTTACTGCTAAAATCTGTGACAGATGCATGGCAGAATATAGTTTGGGTGGAAAGAATATGCATCTTTTTTATAATGACATACCACCTATTGAACATGTCATATTTGTCTGTTCCATTTTAAAAGTATACCAACAGAGTTTTTTAACACCACTTAAAAAAATATGGTATTACAATAGCTAAAGCTGCTATGGGGATGAAAAATTGGCCAGTTGAGGAATTAATGTGTTGTGAAGTTTGTACATTTTTTGCTAATTTTTAAAGTTGTATTCATTGATGTATTTTCAGATATTTTACATCTCATTGTAAGATCTAAAACTCTAATAAAAAACCTAAAACCTAGTGCACTGCTCTCATCAACCTGCCCTCTGTAAACAAATTGTAGTGCACCTTTTCTGGGTTACCCTAGGGAACTAGCAACATTTAAGGGGACCGAATTCTAGTGAACCTAAAAGAACATGCACAATGTCACCACTGTCACTGTTAGGGATATAGATCACAATTAGGGTGTGGAAAATTTGCGGAAATTTCTTTTGCCTAATTATAATTACGTGACATTTTGTGTAAACTACACAAAATTACGTGGAATTACAGGAAACATAAAACTATAATTTAGTGCTACATCATAGCGTGAAATGGATCCCCAATTTATGATGTGAAGACGCATTTCTTGCAAAAAAATCTCAGGAAATCCGCAAATCTCATAAACAGCTGTATGGTTGTTTGCGTTGTTACCGCCCTTGCATGCCACAATTTAGTCACAAATGGTGTCATAATTGAATATGTGATGTAATAACGCGATCAAAATGTTTGCAGTATGTTACATCGCAGGTTTTACAATGCAAGTCGTTACAAGGACTTGCGCTGGAGGGCGCTGGACTTTGGAGTAGTAAGATTTACTAGTCCAACACCAGTCTACGTACAGTAGGAAAAGTGTTGGAATAGTAAATCTTACTATTCCTTACGTTATAGCGCCATCCAGCCCAAGTCGATGTAACAACTTGCGTTGTAACGGCTGCGTTGGAAATGCATCGCGGTGTACTCACCACAATGCAAAGGATGTTTCCCGTCATAATTATGCATTTGGGTGAAATGTAGTAATTTGGCGCATTTTGTCTAACAAGCTTAACAAGAAATCACGGAAATTATGTCGGCACAAATTAGTCAAATATGGTGGCATAATTATGCATTTGTGTGAAATTTCATCTAACAAGCTTAACACGAAATCAAGCAAAGTATGTCGGCACATTTAAATTGTCTTCAGGCCTAATCACAATGCACAGATCATTGTGCTCTAAAGAAGCCTGGCCAGGGGCGTGGCCAAGATGGCAGCGTGAGCGGACGGAAAGCTCCGGAGTTCCCGCCGACTGCCTCATTAGCACTGGCTTTCGAGCCATAATAGCATGCTTTGGCAACAGCAGGGGTGACGTATTTGTCTGGGGGACACCCGAGCACCCGGAGGAGGCAGCGGTGATCACTGAGACCTGTCCGGCGCCCGAGATCTGGGAATACCCGGCCCGCGGTCTAATTGTGGGAATCGTGTGCAGCAGTGTTGCCTGGCTCGAGGGCCCTGGCGGGGGCTGCGGCGGAGGATTGGCCCGGAGGCGGAGGGGTGACTGCCGGTGGCTTGGTGTTGGCTGCGGCGGACTGGCAGGTCGCGGCCGGCTGAACGCGGCCGCTGGGACCCTGAGTGCGGAGTGGAGTGGTGCTGGAGCCGGCATTTTAGAGTCATCGTCGTCTGCGGCCCACGGCGCCAGGGAAGTGTTTGGGCCAAGAACTTTCCCTCATTGGGAGCAGGCACGGAGAGCAACCCGCTCTGTGGCATTGGCGGAGCCCATATGGTTGGGAGCCTTAAGTTCGGTGGCAGGTAGGCGGCTGAGAGGGGGGTTCCCCTACTGGTCCCACAGACGTCTTGCATGTAAAGAGACCGCTAGCTGAGGCAGCGGGGACCTAGCGGCACAGGCCTGGGGGGCCCCCCTGCACCACGTTGACATGGGGAGCCTGCTGTTTGGAGGCGGTGCTGGATTGCTGGTGGAAGCCGAGGCCCCCCTGGGAGCAGTGTGGAAGACTGCGGCCTGTCGGCGGTGCACCCTGTTGTGCGCAGGCATAGGGGCCCTGGAGTGAGAACCCCCCAGGCGCAGAATTGAACGGTGTGGCCTCTGCGGGCGAAGACGGTGGATCTACTGAGCGGAGGAGCATGCTGTGGGCCCTGGAGAGTGCAGGCTGGAGATGGCAGCCAGGAGACCTGGAGGCTGGAGCTCGCATGTGGCGGAGGCCAGCAGCGGACCTTGGATGTTGCGCGGGATGGCATCTGGCGGCAAGGCACAACACGGCTAGAGTGCTGAGTCTTGGAGTTGTAGTGACGGAGCCCTGACGAGGAGACCCAGTGGTCGGTAGGGCTGCACTGGCTTTGTGGGTCTGCTCGCAGGACGTTCGCTTGAAGAGGCTTTGTGAGTCTGTGGGGGGCCCTACAGTTCGCTCTGTTGGCATTGCTGAGAGTTCACTAGTAGAGCGAGTGTGGACACTTGTCGCTGCCAGGAGAGTGGGGCAGACAGCAAGGCCTGGCGCAACTGCGACGGGCAGGTTTGTGAAGTACTAAGGTCTCGAGACCCTGCTGGGGGCAGTAGCGGTGGGCCTGTAGGACTGGTGCAGTGTGTGGTGGGCGATGTCCACTTCCAGGGGGCGCAGGGACAAAACGGTGAAGGATCTCTTTGCCAAGGCCCAGGAGAGCCAGCAGCGTGACGCCATGGCGTCTGCCTCGAAACAGGCATAGTCGGAGCTCGAGGCCGGCTCGGAACCTATCACTAAGGCCTTTCTGCAGTCCTTGTTCACGTCCCTGCGAGAAGATATTCATACCCTGAAGAAGGAGTTCACAAGTGAAATCAGGGAGGTTTGCCGGGATATGGACGGAATTGGGGAGAGGGTTGCTGAGCTGGAGACCAAGAGTGATGATAAAGTCACTGAACTGGCAGCATTGCAGCAAGAAATTGTGCGGCTTCAGGATCAGTAGGTGGATCTACAGACTACTCTAATGCACACAAAACGTATGCACGCTTAGATTATTTGCTTGCTTCCCCCTCCCTTCAGGCACTCACGACTGCTGTAGATGTAGGGACTGCATCTCTTTCGCATCATGCACCAGTGACCGTTGTGTTTTCCCTGCCACCTGTCTCACGCGTGACGTGGCACTGGCGGTTGCGAGAAACGCTGCTACACCGTAAAGAAGTGTTTGCATGACTCCAGTGGGTTATAACTGACTATCTTACGCACAATAGTAACACAGACACTACACTGGTGACATTACGTATTACGTGATGAGCTTATTGCAATCTCTGCGGCCGACAATGTTGAGCATGCACGCAAAAGGGAGGAACTCACACAGCAGACGCGGGAGCTGGAGCACATGCACAAAGGAACGGGGGCCCCCCGGGTCTGGAGACAACTTAAAGCTGCGCGGCAGCAGTTGGCAGCTCTAGATCAGGACCGGGCAGAATTTGCAGCCCTATGCCTGAAACACGCATATTACACTGGTGGGGATTGATGTGGGCGCCTGTTAGGCCGCAAGCTGCGCGAGGCAAGACAGCATCAGACTGTGCAAGAGATTCTCACACAGGGGGGTGGGCGCGTCACGGAGGACTTTAATATTGCCGCTGCCTTTAGCGATTTTTACGCCACCCTCTATGCTGGGTCCACCATGGAGACATCCACTGGGAAGTCCTTCCTTGCCTCTGTCCCCTTCCCACTCTCACGAAAGAGCAAGCTGACCTCCTAGAGCATGACATTCGGCCGAAGGAGGTCTTCACGGCTATCTCCCGCCTTAAGCTGGCAAAAGCGCCTGTGCCTGATGGCTTCCTCGCGAGCTTCTACAAGATGTTCTGTGTGTAGGTGGCTCCCCTCCTAACGACCCTTTTTAACTCTTTTTCAGAACCAGGCGCAGTCCCCGGGGACCTTCTGGACGCTACTATTGCCATCCTTCCCAAACCAGGGAAGGATCGCTCACAATGTGGGGTATACCGCCCCATATCTCTCCTTAATGTTGATCTCAAACTTTATATAGGCATTCTAGCGGCACAGCTCGTGCCTTTTATGAGTGGCCTGATTGACCCAGATAAAGCCGGGTTTATACCGGATCGCCAAACCTCTGACAATACCAAAAGGGCCCTGCACTTGGTTGAGAAAGCCACACGTACAACCGGGGAATTTTGTGTTGTTGACAAACTATTCGGAAAAGGCATTCGACCGGGTCCACTGGCCCTATTTGGAGAAGGTACTGGAAAGGGCGGGCATGGGGGAGAAATGTTGTGCCTGTGTCATGAACTGCTATAAATTCCCAACCGGGACGGTTCGGGTTAACGGCTGCACTTCCCCCCGGTTTGCATTTAAGCGGGGAACGAGACAGGGGTGTCCATTGTCGCCCCTGCTCTTCGCCCTATATATGGAACCGTTGGCACAGAGGTTGCAGATTAATCTGAGAGTGCAGCTTAATCTGAGAGTGCAGGGAATCAAATTTGGCAGCTACGTGCATACTATCAGTCTTTACGCTGATGATGTGCTACTCTCCTTGTCTCACCCGAGGGAGTCGCTGCCGGCATGTCTTGAGGACCTGGAAGCTTTTGCACAGGCGGCAGGCTTTAAGGTCAACATGAGCAAGTCCATGGCCCTGGACCTATCATTGGAGGGGCCCACACTGGAGTATTTGCAGGGATCATTCCCTTTCCAGTGGGCGACAGAAGCGATCCCGTACTTGGGGAATTCAACTGGCTCCTACACTTTCGGACTCCGTTTGCATTAATTTTACTCGGCTGCGTCAGAAAATAAGGCAAGAGCTAGTGAGGTGGAGACACTCTCGTTTTTCCTGGTTGGGGAAGGGGGCAGCAGTAAAGATGATGATCCTCCCCCAGATCCTATACTTATTCCGCATCATTCCTTTACGGCCCCCTGTGGGCTGGATTCAGCAGACTCAGTCCGAGCGGTTGAAGCTACGACATGTGACTCTCCCCCCCAAAAGGGGGGGCTCAGCTTACCAGATTTGCTTCTCTACTTTCAGGCTGCCCAGCTGCGCTTTCTTGTAGAGTAGACCAGATTGGGAGTCTGAGAAGCATTGGCTTTTTCAGGACCAAGCGGTGGCAGGCCGCCCGCTTCAGGAGATTCCCTTTCTCCGCAAGCAGCATAGGGCCCCTAACTTGTGCGCTTCGTACATTACCAGATTTTCTATGGAAATCTGGGATAGCACCAATCTTAAGCATGAACGCACCTTATTCCCATCACCTCTCACGCCACTGATGGATAACCCTGATTTCACCCCAGGACAGGACTCCGTGGCTTTCCCAAGGTGGCGGCCGGCTGGGTGTCGATCCCTATATCACCTGTATGCGGAAGGGGGTGTTTTGACATTCTCTTCTTTTCGGCAAGAATATGGGCTGCTGGAGTCGGAGAGACTTCGATACCTTCAGGCTCGACACTGGGCACTCAGCGACCAGGTACGCCCTACGGCTGACAGACGCCTACTGTATTATGGGTACTGGTTGATTACACACAACTCCGATAAAAAACTAATTTCTGACTTATACAGAATGTTACATGATAAGTATACGCACATATACAGTACTGGGAAGTCTCGTCGGGAGAGGGAGCTGGGACGGACACTCGGCCACAAAGAATGGGAGGGCATCTATTACAGGGTGCGGCATTCAGCATATCATATGGGACTTATGGACACACTCACTAAAGTTGCAACGTACTCGTACTACACGCCTGAGTGGCTACATGAGATGGATCACTCTAGGGAGGCGACATGCTGGCGAGGGTGTGGGGAGACAGGCACTCTGGTACACCTGCTCTGGGATTGTGTCCATCTTCAAGGGTATTGGAAACAAATCCTGGATGAGGTCGATGCACACTTTGACACAGAGATTCCACGATACTCTTCCTATGTATTGTTAGGTCTGCCAAAGCCAGTCACTTACCCGTGGCACTCCCGTAGGGGAAGATTGATAGCTATTGCCCTGGGTTCTGCTATTCAGAATATTCTTTTACATTGGTGCACTGCACATGTCCCCACATTTCAGGGTTGGCTCCATCGCTTGTGGCATGTGCTGGGAATTGGGAAGCTTTCCTTGATGCTTGTGGGGGAGGGTACCAAGTATGCAGATTTGTGGCGGCCGTTTCTATCTCTGCTTGCCTTGGAGTTTCGGGAGGTGACCTGTCCCCGCTATCTGCGCTTACTGCGCTTATCTGATGAGGAACAGCCGGAAAAGGGTTAATGGGAATGGGCCCCTGAAAGACAGGAGTAGTGGACTTGGAACCCGGGTGGAGGGTGGGCTGTGGGTGGTTTAGGTGGGTGCCTGGGGGTTTTGGTTGCCTTTGGTTTTTCTTATACCTAATATAGATTGTTTGCATCTACAGTACACTCCTTACTGGAGTTCATTCTAAAGTGTGGCTTGGCCCCGTTTGTTTTATTGCTTGAGCTTTATACCGCGTACTGTAATGAGGGTTCGGGGCTAGGTGGTCATGTGTCATTCATGCGTGCGCGCTAATCTGTCAATTAAGAGATTTAATACTAAAGAAGCCTGGTCTTATTTAAGGGATGCCGTTTCATGAAGGCCTACATATGTATCATTTCATCTCCTGTATTAAATACTGCAATTTATCACAGTGTTGGTTCCTAGCTTACTGATACCTAAATGCTGAGAATTATTAAATTACCTTAGTTTCCATGGTGTGGTAGTCAAGTGGTGAGTAGCCTGTATGTTCATCCAGTGCTGGAAAATACAGTGACGTGAAGTGCTAGAATGCACTATGCTGCCAATTACTAGATATGCAATACTAGCCCCCATGCGACGATGTTCTGGCTCATTTTGGGCCCCCTGGATTCACATTGGGTCCTTGCCCTGATCAGCCTTTAAAAATAGATATCAAATGACTTACTCTGTTGTTGTCCAGAAATTATTACTTTGTTACTTATGTATCTTACAGATTGCACACAAAACTGAATTAACATCGCTGTTGCTGGCAATGAGGGACTCCCAGTCCCAGGTTACCGAGCACCAAGAGGTGCCTTCACTCACTCTTGGGTGCAGGATATTATATTCATGCTATAATGCATTGTCCGTAACATTACTGTTGCTGGCAAAGGGGGGCTTCCAGTCCTAGGTTACCATGCGCTAAGAGGCGCTTTCAGTCACTCTTGGGGGCAGTTCATTACATTTGCGCTATCAAGGGCTGTCTGGACTTCCGCTGCTCAGTACATCGCTGCTGCTGGCGAAGGGGGACTCCAAGTCCCCGGTTACCAAGCGCCAGAAAGCGCCGTCAGTCACCCTCGGGGGCAGGACGTTGCAATCACGCTATAAAGCGCTGCCAAGACTCCCACTGTGTGGGACGCATGTAGGCCACACCCTGACGAAGCCTGGGCCAAGGGCGGGCCTGTTCTGTGACCGTCAGTGCCAGGAAGAGGCAGGGCAGGGCAGGGTCACGCCCCATAGCTTCTTCACAAGAACTATTTATCTGCTTGCGGTAAACTATATTGCTTCATTTTTTATGCCCTGGTGGGCGTAGTTCACGTAGTAGCGCTACGTGAAGCTACGCGAAGTGCACTTCGCACTACGCGAACTTCACGTGGCACTACGGGAACTGCGTAGTAGCATGTTCGCACTGTGCAAGATGCGTTTGAATGATTGCACAGTGCGGACAAGCATCCGGCACTGTGCAATCATTGAAAACGGCATCTTGCACAGTGCGAGCTGTAGTTTTCTGCTGCTCGAGTAGATTATTACTCAAGCTGCAGCTTTCTCAATGCGAACTGGTAGTTTCCCATTGAGAGCGGTCGCGAGCATGCACAACCACTCACAATTAGAAACCTTACCTCCCTGCGTTGAGAATCTCGCCGGGATGTAATTTTGCTTGCTCGCGGTCGCGAACATGACGTTCAGGACCGTGAACAAGCAAAAAATGAGCGCTGCACTACGCTACGCGGCACTACGCATGTTCGCACTGTGCTACGTGCAGCTCGCGTAGTGTGAAGTTGCGCAAACTTCGCAAACTCCGCGAGCGTAGCGTAGTGCTTCGCCCAGGCCTACTTAACATGTGCAGTATTCTAGGCCTATAATTCCTTGCTCCCTTCAGCTAGGCACCTGTCTTTGAATCGCCGGTCGGATATTCTATTGGTTGACCTTCTTGGCTGGTCCCTCCTTTCCTAGCAGCCTGAATGTATTTGTTACATCCTACTGTACCTTGCATAATACTAATTGTGTTAGCTCCCCAAGTGAGGTCGCGTATGAGGAAGCAAAAATCATCAGAGACCCTTCAGGGAAAAAGGACAAAAAAACGTAAACCACCTACGAGCTCGCACCCAAACAACTCTACGGACAGTTTAACTCTTTAGGACATTAACAATTTGATAGAAAAAGTTGAAAATCTCCTGGGATGCGCTAATGGTAGCAATGCTCAACCACACAAACTGAGCCAATTGTTGATGAATGTGGCATGTATTTTTCTAACAAAAACAGAAACCGATTGTAGCACAGACATCACAGGCTCCTTCCAGTTCAAACTTATTATTATTAAAAAAATTTATAGAGCGCGTAGTCACCCTGAGGTATCCCAGCGCTGACGATCCCTACATCTGAGGGTCCGGGGGCAGATAAAACAGAGGGAAGGGAGGGCAGCAGGTTAAGGCGGGAAGAGAATAACGTTAAGGGAACAGGTGAGTTTTCAGCCGTTTCCTGAAGCATAAATAGCTAGGTTCTGTTCTCAGATCTCGGGGGAGAGCATTCCAAAGGCGAGCGGTATGGACCGAGAAGCGTCTTCCACCCGTGCGAGCTTTCTTGAATCTAGGAAGGATGATGAGAGACTCCTTGTCCGATCGGAGGGATCTTGGGACTTTGCATGGTCTTATGAGTTTCCTAAGAATAGGGGGGCCTTGATTATGCAATAATTTATGCGCAAGGCATAAGGCTTTAAATATCACTCGTTCCCTCACTGGGAGCCAGTGAAGGATCTTCAGTGCAGGTTTGGCTGAGGCTCTGATAGGGGTGTTAGTGAGGATTCGGGCGGCCGCATTTTGGATTCTCTGTAATTTGTTCAGAGTTGCTTCAAGCGCGCCCAGATAGATAGAATTACTATAATCAAGTCTGGACAGTATAAGGCCTTGAATGAGAAGTCTTTGCGAAGTGCGGGGAAGTAAGTGCAGAATCTCTCTCATTGATTTCAGTAGCCCGAAGCAGGTACCGGCTACTTTTTTTGCTTGGGTGGTGAATGAGAGGTCGGTTTCAATCCATACTCCTAGGCTTTTTACTTCCTGTTTTGGATCTGGGGGTGGGCCCAGGCAGGGTGGCCAGATGTTCTGAGGGAAGGTGAGTCCTTTTTGGCCCAGCAAGAGAATGTCCGTCTTTGAGCCATTCAGTTTTAAGGCTGAGCTGTTCATCCACCCTTGTATCTGCGTCAAGCAGTTGAGTAAGTCCGCAGGTTGTTGGCTGGGGTGGGATAGGGAGACCACTAGTTAAGTGTCATCAGCATAACTGACGATGCTCACTCCGAACGGGGTCACGACCTCCTCCAATGGGGACATATATATGTTGAACAAAGTGGGGCTCAGGGAGGAGCCCTGAGGCACCCCACATTGGAGGGAAGTTTCGGAGGAGCAGGTGTTATTCTCCCAGATCTGGAAGGAGCGTTGGGCCAGAAAGGAGGAGAGCCAGGATAGAGCCTTGCCCTCCACTCCTACCCTCTTAAGCCGTTTGACCAGGAGGTGGTGGTTGACGGTGTCGAAGGCCGCACTCAGGTCGAGGAGGATCACTGCCACTGATCCCCCTTCGTCTAAAAGTGCCCTGGCCTCCTCCACCGCTGCCAGGAGGGCGATGTCAGTGCCCTGCCCTGGACGAAACCCTGTCTGCAAGTTTTTTAACAGATTGTTAGATTCAAGAAACTGGGATAGTTTCTTGTTCACCAGTTTCTCTGCAATCTTGCTGGTCCCGGGGAGAAGGGATATTGGTCTGTAATTGGCCAATTCCGCAGGGTCCAAGGAGGGTTTCTTTAGAAGCGCTTTAACAACTGCCGCTTTCCAACTAGGGGGGACGACTCCTTGTTGTAATGACGCATTAATTAGTTGGGTGAGGGGGGATGATGGTGGGGGCTACTTCCTTAAGGATCCATAGCGGGCAGGGTCCCTAGGAGATCCGCTTTTGATGATTTTTAGCGTGTCCTCGACTTCTTTAATGGTTATTTGCCCCCAGGAGGATAAGCGGGGGGAAATTAGGGTATCGAAGGGGACGTCAGTCTCGCCCAAATTAGTGGCAGGGATGGAGTCGAGGATTTTTTGGATCTTTGTATGGAAAAAGCTGGCTAGCTGATGGCATTTTTCCTGGTCTGCTTTGGGGTCAGGGGGGTTTCTCGGGCCGGGGTCGGGGACCTTGAGAAGTTCTTTCAGGATGGTGAAAGTTTCTTTGCTAGAGCTGGCGGCTTTTTCAATTCTTTCCTGGAAGAATAGACTTTTTGTCTTGCCAATGGACGATTTGTATATTGAAAGGGAGGTCAGATAGGCCTCCTTGTTGGAATTGGATTTCTCCTTCCTCCAAGAACGTTCAGCTCTTTTACAGTTCTGCTGTAGCGACTTGAGCTCAGATGTATACCAAGGGGTCGAAGGTATTCGTTTAGTATGTTTGAGGATGGCTGTTTTAGGAAAAAGTGTGTCCAGAGAGGATGTAATCCAGGAGTTAAACTGTTTATCGGCCGTAATTGGGTCGGAGGAAAGCGTTAGGGTCGAGTTAGAGAGGGTGATAGCCCATTCAGATGGTAGGAGTTTGTGCCAACGTCTGTCAGTGACTTTAATTTTCGCGGATTGGAGGGTAACAGAGGGAAACTCCCAGGAGATGGGAATTAAAAAGTGATCGGTCCATGGCAGTGGCAAAGGAGGATTGGTGGTAATATTGGCGACATTGGTAAGGACGGGGTCTAAGAGGTGTCCCTTGTTGTGGGTGGGTTCGTTATTAACCAGCCGAATGTTAAGTGACAGAAGGTCCAAAAGCAGATCGGAAGCATTCCGATCAATAGGATCTGTGAAGTGGAGATTAAGATCACCCACGATAAGAAAGTTGGAGACAGAGGAGGCTAGTTGACAAACCGTTTCGGTGACCGCATTGGGGAATTTCCCAAGGGTGCCAGGAGGGCAATAGATGAGTAATCCCGAGGGAGTGCGCCGGGGAGGTTTGGAGGGAAAAATGGCAACTTTCAGAGTCTTCAATGTTGGCGTCATTAATTCTACAAATGAGGTGTTCCCAGTAGATTATAGCCAACCCGCCTCCTCTTCCTCTGGGTCTGTGAAGAGAGTGGATAAGGTACCCTGGGGGAAGGGCGGTGACAATGTCCGATTCCGTACTATCGGAAAGCCATGTTTCTGTAAGAAACAATGCGTCTATGCCTAGGTCTTGGATCAGCATATTAATTTCTAGTGCATGCTTGGGGAGGGAGCGACAGTTGAGGAGGCCCAGCTGCACTCTAGAATTGGCTGGAGACTGAGTGACAGGGTTACAGCGCGAGCAGTTAGAGAAGGGTTTACCTTCTTCGTGAATGTAACGGCATCCTTGGTTTTTTTCAGGTCGAAGTTTCAGGAGCATGTCTGCTGGGTACGTCAGACGACTGGGGGGTGAAACCGGCAGAGTCCCTGGGCCTGGGTCCGTCCGGGCCCGGACGGGCCCAGACGGGCTTGCCTTAGGCGCGCCTTCTTCGCGCAAAGGGCGCTCCCGCTGCGCTCGTCCGCTGCTCTTGCGTGGGAGGCACATTTAGGGTGAGGGGGTGTGGGCGTGGCCTGTCAGGTGGGCGTGGCCTCGCGTCTGCAGCGATGGCATCCGTGAACAACAATGTGCCAAAACAGCGCTAGTTCCGCTGAAATGTGTTGAGCCTGCTTGGCGCTTTTGCCCGGGAAAGAGCTCAGGTGAGAATAGAAATTTTAAAATATGCAAACACAAAAGATCAACAATTTTTTAAAATACAGAGTGGCTCCTCCGGCTTCCGCCTCAGAGGTTAGGGTTCAATGGTCGCGCTAGTGATCAGCGCTGTATTTATAGGCGGGGGGTGTGGGCGTGGCCTGTCAGGTGGGCGTGGCCTCGCGTCTGCAGCGATGGCGTTCGTGAACAACAATGTGCCAAAACAGCGCTAGTTACGCTGAAATGTGTTGAGCCTGCTTGGCGCTTTTGCCCAGGAAAGAGCTCAGGTGAGAATAGAAGTTTTAAAATATGCAAACACAAAAGATCAACAATTTTTTAAAATAACGAGTGGCTCCTCCGGCTTCCGCCTCAGAGGTTAGGGTTCAATGGTCGCGCTAGTGATCAGCGCTGTATTTTTAGGTGGGGTGTGTGGGCGTGGCCTGTCAGGTGGGCGTGGCCTCGCGTCTGCAGCGATGGCGTCCGTGAACAACAATGTGCCAAAACAGCGCTAGTTCCGCTGAAATGTGTTGAGCCTGCTTGGCGCTTTTGCCCAGGAAAGAGCTCAGGTGAGAATAGAAGTTTTAAAATATGCAAACACAAAAGATCAACAATTTTTTAAAATAACGAGTGGCTCCTCCGGCTTCCGCCTCAGAGGTTAGGGTTTGCTCTGGATAAGGGCACACCAGAGGCTGATAGAGACAATGGTGATCTAATATCCACCTAATATCAATCTGTATCTAGTGTAACTGCTTCTGTGCCTGCCCCTCTTTCGCCCATGATAATCTGTAAAAAATAGATATGTGCCCTTAGTGAAGCGTAACCAGGCCCTGGATTCATCAGAAGGTCCCCTAAAGGTAACTGAGGGCGTTGTATCTCCTGCATCTCACAAAACCACTCATAGCTGCTCTGGTCGATAAAGAAGGAAGGTCTTTGGGCTCATCTGAGCTCGCCTATACCCTGCAAAAACTTCATATAGAAGTGGGGGAGCTAAGAGCACGGTCTCCTTGCTGACCACTGAAATTGGAGAGCTGAAAGCTCTAATTTAACCCTCATATGTAGCTAAAATATCACAAGGAGTTGATAGCTGTGTGTATTGTTCCTTAGCTCATAATTTTTTTTTTACGAGAAACATAATAGTACGTTAAAAAGAGACCCAACCCCTTCGGCTTCATCTTTAATACCTCCCCCTTCAAAAAATGTATCTCACAAGTAGCCTTTGTGTTCGACCTCTAGTAGGCCTGCATGCCTCTTAACCACTAGGCAGGGTCCACCATTGCTTAAGCCAACCGGAGGGGCAAGCTGAAGACAAAATCCCTTGTAGATGGTATACTTCACTTAGGCGTGTGCAGAGTTCCTCCCCCCAGCTCAAGGATACGATTAAAATTGAACCCTCCATTCACTTTAGTACCACCATCTACTCAAGAGGTAATACTCCGGCCTACTAGTGTTTAGGCAGACGAGGCCCAGTTGGTACCTGGCCAACACTTGAAGGCTCTGGGTACCTTTATTGTCAATTTACTGGATTCTTTGGTACAGCCTCCCCAAGATAATGAAAGGGAACTCCAAACTGAACATGTGAGTAAGGAACAGACTAGTCATTTATTATCTCTGGCTCCATGTGTCATGCCTGTGACCAGCACTAGTTCCCTTACAAACATTCTGCTATGGAATCTGGTGGGGATTAAGTCCAAATTAGATGACCCAAGCTGGGGTAATTTTATTTATGGGTTTGATTAGTGCCGCTTCAGGAAACCTGGTTGTGTGAACCACTCCATAGACCTGGTTTTATATTATTGACCCTCCATACTTGCATAAAGGGGTCCACCATCTGGCTGCCTCCTTCTAATGGTTACATTGGCTTTAGATGCTAGAATATCACCTCTGCCGTTTATTTTGCATGACATTATGGGCATACCTCTATCCAAGGCGGGTTCTCGAACTCACCATATATACAATGTTTATAACTGGATGCCAGGAGGAGGGGGAGATACCCTGACATTTTGAGACCTGTCCCACCATATGTTATATTCCAGAGTTAGGCCTTTGTAGCGTAGCAGCTAATTTCTAACATTGTCCTATTTTTCAGCAGTAACCTTTTGCACATATTGCGTGAGCAGCAATGTTGGATTAGTTTCCCTGAAACTAAATTTGTTTTCACATCTAGCTTCGCGCAACATCATCCCAATGCCCTTAACATTATGTACAAATGTCATCTCTATCTCATCAACAGGTATATCTTCACATCCATAACATCCCTAATCTATAAGCACATCGAAAGACTGCTTTTTATTATAAAAGATGAACATCCCGATAGATTAGCAGAGGAGGCACTTCCGCTGACACCAGAGCTCCTTGCATGCTATGAATTTAGCCGTTTGACATCTCGTAATGGGTGCCTAGTTTGTGACCAAGACAGGACCCCTCATTCTCACCCATCAGGTAATGGGGTTGGAGTGTCCCTTTGGGGGATTTTTGTCTCTACACCTACACACATTCTAGGTATACATATAGTAGAGCCCACATAGTAAGAGCACTTTTGATTGCTACCTTGTTTTATATGCCATCATATATACATTGTTTTAGTACCATGGTAGAACTATATCTACTTTTCACGCTTTTGGTGCTTGTAATCACTTTTATCTGCTTCTGTCTAATAATTATTGCAGCACATGTATTCTATAGAAGGATAACATTGGTTCAATAAATATATTGAAAACGTCGCATTGTGTATTCTCTGTATACTTCTCTTAGAATAAGTGAGCACGAGTGCCTGAGCAAAAGGTTCTGTACTATTTCCACAATCCCTGAGGGATCAGGGTTGTCATGTTCCATTTACTCCTTGGTAGTGCTCGAGGGCTTATGATGGCACTGTGAGCCAGCTGGTCCAGAGGCCAACATATCCCGTGGGGGTGTCCGTAATTCATCTTGGCACCAAGCCCCTAGTTTATGTTGCAGATCCTATGGATTAGTAGGAACTACAGGACCCTCGTTGGCTTTAATAGGGTATATACACCAATGGATCTGGGCTGTGGCTCTCCTGTGAGTGAAGAGAATGTGAGGAATACCTATGCTCAACACAAAACCAGTAAAACGTTAGAAAAGTGCTCCTTATCAGCTTATGTCATTCACTTTTTCACATGGGCATGGGACCTGTAATAGTCGCATGCCAGGGGACTTGAACGCTGCCCATACTTTAACTGCCCAGGTTGCACAGGTAGAATTCATTACCGTTTGATCTCCCTGCAGCTGTCTGGTAGCCAGGTTGACTTTAAGGTATTAGGCAGGGAGGACACTGATCATAACACTCTTCATTGTACCCGTAAAGATCTATCCTCCTTCAGGGGGAATGTCCCAATCTCACTAAATACAAATATGGTCCGGTCAAATGATAAACGAGGGATAAAATGGTTAAAGTAGCCGCAAACATAGATACTAGAGACCTTATGGCTAAAGCACTAAGGGATGCTGCACTAGAATTAGAAGATATTGCCCTGGCCCAGCCCAGGGAAGATCTGTGGCAGCTTTAAATTGTGAACATAAATGAGGCCTTTTAAAGACCTTGGGGTGGGAGTTTCGTACAATGATCTGGATCCAGTTGGGTATCCAGTCTTGGTATAATATAATGTGCCATGACAAGAAAGCTGAGCTACACCTCGCCTTGGCCATAGGATATTACAACCTGATTTGTGCTAAACCCCATACATATAAAACAACTCACAGGTATGGTTGAATTTATATGAAGCTTCTGCACTTAATGGACAGTAGGACATTCTGGAAGCTAGCAGCCAATGGCTGACTGCATTCCCCCAGAGACATGGCATACTCTTTTTCTGGATCTTTATAAACAGGGCCTAACCACAGGCAGAGTACCTTATTTTTTTATGAATTATTTAACATCTTCAGGCTTCTTTAAACTGGAAGTCAGTGACAGTCTCTGCAATTAAAGTCATTACAAGAGGAAAGGTACCAGGCCCTGATGGCATTCCAGGAGACTTGTTTTTAGTAGATATTGACAGATGGGCCGCATATTTTAATAAATTATCTAATTGTATTCTTCTAGGGGCCAGCATTCCTGAAATTGGTACTATTCATAAGAATGGAGTTTGGGATTCCCCTCTAAATTACAAGCCAACCAGCTTTATAGAGGTTGCCCAGAAAGTCTTTTGCAAGGCAAATTCTAGGGAGCTTGGAAGCCTGGTCTGAAGACCACCATGCCCTCTCTCCCCTACAGGTGGGCTTTCACAAAGGGGTTAGTACAATCAACTAAGTCTTTAAGTTTCTATTGGCATATTGGAAGACATTCCTCCTGCAAAAAGCACACCTTTACTAGGTCTTTGTAGACATTAAGTCTGCATTTTACCATGTCGCACGTGAACATTTGTGGTGTGGGAGGCTCTCAAGAATATTGGGGTCCCCCATGACCTTTTGGAGGTTCTGGTTTGCCTACATGCGCACAAATATGCTCAGGTTAGATGGGGGAAGGATGTGTCCTTGCCCGGACCCTATTCTCCTTAGATTTAAATGATCTATCATTTTTCCTTGACAATGACATAAGTGATGCGCCCCGTTTAGCTGGCCATAGGAATCCCTTTTTGTTTTTCGCAAAACTCCTAGTGGTCTCCAACATCTAGTGGATACTTTTGCTGCATTCTGCAGTGAGCCAGGGCTGGTGATCAACCATACACTAGAGAGGGTCATCGAGTTTACCTACTTGGGGATTAACCTTACTACATCGATGTCTTTGGTGTCTCAGGTGGAGTGAAGTAGTTTGAATCTTACCAAGCATGCAGCAGCTGTACTAAAAGTGTACCGGGCCTCTAGAGCTTGGCAGATATCTACTATCTACTGCACTGAAGGTGTGTAGAGCCAAGGCTGAAGGTAGTGGATTGTGTGGGGTAATGCTAATGTGGCCTTATTGGGGGTAGCCTGATAATGACCTTTTTAAGAGCCCCCACTAATCACCCCCAAAACACCACATTGATCCCACTGAGACGAGACCTGGACCGTGAGTTAATTTGTCACAAAGCCCAACTTACATCCATTTTTTGTTTGTTTTGGTGCAGTCTTTATCCCTAGAGGACTATTACCACTCCATCCAGGATGTAGTCATCCTGGATAGGGTTGGTAATATCACATGGCTCTCTGATCTTAAAAAACATGCTACATAAGTGGTGACTTGAAGAATTCTGGTCTGCTTGTTCTACCACAAAACATCTTTCAAAGACCACTCTCAAGAAAGCCTTCTGGCACTACATGTGGGCTGAATAAATTAGCCATGTTCCCGAATGGTTTCTTGCTGATAATTTTTAGATTTTAAGATTGATACAGCTTTTGAGCACTTTTTAGATTACATAACCCTGCCAGCTGCTAGGAGTATACACCTTAAATTTGATTATAGCACACTTCCAGTACAGTTGCTTCAAGTGAAATGGAAGTCAGGTGCCGGTGCGAGTACTATATGCCCAACATGCCAGCAGGTGCTAGAATCATTAGTGCAATTAATGTTTTTCTGACCGTCATACTTGCGTCCAATGGTGGCTGGTGACATTTTCATGTGGTGAGGCATAAACATTCTGTTGGAGTGCCCCGTGGCGAGCGAGCGCAGCGAGCACCAACATCTTAAGGGGGTCTCGGGAGATTCTCCCCCAAGAAAATTTTGAAACAAGAGTGGGTAAATGGTGCATTTTCAACCCTATTTGAGAAACAAGAAGGTTAATAAAGCAATTGTGAAAGTGCAGTTATTACATCAATAAAGGGATGTCATATAACAACATGTAGATAGAAATGTTTCTGAAGCTAGGCCCTGCCAGTGCCACGCACCTCTGAACGATATACACGCTGTGTGCCCGCAGGGTCTACCATCAGAAACATTTCTATCGTTATGTTTATGAAGCTAGGCCCAGTGCTGGCGCTCAGTGTGCATGCTTCTCAGAGGTCCATCAAGTGTGGCAGGGCCTGTAGCTTCAGAGTGAGAATCATTTTCTGAACCAGTCTGCGTTCTCACTCAATAAACACTAACACTCTTAATTATTAAACTGTGACTGCGAGCACATGCGCTGTGTTCTGCAGTTCCATTGTAATCTTGAAAATGCATGTTTATTCTCCCAGCAGCAAAGCTTGCATGGTATTACTCTGAGGCCTCTAAGCTTGTCTGTGATGCGCATGATTCAACAGGTGCAAGTTCAAGTACGTTTACATTCTTGTTTAGTATTCTTACTTATTACTTTCTCATGCTTCCTTTTGTATAACGAACACCATTCTGGGAGCTGGCGTGATATCGCAGTACAACTGCCCATCCTGGTTTGCAGGTCATGTCAGTGAAGTTAAACAGCTTGGGGGCCTCAAAGACACAAAGTCCGAGACCCCGTGAACACGGGCACTGCTAGTGCCACTTCCCAAGTCCAAGAACAAGGCAGGTTGCCCACACATGTTCACACTGGGACTGTCTATTGGCCTCGGTCACTGCTCCTGTTAACTTCCCAGAGTCCTGCATGCGGATGTCAAACGACACGAACATTAAAGAGGCCCATGTAGCTCTGGTATTTTGCAGGATCAGCTGAAAAAGCGAGTTTTGCGTCACATTTATTTTTAGTTTTACAGAAAAAAATTCAGACAGATTGACAATAAACCTATATAAAATACAATCAGATATGAACATTATAATACAATAAATAACCCATTTCATCTCTTAAAACATATATTTAATAATCTCCGAAAATGTGCAAGTGCACTGGTTGCATCTAAAAACACTAGTTAAAAGCGCAATAGTGGATGATCGTGTTAAAGTACCATATTTTAAAAAAAAGTGGTTTTAACATATTTTTTTAACATTCCTAAGCAACAAACAATTCTTATTAAAGTGCCTTTTGCTCATTCACTAAATGAACCCTTGTGGTTGTAACATCTGTGTTAATTGAAGAGGTACAAACGGGGGCGGGGAGCAATAAAACACTACTTCTAATCTCCTCCGAGGTCTAGGGGCGTGTGCCACCCATCCCCTCATCCCAACCTGCCCTGCCACACGCCTTAATCTTGGGCTGTTCCAACAGAGCAAAGCATTCCCTCAAGTGCCAAAGACTAACAAACGATTTAAAGACAGAGCAAGCTGGGAGGCTTCAAATCCCAGCAATATAATCAGCCGTCATACCACCCAAACAACACCGACTTCAGTGCAGGTAATTGTGAACAGCACACCCTTGTAAACGAAGTAAATGTTAAAGCCCCATACTCAAACCACAGCATCCTCTGACGAATCAGACACCGTAATACCTGCTTTCAACAAAGTGATCTTCACCAGCAAGACACAGTGTCAGCAGACTCCGGTAGATGGGAAATCCCACAACCAAGCAGAAACAGAAAGGACTCCCTGACTTTAAAAGTGCTACAGGGCACACAAATGGTAGATTTTCACTATACAAATATTCATAACATACAGTCGCGTCGCGGCTCGCAATTCTCGAGCAGTGGCGTAACGAAACTTGAGGGGGCCCACTTGCAAACTGCATGGAGGGGGCCCCCCTCCCATCCTCCGTGCCAGTCTGGAGCTCTCAGGCCAGCGACCCGCCATCCTGCAGGGTATGCGGGGCGATTGTTACGCCACTGTCACCAATGCAACTGTTATAAGTAACCCTGGATGGTGGAGTTAAAGGTTGGGCTTAGTCTGCCGGCAGGCTATCATAGGTGGTGGTTCATTCATTACAGGGTCCCTGCCATCAGTACCCCAGGGAAGTTGCCCAATTTTAGGTGGGTTTCCTGATGAGGACTCCTGTCATGATATACAACATCGGGCCCACTCATCCTTCAGTTTTGACAAAAGTGCATCCACTGCTCCTTCTGGTTTCCGTTTTAAAACATTAGACAAAGCGACAATGCAGTATTTCAAAGGCAGATGTAACTACAAAGAGCACATTTTGATAATACATATTTATTAGTAGACAATAGCAATCTTAAGAGGCATTGCATAGCTTCATACACACTGTGACCCTAATTCCATCACAGTCTCTCTCTCTCTCTCTCTCTCTCTCTCTCTCTCTCTCTCTCTCTCTCGTCAGTCTCTCTCGCTCAGTCAGTAAGTCTCTCTCTCTCTCTCTGTCAGTTTCTCAGCCAGTCCGTGTCTCAGTCAGTCAGTATTAAGACTCTGTGTCAGTCAGTCAGTCTCCACTCTCTCTCCACTCTCTCTCCTCTCTTGACTCTCTCACTCTCTCTCCACTCTCTCCATTCTCTCTCTCTCCACTCTCTCTCTCTCCACTCTCTCTCTCCTCTCTCTCCACTCTTTCTCTCTCCACTCTTTCTCTCTCCACTCACTCTCTCCACTCTCTCTCTCTCCACTCACTCTCCACTCTCTCGCCACTCTCTCTCTCCACTGTCTCTCTCTGCACTGTTTCTCACTCTCTCTACTCTCTCTAATCTCTCTCCACTCTCTCTCCACTGTCTCCCTCCACTCCCTCTCCACTCCCTCTCCACTCTCTTTCCCTTCTCTCTCTACTCTACCTTCTCTCTCTCTACACTCACTACACTCTCTCTACACTCACTACACTCTCTCTACTCTCTCTTTACTCTCTATCCACTCTCTCTACTCTCTCTACTCTCTCTCTCTACTCTCTCTACTCTCTCTCTCTACTCCCTCTACTCTCTACTCTCTCTACTCTCTACTCTCTATCTCTCCACTCTCTCTCTCCACTCTCTCTCTCTCTCCACTCTCTCTCTCTCCACTCTCTCTCTCTCCACTCTCTCTCCCCACTCTCTATCTCCACTCTCTCTCCACTGTCTCTATCTCCACTGCCTCTCCACTGTCTCTACTCTCTATCTCTCCACTCTCTCTCTCTCTCCACTCTCTCTCTCTACTCTCTCTCCACTCTATCTCCACTGTCTCTCCACTGTCTCTACTCTCTCCCCACTCTCTCTCTCTCCACACTCTCCACTCTCTCGCCACTCTCTCTCCACTCTGTCCACTCTCTCTCTCTCCATTCTCTCTCTCCACCTTCTCTCTCTCTCCACTCTCGCTCCACTCTCTCTCCACCCTCTCTCTCTCTTCACTGTCTCTCTCAACTGTCTCTCTCTACTCTCTCTCCACTCTCTCTCTCCACTATCTCTCTCTCCACTCTCTCTCTCCCCTCTCGCTCTCCCCTCTCGCTCTCCCCTCTGGCTCTCCCCTCTAGCTCTCCTCTCTCTCTCCACTGTCTCTCTCTCTCTCCACCCTCTCTCTTTACTCTCTGTCTCTACTCTCTCTTTCTCTCTCCGCTGTCTCTCTCCACTCTCTCTCCACTTTCTCTCTCTCTCTCCTCTCTCCTCTCTCTCTCGCTCCACTCTCTCTCTCGCTCCACTCTCTCTCTCGCTCCACTCTCTCTCTTGCTCCACTCTCTCTTGCTCCACTCTCTCTCTCACTCCACTCTCTCTCTCAGGGTCCCGAGCAGTGCTCTGTGCTGCCTCCTGTTCTCTCTCTGGGGCCCCCACCCCGTCCTTATCAGGCTCCCGAGCAGTGCTCTGTGCTGCCTCCTCTCTCTCTCTGGGGCCCCCGTCCTTGTCTGGGCCCCGAGCAGTGCTCTGTGCTGCCTCCTGCTCTCTGGGACCCCCAGCCCCCCTCTCTCCTTGTTAGGGTCCCTGCTCTGTGCTGCCTCCTGCTCTCTGGGGCCCCAGCCCACCCTCCTTGTCAGGGTCCCTGCTCTGTGCTGCCTCAAAGGAGCAGTGGAGACTGCTGTCTCTGGGGCCCCCACCCTTGTCCCAGGCCTGCCTCTGGCTCTGACCGAAGAGAAACAATGTTGATACTTTGTTTCTCTTCAGTCAGAGGGAGGGGGCGAGGGGCTCAGAGCAGACTGCAGCCTGCACCTGCTTTTGAGGGAGAGAGGCTTGCAAGCCTCTCTCACAGCTCTCAGAAGAGCTGAGGTGGGGGGCCGGGGCCGGGGCCCCCTACATTAACTGAGGAGAGAGGGGCCCCTCGCACCACGGGGCCTGCGGGGGCGTTTGTTATGCCCCTGTTCTCGGGGGCTGAGGGGGGTGTAATGTAAAATGAAAAACTTGACTTACCGGATCCCGGTCCCATGCGAATCGCCTCTGCGTCCAGTTCCTGGGCCGGGTCGGACTCCAGAGCAGGAACAGGTCTGGGCAGGTCCGTCTGCAGCTGGAACAACTTCAGACTGCGCGGCCGGTGTCTGCAGCGTCTGGATTGGCTGAGACTCACAGCCAATCCAGATGCTGCTGCATTAGCAGCGCCACTGAATTCATTGGCTAGGGAACATATACGCTTCACCCACTAGGAGACCAGGAGGCTGCAATGGCCTCTCGGGCCCCCCCTCCCTCGCTCTCCTACTGAAGCTATACTAGTGGCTGACAGTGCGCATGTTCAGGCTGGTCATGAAAATGACCAGCCCAAACCCGAGCATGCGCACTACGCGCCACTATCAGTGACAGTCTGACTGTCACTCAAACCTTGTATGGAAATTTGCTATTCATTTTTTGTGCTGCTAGACCTCTTTTTATTTTACCCTATTGCTTATACAGACTGCATTTTTAAATGAGTTTTTTTTACTCTCATGCTATTTGACAACATGTTGTGCGATTTTAAATGAATGTCCTATATCTGATCTCTTGGTCCCACTTGTTTATTCTGCGCTAAGATACTGGATCTATAATGGCTGAGTGTTCATATAGTCTGTGTCTTCAAATGAGGGCCCCAATTTTATTAGAATTGATTAACATGACTTTATATGACGCTATTTGCTAGTTCGGCCCGTCTTTTTTGCCTAATTATGAAATAGTTGCTCTTTGTATCTTCTATTTATTCTTGTGCTGAACCTCTAATATGTGATGAACCTGATTGTGAAGTTATTGTATGCTCTTATTTTATTTCTTATTATGTGGTTTGTATATTCAACTGCTTATCTCTTTTTTTGTACTTTTATGGTTTGACGATACAGAATAAAGTATTTTAAATGAATAAATTAACACTTTCAAGTGTCAATCTTTTTTGTTTAATGAACACATGCATCGCAGAACTTGGGGCCAAATCTACCCGACTCTTTTGCATTGATACAAACTCTGCACTTTGCAAAATCATAAGGTTTGCGAACACACAATTGCGATATGCAATGGGTTTAACTCATTTTGCATTTCAGAAAAGTGTTTCTGGCTTGCAAAATGGATTTTGCCACCTATTCCGAACCGAAGTTAAGAAGAGGCATGTGAGGTTTTAGATTAGTATGCAACAATGATTTGCAGCCACCATCCGCCGTTGAAAAGTTACGGCTACTACAAAGGAGATGTAACTGATGTACACAGAGAGAACATCCCCTTTATGATTCCTGTCTGTTATCCAAGGGGGCGCATACATTGATTCCTGGGGCCACGGTCAGCTCCCAGCGATGTCTTTTCAAACATGACCACCTTCTTGTTAAAGCAGCACCGATTAATTCAAGTTCCAACAAACCATCATTCTTGCATTTGTATTCAATTTCAGGGGATCACAATTAGTGACATGCCTATCTAATATTCATTTGGTAGCTCATTTTGCAACTCACTGCAAAAGGGAAATATGCGATGTGACCTTTTGTAGATAGATCTCATCCCACATTTTATCCCCTTTTGCAAACCGGTCAGTGTGCATTTTTCACAACCCTAGTTTGCGAATGACCACAGTTCATCAGATTGTATGTTCTTTATCGTAGATGCCCTTAACTTGACCTAATAATTTTATTTACACACAACTTCTCAATCATAGTCCTCTTGATGCTGATAGCTCCATTCCTTTTAGCTCTTCCATTCTCCCTATCCCAAAAGCTGAACTTTTTATTATATTTGTCAAATAATTAAATCTGGAAAGCGATCACCTTTATCTTTTGTCAACTTGTGATATGATCTTGAAATCAAGGAGAGGGGCTCAAGATATCCAAAGAGACAGAGCACCTATACTGACAGCGTCAAAATTCAGGTTCCCTTTAGACTTGCATCTTTCTATATAGCTCACTATTCACACACTTCTATCATTCAAAGTATATTCATGATAGGAACACCCTCATAGGAATACACATACACAAAATTCAAAACATATGTACAATATTCATTTAATATGACATCACAAGGTCAGTACATTAGAAATACATCATATGATTAAAAATAATTCTCCTCATAAAAAACATTACATAAAAGTCAATCTAACAGTGAAAATCTCCAAAAACTAATACATAAGAAAAACACAGCTAAAATAATATATAGAAGGAAAAAACCAGGGCAAAGCAACTCTAAGCCTTTGCTGCGTTAATTCAGAATGATGGTAAACAAGTTAAAGGGTATATAGATTTATTGCCTCAGTGCATCCTTTCCCAAATTGAATTTAACTGTAGTTTTATGCGTCGACGCGTTTCGGTGGTGTCACATAAATAAAGCCGCCTTCCTCAGGACACTGGTGGATACTGTTCTTTCCTTAAATCAATATATATATCTGAATTATACAGTGATCTGATCTGTCATGGCCAGCTTTATGATAAAATCGATTTTGACCTTGCAATCGCGGCGTGTGGGGCTTCAATTCTTAAAACATGGGACAAAGTCTCCATACATTTGTTTCTTCAAACGTTATAGTCTTGTTGAGTAATCCTACTCGTTTATATAATGATCTTCACTTTCTAATTGTATCCGCTTTAATGTATATGGCACCGTACATTTGAAATTTTCGTGCTTTAGGCGCCCCTCAATACAGGAAGTGCCCGCGATCGAAAAGTCGCCCGTGCTGCAGAAAACGTCAATCCGACACCGCGTTTGAATTTTGTGTATGTGTATTCCTATGAGGGTGTTCCTAGCATGAATACACTTTGAATGATAGAAGTGTGTGAATAGTGAGCCATATAGAAAGATGCAAGTCTAAAGGGAACCTGAATTTTGGCTTTGAACTTGTGATATGAAACAAATGCCCCTCAAAGGGGGCACCGGTATTCTTCGAAAGGCAAAAACAATATCAGTAGTACACATGCAGTGGGAGGTCGGGGGCGGGGGGTGGGTGAATAGGTGGGCATCCCACAAGAAACGGGAAGTTTGAGATTCTAAGTGCATGTGGGATTAAATGAGGTGATTTAAACTCCCCTGGGGCTGTGCTCGAGACGGCCAGCTGGTGTAGAGTCAGCTGTTCTACTGCCAATCTAGAAAAAAAGGCACCCTCTGGGCATCTAAACCTACAGATGTCGGACCTCTGGCACATCAAATACTAAGCTTTTCAAGTCAGTAACTTTCAACTGCTGAAAGCAAGATACTCTCTTTCATCCCTACAGGTGATGCTGCCTCCAATGAATAGATAATTAGTATTTTATGATTCCCTGTGTCAAGAACCTGCTTGTTTAGCGACTGTGCAAGAATAAAGTTCTGTATTATCCAGTTTATAATTTAATGGCCAGCTAAAAATGCGGGAATTCATTTTACGAGGCTTAAAGACCTGTTACAGGTTCGTACTTAGTCTGAACATAACATGTTCAATACTTAGCCAAGTGTACATGAATGATGAGCTGCGACATACGGTGTCACCTATAGTGTTGTTTCCCCAGGTCATACAGCAGAGTCTTCCTGGTGCCTTCCACTCACGGGGACATGTTCCCTCAGTCTATATGTCTGGGAAAACCTTCCTTTCCATATCTGAGACTTGAAAATGACTCCCTCAAGCTCAGGCGGCCTCTGAACCCTGTCCACTTCACCCAACCTGCATTGAACTCCCATCTGCTGCCCCATGGACTGACCTTGATGGTATATTCTCCCTCTGAGCTGGTAAGATCCCCAAGGCGGTTACTGCATCATCACCCAAGAACAAGTACTCGACCTAGTGTTTGGTAATCCAAGGCTTTGGATTAATTAATGAGTTTGGGGCGTGGGGGAGGGGGGTGGGAGAGGGGGGGGGGGCCCTCCAGGCGGCCCAATTCTTCAAGGGGGGCCCATTCAACCCAAGGTTAATGAATATCTGAGATATATGGAAGTCTCATGGGCCCCTCATCACATTCTGCGAGGGGGCCCCATCATTTTGTGTTACGTCTCCAGCTGCATCACTCGACTGTAGGGTAGAGGACAGCATTCAGGTTCCTCCTGTGGAGTGCTGTTGCTGCATTACTTGCTCATTGCAAGCCACTAAACCTCGAAGGGTATGGTGGCTCACCAGGCCATTTAGAATGCCACTTTCCGTTCACTGTTTGTCCGTCGCTCGGATGTTCCCATTTCAATAGATCTTCCAGGTGTGCATATAGATTCTATCTCCAGCATCCGAAACTCTCTTTATGAAACTAGAGAGGTTGCTCTTTCCAGGTTAAATAGATTTCTGTTCATTTCCAAACATGGCCACAATCTCCTGTGAAGGTGCCAAAATGCCATCAGAGTTTCAAACCTGTGTGGTATATGTGTACCCCTGTGTGTCCATGCAGTAAATGTTGCCAAGCGTGAACCAGTTCTCAGTGTGGTTAGAACCTTGAAACCTTTGAGATATTCAAGTTCACAGGGTATGATTAAATATCCTTCTTTCTTGAAGCTACTATCAGTACTTTTTGTGGGAGAGGTGTGGCACAGCGACCAGAGTGGCTGACTCCAGTGCCAGCCCAGCTCAGCATTATGTGATTCTGGGCAGTAGCTCACTTAATCTCCCCGATGGCTCCCAGCGCCTGGATACCCTTAGGGGTGATAAGTCACACTTTACAAATCTGAAATTAATATTATTTCAAAGACACCTCCACTTATCTCCATGGATTTGTAGATATTTTAATAGAATTCTATTTTTAGATTTGGACATACTGGGGCTTTTGGCCTATTCAGTCCAAAGGTGCTGGGAAGGTGTATGTATGGAACAATGGTAACACGAACTGTTGATAGCACCCTCGCCAAGGAAGATCGCAGTACTGTTGCTGTGCGAGCATACTGTCTATGCCAACACTGGGGCACATTGATTCTTCCTGTCTCTTTGTAGGGCTGCCTCTCCGCTTCTTTTACTGCTCTGCTCTGGCCTGGCAGGGACTGCAGTACGACAGGACGTCCTCATTGGTATTGCAGGCCTGCATGTGCTTGGTAACACCATGGAATTTTGGGTTGCCCTTTAGCCATGACTCACTCAAGTTCTCCTTTTTTAGATGTTGCACTGCAGGTGCGTGCTGCACACCTGCATAACACACATGCAGTGTTGAAAGTTGACGCAGGTGTGCAGAAAAAGTGGCGATGCAGATGCACTTCCAAGCAGCATGGTGAGAGGAGATATTATGAGAGTTCTTTCCCTGCCTAAAATAATTGTTACATGCAAAGTGCGAGGCAGTAAATAGTGCTTTCCCTCATGGCGATTTTGCTGTATGGTGGTGAGAGAGCGCAATTTGAATGTCGAGTATATCGTAGCCATATTCAGACGTATATGTTATAAACGTAGGAATGAAACGCATATCGTAATGTAAAGTTGACAATTATAGCATAAAGGCCAACTAATGTGATGAAATGGTATAGGAAATGTAAATGTATTCACATGTTAAAAGTGCATTAGATTTAGAAGGCCCGTATACATGATGGGTAAATATAGGAATGTGTAGAAGTGATACGAAATGTAGAACGTGCACAGTAGAATTCGTATACGTGTGTAACTTTAAATAGGAGAAGCGGCGAGAAATATAACGTGGAAAGATATAAATGTGGAGAAATATAACGTGGAAAGACATAAACGTGGAGAAATATAACGTGGAGTAATGTAGAGAACGTACATGACAATGTAACCAAGGAGAATGCATAAGTTATATTCTATGCAGTCGTATTCTATGTATTACATATATTTGATGTAGAATGTATTTAAGTATAACTAGGGCTTTTGCTAAAGTACGAATATATAAAATGTATGCCAAAGGTTATACTGTGTAGAGGGTTTCTGTAGGAATGCTGGAAGAGTTTAGGTCATTTGTGATTGTAACCTGACTGACCAAGAGTTCGAAGGAGCATAGTCAAACGTATGTAATTTAGTGGGCTTGTAAAAGTCGTAAATAGTTTGATGTGGACGTGAGAGCCAAGAAGTCTAGCACTTGTTAGATTTAAGGTGACAATGCCGGACGGAGCTTATTGCTCGAACGTGAGGAGAGACACTTTTGAGGTGGACTATGTTTTGACAAGACCATTTCACAGGATCTAGAAGGTTAAGAAGTTGTACAGATAAGTTAAAGCCTTGTCTAAGTTCATATGTCATGCGATCTGAAAGAGTCAATAAAAGTCGACGATGAGATGATGAAGATGACATCTAAGAAGAAGGGTCAACTTAACGGACGACGCCAGGAATGGACCAATGGAAGAAGCAGGAAGTTGACATCATCGGGGGAAGTCCGTGGTGGGCGTCAAGGGGCGTTCCACCCACACGGTGATTGTGTATTTTAGGGACAGCACCCCGGGGAGGAGGTAGCAAGAGCAGAACCATCAGCAGAGCAATTGGGAGATTAGGAACAGCGAGACAAATTGCTCAGAGCAAGGGCGAAGGGTAGATGCCTTGAGCAGATGCGCTGGGACATCAGAGCGCAAGGGAGCAGTAGGCCGAGGACCCTTAGAGAGAGCGGATGGGTAGGCAGAAAGGGTACTGCTTCTGAAACTTAAGATTTCCTTTAGAGGCTAAGAGAGTTTGAACTTCTTTGGGAGTCAAACTGCTGACACCTTTTTAGGGAAGAAACTTGCGAAGTAGGGTTGTCACGTAATATAGAGTAGGGACAGATTAACTTGATGATTTTTATCTTACTGCAGATGACGCAGAAGGAACCACTTCACACCGAAGCTTAAGCGGCTGATATTGTAACTGATTTTGTATTTTGTATACTTTGAGATTTTATCCTGAGTGGAATGTATCGCATTCAAATTAACTTTATATAAAACTCTTAAAACTTTATCAGTTGTAAGTGGTTCTTCAGAGTGGCGTCAGTCAATGGGGTTTGTCTAACCTATGTGGGGTTGTCTTTTACTCAATGACAGATAAAAACGGTCCAAAAATGACGAATGAGATAAATTATTAAATTGATCATAATCATAATTTGATATCAAAATCTCATTCCCCGCAGTGGTGATAAACTCGAATTTTACCTTTCATTTTACTAATACATGTGTTTCACTGCAATCACTATCTGTCTGTCTATCTGTCTGTCTGTCTGTCTGCATAGACCTTGAAAAGTCTAAAGTAAAGCTGTGGTTATACTTCACTCCCCAGCACACGTCAAATTACAAACTGGTTTCCCTGTTATGATTGAGAGCACTTCATTATATCATCATCCTGCAACATAAATTTCGAAACAATTCTGTCTTGTTCTTTTTTCGTTTTATTTCCTTGTTCTTGTATATCTGTTGTCAACAGCCACAGCCAACACGTGTTTCATCGCTTTTGGGGGTGTAGCCCTGCGACTTCCTCAAGGCTAAATGCTTCAAATCAGTACATTTTGAAATGTGGTGATACTTCCGACCCACATTGGGGTTCCGATGTGATGAAGAGGTGTAAGTGCATCAGAATCGGTGAGAATCGGGAGCGGCATGTTATCCAGAAAAAGCAAATACTGAGAACTCAGAATTAGAGGTGAAAGGAGATTGTACATCTGATTGAATATCGGGGACACGCCGCATACATCGGAACCTCAATGTCGGTCAGAGGTATCACCACAGGAGGGAGTAGGGTATGGGAATGGGGGGAGAAATGGAGGGGGGTAATTAAGGCAACATCATACAGCTATACATAGATAGGATTAATTGAATGCAACAGGATAACAATGAGGTAGATTTCAAAACCCAACAAGAAGGCGAAAACAGCTCTAGAATTCACATTGTCATATTAAGTGGCAGGTCCTATAGGGAGGACTGGATGGAGTAGTTATTGGGGAAGGAAGATGAGAGAGGGGCAGGAGAGCAATAGGAGGCAAGGGTGGGATGATACAGATGTTGAAAAACTTATACGAGACATCCAGTTTGGCAGTTAACTGGGGAAAAACAAATGCAAACAACCCCCATAATGAGGAGCGCTCAGTTTTGAACTCTTGGCAGTCCCTTTCCCTGAGCATGCATATCACCAAGCCCGCCAGGTTACTTGGCACACCAACATCCCCCAATCCTAAGGCGTAACCGTAAAGACATGGAGGTGTGGGCTTCCTTGCCGCTCAATCTGATGAGGCAGGTAGCGCTTTATAAAATGATGGTCCTTCCACGTTTCCTCTATATATTACAGAACTACCCCTGTATTTTCCCACAAACCTTTTTTCAGGACCTCCAATCGTTACTCTATCAATTTCTTTGGAGATGCAAACTCCTGAAGGTATCATATGTCAAGTGCACTCTTCTGATTTTCAAGGGTGGGTTCGGGGACCCAGACCTCCAGATGTCTTACTGAGTGTTGAAAGTGGAGGTCCCTGTCGCTTACCACCGCCACCAAATGCTGGAGGTGTGTGTCCCCAACCCCTCGCTTCAAAGTTAGGCTACGTAAGGACAGCGTCTGAGAAAGCCCGTCTCAGTCCCTTCGTAGCTTGGCATGAGCAGCCCGGCTTATCTCCAAGGCACAAGTGTTCAGTATGTGCAACCACGCTCACAGTGACCCCATGATGTCATCACAAATAGACTCCACATGAGTATTGATGAAATTAGTATAATCTTTATATATACGATACAACCACACAATACAAAATCAAAATGTAAGAATGAGTAGTATTCTTTCCGGTGGGTTGGTAGGTTCTAATCCCAACCACCGCTTCTAACCAATGGTTAAGCTCACCTTTAACCATTTCCCAAAAGGTTAGGCAAGTCGTATTGCTGGAATCACACACGCTGCAAAAGGAAACAATACTGCAATGCGTAACGATATTCTCTGATACTGTGCAACAGATAAACAATGGCATACGTAGCGCCACAGTCATGTACTTGCAATTGAAGGAATAATGCAATGCGTATTACCACCAGCATGCCCTGTACCAGGAAGAAACAAAGCAATGTGTCACGCTACCACCCTGTATGGTGCAATAAAGAAAAGAAATAATACACTGTGCCATGTTATTCTCAGATACTGTGCACTGAAGAAATAATGCAATACGCCACGTTACAATCAGGTAATATGCAAGGGAGAAATAACGTAGTGCTTAGCGCACCTAGCATACAGTTCGTCAGGCACAAATGAGGTCAGGCGTCATACGACAGTTCTATAGTTCGTTAGCAGCAATAATGCAAAATGTAATACAACAGTTTTACGTGCTCCGTTAACAGTGCCCCTGTTATGGATTAAATGATGACACAAAAAGTACTGCTTCTCACTCTGGCCCCAGTACTGCCCCGTCTTGGGTCAGCACGGGCCGGGATCCGAGCCGAAGCAACGACTCGCACAGCTGACTGAAGCGGGAGGCCGAGAGAGTGTCCCTCCGGGTCCGCACCCCACCCCAGGTGTTGATCCATGTTACTTGGGGGTGGGGGGGGCGCGATCCCACTCCCCTCCACAAAGTCAGCGACTTGGGCCTTGATCCAGAACTCCGTCATGGGTAGTGACGGAGTCAGGACGGCGGCTTAGCTCTTCTGTGGCTGCCAGTCCGGGCCGCAGCTGATCAACCCAGAGGGTCTCAATGACTTGTCCCTCACTCCGGCGGTGTCAGTCCACACCAAGACCCGCCCTCAGCACTATGGAGACTTTACTTCAATTTGGCACACACCCTAACCCAACACTCCTCACCAGCACCTCAAGTTGCACTTTGACACGCACACCGTGCGTCCGAGACTCGCCTGTACTCTGGTGCTCACAACGATCGGGTGCTCTTAACCAACTCTCCACTTGCACCTCAGCATGCACTCTGCGCATTCGAGCCACTCCTCTTCTCCGGTGCACACGATGTTCAGGCGCTTTTCACCAAAGCCCTGGCTGCACCAGGACACGCACTGTTGCACGTTGGAGACTCACTTCTTCTTTTGGTGCCTACGAGGCCTCGGCACTCTTCACCAAAACCTGGGCTGCACCACAACATGCTCCCAGCTCATCCAAGACTCACTTCCTCCGTTGGTGCACACGATGTCCAGGCGCTCCTCACCAATGCCCTGGCTACTCCACGACACGAACACTGTGCGTCTGATTCTCGCTTCTTCCTTTGGTGCACACGAGGCCCAGGAGCTCTTTACCAACACCCGGGCTGCACCACGACACGCACCCAGCGCGTCCGAGTTTCCCTTGAAAGTCCAGATGCCCAAGATCACAGGGCCCAACTTGCGAAGGCCTTAGGCTAGAGAGAACACACGCAACCACAGCATATCTGAGAGTCTTCTCTGGAAACAAGTGGTTGCACTTGTCAGGACTATATGCTAACTTAGCATTCTGCACGCAGGCCCTACACTGAAGGCTTGAGTTCCCTTCTCTGCGCGCCCTTGCTTTGCTAGCCCTTGTACACACAGTGCACAGCACTAGGGACTTTTACTAGTAAGGCAACATACCAATCATGGCCAACCAATCACCATTACATTTTACATAATGAACTCCTGTTCTTTGACACTGATCAGCAGTGGCAAAGTACCCAGAGCATCTAAATTGGCATCTCTAGATCAGGAAAACGGTCTAGGGGGAAAGCAAAAAAGTTTAGGGAAATTTAACCAAAGAGGCCAAGTCCTACACTGGGTAGCTCAGATGGTGCCAATTGATGGCTGGCACTGTGGGGACATACATGATTCCTCCTGGAGGCTAGAGGTGGCAGCCCCAGTGAAACTAGGAAGCTAACATCTTATATATGGAGGAAACCTTGCTTCCAGAGGTGATGAGGCTACTGCTCCTGTGTTTGTGGGGGACCCTGTACCACATAAAATGGCTTAACAATCTCACTATGAAAACTTTACTATGGGCTGTGACTAGGCTGTTGCAGGCAACAATAAGGGAATCTCAAGGTGTTGCAGGGCTCTCCTGCCTAACATACCAACCCGCTCCAGATAAGCAGATGTGGGAAAGTAATGTGAGCGCGTTGGATGAAGGTGACTGGCGTGATGCCACAATGGCAGCCCAGATGCTTGCCATTCCTTCTAATTTATGGATGATAACATTTATTTATTTCCACTAGGACATACTTCCATCCTTAAAGGCTGTGGAACATGGGGAGGCCCACAAAATAAAATTGTACATGTTGAGGGTATCGTGAAGATGCCTTTCATCATAGTCATGCCTGGTCAATGCTCAGTACTGGCAGAGCATACATGACACCCTGGAACATATGCTACACACACACACACAATGTAATGGACCTCAAGGTGGCAGTATTGGGGGTGATGGCGGGTTGAGTGACCTCATGTAGTCGGAGGATATTGGCAAGCGAGCTATCGCTAGGTACTGTCGGGCGTATGAGCCATCTCCCTTAGCAGTCTGGGCTTGTGGTATGGACCACTGTAGTAACACAGAGAAAGAGATTTAGATTTACAAATGGAGAGGGTTATACGAACAAATACCAGAGAGTATGGGGCCAATGGACTTCCAGAAACTTAGAGGCCTGATATTTTCAATGTAAAATAATACACTGTGAGCCTTACTGTCAAAGTTATAATAGTAATGGGGACTTATACTAGCAGGTAGCTGGTGACAAAGTGTTATGTTATTGACTGTTATGTTGACATCTAAAACAATAAACAGGTGTTAAAAAAACAACAACAATTCATTGTTTTTCCACTAACCCACTACCAGAGGGCAGAAGAAAACGCATCACTAAGATGCAAGAAATCTGCCATCCACCTTACTTGGGCTATAGACCAGGCTATACACTATACAGCGGGGACAGGTCAGCCTCATTTTTTTTGCAGATCTTTGCATGCGCTAAGCTCCAAGGAACCCCCTGTTTTGAACTTCGATCCACAAGCACCGCACACTGGGTGCATGCCAGATGTCAGGTAGTAAAGTGAAGCTGTTCCAGAACTTTTGGAACCACAATCAAAAGGAACTGACTCGCAACTTCATGTGAGATCTTCAGACTATAAGCCGGGTCTGGTGGCTTAGTTGACTAATGCATCCACTGTAGGGGCCTGTGTTCGACCTCATGGTCACAGGTTCAAATTCCAGCGAGTCCACTCAAACGTTCATCCTTCTGAGGTTGATAAATGGAGTACCATTGAGTTGGGTAACAATAAATTCAGGACCAAAAAAGCCTTGGGTGAACGTGTGCTTTAAAAATACACGTTATGTTATAAACAGAGTGATATTCGGTACCTCATGGGGATACTTCAAAATGTCTAAGCAACAAATAGGTTTCTTAGACACCTGTGCTCAGCTCCATCGGCCCACAGGTGATACCAGGCTCTTGATAGTGCTTCATAGATCCCTGTCAGCCAAGCTGCTTTGGCTGCAAAAGCAAGTGATGATGAAAGAGCCATTGCACATAGAGCACCCTAGCAACAACACCTTCAATAGAGGACACCTGAAGAAGACGTGTACAAAGCAGGTGCTCCTCCTGGGAGACCACAAGGCATTGTGTGACCTTCTTCAAGTGGCAGCCATTCAGCGCTTTGTTAATAGGGTGCTATTTTTGTAGACCCTGGTTACTAAGCTTCCAAAGCACCATGGCGCACTGGTTTCCTGGGCTTCGGTGGAGGGGAATGGGGGAGGGGCAGAAGTACCTATAGAAATCTTAAAACTGGGGACCAGGTTTTGAAGTTACTTGTGCCTCACTGAGCCAAGCCAGCCCAGAGCAGGTTTGGCGTTGCTTAGGTACACACGTTAAGATGCAGCTGGAAGCATGCACAGTTGAGTAATAAAGCAAGCACTTACGCAGCCAATAGGTCTGCCTTTTCTATATGCACACAGACATACCATGTCCACTTGTGGAAGCATTGAAACAGACAAAATGCATACAGTGCAGCATATCATTAGACATCCACTCTCACACAAATCATCACAGATACAGACACAACAGCTATTAACATGCATCCAGGTACAGAAAACTACATTTATTCTGTCTGCAGGAGAGATCCTTTTTCACTGTATATTAAGCGCGTATGTACCTGTATAAGGGACAAAGTCTGTTTTGCTTCTTGACCTCTGTGTAGCATCAATGTTTAAAGCGATGGCCCTATTACCCTCGTTTAAATAAATTAAATCAAAAAATCTACCATGCATTCACTGCAGAGGTCAACAATACTACCATACCCTGCACAGGCTGTTCAAGCTGCTTTTATTCCTACATGAAGCATAAAATTCAGCCACCATCTCTGTCTCGGGTGACCCATGTCCTGAAAAAGATGTTGGAGCCAGAGTTCTGGGTTTGTTCACAGCTTTCGACATCCCATATCACCGTTGTAAGCCTGAGGGAGGTTGAAATCTGTGAAAATGCATGGAACTGGACACAGTGTACCTCACTGACAGACAACATACAGGGCTGACCCTTCCTTTCCAATCCTATTTGCCACAGAGCCGTGCAGGGTGCCGCACGGTTCTACATACTCACCCCTTGTAATGTGTATGCGCGCCCCCGACTCTGGGGGATTCTGTCACGTGAGCTGCTCATTTGCAGCCTACTTCTGACACCCAACTATTAGGGAAGGTGAGACAGGTCCGCAATTGTGGGTGTAAAACACTTGCAAATCACTACTCTCTTCAAGAGGATGGTAATGCACTTGCAAAAGGGAAGGACAATATTTTTTAAGGGCAGGCAGTGGTCCCAGGGACCACCACCTGCCCTTAAAAAGTTAAACGAAAACGTTTCCTTTTTTTTTTAACGCATCCTGTTTTCCTTTAGGGAAAACGGGGTGCATTTAAAAAAAAAAATCCTGCTTTATTTATAAGCAGTCCCAGACATGGTGGCAAGCTGAGCCCAGTAGGCCACGATACCTCGGAGGGCCTGTCATTCCCAGTGGGGTCGCAAATTGCAAGAGGCTCATTAATATTCATGAGCCTCTCAATTTGCGACCACATTGCGAATCGGAGTCAGCGTGATACACACTGTTGTACATCCAAAATAGAGCAGCGCAAATTGCGAGTCGCAAAAAACTTGAAATTTGTGAGGGTCTTTGTTGTGTATCATACATCTGGCCCTAAATGCATTATGGAAAAAATTGAAGTGCTACACATGTGTTATGCAATTTTTTTATTGTGCTAGGTTATCAGCATCTGCGTACATTTTCTTGCTTACCTTGGCAATATACCTTTGTAATTGGGAGAAAGAAGCAACATAAAGAACCTTGCTTTGAAAGGCAGGTGCTGTACTCTCTGCCTGCCCGATAGCTGGGCCTGGCATCTCAGTGGATGAATACATTCAATCCAAGATTCTGAGTTTGACCTCATGGTCATAGCTTTGAATCCCAGTGGGTCCACTCAGCCTTTACTCCTTCTGAAGTTGATACATTAGCGCCATTTAGTTAGGTAACAATGAACATCTACTATTGCAGTGGCAGCAGACCCAAAGGTGAACGTGGGCTTTCTAAATAAACATATTATGCTATGAGTAAGACTCAGTTTCCAATTTTTAAAGATTTTTACAGATAAATACCTTCTGTCTGGATTTGTTTGTTTTAGAAAGTAGTAAAATACAGGAAATTGGGCAGAATTTGAGTGATTCTAAGCTGCGATGCTGAAGTTCAGGCATGTTAAAACAAATGGAATGAGATTTCTTTAAATAACTGCAAATCTCAACATATGTTTGTGCTATTGTGCTAATAATTACATGTGGGTGTATTGTTTTATTATATTTGGCGGTATAATGTACTGAAAGATGGCCGGCAACAAAGGGGCGGTGGGGGGTGCACATTCACTGGTTAAATGAATGTGGAAATATACGACTTACGCCTTATGGCCAAAAAATATAGATAAATACAGATGGAAATGTTTTTTAAAAAATATGCCATCATACCGTGAGCCCTAGTTATGATAGGGATTTACATTTCTAACACAAAACATGAAATTTGTTTCTACAAGTGTGTCTGCAATTTTATGGCACAACACGGAGGCCAACATTATGCAATAAATCCTTTATTGCCACCACTCTGCAGCACAAGAAAAAAGGTTCTCTGAATACAGAATACAGAACCTTATACAACATTCCAAAAAACAATAAAACTCCTCTTCATCCTCTCTTCTACCTTCTTTTATTGCTGCTGCTCAAGGAGATAAATATTACATGATTTTACTTTTAATTAAAAGGAAAGTTTACATTTGGAGAATTTCAAGTGAAAAATATGATTAGCCATAGAATATTTAAAAGAATTAATACAATTAATGTTTGAAAATGTTCATTTATATATCCATTTAAATCGTTTTTTAAATATTAGTGCTTTTTAAGGTTAAATATTTTTAAAAGGTTAAAGAATGGAAGGTTCTAAAGATGGGAAGCGTTTATTGTTTTTTGCTTTAACCTGGGGGGTTAATATTTTGGTTGTTCTATGGAAAACTTAGAATGGTTTATTCGTTTGAAAATTATATTCACAGAAGGTTTTTAGCGTGAATGATTTTTTTCTGATAAATTTATCAGGCAGGGTAATTCATGGTTAATTGTAAAAGGAAGGAAATAATTGATTGATGAGGATTTACAAATGGTAAAGATTAATTCTTACGGTTATGCGCACGCAAGAGTAGTGAGAGCACGAGTTCTCTTTGCTCGAGCCTTTAGTGTGAGAGAAGGTGCTCGCACATACACACGTTTGAATTCGCTTCGCATTAGAGGGCTTTTGTCTTTCAGGTCTCTCCGTACCCGCTCATTTCCAGGGTGACGGCGTATCCTAACAGAAGTTGTTTCTGTGAGGATCTGTTATTGGAGTTTGTGTGAGGAGAGTTTGGAAAGGTTAATTTTATTAGCGAAGGAGGGTTTTGGTGAATTGTAATATTGGGGAAGGTCATAAAAATTTTGAAAGGTTTGAAAGCTGATATTTTTATGAACTGAGTAAAGGAATTCATAGACAAGATTGATATTTAGATAGCATTAGTTAATTTGGTAGCAAAGAGAAAATATTTATAAAATGGAGCAAGGTGAAGGATATTTTGATGATAAAATTAATAAGGCTATTGAGAAAATAACCACGGAGGTGTCTTTAAGTATGAAAAATAAATTAGAACTAATGGCTACCTCTAAGTCAGGAAGAAAAGAGAAAGAAAGGTTTTGGTCGGCAAATGAAAATGAAAATGCACATGGTATTTCTAAGAAGGCATCACGTAAAGGAAAACATATTTCTTCCAGTACGCTAATGGAAAAGAAAATAAAATCTACTATGGTAGAGCATGTTTGCTGTTCAGACAGGCAAGATGATGATGCCACAGCCATCCTGGAGGGGCAAGAAAGAGGCCCACATGATGATGCTTCAAAGAGGGGACGCAAACATAGGTCAGTTTATTGTGAGGAATCCTCTGGAAGTGCAGAGGTAGAATTAAGTTGTAGTTCCGATTTTGAATCGGATAATCATTTTGTACAACTTAAAACATGAAAAAAGGATGATGCAGTATCATGCTTTGAAAGCAAAAAGATTGTAGACCGACTGGGTGGGAATATGTTTGATCCTTTGCTCATTAAGCATCCCCTATCATAAGAATGGTCTCCTTCTGATCATGTGGCTGAATATCTTCATTAATGGATCGGAAGATGCCAAAAGATGTGCGTGTTAGGCTTAGATCTGAGTGTCCACGACCTTCCATTGAAGGCAAAATCTTGGTAACTCCGGAGTTAGGCCCAAAGATGATTGCATTCATTGCAAAAGGGGGTTGGGACCCAAGAAAGGGTATTGACCGTGGATTAAGGTCCTGTCAGGACAGGTTATTGGACATTACCGGGCCTTTGTTGAAGATTTTTGAGATGACAGAGGAGGCTTATGATGTAAGTCAAATATTGATGTGGAGGAGTTACGTGAATGGACACAACGTGTAGTTTGTTTACTTGGCAATGATAATACAGCGATATCAATTGAGAGGAGGAAAAGTATTTTACTTAAAATAGATCCCAAATTGGTGGAATTAGCTACTAAGGAAGAAGGGCCTTCGGCGAGGGGTCTTCTCTTTGGTGAAGAATTTATTAGGGATCTATCTAGATATGTAGGAGCTTTCAGTTCCCTGCAAAAATCTCAGAGAGAGATTAAAAAGGTTTTCAGTAATCGTGTTTTTGGGTCGGCCAGGAGAACGAGGAGTCGTTTCCCCGGCGAAGGCCAGGGCATCACGAGAGGCTCCTTTTCCCGTGGCTACGGATTTAGAGGCTATCAAGGACAACAGTTTTACTGCTGAGGCGGATTTTATCCCCAGAGGCAACGTACAAGGGGAAGATTCAACAGAGGTGAAAGACGAGGCAAAGGTTCATCTGGTAAGTCAAGACCTTTGTGGTATCCATATAAAATTGGGCGGCAGACTTGCCCAATTTATTCAAGTATAGAGGTCAATAACAAGGGACCCTTGGGTTTTAGAAACCGTACAGTGTTTTCGGATAGAGTTTGTCGCAGATACAGTTCAGAGATGTATTCCAGGAAAAATTTCATTTCAGGAAATTGAAATGAAATGAATAGATTTAGAAGTAGACGATTTACAGAAGAAAGGAGCAATAGAAGGCGAGAGAGATCTTGTGGAAGGTTTTATCAGCAACATATTTTTTGTAGAAAAAAAGGACAAAAGCGGTATGCATCCTGTGATAAATTTACGATTGGGTGGTTTTCACCACTTCAAAATGGAGGGGATTCATTTGCTAAAGGATTGTTGCTGAAAGGAGACTGGATGACCAGGTTGGATTTGAAGGATGTGGATCTCACAATTCATATATGCCAGGAACATCAGAGATTTCTGAGGTTTGTTTGGAAAGGCAAGATGTGGAAGTTTGTATGTTTACCATTGGGCCTGTCGTCAGCTCCATGGTGTTTCACGAAGGTGTTACGGCCAGTGGCGGCATTTCTGAGACAGAGGGGTGTTCATCTGATTATTTACTTGGATGACATTTTGATTATGGATCAAGGCAAAAAGACTCTTTTAACTCACACAAGGTTAGCTGTGGAATTACTACAGTTGCTGGGTTTTGTGGTAAACAGAAAGAAATCACAATGTGTTCCGGATCAACAATTTCAGTTTTTCGGATTTGTTGTGGCTACTGTGGAGGCAGTTTTGAAACTATCGAAAGAGAAATTAAAGAGGATACGGAAAGAATTAAAAAATGTTTTAATGATGGACTGTATTTCTTTAAGGATGTTAGCACGTATTGTTGGTCTTCTTTCTTCAACAATACAGGCTATTTTTCCAAGCCCTTTACATTACAGGGCCTTACAAAGATTAAAGGCTTTGCATTTGAGGAATGGTTTGAAATATTAAGAGAGTGTATGTCTTTCTCAGGAGGCAAGACGTGAATTGATTTGGTGGCTGAGAAATATGGAAGCATGAAATGGGCGTGCAATTTTTGGAGTAAATTCAGATCTGATTGTGGAATCAGATGCAAGTTTGGAAGGCTGGGGTGCAAAATGCGTGTCTCAAAGTACCGGCAGAAGATGGACAGGGCAGGAAAAGAAGCTGCATATAAATTGTTTGGAATTGTTAGCTGGTTCTTTTGCAGTAAAATGTTTTGGGGAACAAACTGCCAACTGTTGGGTGATATTAAGGATGGACAATATTTCAGCGGTAAGATATGTGAACAGGATGGAAGGACCATGATCGAAAGGTTTAGCGGATCTAGCAAGGGTGTTTTGGGATTATTTTCTGGAAAGGACCATTAATGCTCAGGTGGAACACATACCAGGGAATTCAAATTCAGTGGCAGATTGGTACGCGAGGAATTTCTACGATTCCAGCGACTGGACCCTAGACAAGTTCGTTTTTTCAAATTTAAACCGTCTTTGGGGTCCTTTCCAGGTAGACCTTTTTGCAAATAGAATAAACGCCCAGCTAAAGCAGTTTTTCAGCTGGCATCCAGATCCAGAGGCATTGGGGATTGGTGCTTTCCTGCAGTATTGGCGAGGTCGCTGTCCATATGCTTTTCCTCCTTTTTTCAATGATCAGCATAGTAACAGGTATGATTCGGAAATGGAGGGAAACGGTGGTGGTGATCACACTGTTTTGGAGTTCTCAGGCATGGTACCCAATGTTGTTGGGAATGAGTGTGGATTTCCCAGTAATTTTGCCGAACTTACAGGGAATCTTAAGAGGGCCTACGGTAGCGAGTCATGGGTTGGTGTAATCAGGCCATCTTCAACTAATGGCTTGGAAACTTTCAGGAGAGTCTGGAGAAAGCCAGGACTTTCTTCTGAGGCTTTGAAACTCATTGAGGAATCATGGGCATATGGAACTAGGAAGGCATATAAATCAGCCTGGAATAAGTGGAATGGTTGGTGTATGGAAAGGAACCTGCATCCCGTTTCAGCAGACGTAGTTCAGGTGTTGAATTATCTAACTGGTTTGTTTACAAAAGGTTTGGCTTACAGGTCAGTGAACCTATGTAGGTCTGCTATTTTAGCGGGACATGTTCTGGTGAATGGTATTACTGTTTTTCAGGATATTATGGAGATTGTTAAGAAGCATCAGGTTAGCGAAACCACCAGGTCCAAAATTTTCTTTCCTTGGGATGTATCTTGGAATGACAATATGGATTTGAATTTGAAAGATGTATATTACAAACTTACAATGTTGATGTGCCTTCTTTCATTCAGGAGAGTATCTGATGTTCATACATTAGAGATCTCTCAAGTAAGTGTTTTATTCCTGAGGGTATTTGTTTAGACGTAAAACAGAGAACGAAAACGGATTCATCAACTATATTTTATCCATTCATGGTCGAAAAAGAGAAACTTTGTGTGGTGCGTTGTGTGAAAGAGTATGAATGTAGAACGAACCCTTTAAGACCTGTTGGGGCAGAGCAATTACTAATTTCTTTCAGGTATCCTTATAAGGCAGTTTGTTCGCACACTTTGGCTAGATGGGTGAAAGATTTGATGAGGATGGCAGGTATTGATATAAGTATGTTTGGAGCACACTCTGTGAGGGGTGCGGCTGCCTCTAAAGCATGTGTCTTAGGTGGTAGCCTGCAAGATATTCTTAGATGTGCTGATTGGTCTACTGATTCAACTTTTATAAGGTTTTATTTTAAACCGATTGAAAATGCAGCTAATTGTCTGGTAAATATGCTTTGAACTTGCATAATGTTGGCCTCCGTATCGTGCCATAAAATGTAGATTTTCCACAGCCTCGTTGGGCTGAAATTCTGGATTTTATTAAGGACACTGAGGCTAATATTATCCCTCCCATGTTTTTTCCCATCCCTGATGTTGTTTTATGATTTTGTTATCAATGCAGGTCAAAACTAGGATTTGTTGGATTTGTTCCCATCTCATCATCTCTACGTTTAAGGAAGCAAAAAGATTTATTTGATGTTTTTAATTGAAGTTTAAAAAATGAAAAGGTTTTATTGATAGATGTTTCTACTTTTCGCAGGCAATGGTTAAAAGGTAGAAGAGAGGATGAAGAGGAGTTGTATTGTTTTTTGGAATGTTGTAAAAGGTTCTGCATTCTGAGAACCTTTTTTCTTGTGCTGCTGAGTGGTGGCAATAAAGGATTTATTGCATAATATTATCCTCTGTGTCCTTAATAAAATCCAGATGTTCAGCCCACTGAGGCTGTGGAAAATCTACATTAAACCAGCAGATATCCTATTAGTAAGGTTAGATGATATTAGTCAGGTGGTAAGTTAAGCTCTGTTCATGAGTGATGTCCAGTACTTAATTTGAGTCAGTGGTTTCCGGTGCTCAGCACTGGTTCTTAATTCTCAGCACAGGTGATTGTGACAGCATGCCATATGGTGGTGCTGTCAAGCTAATTTAGACATGACCACAACAACAGTTTATTATTAATGCTATATTCATTAAAAAGGAATATTACCTGTCGCCTAAGCCAATCCTTTAGCTTTGAGGGCCTGAAATAGTCCAAAATGTCACACTTGTAGGAATGTGGAAGTTAGTGGTTGTGTTGATACTATGATTGACAGCATAGCAGGGCAATGTATAGTGGAAGCTGCAGTGGCCTCCTGACGAGATCCCTGGCACTGATTGTTTTACAAATAAAGCACTGCAGGTTCCTGTATTTCTCTCTCTTTCAAGCAATCTCAATGACAATAATTCTGCATCCAAAACAGCCAAGAATGTATTTTATATTATATGCAGTCATGTATTCTGGGTGGCACACATGCCACAAAGGCACACCTGAAAAGTATGACAAGGAAAGAGACACTGCCCTAGCTACAACCTGCTGCTCCTGCAGGGTTGTGAAGTGTCGCTAAGCATACATATGCTATTTATTTTTTATGGGGGAAAGTGGTGTATATAGGAACGCTTAATTTTGAATCGCATATGAGAATCGTCACATCCTTCGCAAGACCCAATCGATGAAAAAACTTTATGCCCAGTAAATGGGGCTCATGAGTGCTCACAGCATTTTGGTGAACACGTGGAATGCACTAAAGGAACAAATGCCTCCACGATGTTGCCATTTTTCAAGTTGTTGGTGTGTCGGGATTGAGAGCAGCGCAAGAATACGCAAGCGCCACTAACCTTACTCTGATGGCCAGCAGAGACGATAGACGATAGTCCTTCCGACTCCGCACCACACAAACCCCAACAATGGAATCTACCCACTGTTTGGGCCTGTACGGATAGGGGCCGGGAGGTAGATTGGCATCGGGGGAAAGGTACTTCTGGTATCGTCTGGTCGCTACACCATGAGGTTACTGGTACTGGGACACTGCAGGTAGAGGAGGAGACAGAGAGCGAGAGATTAGTACCGCAGAGGTAACTATGTGAACCAAGAATACCCCCCTTTGATTCCACACTCACCAGCTTATCCACCCCATGTATCCTTGAAGGAAATCCAAGCATACGCAAAGCACACTAATGAAAAGTTTACCAGAAGTACGGAGAAGTTAACTTCACTCCTCTACCTACCGCGTAGTAGGCACAAGGTACATCTGTAGGGCTACGAAATACAAGAGTTAAAAGCGTCACGCTTTCAAGAACCACAATACTCCTTGTGGAACTGTGAAGACCAAGTATCAGGTAAAGTCAGCAACCACTGACATAGAACACAGAACTTCCCCGCAATGTAAACAAGAAATGGCGGCAGACTTGGTACCGCTTTAAACGGTAAAAGTATACAAAAGAACAAGGAGGCGAGCCCGCACTCCTCAGGGATACTTGCACGACTGAATATGACTTGGAACAGAGACTCTCCCGGATACTTGACCACGCTGGCTCTTCCTCGGCGTTGTGCAGATCAGAGGAATGACCACGCTGGCTCTTCCTCGGCGACGTGCAGAACAGGGTACAACTGACCACGCTGGCTCTTCCTCAGCGACGTGCAGAACAGGTTACAACTGACCACGCAGGCTTTTCCTCAGCGTCGTCCTCAAGAATACTACTCGAAGAGAGATGGCTCATCTGCTAATAGCAATGACAGAGCACTATTGACAAGCCCCGTTGTGTTCCGGAGGTGGAGCTTATATAAGGTCCTCCCATTGAGCCAACCCCCAGCGCCGGATGGCCTTCTGGGACTTGTAGTACTTCAGCAAGGGACTGTCAATACGGAATCTTTTACATTTGGCCTTGTCGATGGTAGCGATCACTACAGAACCCCCTCTCGTGGACCGCCGTCCCGGCGGACGTCCCGGCTTCCCGGGAAACCGTTCATGGAATTGTTCCACCAAATCGGGACAATGGAGATGGTCCACGGGCTCCCAGGTCCTGTCTTCGGGGCCAAACCCTTTCCAATCCACCAGGTATTGGATCCGGCCTCGGACCAAGCGAGAGTCCAGAATAGACTGTACCTCATATTCCTCGTGGCCCTCGATTTCCACCGGACGAGGACGATCAGGCAACCTCACGCTCGGAAGACAAGGACGTAGGAGCGATACATGAAATACAGGATGAATCGCCCATGACACGGGTAACAAGAGTTTCATAGCAACAGCATTTATTACCTCACAAATGCCATAGGGACCAACATATTTAGGCTTCAACTTCGTAAGACCCTTAATGTGCAGGTTGCGTGTAGAAAGCCAAACCTTGTCCCCCACCTTATACTCGGGTTCAGGGGTACGCCTCTTATCAGCGAACAGCTTCTGGGCTGCTTGGGCTTTTTCCAAATTGTTCCGAGCCTCGATCAAAAAAGCCCGAAGATGAGCATGATGTTCATGAATGGCAGGAACCAAAGACTCAGCCGGCCATTCAAAGGGAAGCATGTTCGGATGGAATCCATAAAGGCAAAAGAACGGAGCACAACCCAAGGTGGTATGTACCGCGTTATTGTAGGCGAACTCTGCCAACCACAAAAGGATGGTCCAATCAGTGGCGTTCTGTAACGAAAAACAACGCAGGTATTGTTCCAGTGTTTGATTCAGACGTTCCGTTTTACCATCCGTTTGCGGATGATAGCTTGATGAGAGACGAGCATCTATCTGCAGAATGGTACATAGAGCTTTCCAAAAACGAGAGGTGAATTGTGTCCCCTGATCCGTAATCAACACTCTCGGCAATCCGTGTGGACGGACGATGTGTTGTAGGAAGACTTTGGCTAATTCACTGGAGGAAGGCAGACCAGGTAAAGAGATAAAGTGTCCCATTTTTGTAAGATGGTCCACAACCACTAGAACAACCATGTTTCTCACAAGGAGGCATTTCCACGATAAAGTCCATGGACAGAGTGTGCCACGGCTTGGGTGGAATCGGTAAAGGCTGCAATAGTCCCGGTGGTTTGATGTGACTGGCTTTACCCTGGGCACAGATCGCACAGTCCGTAACATATTTCTTAGTACCAGGTCTCACCACAGGCCACCAAAAGGATCGTTCCACGTTAGCCGTTGTTTTGTGAATGCCCATGCGTCCCCCTAGAACAGAATCATGTGCCCATTCCAGGACCGTGCGTTGCAACGCAGATGAGGGTACATATAAGGCATGGAAATGATATGCTAACTGATCCTTTTCGCATCGATTACCTGGCTCTTCCTGTACCCAAGCAGTGATATCCTGGTCCGTTAGAGCGACTCTAACGTCATCCAGAAAATCTTCAGAGGTCATCAAGGCGATAGCATTTTCTGGATATTCGATCCCCTTTAGAATAAAAGGGGGTTCTGTTGAGACTCCCGCTTCTTCCTCACCCAACCTGGAGAGCGCATCTGCTTTTCCGTTACGAGTCCCCGGTCTATATTTGATCACAAAATCAAAGTCTGAAAAGAAGAGGGTCCACCTCAGTTGTCGAGGAGTCAAAGCCTTCGCCGTCTTTAAGAACAACAGATTTCGATGGTCTGTGATGATTTCGACAGTATGTAACGCCCCTAGGAGGTAGTGCCTCCATTCTTCACATGCTCGTTTGATGGCTAAGAGCTCTTTGTCAGTTATGGTGTAGTTAACCTCAC